>NW_026262734.1:100724606-101403356 GCF_021869535.1 Mytilus californianus | reverse complement strand
AATCAAAAATATTTTCTCTTCAAACTCGAAGGCGAAAATTTTGAAACTTCAGGGGAATGATGAAAACAAAGCCATTCGATGGCAAAGTTAAATTTGTCAGAAATTAATTTCTCTTCAGCAATACAAAAGTTTTGTCATGTGAGCGTTTTATTTTCAAAGAACCTAAACATCAGGCCTTCTTACCTTGTTTAGCTCCATTCTTCGGCCTTCTTCCTTGAGCAATAAAAATTGGTAGCATAACCAATAAACAAATGACGACGAATTGCTGCATCTTGCGTCCACAATAATTTTGTTGTTATAGTGTGTAAATTAGAAGTTGTTTTTACACCAGTTTAAGACAGATAAAACTGACTATGATAGATGGTTAAGTGCGAACAAGAGTTCATGTTTTGTCAATATAATATAATGTATTATTCATTGTTTCGTAACTGTCAAAAGTGAAATGAAAAGGTATACATATACATGTATTTAAACGTACAAATTGATACAAAAAATGAAAATTTAAAAAAGAAAGACTGATTACCCCCCAAAAAAATTAAATAAATTAGAGACGTTGTATTTCCGTCACTGAGGCATACAACCAATAGTTACCACTGGCAAAGGTCTAAAAGGTCAAACTGAAAGTGCGTAATACAACATTTTACAAAGGTCACACGTCTTTGTATTATTCACGCTTTGACTTGAAGCACAATCTAAAAATTTACATGCGATGAGAACATATTTTATTGTTACTTTGGTTTTAATTGCAAAAAATATATGGCGAGATACTGACATAACAGATATGTTTCCATTGTTCAATTGATGAGACACAATGCATCAATTTCAATTGTTTTGAAATTCTTTCCTCCTTAAATAGAATATGTAAATAATAAGAATGGATGGTACTACTTAATGTGCCCTGTCATAACTTATAACTTAATGTGCCCTGTCATAACTTATAAGCAAGGATGTATTGTCCGTTCCAATTGTCACACTTGTTTCCTATTTTAGTTTTTGAAACAACACTTACTTGTAATGGTATGGACTAGTTGGGGGTATCTTTTTACTTAGCACCGTATAATAATTCTTTATTCTTTATTTTTTGCTATTTTCTGTTTTCTTTATTGTATTCGCCCATTTTGCTTTATTCTGTAAACCCATATTCAGGGGTTCTATTCACAAAAAAAAAACCTTGGGACTAAGGTTGATCGTAAGTTATACTGAAAAGTTCATGACTTACGAGATTATAGGCAAAAAGAGTCACAGACTCGCACTTATAACAAATAGTGTTTTGTTTGCATATATGTTATTGCATTTATAGCAGGAGACGCTTATCCTTCGACGCGCCGTTCTTGCTCAATTTTTAGTTCATATGATCCACTCAGATTTTGTTTCTTTTTTTGCGGGTGGAATACAAATACTGGACGTCCGTCCGGTCCTCCGTCAGCCGGATCTTGTAAGCTCTCTCACGTGCATAATTTCTTGCCAGATTTTGGCCGAAATGCCAGCTTGTTGTCAAATTTATATCAAATGTTTAAATCAACAATGTCTCGGACATATTCGAAAATCAGTGCCGATCAACTATTTTATAAACAGTTATGTACCTATGAAATATCAATTATATGGAAAATTGAATTGTAAGCGCTCTCACGTGCACAATACTTGTCAGATTTTTATTAAATTTATATTAAATTTGTGTATATCAGTAATTTTTCTGACAAGTTCATAAATCAGTGCCGATCAGCTTTTTTAAAAAGAGTTATAAAATGCCCTTGAAAATATTTATTACGTGGCAAATTGCATTGTGTATTTATTAATTCAAGAGTATACATAATACTTTTCCGTCGAGTGGACTATAGCTATTACTAGTAAACATCTTTTGCTGATATACTGTCTATATGAATGGATGGCTTGTTGAATTTTAACGCCACTTTCAGCACTATTGGCTATATTGTGGCAGCAAGTTTTCATTATGGAGAAAGCCGGATTACTGGGATAGGACCAACGACTCTCGGTAGAAACAATGGTAATCATAGTCAATTAAGTTCCTAGTCGAGCGCACTCGAACTCACAACACCAGTGTTGTCAAAGTAGTGACTACTAATACTACTCGGCCAACTAGGTCTCTCCTGTTATTCATAATTGTATATAGATAGCCTGTGTTTTCATGCATATACCTAAAATAATATCATTTTTGTTGAACTTCAAATTGAAAAATGTCAGTGCTTTAATTTTGGTTTGACGTGTTTTTCTTCATTTACTGATTGACTATGTTTTATTTATTTTTTTTGCCTTTCTTAATGTATTGGTTTATTTTGTGACCATTTTATGCTTTACATTGCATTTTGATTGTGTTGGTTTTGTTGTATTGTCCAAATCATCATCATCATCTTATTTCAGCGTTCTATTGCTGATGTTTTTGTACACGATTCAAAATAATATTTGAACAAAATAATCATTCTCAAATCTAACCTGTATGTTTTTCATATAAGTTATGCCGATCTTCAATTTTAAAGTGAATAATTATGTCCTCTGAAATGATTTTTTAGAGAACTATAGCGACCGTCAATGTTATATCAACTCTTCAACCATTAATTTTTTGTATTATATTTTAAATTTTCAAATATTTTGGCCCCGAGCATTATCGAAGAGACATTAACTGTTGAAAATGCGCATCTGGTGCAGTAAAAATTGGTTCCGTTTATGTTATTAAAATGTAAGATTTAATTGCTTCATTGCACTTTTTATTGTTACGCACAACACGTAATGAGGATTATGATAAGTTGTTTTGATTAAATATGAAGTTATATGATTTTATCATCTGTTGTAAAAAGATTTATTCCACTGATAAAATGAAGAAAAAAAAACCAAACAAACAGGAAATCATGATTCTTCCGTTTGAAAGAAGTCCAGATTTTCTGCGTACATAGCACCTATTACCCGTCGCTGTGTACTCGAAAACGCATTGTACTGTTTGATTTTCTGGACAAAGTATCCACTGTAATTAAATACTGTTAGTTTTATATCGTGTGAAATTTTATATTTAACTGGTATTCTATGTTCCTTGTCTAATGCAATTTGAGAAGGTTCTTGTCAGTGTGAAGTTTATGTAAGGACAATGCTATTGTTAAAATCGTTCCAACAGGACATTTAAAGTTTATATGTTTAATATTAGAATAGAACTAAAGTATACGTTTTTTTGGCAAAGCTCACAAATTGGTACTCTCCCGCAATGCAAAGTCGTGGCATTATTATATGCTGAAGATTCTGAGAAAGTTACACAAACATTTGTCGTCAAGTAGTTACGGATGCATAAGAGAAAGGGAAGACGAAAGGACGACCGAACGTCCTCCGTCCTCACTTTATTCCATCGACTTCAGAAAGCAAGGGTATACTATAATAGAGACGGCATCAATTGTTTTATGCCAATAGTTCATGATTATCAGCGGTACATAGTGTAAAAATATGAAATATATTTTCTCTGAAACACTATATAGTTAATATCATCCAGAATTTGTCTACTGCTATGCAAAGGAAGCTGAGTTACAAATATTTTATGTTTTATATCAATTTTCGGTATCTGCAAAATTTGAAAAAATTAGTAATGTTTAACTTTTTATCAAGAACATATTCATCATTTGAACAATATACATATACATGTAAATATTACATGACGATGATGGATGGATGTTTTTAAAACGTCGTCAGTGACGCTCGAATAAAAAAAAGTTAAGAAGGCCAATTAGAGTATAAAGTTGAAGAGCATTGAGGACCCAAATTCCAAAAGATATTGCCAAATACAGCTAAGGTAATCTATTCCTAGGGCAAAAAATCCTTAGTATTACGCATAATTCAAAGTTTTGTTAACAGTTACTTTATAATTATGACCGTATCAATAATAACACATAACACAAAACATAAAAGTGTTGACTACTGAGCTGTAGGTAGCCCCGAGGAGGAAACCACCACCAGCAGTGACCTATATTTGTGTGCTATATTCCTATGATCTTTTATCCTTAAATCTTATTCATAATGATTCAGAATTATCATGCATATAAACAAGCAGTAGAATACGTTATAGCAATTCGAACCCAAATCAAGATCATGATCATGATTGATGGTTGCTTGATCATCTGAAGTATTATTAGGACCTGTGATATGATCATCTGATGGATTGTTAGGACCCGTAATTAGATTGAATTTTAAGATTGGTTATTTAAATGATTTTGTTTAAAATAAGTAATAAGGGGTTCCAAACGTAAGAGTGAGAAACAATAAGCATTGTTTGAATAAGATGTGTGAAAACATATTTAAGATATGTAATCTTTCAATTTTCAACGTGGGACCTGTTATATTATCATCTGAAGGATTATTGGGATCCTTAATTATATTGAATTCTGAGATTGATTATTTTATGATAAATTGTTAAATAAGTAATAAGTTGTTCACACACGGGCAAATGATTTTTTGCTTTAACGGTCTGATTATTCGTTTTTTTAAAGGTTTAGTAACCAAAAACAAATCGGTTTACGTTAAAAAAAGTTAAAAAAACAATTATAACAGTTTAACAGAACTCGATTACGAAATTTTCCATAATGAATCGGAATGATGTTCTTTTTCATGCAGAAGAACAGATTTCACGGAAGGAGAGAGGAAAACGTTAAAATGTGGAATCTGTACAGCAGAGGTCCGAGGAATTTTAGTTGCTGATTATCAGTAATTGAAGAATTTATTCATAAAAAAAAGAAAAGGTACATGTAATTCACTGTTATATTAAATCCCATAGTTTAATCCATTTCGAGACAATCGTCAATTTTAATTTCATCACTTTTTTGTTCTTTTTTAAGTTGTTATATGTTTTGTGTTAATTTTTGTTAATTTTTTCAGGAAACTTGGTCAATAATACTTTCTGTAAGATGTGTAACACAAAGTTTACTAATACAAGAAACAGAAATCGTCATGAAAAAAGGTGTCAAGGAAAAGTTGATAATAATGAGTTAACATTTTTTGTTGCAAATTGAAAACCTTTCGAAGCCAACGTTGACCAACAAAAAGTTTCCTTGTCGAAAATGTTGGAACGAATTCTCATTTTCATTCAACACAAACCGAATAAGACACGAGAAGACATGTAAAGATAGTCAGAAAAAGGTAATTTCTTTTTGATATTTCAAATTCGTACAAATCAATTTATTAACTTTTAACTTAGATTGATGTTTTAGAAACCAAAATACGTTTTACAGTTTTGGCTTACTTCACATTTCATATGCAATGCAAAGAAGCTAAACCTATACATTTATTTCAGATTAGTTCTGATGCGGACTGTCCAAACCCTATCCCTGGAAGTAGTTATTTAACACAAGCAAAACAAAATGAAAAGTTAACATATTATTCTTACTATTTATATCTGTTATAATAGAGATGGAATTAAACACATAATGAAGATATTAAATGTTTATTCATTCTTGTTCCGGATGTAAACTACTTTTCAGTCATTTTAAGGCCAATGTTTATTGAAGCAAAAAAAGACCAAAAGCCACACGTGTTGGCAAATAGAGACAACCTTAAAATCAAAACTTCATTCTGAAGTATTTTATATACTAGTAATTGTTTTAAAAATATTTCGCTTACTTTCTGCTAACGGTTCTAAATTTCGGATCCTTTTCTTATTCACAGGAAGAACCAATTCAAAGAAGGAATAAGGGCATAAAATGTGAAAATTGTCAACACATCTGCTTTGGAAAAAGAAAGAATTACTTAATCATCAAAAAATGCATAGTGAAAATTCAACAGTGGCCAAAAACATTTCAACGAATACCAAACAGTCATTTAAATGTAGAACATGTGATTAATGTTTTGACAACAAATGGGAACTTTATCTGCATAGGAACCTGTCCCACTAGACCTTTTCAACAATTATCTACACCTACAGTTGACAACGACTACGACAGGTTAGATGTAAGTGGTCATCTCAAAGTAGTAATGGTTGGATATAATTGTTATCAGTAACTGAATTGAAAGGAAAAAATGTTTCACCGGCCTATTTGTATTCACCATAACGATATTTTTTCTTGTTTTGGTTATAAACCATTTACTGATTTAAATTCTTTAATTTTATTTTAAATTGAGTACGAATAAGGGTCTAGATGGGGTTTACAGAATAGACATAAATAGACCAATACTACAAAATCATGGTAAAAAAAAAAGAGAAAAATAGGCCCAAAAAATAAAGAATAGAGAATACTGGGGTTCTAAATTATAATAAAGAATATAGAGAATAATGGGGAAAATAAAAGAAAAATAGAGAAAAATATTTAAAAAAAAGAGAATACAGAGTTGAGGGACCCCCATCCAGACCCTAATGAATAAATAAAAGGGAAATCTTTAATATTCTATTCTATATTTTTAGAAGATGAGAATCTAGCTACTTTAAGGTATCAAAATGAAAAAAAACTTGTGAATATGTAAACAGACAATTATTTTATGTCTATTGGCAAGTGCGGCACATGTCATTACAAAGTCCGTTATTTTTTTTGCCTCGGATGCCTTCACAATGTACTTTATACTTAGTAGGGTTTTTTTTTAATTCGCTCATGCTATATGTTCAACTTAAATGTGTATGGACAGAACATTTAGATAAGGCGAATGTTCTATTTCATATTTTCGTTATATTTTTTCAATTCAAATTACACAAAACAGACTTTGACAATAATGAGAAAAGGCAGGCACGGACAATGGACACGGCACGAATAAATCACACGATTCAACACACAAACCTGACATTCAGAGTTACCGCGTGATCTTCGAATTCAGTACCAAGCAGCGAGATCTGAACGGCTCCGACAAAACAAAGAGATAAAATCCAAGGCCGTAGCATAATATTGTAAACTAAAAATTCTAACGAGAAAAGAATATACTATTGACCAAAAAACCAAAGCGTAGATCAACAAAAGGGAAAATAAAGAAAAAAAATCGGAAGACAAGAGAAAAGGACAATTTTCTCATAGAAGACCAAAGTTATATGAGAAAACACTGACTCCGTAAAACTGGGATCAACGTAAGTGCTCCGACAGGGTAAGCAGTTATAGCTTCTTACAACATACTAGACGTGTTTCCCGTAATGATTATGTCCGGGAACGGAAAAAATGTACCAAAAACAAAGGGACAAGGTCTGATTCATTCGGGAACTTATAACAGTCAATTATATTCAATATGTACAACAAGTATAGTGAAGATCTGCTGAGACGCAACCTCTACAATGTCCACAAGTGTGTTTTGGACGCGTTTCGGACAGACAGATAGTCTAGTTGCAATGTCCTATCCGTAACATTGTTACTATGGGGAGGATAAAATGTAGAGTCATAAAATAACATTCCCAAAACGAGTTAACGGCTATTGGCAAGCGAAGTAGTCTTCCATGGAAAATTCGTACAACTAGATATCAATAATTATATTTAATTTACATAAGAGAAGAAGCAATAGATTCGGATGTGAATAGATTGCCGATTTTTTAAAAGATTTATAGAATTGAAAGAGAAATGGTTTATAAATATTTTTTACATATGATTAAGAATTATATGAAAGAAAGGGGAAAAACACAGAAAATCCAGAATAGCTATTTGCACAATATCCGTTTTTTTTTAATAATACCGTTTAAATCGAATATGTAGTACTACGTTTATGTTACATGCATGTTCTACCTGAATGATTTTTTATCTTTGATACGACCCCTCTATTTCTCCTGTAAACTGTAGATGTCAATAGTCGGTGTCGTGAGTTGTTGAAAAGGTCTATTAAGAAGGTAGCGGCTTGAAATTACAAACACCACCATGGGAAGAGGACAAACCACTGCCGTATGATGGCAACAAAACTTTCGAGGACACAACAAGGCAAATACAAGGTTTATATTGGCACCAGATGAAGTCAGTTTAATCCAAAACTCTTACAGTATCCTCTTGCAAATGAAATTAGCGTCCAAGAAATAATGGCCGAAGCGCTCAGAATATATAGTGGTCAACCGATGGCTTTCCGTTTAAATATTTCCTTTTGGGCTCATTTTGCAGAGTATTGAAACAAATGACCTGAGATACTTCATCCCTGACCAGAATGAGACCATTTGATATTCACAAAAACATAAAACGTTTGCTGAATCAGATCGACATTAACGAATACATATTGTTACAGAAACAAAACAATAAGTGGAAATTTTTTTTTAACGAATATGAAAATTATCGTGTTCAAAACAAATTTCATGCTTGGAGCTGGTGGCGTAGAACTGCCTGAATATATTATTTCCAATAAAAACATATAAGATCTGACCAAAAACAAAAGTACAGGAAAGAAATATATGGACAATTTGTGTGCATTCCGTTGTCTCGCCATACACAATGGAGAAAAAAAAAAAAAAAGAGAATCAACAGCAATATCGTTTTTCAAACGTTTTAAGGAGTTTACAGGTGGGTCCCATTCCAGAAAGTCCTTCCTTGGAATTAACATACGTGAATGACACTCTTTTGAGCAATGTTTTCATATAAACGTTAAAATTTACAATCTAAGAGATGACGGAACTGTAGTGCTGCATTGCAGGTGCATGACACAATATGAAGATACGATGAACTTAAACCTCCATTGTTCTCACTTCTTGTATATTTCAAAGATGAAAGCCTACAGTAACAAATACAAATGTCTAATATACGAACGTTACTTTACCAGTGCATTGCTATGTATCCAACATCAGAGAAAATGCTAGAATAAGACAACGTTAAGTTATCTGGGTGGATTTCATCGTTCAAGACAAAATATTTCTGATGTGCTCGAAGAATACGAAACTGGTGTTGACATGTAAAAACGGGTGTATTCATACTTTATTGTTTTTAATTGTGAACTTATACTAGAACCTGTAGATGAAGAGATTGAAGGATTAGGACTCAAGTAGGAAACCTGTCACCGTCCTATTTCTGTAAGTGTTTGCTCTAACCTTGATGGTTATCAGCAAGCGAAAAGTTTTATCAATCCCGACTGCAGCAATTTAGTAGGTGAAATGATCAATTACATCATGGTGATCGCTGCTGCGTATTACGAGCTTGCATGTGAGAGATGGAGGACGTTTTAGAATGACTTGATTCCGCCATATCTCATTAGGAAGACCATGGAGCTGTAATGTGTAACGCGCTACGTCAATTGCAAGGTCGATTTGAACTGTATTGTCAACAAGTGTCAGTTCTCGGATTCAATTCTGCTCGCTACGATTTGAATCTCTTGAAAAGACACTTTTTGGAACAAATGAACTTGTTCGAGGGTTCAAATGTCATAATTAAGAAAATAAACTCTTACACTTGTATTTTGAAATGAAAATTTTAAATTTCTGGATATCACAAACTATTTGTCCACAGGTACTTCATACTCTGCCTTTCTGAAAGCATTCGATGTGAAAGTGTATAAAGGATTTTTTTCCTTACGAGTTTTTGACAGAACCCAAAAAACTTGATGAACATACATTACCCCTTCATACGGCTTTTTACAGTAACCTGAAGGCTACAAACATAAGCGAAGAAGAGTATTAGTACTGTCAAGAAGTGTGGAAAAGGTAAAAGATGAGGACTATCCGCGGTCTTCTCATCTGGCACAATAACTTTGATTTTTGGCCTTACGTAACCGCAACAGAAAGGATGGTTTGCTATTATTTCAACCGCGGTGTAGAAATTTTCAAAGTAGCAATGTAAATATAGGGAATACCACGAGAAATATTGTTCAATCCAGCAAAAAATGCGTTGCAGTCTACTCTTTGTTCAGTCAAAATGACATTGATCTTTATCAAACAGTTCAGAATAATATTGTCGGCGGACCTTCAATTATATTTTTCAGACATGCTAAAACGAATGAAACGTTTATTCGTAATAACTCCGAAAAATCGTGCAAAAAGATTGTTAGATTTGCATTGTATCTATGGGCTTTGAACCAGCAAAAGCCAACAGGACAAACATAAAAAGGAAAGAGGATAACGATTTCGTCCCCGAAGTGCGCGACAAATATATAAGCGCATATTACTGGATTTGCTCCGGAAAATAACAGATCGCGATATTAAACACAATTTAAACGACGGTATGGAGAAGCGTGTCGGATCATATCCAGTAGACGGCTGTTGTGCTGAAACATCAACCATCTATCAATTTCATGGTTGTTATCATGGACGCAACTGCTGTCTTACGAAAAACATTCAAAATGAGCACAGAAGACACACAAATTGAAAAGAACACAAAATACATCCATGTTTTCCGGGAACAAGGATATAATCTTGTAGAAATTTAGGAATGTCAGTACTTAAGTTTGCAAAAAAGAGAACGAACTTTACAAAACCACATTCAAACTGGATCGTCTACCTTTTTTACGAAAAATAAAGGTAATGTCACAGTAAAACAAATTCTGAATGCTGTTTGGTGTTTTAGAAGTAGATATCGAAGTTCCACCGACCTGAAAAAAAAACATTCAGGAAACAAAATGAGTCTGTTTAGATATTTTAAAGAGATGTCACCACTGTTCTGCAACACTAATATTCCATTTGAAAGCATAGGGGAGCACACGCAAAATGTCGCGAGTGATCAAGGGCTGTCAGAAAAACCTCGTCGTTCACTTATTGGAGGTATGAAAGCTAGGAAAATACTTTTAGGATCTGTACTACTGCGATGGTTTCTTATACATGGTATGCAAGTCACATAAATACATCAGGTTATTGAATTCTCCGCCATGAACTGTTCCAATACCTTCGTAGATCAAGTCATCGAAAGACGACGGGAAGGTGACAGCGACCTTAGCAAGAAAATTATTATTGAGATGTCCAAAACACGGGAAATTCTGGTTCTCGATCTACCGATACAATTAGGCTTCTTTATTCTACAGTAGGCTAAAATGACGATGCTTGAGTTTTACTATGATTTTATGATAAGATATGTTGACACGTCAGATTTCTTGTACATAGAAATGGACACAGACAGTGCATACATGGCAATTTTACATCTTATAAAGCGTTCCTGATTGTGGTGGTCAGCGGACAAATAGCACGGCACAATATCGTCAAATTCATCAGGTATGCAAAAGTTAATTTCGTCCAAACTTTGCAATAACACCATCCGTTTTCAACTTCCATTCCTCGCTTTATTTATCTTACTGCATCCGTCGCCACCTTGATATTGTCATTAAAAATCTTCCATCTGGATAGATTCAATGCTTGTTCTTTAATACGGCTTGGTTCTTCATTTTTCCATGACTTCATAAATCTGAACCTGGAAACTTTCACCGTCCTTTAAAACTCGCACTGTTCTGTCGCCACCGAGCTGAGGGGAAAATAGAACTTCTTTCTTCATTCTTACAGTATTCAGAATTGAATGATAAATGGTTAATTTTTCTTGTATATATATACATCGCTTCCGATGTTTCTAGCATATTTCAAAATTAGCAACACATTAACCGAGCTGAGAATAACAAATTATGATACTAGTAAACATATAAATTATTTTTAGTTAAGCATCTCGTATCGGATTTTATAATATTGCCTTTCGCACAATTATCTGCAATAAAAAAATATCTGAATTACTTATACATGTTATAATTCAGTAATTATGTTTTCATACTTCGTACCTTTAATGATTTGACGTTGAAAATTGAAAGATTACTTATCTTTATTATGTTTTCACACAGCTTGTTCAAACAATACGTATTATTTTTCACACTTACTTTGGGAACCCCTTATTACTTATTTTAATCAAAATCATTAAATAACCAATCTCAAAATTCAATGTAATTACTGGTCCCAACAATCCATCAGATGATCATATTACGTGTCCAAATAATCATTCAGATGATCATATTACATGTCCCAATAATCATTCAGATGATCATATTACGGGTCCCAACAATACTTCAGATGATCCGGCAATCATCAATCATGACCATGATCTTGATTTGGGTTCGAGTTGCTATAACATATGCTACTACAAGCTCAAAGACATTACAATATACCAATATCTCTTCCGTAATTAAAAAAAAAAATGGATCAAAATCTGAAATGCAATAATGCTCCTCGAAAAAGTAGTAACACACAGGTGGAATTACGAAGTAGCTCTAATGACAATTCACACCCAAGTTATAACAATCTAGCTTGACTCCATACATGCATGTAGTAGACTACGAAAAGTATCGTTTAAACTAGCTGTTCCTACCATGAAGCTATGTGTCAGGATCGAACGAACTACTATTCGGCACCATATTTGATCATGTTTGTATCTTGTTTTATATCAAAATACTTATATCGTTAATGAACTTGATAAATAATTAGGAAATATCTGTTGACAAATTCTTTCAAACCACTTGATAACGAAATTAAAGGGATATGCAAATTGATAAGCGGAAAACAAACTGACAATGCCATGGTAAAAATGACAAAAAGACAAACAACAGAACACAAAACGCAAAATAGAAGACTAAAGACTGAGCAACACTAACCCAACCATAAACCGGGTCTAAATGTAAATAATACTTTTCAAATTTGGTGCGTCCAAAGTGCTTGTCAGGATTTACTTTCATCGGGAACGCGCAAACCCAAAAATCTCAATGCGAGAATGTAAAAAAAATACCTAAATATGTGAGTAGCTATATGACAAAAAAAGAACTTCAAACGAATAAACTAAAATTTTGGTACCGAAAAACTCCTGAGCGAACGATACCCTCGGTGACTAACAGTAAACCAGCGGCGGTATCGACCCATTGCTCATAAAAGGAAAAAAATGTTTTTGGTTCGTCCGAAGAGTATTTCTGGATTTGCCTTCATCATGAATCTCAAAATCAAAAATTTCAAAGAAGTTGATGAATAAAAACCCGAATACGCAATAAGCCGTATGACCAAAAGAGACCTGAAAAGATAAGCCGAATTTAGAGCTAGTAATTGAAAATACTACTTTATACATTTGGTGCGTTTAGGTTGAATATGGAGGAATATTGATATTTATAGAAAGTGATTAATATACGGAATAATACATTTAACGACGGTTGCCACTTGTGGAGCAGGAGCAGCATATACCCTTCCATAGAGCCTTAATTCAACCCGGTATTAGTAGGTTTCGTTTTGTTAAATCTTTAGTTTTCTGTATAGTATTTTGAGGGCATGCTCGTCTTTTTGTCATTTTTCTTTCTTTTTGTCAATGGTTTATCTTCGATTTTTGAAGGTTCTCTCATTATTTTCCGACTCTTTTTTAAAAGATGACTTGGCGCATGCTTTTGCACGTTTTTAGATACTAGTATATAATTTCGCAAAGGAAATTGTAATGTTGGGTTTGTTGAATAAGCTAATTCACATCAATAGATGTGCATGTGAACACATGAATGCACCATGACCGAAGATACCAAGTTGAACACAGATATGCACCATGACCGAGGTTTGTTGAATAAACTAATTTACATGTCAATAAATGTGCCTGTGAACACAGGGATGCACCATGACCGAAGATACCAAGTTGAACACAGATATGCACCATGACCGAAGTGACCTTGAACACAGGTATGTACCATGACCGAAGAGACCTTGAACACAGGTATGCACCATGACCGAAGTGTCCTTGAACACAAGTATACTCATTGACCGATTGGACATTGAACACAGGTATGCACCATGACCGAAGTGACCTTGAACACAGGTTTGCACCATAACCAAAAAGATCATGTTCACAGGTATTCACCATGACCGAAGAGTCCTTGAACATAGGTATGCACCATGACCAAAGAGACCTTTAAATAAAAACACAGTTTGTTTATGCTTATAAATCTGACACTGAAGATTATCTTAAAGCTACCTTAATAAAGCTAACAATATTAGGGAAACACATTAACTATAAGAGGCAAACAACGGAACAATAGAAACACTGAACTACAACAAAATCAAACGCCAACATACATAGAAACGGACTGTAGATAATAACTGCCATATTCCTGACTTGGCACAGGATATTTTAAGAAAAAATGGTTTCATGGCTAGCCAAACCTCCCGCTTATATGGCAATGTTAACTAGACAAAGTGATGCCCCCGCACTCCACTCTGAAATAACTGTATTATAACAAAGTCAATGTAGGACTTGCTTTGAGATATAATGGTGTCTGGGAGACACAAATGATGCCCCAGCAGATGCAAAGTGTTATTTTAAAATACACAAAGATGAGCATGAGAGCACATAGGTATATCTTTCACTGTAGGAGGATTTATCCTCTGATGCAAGTATATACTCCAAAAAAAGACAAATTTCAACTATCTCCCAAAAGAGCAAATATTAATTAAAATCAAAACCCTGACCACCTGCATACCTTCAATATATGTACAAACAGCCAGCAAAGTGAAAACACTCCTAGCACTCAAACTGTAGGAGGAGTAATCCGGAAACCCTATGCACCTTTTATGCAAGTAAATAATAAGAACAGACGGACGGAGGGACAGGGGTAAAACAATATGCCCCCAACTTTTAGTTGAGGGGTCATACACATTTTGCTAAAATGACAACACAACGTCACAGGAATACAGTACAAACAGAACACTTAGCACAGAGAAATACATAAATAAATAATATAATAGTACATTACAACATGGACATGCTTTCTTTCTTAAAACCACATGTTAACTAAAACCTGGATGACGTTACAAGGGACGCAAATCAAGTACATGGCGTAATCAATTAGGTACAATGAGAGTTGCCTCTCATTGTACGCAATCGACAACTAATAGTGTTTTGCGAAAGGTGCTTTATTATAATAATGCAATCAAATATAGGGAAGAAGAAAAAAACATGTGCATAATCATGATCGTGTATAGTCTTTGACCAATTCAATAAAAGAAGGATGCCCTATGACTACCAAAACCATTCTTCCTGTTCAATTGTCCCCGGAAATTAAAAGACAGAGAGCTTCTGACCAGATCCGACGCACTAAGCATATTGAAATATGCCAACGTTAGAAAACGCCATAAAGAAGCACCTACACAATCATAAATATATTCAACAACTTAACAATGTCAAGTAAAACAATGACAATGTTGACACGGCCACATACTGAATCTTGTGGCTCAATCCCCTTAAATTCAATTTCTAATCTGTAGATAAAAAAAGGTCCATAGCAAACTCAAACAGTTGACTCCAGGTACTCATGCCAGATATATTTGTTTTTAACAGAACCTGCGTTAGCACACAAGGCATCCTTACACAATGGAAAATATAAATGGTCGAAATTTATAAAACACTCAAAATATATTGTATGCATTGAGTTGATTTTTCGGGTTAGAAAAAATACCAGACCGAGGGGCTGCTCCTTTAGCAAGCTTGACCTCTTCTGTAAAACTGCTCTTTTGGACTAAAGACCAGGAAGTCACAAGACAACAGTAATTAGATACACAACTATGTAATACTAGTTAGTATAGTTACACTTATCACTAATTATACTAAAATAGTACAAATGTATCATGTATGCACACCTAGATATTGATGACATCATTAAACATGTAACTAGGTTAGGTACATCTTTCTCAGCAAAATCTTAATTGTACACATTAGATTTTATGAAGAACTGTGTTTTCTTCTTCTCCGACCGATTTTAACCGGATAGCAAATCCGATAACATATTTCCCACAGATGCTATATAACTCACACTCAATTGAACATTACTTTTCATACACAAGCACCATAGTTGATGTACTAAATTCAACATGTTCTTATTCCGTCCTATAATCTTCCAAAAGTTTTCCCTAAATTGAATATTAAAACATTAGAACGTACTGGAATTTTACAATCATGAATGCTTAAAATTCGGCTTCACGAACACGTGAAAAAATATTCATATCCATTTCACTAAATTTGAACGATATTTAAAATCAGTAGACTATTTTCATATTACCGACTTTTGACTCTGGAGTATTTTTTCGACAGATACCCTACTCTTTGGTAGGACATCCTGGTACTCGACCAAGTAAGAGCAACGTATAGAAGTAAAATCAAGCTTTCAATCGGTGGAATTTTCGGGGGAAATTAACTGTTTCATATTTTTCTATACACAAAAAAATAATCGGAAAACAGTAAACTTTCCCCCCAAATTGCACCGATTATATGTTTAATTTTACTTCTTTTGGTTGCTCTTACCTGACTGAGTTCCAGGATGTCCTACCACAGATTAGGTCGAAAAATTATATAATTCTAAGTAAAAAGTCGGTAATATGAAAATAGTCTATAGACCCTGCTGTTTTCGTAAACCAAGGACAAACATTTAAAACTAAAAGTATATTATTAGTTTCATCAACAACAATGGTTATCTTTGATAACAGTGTCAAAATCAGTGCTACATAATAAAGGTTGCAGTAAATATGCATCATTTTCATAAATAAACACAACTCTAAGCACAAAATTACAAATATTGCTATAAAAATGTCTGTCTTATTTGCAGAGGATATTCCAAACAAATTTTGAGGACCATACAATAGCACGCCCGCATTTGCAGGAGAATATGATTTTTTCTTTAAACATGGTAAATTCACTAAAGTACACACCTGAATATCAGGGGAAACAATCACATCTGGAATTGCAGGAGGTTTCACAAAATTATCACACAATAACACGCCCACATTTCCAGAGGAACATGATTTCTCTTTGCGAATGATATATTCATTATAGTACACACCTGGCACAGCAGGTGGTTTCATGATATTATGCTGAATGTAATTATTGATTATTTAAGCAGATGCACAATGTAGCACTGAAGTTGAACATCATTCATGATGCGGACAATCCTTCAATGGATGTCGAACGGACGAGTTTCTTGAGTCTTTGCCTTTACGAACGCACTTCCTGCAAACATGTCTTCATAGGCTCCAAAATGATCCCCGGAACGACTACAGTTTTCCGCTTGATAATTAGGCGCCGCAAATGGGATTGCAATTAACTTTATCGTTGAGTACTTCTTCTGTTAGTTTAGATGAAAATTTAAGGAGAGTTTGGCCTAGTTCTTCTAAAAATACATGAGACCAATTTTTATGACTTCTTTTGAACGCAAAACTACGGCATTAAAATCCTTTGTCTCCGCAAAGGACCATTTTCCGGCGAGAAAAAACAGATTAATCAAATGCTTCTGTCTGAGCATTGCTATGGCTTCTATGTTATGTATGTCAAATGTTTCACCTCTAACAATCTGTGTGAGTCCGAAGTGTTCATCCGAATAATTCACTGATTTGGTTTGGGCATGCTCATGTGGCCATGACACATCGTAAGTTACCCGATCCTTAGCGGCCTTTGCTTCACCCGAAAATGCGTTACGTTTTTGTTTGTCTTTGAACAATGCATATAGTCAATCATTACCTTTAATTTGGGCTTGACTCTTATCCTCGTCATTGTCACTTGAAGAAGTAGAATCTGAATCTGAAGATTGATCTATAAAGGTGCTGATTGAGCTCTTTAGCCTGTTTGTTGACCTTATCTGTATCCCGTAACTGATTCAAGGTTACCAGTTTTAATGTTTTAATTTTAATTTTACCATTGTCCTTCGCTTTGATTCTTGAAGTCTTTTTATCAACACCGGATGTTTTCTTGTCTACAAAGAGCCCGTGTTGTTCGGCCAACAACTTCCGTTCCAATATTTTAATCTGAATTGTTTATTCTTCAATTGGTTTGTCCAGTTATGTCACAATGTTCGTAGATGTAGGATTTTTGTACGAACGGTAGCACTTGCTTCATATTTTGGTGTAGAAGACTGAAGTTGAACCATGTGTTCAGAGGTAATATCTTCAAGGTCGGAAACTGATGCATTTCATAAGAAGATAGAATAAAATCCTTTAGATAAGCTGGAGGTTTCCTAGTTCTCTAATTTTACATTGGATAAAAAAAATATCAAATACATAATAAAATGTGGCTGGAAAATGATCTCCGGATGAAGTAACAATGGGGGCAAGGGGGCAGGGAGGCAAATCTTGTACATGGCGTTATCAATTAGGTACAATGAAAGTTGCATCCCATTGTACGCAGTTGACGAGCAGGCTTTTTAACAATCATATAAGTAACATACTTATTATGCATAGCAACAACAAAATATATTATCTAGTTTGGGAGCTGAAAGATACTAAAATTATAATTTGGCACGCCAGACGTGCGTTCCGTTTATATAAGACTTCAAAAGACTTTTGTTTTAACAAAGTTTTCATTCAGTTTTTTCGTTTTGCATATAGGCCTAGACCATAACGTTAGTTTGTTTGTTTCACAATGTGCTACCCGGGAATTTTATAGCTAAATATACCTTATGGGTTTTTCTCTTTCTTGACTACGGTCCAATGACCTGTAGTTGTATTCCTCGAGGGTCCTTTAATCTTAAGGCAGATATTTATCCGATTGGCCATACCCCTCCCCCGATCCACCTTTGCCTATTAAGACGGCACATGGCGTAAAACTAAAACAAATAATAACAAACCCGCACAGTTTAGATAAATTTTATCCACGATTAACGAACTATAAACAAAGTATTTTAAGATTAGCTTGTTTGTCTTATGGTACACAATCGTCTACCGTGGACAACCATAGTGTACAAGGCAATTATAATTATTTATAGCCCTGCAGTAAGCACATAGCATATCCACTGTAAAGGCCAAAGCTCTTGCGGGAAAGGTGGTAGGATCAACTGTTGCTAAAACAGAATAAAAACAATGCTTTATACAGTGTTCTTTGCTTTATTTGTACTTTTCAGTACACATGCTCTTTTTGAGCTGTGTTGGTATCTTTTTGTGAAAATACAGTTGACTAAATTCTTTTTTCTTTTATTTTTTATTATTCATTATAGTTTAAAAGGAATTTTCTGTATATTAGTTTGTGAATAAAAAGCTGTGATGTGCAATTCAGGACGTTCACTGATCTATATTTGATAATATCAATGCCCTTTGTTTTTTTGGTGAATATTTTTCTCATTGGCAAATTTACTATACCATCTTATTTTCATTTTTAAAAATACGTCATGCACCACCTATACGTGACAGATGAGAAATCTAAATTTTGGTCGAATAATTCATCTTAACTGCACTAAGATATATAAACAATTGTGGAAGGGGTGCTCTTAGGTACTCCAGAAGGACAAGCAGATCCTGCTCCACAAGTGGCACGCATAATTTACTATGTTTTTTTCAAATCCCTCATAATGCGAATTTCAAATGTTTTGAAAAGTTTTATTACAAAAGTTATTTTAACATAACATTTAAACAGCATAACAGAGAACATAGGCCTTTGGTTTTCAGGGTTTCAGTCAGAGTAAAATAAAATGCAATTTATTTCGTTCAGATAAATGTTGCTGAAGAAATCGAATTGAGAAATTCAATATGTCTAAAGATGTAATTATCATATATTAGCATGATGTTAAAAGGTCAGGAATTATCATAGTTTGAGACTTTAATTGTGTATTTTTAAAACTGTAGGAGGATAACTAAACAACTATCTAACAACATATCTAGACTCAACAAACGAATCAGAGACTATATGATTTCGGTTTTCAGTGTTTCAGTCAAAGTACAAAAAAAATCAATTCCTATAGCTTAGATAAGTGTTGTTGAAGAGAAATATAATGTATCTAAAGCTGCATTCATAGATTAGCATGATATAAAACGGTCAGGAATAATTTGAGGCTTGGATTTTATTTTCTAAAATTGGAGCAACCAGTGAATCTAAACTAAAACAAACAAGCAACATTTTTTTTTCTCATTTCCTAGGATAATAACCTTATTGACTAAAGGTACGTGACTACTATTGTAGGTGAATGTTTTATATCATTGTGATTCTCATTAGTTATAATTGTAAAAAATTATACACTTCCGGGACTGACAAGATTTATAATAAAATTGTCTTATATTATTTGTTGATAAATTATGACATTATCAGATAACTTAGTCTCCAATTCCCTCAGACAAAATTGGCCTTAGATATATTTACTTTTTTTTACATTTGTTTAAAGTCATATAGCTCGTTACGTGTTTTGTACTCATAATCCTTGGCTTTTAATTTTTGAGATTGAGCGTTTCAAACCTCCATCCCAAACCAAACCGTAAAATGAAGATATATGCCATTTATATCATATCAACAGAAATGTATTATACATACTAGGTCCTGCACAGAAAACTTCCTTACACGTCTGTTGTTTCTTCAGGATTGTAAACTTTCTAGTACACGAACTGCATATTTGAGGACTTTTCAAGTTTTTTCTGGCTTTGTCTTCTGTGAAAATAAGAAACAGACTATGCATTTATAGAAATATTTGCTATCTAGTTGCTATAATTGATACAGGTTATACCAAACCAAACTTCTATAATTTTTTGAATTATAAAAAAACTAAGGTTTCAACTCCCTAAGGCAAAGTGGACCTTAGATGGATTTGGTAATTTTTTTAGGTCCTTTTTGGTCATATAGCTCTTCAACTGTTTCGGTTCTTATACATTCTTGGCTTTTAAATATTTGGCTTTAAGCGTTCCTGATGAAGGTAAATCCAGAAAAGCGCTTCGGATGCATGAAATTTATAACTTGTTATTTTCATTTTTTACAGCACTGGTTCGATACCTCTGCTAGTAGTCCCTGAGGGTATCATCAGCTCATTAGTAAGTGCTTCGGTACTGACATGATTCATAACAAACCTTTCTAAAATTGTCCGTTTATGAAATTTTAAATTATAAAGAAACTAAGGTTTCAATTCCCTCAGGCAAAGTTGACCTTAGATTGATTTGGTAATTTTTTAGGTCCTTTTTGGTCATACAACTCTTCAACTGCTTCGGTTCTTATACATCCTTGGCTTTCTAATATTCGGCTTTGAGCGTTCCTGATGATGGTAAATCCAGAAAAGCGCTTCAAACGCATGTAATTTATAACGTGTTGTTTTCATTTTTTTTCTAATGATTTATACTCGATTGCATCTCAGTTTTTACAGAGCAAGTTATCGAAATCAACGTCATTATGAATAGAGTCCATAAAATTGCGAATCTATTTTACGACTCATAACGTTAACATGCCCCAAACTTTTACAAACATAATTTTTCAAATAGGAAATCTTATTGGAGACCATTCAGTGACTTCTTACCACGCCTTTATAAACTGGCGTCCTATCAAAAGCCCTGACCAGT
Organism: Mytilus californianus; assembly: GCF_021869535.1. Lineage (NCBI taxonomy): Eukaryota > Metazoa > Mollusca > Bivalvia > Mytilida > Mytilidae > Mytilus > Mytilus californianus. Next base: position 101,382,226 of record NW_026262734.1, on the reverse strand, counting down.
TTAAGTAGAATGGTTTCACAAGCGACTGAACTCATAATCTTTTAAAATTATTGTTTCAATCCAAAATTTTATATATGCATGTTACTCTTAAAAGATTATCATTAAAACCTTACTACTGCAAAACAAATTGTTACACAGCTGCCTGTTGTCTCCTTTAAAATACCGGCTACAAGTTCGACACTTCTCAATATCTGTGTTGACTGAAATTCCTAAAAATATTTACATCATTGAATTATGAATAATTAAATGAATAGAAAAAAATGATCCAAAACACCAACAATAAACCATAAAAAAATTAACAAAATATTAAACAAAACAAATACAAATACAACAGAGAAAGAAAAGAAAAAAAAACTACAACCCCCCCCAATTGTTACGGAATGATATACGAACAGACAGAGGTAAAACAATATACTCCCTTCTTTTGAACGGGTGAATCACAAGACCAAAACCGTGGAACGGATTCATAAAATCGTCCTTTGGTTTCAGCAAAAAACAATAAAACAAAACTAAAAAATTGCAGAAAGGAATCTCTCTTATTTGTCTGAAATATCATAATTTTAGATTTTAAAGCTACACTCGTATTTAAAGTAGACATATTATTCTAACTCGTCATTAAACTTATATCTTTGTTTAATAGTTCCAGTACACCGAATTGGAAAGTACCAATTTCAGTGTTAATAATATTATCATAAATCGGCATGACCTTTTACTTTTTTCCAACCATGTTTTGAATAAGTTAGTATCAAAGAGCCTCGACAGAATTATTTTGGACGTCCTGAAACAGCTATGTATTCCAAAACCACGTACACTCATTGAAGGTGAAGTCTACTTTTGAAACGCATATATTTCTGTACAGAATTCATTCAGCATTATCATCTTCCTCTCTGAAACCGCGTCTGGCATTTTAGCAAACTTCGCGGACATGATATATGATAGAAGGTCTTCTGCAAAAGATCCTCGTTTAAATTTGATCGGATGAAAAACGTGTCCAACAGATTCAATTTTGGAATCTCATTGGTCAATTTCAAAAATCTTCTATCAAACTACAATGCGTGAGTTTCGAATCATTGGGGATTGATAAAAACAAGGACATTCAATTTCAATTTACCAGAGGTTCTTTTTTCTTGTTAGCAACTTCGGGTGAATTTGTCAGGTTAGCGATTCAGGTTCATAATATAGTTGTCTTACCTTTAGGTTTAACGACAATCTTTGGTCGTCCTTTTGTCTTCTGTGCTATGCAAGTTGAAACTATAACCAAGACACATAGGACAACAAATTTATGCATCTTTCCTCCGCAACGATTTTGTTGGTATAATGAGTAAATTTGTTTACAGTTTTATTAAAAGATGTTTTATGTCAGTTTAAGACGGATAAAACTGGCTATGATAGATGGTTAATTACGAGAACAATATCATGTTTTGTCATTAAATGTAAAGTAAATTCTTTCGTAAATGTCAAATGTGAAAAAAGAAAGCATACATACATATATAGTATATACGAACAAATACAAAACAAAAATTAAAAATTGACTAATTACATCAAAATAGAATAAAATTTTAACGAGACGTCAGGTTATTGTCACGGAGACAAGAATCAACCCTTTAACACTAGAAAAGTAAAAAACTGAAAGGTCAAAATAATAAAATGCGTAAATAAGCATGTTTGAAATGTCACTCGTATAAATATCATGCACGTTGTGATACAACACGTTGTTTTATGTTAAAAAAACGTAAATTTGGTGCGAACACAATTTATTATAATTTTGGTTTCATAAATCGTCATTCCTTAAGCGTATACGTATTTTTACTGCTTTTTTGTTGTTGGCTTTTTTCTGTTTGATGATAAGGTACATGTTACACTAGTCCAGTAGTCAGCATTTCTCCGATGACCTTATTTATCTTTGATATGGTAATATAAATAAATTAATTGTTTACAAAACTTTGTATTTGAATTTTGAATATTACCATGATTACGGATATTTTACCACAGGAATAGATTACCTCAGCTGTATTTGGTAAAACCTTTCGTGATTTCTGGTCCTCAAGACTCTTCAACTCTGTACTCTATTTGGCCTATTAACTTATGTTTATTCGAGCACCACTAATACGAGTCTCTTGTAGACGAAACACGAGACTGGCGTACAAAATTAGAAGCTTGGTATCTTTGGTGGTTTTTCACAGAACAAATTGGAATTTGATCAAAATCCTTTAATCTAGTAGAAATAGGCATTCTGAAGTAGAAATGAAGATATCCAGATATAATTTAATTTTGGATGTAAGACGTCTTCTGATTGGCTGACAGTGTTTTGTCTATCAGCTCATAGACATAATTTTGTCATGTGACCTTGACGTCACCAACGTTTTTTTTTCAAAATTTACTCCTTAAAAACGGAATTTACGTTTTAGCTACGCGGGTTATTTAGTGTGCACCACATTTTTTAGGTTATTTCTTCATAGACAGAACAAATATTACAGTCATTCCTTAAATGTACCGGTTATCAGGTTGTCTGCATATTGATATGTATCGATTATCAGGTTATTTACTGCAGCTGTGCTATTTGCGCAATCAAATTGCATTGACCGTATAATCATTTGTGATATACAGTCACTAACCGTATATCGCCTTGTTTATGACGTTTGACAATGCGTTTGCGTAGAGTTTTATTTATGACGTCATTAAAAGTACAGGTTCGCGGAATTTTTACGTCGTTCGCTCCGAATTGAAAAATGATGGTTTTTTACCCTAAATATTTTATTTGGAACAGTTGTAGGAGTTGCAGTTTATAAAAAAATTACCATACATTGTCTCGAAATGTACATTTTATTTGTACTCGGCTCAAAACAGGATAGAAATGCTCGACAGAGCTTCGCTTTCTACCTGTTTCTTAGCCTTGTACAAATAAAATTTCGAAACAATGTATGGTTATTCTACATGTCTGCATATTGATATTGTAAAATATCAACTGCGAGTCTCAACATGAAGCTTTTTGTCGATTGAGCGCTGCAAACGGGTTCAAAAAGGCTTCATATCGGGTCAAACTTATCAACATCGGTGCATTCATTATGACGTCGGTGATATGTCCGGGTCAAAGTTATTTAAAAGGCCAGGTTAGCGTATTTGACGTCACAAAGCCATGATATATGGAATGTTATGAAGAGCTGAGCAGAGTGATACAGACTAGGAGGATCCTGGAGTGTACTGGATTAATATCTGAAAAGACACAACAGTATCATGACATCTATAGTTTGTTTACTTCATAATGAAATAAACTTAATGGATTGAATCAAATAGAAAAAGCTGAGCAGAGTGATACAGACAGTGGGATCACCGATAATGTAAAATATTAGCTGCGAGTCACAATATGAAGCTTTTTTGTCGAGTGAACTCAATATAAATATGATGAACAAGTTCTTGTTCTGATAATCGATTATTCGGATTGTATTTGTGTATCTTGTATAATAGAAACAAGTGTTTGTCTTTGTTTCACGAGCAAACCGAAGATGACTTGATAAGTTCGGGTCAAACTTGTCAACGTCGGTTCATCCATTATGACATCGGTGATATGTCCGGATCAAAGTTATTTTAGAAAAGGCCGGGTCAACGAATTTGATATCACAAAGCCATGATATGCAATTTGATGAAGAGCTGAGCAGAGTGATACAGACAGTGTATACTAGAAGGATCCTGGGGTGTACTGTATTAATATCTAAAAAGACACAACTGTATCATCTATATTTTGTTTACTTCGTAATGAAATAAACGTTTGTATATGTGTTACATGTTTGTTATTCGTTCATTTTTTGTACATAAATTAGGCCGTTAGTTTTCTCGTTTGAATTGTTTTACATTGTCATTTCGGGGCCTTTTATAGCTGACTGTGCGGTATGGGCTTTGCTCATTGTTGAAGGCCGTACGGTGACCTATAGTTGTTAACTTCTGTGTCATTTGGTCTCTTGTGGAGAGTTGTCTCATTGGCAATCATACCACATCTTCTTTTTTATATCTAATGAATTGAATCAAATAGAAAAAGAAGTACCAATTTCCCCCTCAATTTATATCTCTTGCAAAGAAACACTATAACAGCTTGCTACCATCCAGATTTTTTTTTCGATCAAAAAGATAAAAGATTCAGATTTATTATTTAGGAGATGATCTTGTTGATTTCGTATGATCCGTTTGTTTATCTGGGACTCAATTCCATTGAACTTTTCTGTCGGTCTCGGAAATTTCACATATTCAAGCAATTAAAGAACTTTGGAGATGATTGTAATTTTTTTGTATATACAAGTCAAGTCAAATCGTTGCTGTTATGGATACAGGTTATGGTAAGGCAGTGTATGGCTTAGTTTTGATTGGATTTATCAGACACAGAAATGAAATCCTGAATAAGCAAAAACAAAAAATGAGCCGCGTCGGATAGAAATCGACCTTATGCAAATGAATATCTATACATCTGTTAACTTATTTTGGGTTGAAAAAATCTCTATGCAAAATATGTAACTGTTTGAAAATTGAATTAATAAAAGAACCCTACAAACAGACAAACACTCATCTTTTATTTCGTATTTGAATGTTCCTAAATATATCAAAGTCTTATAAATGTACATGTATACGTGCACTTGCATAAGGTCGATTTCGATTCGACGCAGTTCAAATGTTATAAGAGATTGACCTCAACGACAAAACAGAGGCTTCAATAAACAAAGAGGCATTATAGTTCATAATAGACATATTAAAACGAGAGCTGTTGTTGAATACTAGTGCGGTAACTTGGCTTCTAGATGTGTTGACGTTTACCCTACATTTCCTTCATCATGTTGATATCATTGTTCTGCTTCTTTCATTTTCATAAGAATTTTGCTTTTTTAGGACACCCTTTTCTATATCACGTTATTTTGTGATAATTTGTTAAGATATAAAACTAGTTAAAAGAAAATGCGTTTTGAAACATTTGTATTTATAATTCAGTGGAAGGAAATTTTTTCCAATCAAATATGAGCATAAAACGGAAGTTTGTGTACACTTCTATATTTTCATCTGATGAAAGTGTACTGCTGATCTCTGAAACCGGCTGATCACTGCAGACTTGTCCAGAGCAGGGAAATAATTCTTCGATTTTTACGTTGTAGCCATCGTTAAGAATGTCTTTGTAAAGGCAACCAGCAAGAGCAACGGCGTCCTCGTAAGTAGGACAGTTAATTTCAATGTTGCCTTGTCTTAGAATTCTTCTGCTTTTCTGATAAAGATCTTGATTTATCCGCAAACCATCATCTATGATGAAGTCAAGAATCACATGTGGGTGAAATTTCCAAGATGGCGGTATTTCGGAGTGGGCATCAACTGTCTCGCCTAGTTTAATGATTTTTTCTTTCATTTCTGAATAATATGGAACAGAATTGCGAACATCTTCCCAGTCATGATCAAGTGACCTAATTTGGTCAACAAGTGCGTTTATGCCTAAATATGTAGCGTCTGCCAAAACTTCCTGTGCAATATTACGCGGCGGAAGATGTTGTTCATTGCGGAGGTAATTAAGTATGTGCTTAAATCTACTTCCATCCATATCCAAAAAGAAATTTCCATCTTTGTCTTTGTCTAGTGTGTATCTTTCACTAAACATGGCTGCAAGCATGGAGTCTTCATATTTTCGCAATGTCGAAAGCCTCGTTGTGAAGAAATACCCTCCTACATTGAGGTTGATAACTGATGGTAATCCATGCTACAAGATATCAAAGAATGCTTCAAATAAACAAAAATAAATAAAACAAATAAACTTTGATATGTACATTTTCCAGAAGAATGTTATTCCTCAGATAAAGGAAATTGCAATTATTTCATTTCAATATTTTGTGTAATTATATGTATATAACAGATATATATAAAAATAAGAAGATGTGGTATGATTGCCAATGACACAACTCTCCATAAGAGACGACCAAATGATATAGAAATTAACAACTATAGGTCACCGTACGGCCTTCAACAATGAGCAAAACCCATGCCACATAGTCAGCTATAAGAGGCCCCGAAATGACAAATGTAAAACAATTCAAACGAGAAAACTAACGGCCTAATTTATGTAGAAAATAATGAACGAAAAACAAATATGATAAACAGTAACAAACGACAACCACTGAATTACAGGCTCCTGACTTGGGACAGGAACATACAGAATGTGGCGTGGTTACACTAATTTGAAGGTGCCAACCCTCCTCCTAACCTGGGACAGTGCCGTAGCAGTATGAATATTTTTAAGTCTAAGTTTTGCCAGCTCGAAAGGATCACTGTAGACCACTCTTATGACATACTACCGAGGCTTTATATAAAAGGAAAAGAAACGGTCGCAAAGCTTAACAAAAAAAAACATGCACTGAACAACAAGACACTTTTCTTCTTAGTCATAAGATCTTAGTTATAAGTAATTCAAGAAAATATACATGAAAACAACAAATACTTCTATCTACACAGTAAAATACAAGTAAATTTTTAAGCATTACTATATAAGTGGAGTCAAAAACATGGCTTGTTTATCCATAAAAAGTCTGCAATAAGAGATAGATTTTTTAATTAGTGATTGGTTTCAAGGTATAGAGGTCCAACTTGAATAACAGGAATGTGACGAGTTGGCTTGCTAATGTATATAATAATGTGCACTACACATAATGTATATATAGAAATTAAATTAAAGGACAATTAACGTATCTGCGATAAGCTTTGAAAAAAAATGAATAGCCGTTAAGGTGATCATATAAGTAAACGTATATAAAGAGAGAGAGAAAATCATACCTGTTCATTCTTTTTGTCCATTTAACATCCAAATAGTAATGTAATTTCTAAACTTATATATTTTATCATTGTTTCTTTTAAAAGTAAATGTTTATAAACAAGATTGATATATTATTGTTGTTTATTCGTGTGCGTCGATCGTAATGTAAGGCAGTACACTATCTTGTACATATATCAAACTTTTGTTTTAAGGTGTTTTTCTTTGTTTAAAATAATATACATATCATTTAACAAATTTAAAAAATACGAGGTTATTGAATGCTTGCTCGCCTTTTTCAATTATATTTATTATAGAAATTTGTTGACGACACTTTTACGTACCCCAAAACTCATGAGATTCGTCAAGTATAAAAATAAGAACATAAAAAAAAACAGGAGATGTGGTATGAATGACAATGAGACAACTCTCTACCAGAGACCAAATGACATAGAAGTTAGCAGCTATATGTCACCATAAGGCATTCAACAATGAGCAATATCCATACCGCATTGTCAGCTATGAAAGGTCCGGTAATGACAAATGTAAAAACAATTCAAAAAAGAAAACAAACGGCCTAATGTATGTACAAAACAATGAACGAAAAACAAATATGATATACAACAACAAACGACATTCATTATTTATTTTTAAACTTTTACTCTGTGGAAGATTTTAAATGAATTGAGATTATACACAGCTATGTGTTGTTGTTGTTGTTTAACAATAGTTGTAATCGTTGCACTATTTTCTGTTACATAAATTAAATTCAGTGTTTATAAATGATATTCGAATAACTATGATGTTTTTAATTCTAAATCTACATAAACAACATTACATAATACTTTAAATTGAATATTTTGACTGATTATTACTTCAGTCTTACTGTCATTGGAAAGTGTGGCGCGGAATCAAGGTCAACAATACTTTTTGCGTATATACATAATTCGATTTACGTTTATACAAAAATAATTACGTACACACGTTTATCGAATTACGTATATACAAAAATCGAATTATGTATATATACATAAATAATTCCGTATATAGAGAAAAAGAATTACGTATATACAGAAATAATTCCGTATATACATTTCTCTAATTCTTCGTCAATTTATCCCTTTCTGCACCCATTGTATAAAAAAAAATTAATCAACGTGTGGTTCGTATGATCTCAGTTCTTCATTGGTTAAAATCCGATTATGACGTCGAATTTTCTTGCTTTCCTCTGAATTTCCTATTGTGACGGCATGAAAAAAGGCGACCATGCCTGATGACGTCACATAGAAAGAACACATCTTTTTGCAGATCATTCGAAAAGAAGGAATACATTTGCCTGCGTATTGTTTGAAAATCATTAGAGAAACAGATTCCACCACCAAATCTCGTGTAATACGATATTTATCCACTCTCGACAGTTAAATTTTAAATATTTAAAACGCTCGGCGAGCCTCGCGTTTTAAATTTGAAAATTTAACTGTCTCGAGTGGATAAATATCGTATCACACTCGATGCAGTGGTAGAATCTATATATATCTAATTACGTATATACAGAAATAATTTTGTATATACGGAATTTGATTTATTTATATACGAAATTCGATTTACATATATGCGTAAATCACATTTCGTATATACATAAAGAATTCCGTTTATATATATACTGAAATCGAATTCCGTACATACAAAATTTGTTCATAATTATTTCTGTATATATATATATATATATTAACAAGTCTAAATTGAAAACAACGTTCAAACCTATGATTGCGTTGGATATATACGTCATTCGATTTACGTAATTCCTTTTTAATCGAGAACTTAATATAGAGTCATAACGAGTCCTAGCTTTATGCATCTGGAGGTATTGGGAGTTGCTACAAATATAAAGTAAAAAGATGGGGGTTTTTTCTGAAATATTTCGACAACAAGAATCTATGCACCCCTAACAGGAGGGATTTTGCTTGATTTTCATACGATGAAGACATAATCTTTTAATCAGATCAGTTTAATTGAGATCTGGAGCTGGCATGTCAGTAACTGTTAGTTTATTTATGTTATCATTGTGATTTTGCTTAGTTTCTTCTGTTACCTATTCTAACATCGGACTCGGACTTCCTTTAAACTGAGTTCTACTGTGCGTATTTTTATGTGTTTGTTTATTCTACATTGGCTAGAGGTATAGGGGAGGGTTGAGATCTCACAAAACATGTTTAACCCCGCCGCATTTTTGCGCCTGTCCCAAGTCAGGAACCTCTGACCTTTGTTAGTCTTGTATGTTTTTCTAATTTTGGTTCATCTATATGTTTCGGAATTTAGTGTGACGTCCATTTTCTCTGAACTATTACACATTTTCATTTAGGGACCAGCTGAAGCCTGCCTCCGGGTGCGGTATTTTCTCGCTGTGTTGAAGACCCATTGGTGGCCTTGGGCTGTTTTCTGCTCTTTGGTCGGGTTGTTGTCTCTCGTTTCCATTTTCAATTTTAATGATGATTTTATGCTATTTTTCGCCACGCCTAATTCAATACATTTAAATCACACCACATGAACTTCAATCAAAAAGTTAAATTGTTATTAAACCAACTGTCAAGCCTCCGGAAGCTAAAAGAAAATGTCCGTCTTTTATTTAGATGTTATGTAGGTAGTGGGCGTTTCCGGTTAGTTTCACTTTCGTTTTCAATGTTTACCGCAACAACTTTGGAGGACTCTGTCTCATGTAACCCAGTATCCATTATATTCTTTAAGTGGGACGAACAAAAACAGTATGGATAAATACGTGTGACTGGTAAGAATACAATGAAGTATGTGAATAAGTACAATAATTTTTGGTGTTCCGTCATTATGGTCATGTATGGCCAGACTAGGTCATGCAATATTGTTATCTCTCTTGACCTGCTGCCATTGTTATCAAATCCACAGATATTCATTTTGATATTGTTATAATAATTACAGCGTTTCCATAAGTAACTTATACATATTAGTTGAAATATTTATAATGTCAAACACATATTGTACATGTTGTACATGTTGTATGTGTATGCAGTGTATTAACAGGCCTCAATTCGACAGAAAATAGATAAGTTCCGTATTGTGATGGCTAATAGAAAGAGATTTACAAATATATACTCAAAGATACACTCTAACCCAGGAAATTGAAGTGTTGTCGTTACCTGTTGTGGAGTACAGAGTATGTCAATTTTAATGACTTAAACTTATGCATGACAATTTGCTGTTCTTTGTTTAACATACATGACATAAGCTCCCCTCTATCCACTTTCATGAGCCTCAGAAAATTGAAAGAATATCTGCCTCTAATTTATTGTAGATCAAAAGCCACCATGAATATACTGTTGATATCACATCTTCAGAAAGGAAGTGGGAACCTGCATACAATTGAGAGAATAAGGTATATTGATTGGCAGGTTGCATGGGGGAAAAAGGGGGGATGGCTAAATAAAATGATAGAATTTCAATTTTTTTATGTAAATTTCAAAAATATAATAAAACATATTTGTCAAAGACATTAGCTTCAAGATACATGGATGTGTAAAATTAGTAGATTAGGTATATCATGTATATAGTGTACACGGATAACCCACTTTTGTGTGAATAGCCGAAAGAAAACTAAATAAAAGAATTCTAAAAGTAAGTTTAAGAAGAGATTTATAATGTGTTTTCAGAATGAACAAACTTGGGTCATCCTATTTGTTCTCTTTCTACAAAAAAAAAAATAATTTAAATTTACTATTAATTCCTGTATAAATTAAAATTATCAGTTATCTCCCCTACGTGGTTAAGTTGAGACAAAGGAGTAAGTCCGGTAATGCGTCTTTTTGGCCCCAAAAATATAGCATTTTTACAAATTTGTTAAAAATGTAAATTTTTAACTATTTTTGGAAAGAAGAATACTTTTGTTAAATAAATATGGGTGGTTTTTTTTTACAATGCAATGCACAGGCACCAGGTACTAGGATCATTAATTTCTTCAAAATTACTGAAATCCTCACAATTTTAGCATTTGGGGCAATATGCGTAATTGATTTTACACAGGCGGTAATGGTAATGTTTTCCTCTGTAGCACAGTCCATATCGTAAACTTGGATATGCATGATGGCTCATTTCGAAGCTGAAACATTTTCACATATGTGGTTAAATTTTCGGGGTACGAAGTGTGATTCTTTTTTCCGTAAATTAGCACACCCCGAAAATCCTTTTGTGATGCGGCTCTTGGTGGTAAAAAATCCCTTTTTTCACACAATAAGTTCTTTGAAAATTTAATACTTTGCATACATTTAATAATTGCATAGTTTTTACACATTTATTTTATGGTCCTTTACTTTTCAAATCAACACAAATGGTTAAGCTCAGTCACTTGTTAAAAATAGAAACATGTCCAATATCACTACACAGAGATTTTTTGTTTACGCACAACTTTTGTGTTCCTCAATTTGAGACGCATAAGGGATATTGACCCATTTGTGCTAATTATTAGACGGTTTTTGTCTAAAATGGAAGTGGCCGCACTTGTGTTCAGTCTTAATATTTAAGCTTGAATTTGAGCGTCTTTATTGACCACATCAGTTTAAATCTTTTACATAAATTAATTGATCTTCCATCAGATGTTCTTGAAATTTTAGGCCAAAATTAGTCTACCGGACCCTCTCCTTTGAATAAGATAAAAAGAATCTGTATTTGAAAAAAGTCACAACATTAAGACAATATGAAGATAAACAAACTTTCAAATGAATTTCATTCCTTTCTCAAAATTTCCATACTTCATTAAAGAAATTAGATCTGTACATATTGTTTTCTGCTATTTTTCCGCATCTAGATGGTGAAAAATCCCCGATCTACCTTACAATACTAAATTTTATCTGGTACTGCTGGTGTTTGGTACAGCCCAGACGGAAGTCAATGTTACTCTATTGGCTCAATGTAGGGTATTGATACATTTTGACGTTTTTAAAAAAGTTAAGTTGGCCTCATATGTCTTCTTTGTATCTATCTGATGAGCTAAGCCCTTTTCAACAGATTTTTATGGTTTGTTCTTATGTTGTACTGTTACACCACTGTCCCAGGTTAGTGGGAGGGTTAGCGCCTTCAAACTAGTTTAACCCCGCCACATTCTGTATGTGCCTGTCCCAAGTCAGAAGCCTGTAATTCAGTGGTTGTGGTCTGTTTCTGTGTATCATATTTGTTTTTCGTTCATTATTTTGTTCATAAATCAGGCCGTTAGTTTTCTCGTTTGAATTTTTTACATTTGTCATTTCGGGGTCTTTTATAGCTGACTATGCGGTATGGGTTTTACTCAGTTTTGAAGGCCGTACGGTAACCTATAGTTGTTTGGTCTCTTGTGGAGAGTTGTCTCATTGTCAATCATACTACATCATCTTATTTTTATATTGGTTATTATTTTTATGTCCTTTTTGGTCATATACATACATGCATATATATCTCTTCAACTGTTTCCCTTCTTATACATTCTTGGCTTTAAATATTCGGTTTTGAGCGTTCCTGATGAATGTAAACCCAGGAAAGCGCTTCGGAAGCATGACTTTTATAAAGAGTTGTTTTCATTTTTTTAAATCTGTCAATGTTCAGTTTCTTAATAATGTAATTATACATATCATTCAGATAATATTTAAACTTTGATGTCTGATGCAGACTTATGTTGCGTTATGTTATCTTGTAGAATGTACATTTGTATAGATCTGTTTATTGCAGACCGTATTAACAAGTAGAAAAAATTGTCAATCGAAAATAATGCACACTGTTAGCTATTTGAAGGATGTGAGTTTGCTTGAATCACGCTTTAAATTATTTATATTCTGATATCTAGCTGCTCGTATTTGTCTCCTGTCGATTATACTAACACTCTATTATATTATTGCAGAACATATTTGTCGGATGTGGACTATAAATGCACTCTGACGTCACCAGAAGAGTTTAACGATGAAGGCGATTTGAAGAGCTATGTGAAAGCAAACAGCATTAAATTAATTATAGGGCTTCATGCATTTCGCTCTGGCAAGTTGCTTCAAGGTGAGTATATATTTGAACTGTTGCAGTAATATACAGTAAATAATATGCTCTTTATTCATTGTCGCACACTTATTTAATAATACAACACAATATCGGATGTTAGTCTTGGAAATTGTAAGTTATCAACTACAGATACATAACTTAAGGATGGAAAACAAGTCCGTTTCTATGTATGTATGTTGGCGTTTGTTTTTGTAGCAGTTCAGTGTTTCTGTTGTTCCGTTGTTTTCCTATATAACGCTCCAAAATCAACTTTCCTAGTATGGTAGTAAGGATCTAAATAAACTCAAAACTCTACTTTCTGTATTTTGTTTTCCTTTAATGTTATTTAAAAATCAAGCCATTGGTTTTTCTTTTTTTTGTTCCCGTATGAAATTATAAGGCGTATTACGCCTGGAAATAAGGCGTAAACCAGGCGTAAGTGGTAGTTACGTGTCTAGATCCAGGCGTAAGGGAGCAGGAAACGTAAATTTGTAGTCCTTACGGGCGTAGAAAAAAGTGGTAAACCTGGCGTAAATTGAAATAAGCAAGGCGTAAATTTTCTTACGGGCGTAAAACTGTTGGTATGGGGTAAATCATAATACCCATAATGCTTTGTTTAAAGGATCATGGGAATTTTTTTTCAAAATTTGGCTCTTTGGTTTTAGTTTGCAAGAGTTGGACTTAATGCAGCTTCATACATTCAGGGATAATTAGCTTGTTTTGTGCTTTTTGGAAGAATTTGGAAATATGGAATCAAATTGATTAATAAAAATTGTGAAAAAATGGAAAGTAATACATGGTAAATAATAATTATGTGAGTATATTACCCAAGTTATTAAGTTTTAAGTTCTAACAGTAATTTTGAAATCCCAAAACCTTTATCCTTGGATAATAACATTAAAATCTTTTACATGAAGTTAAATTGCAGTATTATCATTTATATTTTAAAGGACATTAATTTATAAAAAACTTAGTTAATCAAAATGCAGAAGTTTTATTTCAAGAAAAATTAATTGTCATAATTCTTATTTAAACTTAAACTTATTTGAGCCAGTGTCTGTCTAAAATGTATTTATTTATATATTAGCTTCTTCAATGGTTAATATTTCCAGTTTTATGTCAAATAATGAGAAATTAAAGCAACAGTACAGAAGTTTGTATTAAATACACAAAAGTACACAGCTAGGGTAATACACTGATTTGAAATAAGTGTAGTATTATGTAAGGATATTACGCCTGGTGTATTTATTGACCAGGCGTACTCATTTGCATATTACGCCTGGTTTTCTCTGGACCAGGCGTACTCATTTAAATATTACGCCTAATTTTACGCCTGGTTTCCGCCTCAGTTACGCTTGGTTTCCGCCTGGTTGACGCCTGGACATGCATTCCTTAAACACTGCAATGACGCCTAGATAAAGTATGATTTTTACGCCTGGTTTCCGTGTCATATACGGGCGTCACAGTTCGTACAGGTTGTTTCGCATTGTTTTCTCCATACCTTTTATAGCTTACTACAAGGTATTTTGCCCATGTTGAAGGTCATACGGTGATCTGTAGTTATTTCCATCCTTATCTTTTAGTCTTTGATGGAAAATTGTCTCTCACATTATCGCTATTTGTACGCTATTATTTGACATCACGAAGGTACACGTAAAATTTAGATGTCACAATAGAAAATTTCTGACGCCACAAAGGAAAGTGATTGTTGTATGACGTCAATAGTTCAAGTGTTTCAGATTCTCGGGTCAAGTGTCGCAGATTCAAAAATAGCGATAAGGTCTATTCAATCATTTGACTTTTTATTGTACCCCGGCTTTCTGTAAGTGGAGGTAAATAGTGATGTGTTGGTGTTCGTTCCTCCTTTGTCCGTCCGTCCTTTTTTGTTTTCGCAAAGCTCCAGAAACGCTTGACATAATTTTTCGAATCTTTTACAAAATCTTACTTACATGATGTATTTTTGCGCCTCCTATTTCCATCTCAATAATTTAGTGGTTTACTTTGCCGTAGCATGGACTTGGCATATCCTGACACTATAGTACTTATTTGTATCCGCTTCTCATACTAAACCCCTAATCAAAATTAAATGAAACTTTTTTTCAGAATCTTCACTTGTATAAAGCTATTGTTCGTCTATTTTTTGTTTTCGAAGTATTTTGGGGGTTCCCTATACAAATTCGCGGACTTTGCCGTTGCTTCACCTGTGGGTACCATCTTTGTACTCGTGACTCCTCCTAAACTCCTTATTATAACTTATTGAAACTTTCTTAGAATCCAAATCATATAATGCCATTGTGCGCTTTCTATTTTGTTTTTGATCCACACAGTTTTGGGATTTCCGTAATCAAATCATAAGATTTTGACATTCCTATATTTGGAGGCACAGGCACTTGTCTCAGAAATTTGTTTTCCTATATACCTTAATATAACATAAGGTATAAAGAATTTTTTTCTGAGACAAGTGCCTGTGTTTGGAGGTCGATGATTAAGCAAACAACAATCAATATAATACATTGCATTGTGTATTTTGACAATATCTGTGTAAAGAATTTGAGCCTTGTTGTCAACAAAGTTAAATGCAGATAAAATTTAATTTTTAAATGTTTCTATTGACAAAAAAACATATACCAAATAATCTGCAAAATACAAGTTTTTATTACTAGCGGTTTAGTTTGGAATTTGAAATGAGCCATTTAACTTTTTATTCAGATTCAAAAATGAATTACATATTGATAATTGGTGGAACAGATGTAAATGAAGATTACAGAAATCAAGAAAAAATGACTGTAATGACACAATCAGTTGTATCTTCCAGGTTTGTGCATCTTAATTGAAGGCAAGGTGGAAATATGTCTCCTCTGTTATTTATTATTTGTAAATGATCCTGAACATTTTGTACGACAACAAAATGTGGAAGGTTTTAAAACCAAACATTATCGAAAACCGTTTTAGTCTAGGAAGTATGTTTTATTTATTAGTTGTTACAAAGCAACAATATTATTTTAGACAGCTTGTTTATTGTTCATATTAAACATTCCATTGACTTCTAACATTGAAACTATAAGTATAAGTGCATACACGGAAAATGAACTGAATTCTGTTTTGTTTCCGTGCATAAAAATCTGTTATGATTTAAAGATTATTTGTTTATTAAGTTATTCAACTTCTTTCCTTCTTTTTTTCCAGGAAAATCATAGTTTTTAGCAACGGTCTTCGGCAGAAAGTACAAGAGCTATGGGTAACTTAACTGTTTATCATAAATCTCTATAGTACATTTTTCATTAATTTCATGGACACTCATTAGTTTTGTATGTACTTCTGATCTGATAGCATTTTCTTTACATTTTCACTTTGAAAATTAAATATTTGTATGCCCAATTTAAAAAAAAAATGCTTAACACATAGTTGAAAGTCAGTTTTGATATAATATGTGGTTTTGATTTAATTGAAATTTAAAAAAAAAAACAAATACTGAAGTCGGAAATGCAGTTGGACAAAAAAAAAGATAAAGCATTATCAATCCTAAATGGATTTTATCACATACAATTTTGAATATTTTTTTTTGTAGCCGGAAATGCCACAGAACAAGATATTTGAAATTAAACAAGGTAATGCCTCAGCCTAAAGAAATATCCAGTACATATATATATGAGGGTCTGGATGGGGTATACAGGATAGAGAATAAGGACAAAATATGAAGAATAAATGGCAAAATACATAAAGAATAGAGAAAAATAGGGGAGAAAAAATAAAGAATAGAGAATAATGGGGTGCTAAAATATAAAGAATAGGGAATAATGGGCAAAAAATATAAAGAATAGAGAAAAATTACCTTCCTGTTTTTTGTACATAGACTGCAAATATTTTTATTTCATATCGTTATAATGGTTTTATTTCAATAAAAAGTATGATGATGATGATGTATTACAGTAACTGTAATACTATTACTGTCTAACGTTCAGCGGCAAATAGTAGATGCATATCAGGACGTAAATAAAATGTTAATGTGATATGAATTCCGCTAAGTACAAGACCAACACGCTTGGCCGATATTTAACAATATAACCATCAGCAGGAAAATGTGTCACCCTATCCGAACCATTGTTCTGCTTCCAAGTCAACCCATTCTTTTTATTGCTTCTGAATGCCAAATTTTTAACGAAGTCTCTCTTTTGACCTGGCCGGGAATCGATCCCGTTGGTGTATATTCAATATAAACATAAAACCTGTGTATGTAATTTTTTCATGTATGAATGTATTTTAGGAGTACAAACATGTCCGTCCAAGTTTTCATTGGCTGGCTATATACACCAGCACCACTCGGACGTTTATACAACTGACATGTCAATATGTATATGTGTCGGGAGTATTCGACCTGTAAAGAATCCTTTGTATCTAGTGGAAGAATTTTCAAGTAAGTTGTTTTTTTTTCCAATTGCATTAAGAACACCCATTCAAGTTTGATATAGATTGTAACAGACAGTTCACATTAAAGACATATAAATGCTTAGAATGTAATGACCATTTTTTTCAATGACAAAAGGGCAGCATTTTTATATATTTAAATAGATTTTAGTTCAAACATTTTTGTATGGATATAAATAAGAAGATGTGGTATGAGTGCCAATGAGACAACTCTCCATCCAAGTCACAATGTATAAAAAGTTAACAAATATAGGTCAAAGTACGGCCTTCAACACGGAGCCTTGGCTCACACCGAACAGCAAGCTATAAAGGGCTTCAAAATGACTAGTGTAAAACAATTCAAACAGGAAACCAACGGTTTAATCTATATAAAAAACGAGAAACGAGAAACACCTATGAACCACACCAACAAACGACAACCACTGAACAACAAGCTCCTGACTTAGGACAGGTGCATAAAAATGCAGCAGGTTTATACTAATCACTTTACTATTGTTTGATTTTATACAGTTTGCCAATTTGAATAACATAATGTAATTTTCTTTTTAGAGTTACACGAGAGACGACAAAATATCATTTATGTTATTTGTGGACAAGTGGTAAGATTTATTGTTTAAATGATCAAAAAATTTACAAGTAAAAGATGCTTTTTATTACACTCTTAACCCCAGACTATTTTATTAATTCTCAGCTGACAATTTTAAAAATGGTAATAATAGTTCATTGTGTGTTATGGTCTGCTGGATGAAAAATTACTGTCGTTAAGGATTTGTATAGTGAGACTATACAAATCCTTGCTGTCGTGTAGCTTCTAAAAATCAGTGGGAGACACTTTTTTTTTATCTTTATGTAATATTTGTGTCACATATAACCACGGACATGTTTCAATTGTCAAAGCCACAATCATGTCTTCTTTCCTTCGATTGTGACACCACCAAATGATAAATCATAAATGATAAATATTTACTTGCCATGAGCCACACGACCACTGAAACTGGTGGAAAAGGAACTCTTCTGGCTTTCGGTGGAGTTGTGGACAAGTGGTAAGATTTATTGTTTAAATGATCAAAAAAATTACAAGTAAAAGATGCTTTCTATTACACTCTTAACCCCAGACTATTTTATTAATTCTCAGCTGAGTGTTGCTCAATACAAGTGAGAGGTTTAGCTAGCTTTAAAACCAGGTTCAATCCACCATTTTCTACATAAGAAAATGCCTGTACCAAGTCAGAAATATGACAGTTGTTATCCATTCGTTTGATGTGTTTAAACTTTTGATTTTGCCATTTTATTGGGGACTTTCCTTTTTGAATTTTCCTCGGAGTTCAGTATTTTTGTGATTTTACTTTTCAATATATAGTTTTCTTTGTAGTGCTGGTCATTTCGTCGTTTTTCATTTGAACATAAATGTGTGTGTGTTTGTTCGGCTTATGGTTTTATTGTCTCCCTTGTATCTTCTCTCTCCTTTATTCTGACAAAATATAAAGACTCTTTTTATACACAGAACTGAAATCTTAAACGAGACATTAGTTCTTTCAATGTCTTTCAGTTGAAATTATACCATTTTACCTAAGCTCTTCAAAAATTGGTTCTCTTAAGATCTCTTACGAATATGTTGGTTGATTTACCATGATGGAAAAATCGTAGTAGTTCTTTTGATCTTTTAAGATGAACTTTCGTCATCTCTTGGTGCTTGACATCTGTCTGTTTTAGACAGTTGTTCTTCATTAGCATTTGACCTGTTTCTTGTATATGGAAATAAGCCCAAATCTAGTTGATTTGTTTGTTTGTTTCACTGTTCTGCTTGAATGAATTATAAAAAAATCACAATATCGGACAGGGAGGTTTCTTGTTAATATTTGTCGATTTTCGTACATAGAATAATGATGTCCATCAGCCAACCATATTAAGCGCATGTGGAATGTCCTAAAAACCAAATTAAGATCGATTGCACTTATAGCATGATAAATAATAATAGTCTGCAGGTTCAAGTGCACCAGTATATGACACTCTCGTCTTTCTGTTTTATCATTTTATACCATTATGATAACAGAGACATGTATACCGTACTTTGACCTATAATTATTTACTTTTTACACATTGTGACTTGGATGGATAGCTGTCTCATTGGCACTCATACCACATCTTCTTATTTATATATACATATTTATGTATGTATGTCTCTGATGATAACCGTTTGATAGAATTAGATTTACCAAAAACATGTCTCTAGATTTGACTAGTTAAAAATTCAAAGGATATTTTGCAGCCCAGAAGTCACTAATTCCGTGTTGACATGAATTATCATTGATATGGTCATAATTATAAATTAACTGTTTATAAAACTTTAAATTTTTCGGAAAACTAAGGTTTTCTATGCAAGGAATATATTACCATACCTGTATTTGGCAAAACCTTTCGGAATTTTGGGTCCTCAATGATCTTAAACTTCGTACTTTACGTATTTGGCCTTTTTAACTTTTTGGATTCGAGCGTCACTGATGAGTCTTTAGTAGACGAAATACGATTTTTAACCTGGTATCTATGATGAGTTTATTTACAGCAAAATATTACGAAAGCTGATATTTACCTTTTAATCTAACCAGGTTGATGAAGAATATGGAAAGTTGTTCAGAACGAAAATTGATAGGTAATTTATGTTAACTATATAGAAAGAAAGGATTTTTTTATCATTTCAATACACAAAATAACAACATGTACTTGTAAATACAAACTTAAAACAGAGGAACGGCGGTTTTATATTCTTCATGTAATACAGTCACAGTGAGTCCTTCAACATGAAACAAAACCCCTCATCTCACTGTAAGAATCATTTGCTAGATGTCCATCACGTTATACATATGTGCACAGCTGCGAGTTAATATCAACAAATTATGAATTATATCGGGTAAAGAAATCTATCAAACATTGCCATCAAATGCCCGACAATTGCACTATGAAATACAGAAATGATACAAAGATTTAGACGATTACGGTGCACATCATTGAAGGGCTTTACATTATATATGCATTTTTCTTCACACACTATCAAGTTTTAGAATAAAATTAAGAATGGAAACAGGGAATGTGTCAAAGAGACAACAACCCGACTAAAGAGCAGAAAACAGCACAAGGCCACCAATGGGTCTTCAACACAGCGAGAAAATCCCGCACTCGTAGGCGGGCTTCAGATGGCCCCTAAACAAAAATGTGTACTAGTTCAGTGAAAATGAACGTCACACTAAACTCCGAAACATATAAATGACCCAAAATTAAAAAAACATACAAGACTAACAAAGGCCAGAGGCTCCTGACTTGGCACAGGCGCAACAATGCGGCTGGGTTAAGACTCGATTCTATCATACCAGGATTATGGAATGATTTTTTTTATTATGACTTCTATCTAAAGATTTTATCAATACTTTATTATCAGAATATTTTTCTACATAATTTCGTACCAAAGTATAAAGTTTTTAAGGGTCTGCCTGTCCGTGTGTACTCTTATTAGGGCCCCGCCTAGTGGCGGGTCGCCCTATAGTGACCAGTCTATCCGTCCGTCCGTCCGTAACAAATTGTGTCCGCTATATATCTAGAGAACCGTTATAATTTCATACGTTATACTTGACACACCAGAGGGTGTGTCATAATGTTTGTACATCTTCCTAGGTCAAAGTTCAAGGTCAGCGGGGCCCACAGAGATGGCTCCCATCTCAATGATGTCTATTTTATTCTGCATTAAAAACCTTCTTTTATCATGTTGCAACGGAAGAGTACAGGTATGTTCCGCCGCCACTTCATAGATGCACAGAACCATTCATCCGAGTAATTACTGTAACAACAACATTGCACCTCAGACCTGTAAATTAATGAATACTTAATAGAAATATTAATGATCGTCAGACTTAATACTGTATGTTATTTTTCAATAGTCTTCCAGGAGTTATATTTATACCAGGATTACCTCTGATAGATGCCCACTCTGCCATTCAACAAAGTTTGGCATATATAAACTGCTCAAATAGTGAAGGAATGGCTCTGGCGATTTTAGAAGTAAGTGTTGGAAGTACATCGTGTGTTTTGTAATGACTGTTTCCTTTTGAAGCTACATGTCACTCCCTTAAAGTTCCAGCTCCAAATACGTATACATGTATACACATTTCCTCTATTATGAGGGGATTTATCATCCAGGAAAAGATGTTGGTAGAGTCAAAGATGTTTTGAAAGTTAACTTTTCGTATCCTCCATCGTCTACTCAAATTTTGAAATCATTTTCCTTAAAAAACAGTTAAGTTGTGCAATGCTGAATAAATTGGTTTCATTGTGAATTTTGATTGTACAATGTCTTGGTCGAAATAAGAAAGAATTTTTCTCCATTATATGGCTTCAGTTTTTAAATTTCCTAAAGAAATTTCTTATCAAGTTAAAAAGCCTGATTTGAAACTGCATGAAAGATTAGGGAGCTACCATTTGATTTTTATGGGGGGGCTAGGATGAAAAATGTTGTACTGCTTTTTATTTTAGTTGTAATCTCTGTCCTGCCTTTTTATTTTTTACTCTATTCGGTCCTGCCTTTTTTTTTACTAGTTTATTCTGAATTTTTTTACACAAATTGTCATCCTGCCTTTTTTTTTTTACCAAGTTGCTCATCCTGCCTTTTTTTTTACTCAAAACTCCTGTCCTGCCTATTTTTTTCAAATTTCATCCTAGCCATCCCCCCCCCCCCCCCCCCATAGAAATCAAATGGTAGCTCCCTTAGTTTACAATAGAGGAATAAACATAATTTTTATAAACACACAAAGTCATAGTGGCAACCCAGAATTAGAAATCGCACTTTTATTCCATCATTACTATTAAAACAGAGTTATTGTGGGAAGGGGGGAGGGGGGTCACAGGAAACAGTTCGGTGACCAAAAAATGGTATTTTCTTCTTTTTGTATTATATTTTGGTTGTATTTTTTTTTAGCAGCTTCCCAGACAACATTGTTACGTTGGCACAACGTTGGCCTAACGTACCTACATGCATTGGCCCAACGTTGTTTTTAAACGTTGGCCCAATGTATAAGTGCAAAGTGGCCCTACGTTGGCCCAACGTGATGGCTAAACATTGGCACAACGTTTTAATGTTTTATACAATACATTGGCCCAACGTTGGTCCAATGATGGAATAATACTTGCCGATGTTGAACAAACGTTGGGCCAACGTAGTAATAAAAACTGTTAACAAATGTTGGCACTGCGTTGGTTCAATCTGTAAACTTTTTTATCCATATGAAGGATACTAAAATCCCTTCCAGGCAACAAGTGCAATAATTCCTGGTTCTTACATCAGTTCAAAATGGCGAAAGTATTACTTTTTGAAAATGTTGCAATTATTGCGTTTTACAGATCCACTATACCACGTTTTGTCTGACATTCTACCCGAAAATTTTGTATTTTGCCACTTTCTCTCCATATTCCTGAACATGCATGAAATATTTGCCAATGAACGTTTCAGTAACCAACAACCAATCAATCTCTCTCATGGAATTGTACTTCTGAATTTTACCCATATTTGAATGAATTCAATCAACCTATCCATGTTACCTATTTTTCTTAAATAATGTAAATACAAAGGTATGATTAAACATAATTTATTATTAAAAACTTGTTTGTATCTATACGTTGCTAAATCAGATCTAGAATGATAATTCATTTAATATCCTATTTGTATAATATCATTACAGCTTATGTTGCAATATCCAAGCTCTGTATGAAGGCATTGATAATTCATTTTATACAGTTATTTTTCTAGTTCTGTATTCCAACATGGTTTTTATTCACAAGAGTATTCCTTTTGTTTTCTGCTACGCTTTATTTTGTCACTATTTCTGGCTCCATCTTATGTTAAATTCTTTATCCAGTTTAGCATTATCTTCATAAAAGTTATTTCACTGTCCCCTGTAATAAAGTAATGAATAAATGAGTACTCAATGTATGTATATTTAGAATATATTAAATTCTCCTAAAAAAATAAACAAAGAAGAAAAAAAATACATTGTTTCCGGTGTTCTGGCACATTACAATAGTTAGAAAAAATACTCTTTTTTTTAAATATTTTCCCTAGCCTATACAGATCAAGGCAAAAGGCATATTTCATACTTTACGATAATGGTTAGACTTCACCTCGCTAGTTAGGTTAAGCAGGACAATTGAGTGTAGAATTGGATACAGGAAACTTTGGCAAAATACGTTTAAAGTAAATAAATAAAACTAGTTGAAAAAAAATACAAGGTCAGTCTAAATACACTAGCATTCATGGTAGTATTAAACATTTGATGCATATATATCTGCATATGAAATTCGAATCTGATGTAGCATAAAGGATTGCTATTATGTTAACTTACTTTCTAAAAGTTATTCATTCTGGGCTATCAAATGGTAGAATGCATTTTTCCCCATCTCCATTCCCATGCATTTTCTAGCCCGGATGTTGTCAATAATTTCTATTATTCCTAGCTCTGTATTATTCCTTTTGCACTCTGATTAATTTTTGTCTTCTGTAGTACTCAAATACCTGACCTATAAATTTATATTAAAATGTAAAATTGTATATTAAAAAGAAAAGCTACTTCAAGTAATTTGGACAATAATCTTTATAGTCTTTTTCTTTTATAAATATCCTTATGTGTGGTAATGTCTTTTTTTTACACTCCCCCCCCCCCCCCCCCCCCCCCCCCCCCCCCCCCCCTTTATTTATATTTCAAGCGTCAGCTTTTTGTGACTGATATTTACTCCTACAAACTATTCAAATATCGGTTTTGTTTATCAAAAGTTTTGCTGAGGACAAAAAACTAAATTCAGTCAAGTCTGTATAATTATATATAAGTTACAACATTCTTGCAATGAATTTAATAAGATTAAGAAATAAATACTCTATTTGATATCTAAAACACTGTTACACATGCAAGTGTGTATATGATCAGGTTTCACAAATATATCGTATATGTTTGCATGCAATTTAGAAATAAGAAAACTAACAAATTCATTTATATTTCTATGAAGTACAAAAATGTAGAAATCATTATACCACATTTCTGAAACATTACGGAACAAGGTGCATCTTAAGACAGATTTTTCAATTAATAATGGTAATAAATGCAATCGTAATAGATTTCAGAAATAAAATATTAAAATATTGGTAATTTACAATTTGTTTGATGATACTAATGTTCAGTGGCAAATATTTCAAATATTTAGGATTGAAATGATTTAAACAAAATCTAGAAAATATTTCGCCCAAAACATATAAACTTCAAGATCAACATTATAAAATGATAAAAATTATATGTTTTAATTTTGAACAACATCCCTCAGATTAAAAAAAAACATAATTATTGTATTTGTCAATTCATAATCGTATATAAAACAGAATTTTTAAAGTTACAACTTACATGTTAATTTCTTACTCTTTGAACCTCAGATGATAAGATTTTTTCTCTGTCTTTTCTTCATTTCACTGCTTTCTTTCAAATACACAACAGGAAATAACCACAAAAGTGACCATCCCATTACATTCAGATTTCCTATAAACTTAATTACCATAGCAACTATCTTTGAAATGTGTCTAACATATGGTCAACCTTATCAGAATGTGCTTGATTAACATACTGGCTGTATCAAATATCACTCTGTATATAACTGCTAAATTATTATGTTTCACAAAGTTTAATGAAAAAGGTTATAATAAATAATTATTGCAATACATTTAAACTTTTAACCAGGCAATCTATATGTTTACGATATACATTTTTTTATTACAGTAATGATATTCCAGAATAAATATTACCTGGCTTATATATAATGTATAATATAGGATCAACATTAGCCCAGCATTTGCCCAACATAGAGTTGTAAATGTAATTTCAGTTGATGAACACTTTCGGTATAATATTAAGTTTTCATAAAGCATGCAGCAATCGCAATTATCCGCCTCCCAAGAGAAATAAAGTGTAAAATATTTCATAATCAATTTTTATTTACAAAATTTCATATCGGCCCTATGTTGCTACTAACATAATGCCAACGTTGGCCCGATTATTTTTAACCAACATGAGATAATAATATGGATTTACAACAGCAGGCCAACGTTAGGCCAATGTTGTGCAGCCAACACCAATGTGCGACCAACGGACCGACAATTTGCCATCGTTGGGCCAATGTTGTGCAGCCAACATCAACGTTCGACCAACGGACCGACAATTTGCCAACGTTGGGCCAATGTTGTGCAGCCAACACCAACGGTCGACCAACGGACCGACAATTTGCCAACGTTGGCCCACTGTTAGTCTGTTGACTGGGTTGTTGTTTTTTATAACAAAAACCGATAGGGTATGTTTCTACAAACCAAGCATGCAATACTTCGACAATGTCTAGGCCTATAGTACTTAATGCCCGTATATTTTCCTTTAAAGCACTCAATGTATCTCGAAACAGTTCTATATACAAATGTACATTTTGTTTAAATAATGATTTAATTAATTTGTTATTCTCAGGCAATGATGTTGAAAGTACCTGTAATTGTACGTGATATTGATGGCAATAAAGATATCGTAGAACATGGCGTTAATGGTTTTGTATTCTCTAATCCAAAGGTATTACTTAAATTGTAGTCTCTGATCTAAATGTGTGACTTTGTAGTTTTATGACCCAAAAGTATGACACTTCTTATCATCTTTTTGCATATTTTTTTTCATATGGGTAGATAACTTAAATGTACATAGTGATCCGTGGGTGAGTTTAGAAAATATTAAGAAATCAAGGTTCAAAATTGACCGAAGGTGGATTTGGTTATTCGTTATAAGTCCGTTTGGTCAAATACTTTTTATGTAAACATGTATATACCTACTTTGCTTTTATAATTTTGGATGTGAGCGTTCCTAAAGAAATTTACAAAGTGTTGCTTTCATTTTTTCCGGAAGAAGTTAAATCCAGAAAAGCTCTTCGAACGCACCAAATTTAAAGAAAAAAATTTTGTGAATGATGAAGAAAATATTTGAACTATATACATTGAGGAGTTCAAAAAGGGGAAGATATTTGTGGATTTTTCTCAGAATTGTTTCTACTTTCGAAATTCCTTAAATGTGAATATGTTAATTTTCAGCAATGTATAGAACATGTGGAACAATTATTACTTGATAAACATTTACGAGAGAACACAGTACAAGGCGCCAGTGAATATGTACAGCGAGAACATAGTGTTGACTCTGAACGTAACAAGTATTGTGATGTAGTTCAGTCTTGCATGGAATAACGAAGACAATTTAAGAACATTATTAATGAGCTTTAACTTGCGGTTTCGTTTGGATTTTTTGAACCACCGTTTTTTCAGTATTCGTCAACAGAATTTGTCTTTCTTTATTATTTTATTTTTACTTTTCTGTTTGTTTGACCTTCAATTGCATTCCTTTTTGTATCTCTTTTTTTTCTTTTCTAGTCTCAGGTCAATATTGAACTAAACACCATGCAAATATTCTGACCCATATAGTATATGAGGTCTGGATGAGGGGTTTTTATACGACCGCAAAAATTAAAAAAATTTTGGTCGTATATTGGTATGACGTTGGCGTCGTCGTCGTCGTTGTCGTTGTCGTCGTCGTCCGAAGACACATTGGTCTTCGCACTCTAACTTTAGTTTAAGTGAATGGATCTCCATGAAATTTTACCATAAGGTTCAATACCACTAAAGGAAGGTTGGGATTGATTTTGGGGGTTATGGTACCAACAGTTAAGGAATTAGGGGCCAAAAAGGGGCCAAAAATAAGCATTTTTATAACTTCCAGACAATAACTTGTGTGTAAGTGTATGGATCTCTCTGACATTGTACCACAAGGTTCCATATCACAAAGGGAAGTCTATAAATGATTTTTGGGGTAATTGCCTCAAAATTTTAGAAATTAGGGGCCAAAAAAGGTGCAAAAAACAAGCATTTTTCTAGTTTCATGACAATAACTTGTGTGTAAGTGTTTGGATATTTCTGAAATTGTACTACAAGGTTCCATATCACAAAGGGAAAGCTGGAATTGAGTTTGGGGGTAATTGCCCGAAACGTTTAGGAATTGGGGGCCAAAAGGGGGCCAAAAATAAGCATTTTTCTAGTTTCCAGACAATAACTTGTGTTCAAGTGTATGGATCTCTCTGAAATTGTACTGCAAGGTACCATACCACAAAGGGAAGGCTGGGATTGAGTTTTGGGGTGATGAATCATAAGGGGGTTCAAAAAATTTGGGGGGGGGGGTTTCTTTTTTTTTTCTTTTTTTCTTTTAAAATTTTTCATTTTAAGTTGGTTATTTCTGATTTATATTTAAAAGCAAATAATAATGATATGGTAGGAGATACACACCAAACAGGATGTGTAAATTATTATATAATAAGTATTGTGCAATAGCAAGAAATTTTCAATTGCACAGTATTGCACAATAGCAAGAAATCTTCAATTGCACAGTATTGCGCAATAGCAAGAAATCTTCAATTGCACAGTATTGCGCAATAGCAAGAAATATCCAATAGCACAATATTGCGCAATAGCAAGAAATTGTCAATTGTACAGTATTGCGCAATAGCAAGAAATATTCAATTGCACAGTATTGTGCAAAAGAAGATACTTTGTATAAATTGCTTATTTCTTGATCAATTTCAATGGGGTTTTATTCTTGAAATTCTTGGGGTTCTTTAATATGCTGAATCTAACCGTGTATTAAGTTTTTGGATTTTGGGCCCCGTTTTTAAATTGGTCCACATTGAGGTCCAAAGGGTCCAAAATTTAACTTTGTTTGATTTCATCAAAAATTGAACTATTGGGGTTCTTTGATATGCCGAATCTAACCGTGTATTTAGATTCTTAATTTTTGGTTCCGTTTTCAAATTGGTCTACATTAAGGTCCAAAGGGTCCAAAATTAAACTTAGTTTGATTTTAACAAAAATTGAATTTATAGGGTTCTTTGATATTCTGAATCTAAACATGTATTTAGATTTTTGATTATGGGCCCAGTTTTCAAGTTGGTCCAAATCGGGGTCCAAAATTTAACTTTGTTTGATTTCAACAAAAATTGAATATATGGGGTTCTTTGATATGCTGAATCTAACCATGTATTTAGATTTTTGATTTTTTGGGCCCCGTTATCAACTTTGTCCACATTGAGGTCAAAAGGGTCCAAAATTAAAACTTTTTTGTTTGGTTTCATCAAAAATTGAATTCTTGGGGTTCTTTGATATGCTGAATCTAACCATGTATTTAGATTTTGGATATTGGACCATAATAGGTGAATGTCCAATTTAAAATTTTTAAGTTCTTAGACCACATTCATTCTGTGTCAGAAACCTGTGCTGTGTCAAATATTTAATCACAATCCAAATTCAGTGCTGTATCAAGCTTGAATGTTGTGTCCATAGTTGCCCCAACTGTTCAGGGTTCGACCTCTGCGGTCGTATCAAGCTGCGCCCAGCGGAGCATTTTATTTATTTCTGTATTCGTTAATTCTTAATGCCATCTTTCTCTGTTCTTTATTTATTTTGACCATTATATTCTTTATTTTGCAGTACTCCATTATTCTCTATTCTTAAATTTGTTTGCCTATTTATCGCTATTCTTTTATTGTTTGTCTCTTTTTTCTGTGGTCGTTGTCCATTACTTTCTTTTCTGTAAACCCAATCCAGACTATTGTTTATGTTATGTGATCGGCGGATGATTCTTTTTTTTAAGAGTTGAATGGTAAGTACTAATGAAAATGTAAAGCTTGTATTGCAGGAGAGGAAGGTCTGTTTAGGTGGTTGATTAAAATTTATCTACTTCTCATTATATAAAAATAATTCAAAGAAAAGCTTCATCAAGACAATCATGTTGCCTCTATAAACAAGATTTTTAGCATGCATTTATAAAAAGTGGTCCCATTTTTCTAAATATATATATAAATATATATATATAAGGCGATGTGGCATGTCTAACGAAACAAATATCCACATGAGACCAAAAGGACGTTGATGTAAGCAAAAGTATATGATCACCTTGTGATGTTAATTTCTCAATCAATTTACAGATATACTTATTTATAATTTTTACAGCATGTATTAGGGCAGAATATTGTGATATTGATATTTTTATATTATTTATTATTTGTTATCATATCTCATTAAATATTGAATAAAAAAAAACCAACCAATCATTCAATTAATATACCCCAAGGTAGACTTGGAAAAATGTTTGATATTATCATCAGGAAAATATGTAACAGGTAAAGTCATTATGCTCTTGCTGAAACTGGGGTGCGTCTCTCTGTTTCTGAGGAGGGGACATTTGAGAGGGACATTGGATGAAACGACAATAGAAAGATGATGGGTAGTGATTTGAATTTCATCCCACAAAAGGGGGGCCCGGGCCCCCTGGAAAACCCTCTAAATCCGTCTCTGATGGCGTCATGATCAATTAAAGTGTCTAAATTTAGGACGTGTGCATGGTATGATTGCTAATGAGACAACTATCTTTTAAGACCAAACAAAAAGTTGTGGACAATTATATGTCACTGTGTGGCCTTCAACAATTAGAGAAAAAAAACACATTACCGTATAAAAACTATAAAAGGGCTACAGATACCAAATTGTGAAACAATTCAAAAGAGGAAATCAACGATCTGCCATGATTCGTTCTACCGGTATAACAATTAGCTAAAAATAATCACGACAAACAATAACCAACGACAACCACTAGATTGAAGGCTAAGGACAGGCACATAAAGAATATGGTGGGTATAAACATGTGTGTGAGCGCTTTGTTTGTGCTTTCTTCTGAGCTAATTAGTCAAATATGTTTTAGTCAGAAATATGAGAGTACGTGACCATGGTCATCAACTTTCCACCTCCTTTACTGTAATACAACCCTATTAAATATTTGACAGAACTATTTAATAAAAGACACAGCGTATAATTAAAGCCTTCATAGACGAGGTATACGAATACAAGGAGATATGGTTAATATAAAAACACAAAGAGCCCCCCCCCTCTTTTTTTCCAAAAAAAAAAAAAAGAAAAGAGAAAAAGAGATATAGGTATACGTCAATGAGAAAGCATCACAAAGACACACATAACACAAACACCACAGATGAATAAAGGGAGATATGAGGTAACGTCAAGCAGACAGCAACCCAACATAAAAAAGACACACACAGTCTCTAACAATTAACAGAGGTCTATAAAATATGTCAATTCTGGGCACTCTAATTCTAAATCTTGTAGATCGTTTTGATTCATTCAGAGGAAAATGTTTCATGTAAGTTTACAATTACTCAAATATGTAAGTCCTGCAAGGTTGGTTGAACAGGATAGACGACGGGAAATTTGGACTGCCTTAATTTGAATACTAGTAGATATCTAAGATATTTGCCCCAAAGAGTCATGCAGTAGTTGTGTTTGTTTAAGCTCTTTATCGTACACTGTTTATTATTTGTAACTGGCTTTTAACTAGCTTTCAGTAAATGTTAGTACTTTAAGATTAGTATTGTGTGCCTTATATATTTACGTTAGTTGTTTAATTTGTGCCTCGTGCCAATCTGATGATTTAAGCCCTGTTCAACTGTTATTATTGCTGTTACATCACTGTCCAAGGATAGAGGGGGAAGTGCGGGATTGCTCTGACATCCTCTTCTGTGACTAGCTTAGGCCGTGGGTCACAGTCCCAGCAACATCCTGAACATGCATGAAATATTTGTCACTGGACGTTAAGCAACCAACAATCAATCAATCAATCAATCACAGTCCCAGCAAGTCTTAAAAAAGACCGTCAGACCTCAGAGCAATCTCGGACTTGGGAGAGAGTTGAGTGCTTAGAAACATGTTTAACTCCGCCACTTTTTTGTATGTGTTTGTCCCAAGTCAGAAGCCGGTAATTTAATGGTTGTCGTTGGTTGCTGTCTGTAATATTTTTTTTTTTTTCGTTTATTGGTTCTGTCATTAATAAAACCGTGGGTTTTCTCGTTTAATTGTTTTACATTTTGTCATGTCGGGATCTTTCATAGCTGACTATACGATGTGATTCTAGCTCATTGTTGAAGGACGTACGGTGACATATAATTGCTTGCAACCACGTCATTTGGACTGTGTTATTGGCAATCATATCACATCTCCTTCCTTTAATAAAGCGCCTGGTAGTCTCCCAATAAAAGTGTCGAATTTATCGTCTTCGTTCTGATTACACGTAACTCATAAAAGGTTAGTATAAAAATCAGGAGACGTGGTATATGATTACCAATGAGACAACAGTATTATCCACTAGAGACCAAAACAACTATAGGTCAGCGTTGATGTAAACAACTATAGGTCACCGTATAGCCTTCAATAATGAGCTGTAAAATACAAAAGTAGTAGGTTCATCCGAAACACATTTATTGATTGTTAAAGAAGTTTCTTTTGGTCACTCCAAATTGAATACTTGTTCTTTGGATTTTATCTACAAAAAATGAAGCTAGCTAGCAAAATTTAATGTTTTAATGTTGTTTTTTTTTCAAATGAACATTTCAGCAAGCAATACCTCAAATTTGTTGAGTGGAAGGTGCGTTTTTAATTATCCTTATTTCAGGAGCAAGATATAATTTTTTATTAACACCAAAAACTTATTTTGTGAATTGTGGGATAAGTGATGACATTTTGAAATTTAAATTATTGATTTAATATAGATGGAACAATAGTTCAGCATGCCTCCAGGAAAAAACTTTTTTTTTTAAGTTTCAAAATTTCAGAGAAGGGAATCCGAAGAACTGTGAATCAATATGCGGTGGCCTTTACAATGTAGTTAACTATCGTAAAATTTAAAGAATTAATTGAAATAACATTATCTGTACCAATATAAGTGCACCCGATGTGCATGTCGACAATTAATGTGTCTCATATCAATATACTTTTTTCTTTCTATAGCCATAAATTTACACTTCATCACATACTAAAATTCATCTCCGAGATCTTTTAATTTAAATCACATTGT
Organism: Mytilus californianus; assembly: GCF_021869535.1. Lineage (NCBI taxonomy): Eukaryota > Metazoa > Mollusca > Bivalvia > Mytilida > Mytilidae > Mytilus > Mytilus californianus. The sequence continues at coordinate 101,350,006 of NW_026262734.1, read as the reverse complement.
TCGCATATTCTTTTATCTCGCTGATTTTTTTTTTCATCTAACACTTTCTATTGGTAATTTATGGTTGATTAGTCTAAATTGGCAGAGGTAGTAAATGTCACGGGGTTCCAAAAACACATCTTAATACTTCTCGAATCCAAAAAACTCCTTAAAAAGGCGGCGATTGAATGTTTTTGAGTTCGTTTGAATATCTAAATACCATGTTTGTTTGAATTGATTTTGTAGAGATGTTCTAACTGTCGTTTTAACCAAATTTCATTAATACAAGTTTGAGTTAACCATACATAAGAACAACCAGACTGTTTTATTAAGGGTAAATTCTATACATTTCATCCAATTAAAGTTAACATAAAATATGAGTTATACTAAACATTAATTTATATGTTATTGCTGATGTTTTACTGGGTTTGCTAAAGATTAACTTTGCTCATGCAGTAAGAAATCATGCGAACTTTGATATCTGAGCTAATATATAGGATAACGTCCTAGGTCTCCATATAATACACCATTTAGAATGGAGGATTTTAGATGGAGATGAAGTTTACAAATTTTAAAGTTTAAATGAACTCTTTTTTTATATTTCATTATTTCCAAATCCTCAAATTTCATAGCCTTAAAGTAAAACAGTTTTAACTAATTTATCAAATAAATCTAATTAACAACTTACCGATAAACCATATTGTTTCCCTTTTTTGATAACTTCATACATGGCTCGCGTAGCTTTGTCTGCTAGATGCTTCTTGTTTGCTTTAAATGAGCCATTTATAGAAAAATAAATTCGAAGATGATTAAACTCTTTAACAATCTCTAAGTCAGAGTTGCTAAAATTAAATTTAAGATTTACAGGTTGTCTACTACTACAAAAAAATCATGATTTTGGTCTTGCCTAAATTTAGGTTTATAAATTTTTCAAGCATTACAATATGAATTAAAATTTTCTAGTAGTACTTGAAGTTCTGGGCTGATTCAGCCATTATCAAAGTATCGTCTCATATAGTATTGCAAACAGTTTAACATAGATATCTAGTTCGTCTTCTAGGACACCTGATATATTTTTCAAACCTACCAAATTCCCTTTATTAAAGAAAACTTCCAAATCGTTCAATAAAGGGGAAATAAGGAAAGGGGATAAGTTCTCCCCTTGGCGTACCACAATGCTGCTTGGAAAATAGTCAGATCTCTCACCATTGTATGACAAGCATTATTTTATATCATCATACATATTATGAATAATCTTATACATATAACCATTGATACCATCTACTAGCATCTTATGCCATAAACATCTCTCCCTCACTGTATCAAATAATTTTTCGAAATCGACAAAAACACTGAACATTTTTTTTCTTTTTTAATTTCAAAATTTCAAAAAAATAGTGAAGTGTAAAGATACAATCACTTTTTGAGTAACTATTTCGAAACCCACTTTGGTTATCTTCAAGTAATAAAACTTAATCGGAGAACCTTGCTAGTCTATTACTTAAAATAGCTGTAAATCATTTACCCATACAGCTTACATGTAATAGTAATGGATCGATAGTTATTTTAGACCAAACCTACTCCCTCTGTTTTTATAAAATGGCTTGATAGTTCCAATTACCTAAGATACTGGTACTATTCCAGTTCTAAAAATCAAGTTAAACAATTCAACATAAACATTAATAGAAAAATCGCTCGAAGTTTTAATGCTCATAAATAGTCACAAAGTCATCATCATCACAAGCTTTGTTATTCTTTAAATTGTCAGTGATACATTTTAATATTTCTTCTTTCGTAATTGGACTTTTCAGATTATCATTCAGTTCACTCATTTCACTTTTATCATTATTTGGCAAGTCCATTGGATCTTAGTCATCCGAATTCATGCAGTCATTTGAAAAAGTTGAGAAAAACCTTAAAATTAATATTCGGATGTTTTGAATGTTCACGTTGATTCAAAATTTTCCAACACTCTTTGGTGTTTTGAGATCTAAGTTTATTTAATTTCCTATTTTTGTATCTTTTCTAGATTCTTTGACTTTATTTAATGATATAGAAGAAGGCCTTGCTTTCAGTTTGCGCTTTAATTTTTTAAAATTCTGTCTCTCAAATTTACAATCGAGGTTAAAACAAGGGGATATCCCTTGTTTTTGGATGTTCGTTTCAACTTCGAGGGGTCCTCGATTAGTCAAAGTTAAGGAATACAGAAATGAAAGACCCCCCAATCCAGACCCTCATAATAACAGACTTCTCGGTGTCCTAACACTCCCCAGAAGTAAGTTTGGGGATTGTCCTTGGTGGTGGGTTGTACATAAATATGTTAAAGACACATCTGCATAAACCCTGATAGGGGTAGGAATGCATTACTAGACGGGATTTTGCTACAGACAACACAAAAAGACACGGGATTTTACTCCAGACAACACAAAAAGACACGGGATTTTGCTCCAGACAGCACAAAAAGACACGGGATTTTGCTCCAGACAGCACAAAAAGACACGGGATTTTGCTCCAGACAACACAAGATAACACGGGATTTTGCTCCGGACAACACAAAAAGACACGGGATTTTGCTACAGACGACACAAATGAAGAGAATCTTTGTTAGCCATGCCTTGATGGTAATATGCCAGTCTTAGCTTTAAGAAATAAAATACGAAAAAATAAAAATAGTCGATGAACATTCATGGACTTTGTTTTCATCTTTTTACCCAGAGGTTAGACTGACTAGAGAGGATTCATGTACATAATCCTGTTAGTATTTATCACTCATTTTGGTTATTTTTTTTCTTCTAAAATTCTAATTATTTTGGATCTTGACAAGGTTCATATGTGATCATATGTGATTTTGTCTTGTAAATAGCATTTATCCCTACTACGCCATTGGTGGTGTGCCTGATATAGGCGGAAAATACAGATTATGTAACAGGTTAAAGCTAATGCTTATTTTTAGATTTCGCTCCCCTTTTTAATACACCCTTTTATTGACACGGATACAATCACAACAAATACACAGTACATCTAATTTGCACAAAGTGTATGATATTTGATTAATTTCAAGTGCATTAATATAGAACAGAATGACTTCATCAGTATCTTGGCAGCGATGGGTTGTGACATATGAGCTCTTTTTCAGATTTATCAGACATCTACCTCCTCACTCCTGTTTTCTGATACTTTGTCTTAATTTGTATGATAATTTACACGTAGTAGCAGTGGGGTATGATTAGCATGTCAACAATAGACCAGTTTCCAATTTCGATTTTATGAATGAACAACCATGGTTGACCTGGGGTGGGTCTTTTTACCACCGAACACCACCGCATTGGCACACCACCGAACACCAAAAAAAACCAACAACCACTAACTAAGAAAAACAGTAATATTATACACTGAAACGATAAAACAAATTAAATTACGCATAATTTAATCAATTTTTAGATTTTTATGTGCATCATTTCCATGTTAAAGTTGATAATCAATATAAAGAGAAACGTTTCCGGATTCAACACTATTTTCCGGATTACAGTCTGTGTGTATATTTATTACTTTTTATTTTGTGATTGCATATTATCTTACTATCCTTTTTTGTTCTGTATAGATTTTTCTTTCTGTTAATATTTTTTTCCTAACAAATACAAGTGACTACTATTTTCATATAATTATTTATTACATCAATGACTCGGTGGTGTCCATGACGGGTGGTTTGCAGAGTTGTAGTGTAATAGACTCTCCTTTTCTGTTCGATGTAGATAAATAATATATTAATCTTTTTATTTATTATGAATTCGTTGAAGTAATAACTTAAATAATATATTTAGGCTGCATTTATAACGTTAAAAGACAAAATATTAAACTTTTGGGGTGTTCAGTGGTGTCCATGACGGGTGGTTTGCAGAGTTGAAGTGTTATAGACTCTCCTTTTCTGTTCGATGTACATGTAGATAAATAATATCTTAATCTTTTTATTTAATATGAATTTGTTGAAATAATAACTTAAATATTATATGAAGGTTGCATTTACAATGTTAAAAGACAAAAAAATAAATTTTTGGGGTGTTCGGCGGTGTACGGTGGTGTTCGGTGGTGAAAAGACCTATCGGGTTGAACTGTGGTAATTCAGGGAAAATGCGTCATAATGTATTTTCTTTTTTTCACTACCATCCCTAAAAGATCGTCGAACCCAAAACAGACTTATCCTCTTCTGCAAAGGTTTACACGGTCAAGCCAACTTACCATCTGATCAACTGAAAAAAACATCTAGGACAAACAAGAACATGCATTGCCTACATTTCCTGAGACTGCAAACAAAATCGGACATTAAAATTCAGCTTCATACCAAACACAATTAAAGATTGGAACCTACTACCACTGGATATTTTCACCAAGATTCAAACAGCAGAAGAACCAGCTAAAACTTTCAGTGATATTGTAAAGATGGTCCCACTTAAGTAAATTACTTGACACATGTGTGGTGTAGTAATATCCTTGTATGTTTCACCATATACCTATCAAGACCAAGATCTTTACGTTGTCAAAAATTTTCCGCAAAATATCACAGATGGGAAGATCATATAATGCATTCTCGTCTCAATCAAGTTCAAGTTAATATATCCAAAACTTCACTAGTACTAAGGCATGATTTGCAGGAAGTGACTACTTGTGGGACAGACTAAATATACAGTTTTTTTGGGTCATTTAGTTTGCCATTTTAAAATCTACATTTGTAAAAGACTATCCTTGACGATTGGAAGTTTGTTACCCTAATATGTAACGGAAGAATAAAAAGCACAATCTTGACACAAAAAATATTTTCTGTGCACGTAATTATTCTTTACTTATTTGCCCATAGTTTGATACTCTTAATTGGAGAATAGCTCAAGAAATATGGTCACTCTGAGTCTGTTTTCATACCGTGTTCCGATTCTGTAATTAAAGAAGACATGCTTGTAAGGTTATGACCTTGTAATGGTAGGAGGTTTTCCCGCATGTGCAGTAGAACCTGCAATAATATTAAGGCCAGGCCTATTGTATTATCAATTTGATATGGGTAATTTCCTGGTTCATGCCCAAAAATTAATATAATGTCATCTGATTGTTTGAATTTCTATTGTTTAGGACTTTGTTCGCCATCACAATATTCATTTATATGTTTTTAACAATATTATCTAAATACATTTAAGTAAGATTCTGAAAAAGCTGATTATAAATTATGATATCTACATGTATTAAGACTTTTTATTTTTCTTCTTTAATTTTTTTGATAGTATGACAGATATAGGATGGGGCAACTTAGCCCAGTATGAACATTATGGACGAGTTGGTGATGTAGAAGAGGACTTTGATATAATTTCTTATGAAGAGTCAAAAGGAGAACTCTATTCATCATTTAAACATGCCTCTCATGCCATGTTATTTGCTAGGAATGATACTGTACTCTGGGATTTATACAAATCTAGAGCAGCTATAATGGTAAGTGCAATGTATTTAAGTTTATATGACTTGTTTTGGAGACTTTTCAAAATCAAAGTAAACGTTTTTGATATTACATTTGATATGCTTACATGTATACATTGTATATGCCCCTCACAATAAGTTGTCACGGCTGTATTACTGACGTCTGTCGTTCAGTTCTGCATTCCATTCATAATTCAGCATTTAGTAAACTAACAGTTGTCCCTACTTGTTATTCCCCACCTACAATAGTAGAGGGGCATTATGTATTCCAGTCTGCATGGTCTGTGTGTCTATTAATCCTGTTTCAGGTGGAAGTTTTAGTTTAAGGTAAGTTTAAGTTTTGGTTTTTATGAAGTTTGTTACATCAACCCCAAAATTAGTACACGTGTATAAAAACAAGCATACCTGGTATGATTGCCAATGAGATAAATATCCATCAGAGTTCAAATGAAGTGGATGTAAAAAAAGTTATAGGCATCCATCATGACTGTATGGCTTTCAACAATGAGAAAAACCCATACTGTACATGTATAGTCGGCTATAGAAGGCCCTGACATGAAAAATGTGAAACAATTCAAACGAGAAAACCAACAACCTAATTTATCACGAAACATTTTATGAAAAACCAATATGACAGACATGAACCAACAACAACCTGAACTATATTGTACAGGCTCCTGATTTGGGACAGGCACATAAAGAATGTGGCAGGGTTAACATGTTTGTGAGCGCTCAACTCTCCCCCTAACTTATAATTAGGACAGTGGTGTAACAGCACAACATAAGATCAAACTGCAAAAATCAGTTGCAAATACTAGCAATTGGCGTGCATTATGAAATGGTAAAATGTTTAACATATATATATGCAAAATTAAGTTCTCTGTTCACTGGTCATGGAAATGTAATAGTGCATATCAGGTTAAAGTTTTGATTGAAAAGTAGTTTGTGTTCACATGAAACTTAAGTACACATATTCATTATAAAGTGAATAGACCACTTTGGAGTTCATTGCATTTCCGTCAAAAACTTTGGTTTTAGTGAACAATCATTTGTGCATTTAGGGGCATTGTTTCTTCCTTCCCGTGTTGAGCTAGTGATGAAAAAATATGATGCTATATTGCACTGATTATTTGGCAAATTAAATTCTTATAATTGATAATCAGCACTGCTGTCATTAGGGAATTGTGATTAAGTACCTATGGAACAAACATTATTTCTAGACTAGCCTGCATATGATAATGACCATCTCGAAAATGCTTGATGAACTCCAATAGTGCAGCGATACAGGAGATCCCCTCTATCTGATAAATGACTTCATAAAGGCACGCATAATTGACGAACTTTTCCAGTGAAGGACATAACTCGAAAGTGGTCTATTGTTTATAATATGCCAAATTAGGGTTTTGACCCTGATTTAGTGGTTAGCTGATGAACATTTAAATGTAATAGTGAGAGCTAGACATGATATCTAATTTACACATATTCTTGTTTAGTTATATACCTTCAGAAATCCCTTTTGATCTATGAAATCAGTAACTTTTTGTTGTGATGCTTCTATGTTTCAATAAAACAGTATTGTCTTCAATTTTAATGGGGATTAGGCCAATCTTGATTTTTCCTGGACAGGTATAAAATTCTTAGTAAGCTGCTTTATCTAATATACATATAACAATTTTAAATTCTTCCGTCTATGAACTGTTTACTTAAGAAATAACCCTTCATATCATTATATTTTTGAATATCTTTTTACACTGAGTGTTAGCTACATGTAGGTGTCAAGTAACGACCGATGTAATGCTTACCATGTTAAAATAAGCTTAAAGCATGTAAAGCTTGTAGAGCTTGACATGAAAGAATTACTGCAAATTGAATGATAATAGGAAAATATAGAGTCCACCACTGCATCAAGTGTGTTACGATATTTCTCCACTTGAGACAGTTAAATTTTTTATATGTAAAGCGTGAGGCTTGCAGAGTTTTTTAGATAATTAAAATTTAATGTTGAGTGTGGAGAAATATCGTAATACATGAGTTTATATAGTGGAAGAATCTGTTTCTCTAATGATTTTTAGACGATATCTAAATAAAGTTTTATCCTTCCTTTTCAAAGATTTGCAGAAAGTTGTGTTCTTTATATGTGACATCATCAGACATGGTCGCCGTTTTATACCCCTCCTAGGGGCATTATGTTTTTAGGTCTGTGTGTCCGTTCGACCGTCTGTCCCGCTTCAGGTTAAAGTTTTTGGTCATGGTAGTTTTTGATGCAGTTGAAGTCCAATCAACTTGAAACTTAGTACACATGTTCATTATTATTTGATGAAACAGAAAAGTTCTGAAAAAAACAACTATATTACAATTTAAAAGTGTCCAATGCAAAAAGACTTAGTTTGAAGGTTTTTGTCTTGCCTGTGACGAAAATCACGGAAAGTGAGACATAGGGATTGCTTTTCCAGCTTCGACTGCAGCGACAGTTTTCTGCTTAAGTTAGTTTGATAGGAACTACTTGTGATAGATCATTGATATTTGATATAAAGTTGCATTACTATCAGTACATATCAGTTTGACGACTATTTCAAGGCCCTGCCCCCTAGACTAAGGTCATGGTCCAGCAACTTTGAATTAATTAGCAATTTTCAATGTTAAGTTTTCTGCTTAAGTTAGTTTGATAGGATCTACTTGTGATAGATCAATGATATTTTGTGTGAAGTTACATTACTATCTGTTCATATCAGTTTGATGACTACTGTAAATTCAGAAATTATTGCGAGCACTTATTATTGCGATTTTTCAAGAATGGACAAAAATGCGAGTTTAATCATTGCGATTTAGAAAAATCTGCATACAGATCTATGTTTCAGCTATCAGAATGCGAGTTATTATTATTGCGCTACTCACCTCGTCGCATTATTCACATTAATAAAAACCTCGCAATAATTTCTGAATTTACAGTATTTTGAGGCCCTGCACCCTAGGACATGGTCCAGTGACTTTGAATTAATTAGCAATTTTAAATGTTAAGTTATCTGCTTAAGTTAGTTTGATAAGATCTACTTGTGATAGATCAATTATAGTTTGTACGAAGTTGCATTACTATTAGTTCAAATCAGTTTGACGACTATTTGGAGGCCCTGTCCCTTAGGTCATGCTCCAGTGACTACGAATTAATTAGCAATTTTCAATGTTAAGTTTTCTGCATTGCTATCAGTACATATCAGTTTGACAATTATTTTCAGGCCCTGCCTACTAGATAATTTTGTGCGACTGAATAAGTAAATCATGTTGCTGTCCATCAGATTGTCTTTTCTAAATTTTATGCCGACATGCGAGACATATCTCTGTGTCAACAATTTATTAAATGAATTTTATAGCAAGCATCACCTGCAAAAATGACCATTTTGATCTCCAGCATCATCCAAGTACAACTAACATTGCAAATTCAATTGATACATATATGTATTATGTTTTACTGGAATAAGGAAATGACTTTGCTTTCAGAGAGAACTAAGAGTGTCATACTAGAATAGAGTACCAACCATTTCATTGCAGTATTTTATATTGAGCATATTGATATTTTTGTCACTATTTCTTATTTCTGCATTTTACATACATGTACCTAAAACCTGGTAAGACTTTAAGTTTGATTTTTTCATGCTTGAAATTTAAGGCAGTTATTCAAATTTTTCAATTTACTTTTAGATATATTTCAATATTTTCGAATTAATACAAAGTCATTTAACATCTATTTTCAGATGCAAATGAGATTTGATGGTTTACTTGGGTTTCCTGGTGGATTGGTGGATCCAGGTGAAAATCCATTGGATGGAGTAAACAGGGAACTAGAGGAAGAAATTGGCCTTGACCTTTGTAAACACAAACTCCAAGATAGTAATCAGGTTGTGTCTTTTGTGAACAAAAGCAAAAACTTAGTTTTGCATTTTTATGGAAAAGAAGTAACTCTAAACGATTTTAGTGAGATTGAAATGAAAACTTTATCTGCCCCTGATTATGGAAATGAGGTAAATATTAAGTGACCTTTATTTAATTTTTAATTTTTGCATATTTTTTACACACATTTAGAATTATTTTACTAATTTTACATACATGTATAGAAAAATGATTTATTGTCTCACTATATATATATATATATATAGTTTCACCATGATGAAATAAAAAAATTATTAATGAAAGTCCACGAAAAGTTATAGGTATTCAACACATTTTTTCTAGAGGTTATGGATGTGTAAACTGGTGCCATTATATATATATATAACACATCAATAACCTCTAGAAAAAATGTGTTTAATCCTTATGATTATAAAACATTTGCAATTTTCAATTAACAATTGTTTGTTCATTGGCTACTATTTACCCAAAAAAATGTACCAACAAATATGGAAAATTGACATGTCGTAACTAAGTAGTTAGCCGCCATATTGACTTTTTGAAATCCATAAATGTTAGATAAATACAATAGAATCTAATATGAAATAACATCTACCTCAAAAACTTCATTTTAATGAGATATTATCCGATTTTGAAGTGTGCATGTAACTGAATTGCCTTCAGCTTGAGAGTTTTCATACATATGACGTCATGTTTTTTTTGCCAATACGTTAATACAACAAGATTATTCATGAAATTTCACGGAATTTTATTTTATTTTAACTCTATACATTTTCGAATTTATTGCATTATTTCTTTTTGTTATGCATAAGAGTAGAAATAACAGTTATGTATTTGGTTTTTCTATCTCTATTAGCTTGAAACCCCTAGATCCCTTGCATGTGTATCATGCATGAAAAGATCACAGTGAAGGTAACGAAAGAAGTTTCTGCAACATGCTCTATCAAAGTGTAATCCAAGGGAAAAAATGCTAACGGACCAATACGATTCAAGTATTTGTAGATATGCAAATCATAAAAGTTATCTTAATTTGTTTCCCATTTGTATTTGATGTTTTAAAACTAGTTTCTACTTCCTCATTTCCTGCGGTGGGCAACAAGCCAACTGTATAGAAATATTTGTAGGATAGTTGTCTCATTGGCAGTCACACTGCATCTCATTATTCTTATGTAAAATTATTCGATTTTTTTAACTCGGACTATTTCACAGCTTATTCAATATAATATAAATACATTGAGAATTCATTTTCAGACATTAGGAATGATTCGTCCTCCCCTGTATACAATGGGAGATGGGTACAGAGGACTGCCAGCATTTCTGTCCAATAGCTATGCAGGAAATTCAAGACAAGAGCTTCTGATTGGACTACAACATTTTAAAATTTTAGAACAAGATGAGATTGAAAAGGCAGTGGATGCTTGGAAGACATTCATGAAAACAAACAGACAAACATGTGGACTAACTAATACTGATAGTTGATGTTATTAGAACATTAGAGAACAATATTTTTTATTGGGTTTTAGAAACTATTGCTTGATCAATGACGGTGCAATTTTATAAGCAAATTTGTGGGTAATTATTTTTCTTTCAATGTCTCTTTATCAGTTATATATATCCAAGAATAGGCAATGCAGAATGTGTATTCTATGTTTCATTGTGGTTTGTTCATGTTGTTTTTGTGGAATAACTTATTGTATATTACTTTTTTGTCTATATGTTTTGATAATTGATAGTTATCTACTGTATGATTATTTGGACCAAAGGGAGACAACATGAGAGAAAATTCAATTTCTATACTTACTTGATATACCAGATATATATGGCTGGTTTTGTAATTTATATAAGGGAAAATATTTCCAAATTGTTCTTTCGGAAGATTTTTTCCATGATAATTTCTTGATTTATGTGATTATAAATGCTACATACCAGAGGGTATTATAAGTAATGGTGGCAATTCTGCATAGAAAGTGAAAGTCATCTACAAAGTAAAGGTCCAGGGGCGGATCCAGATCCTTGATGTGTGTGGGAGGGGGGGCACTATGAAATCAAAATAAAATTTTTATTTAGAGATGTATATATGCGAGTTTGGGTGGTAATGGTGGGGGTGTCAGATCATTGTTTCTATAGTTCTATATCTTTTAATTTATTACCATTTCACTCTATTCTGTATTCTTCTGCCAATTGGTATTATATTCGTCCTAAACATGCATGTAATATTTGCCACTGGACATTAAGCAACCAACAATCAATCAATCTATTCTTTATACTTCATCACCTCTTTATTCTGTTATTTATATTTTTTGGACCGATTATTCTCTGTAAACCCCATTCATATCCTCATAAATGGCAACCCATTCATAGCCTCATATATGTACATGATAATTGAAACAGGAAAAATACACAGTCATATATTACTGTATGCTTGGACTAATAGATAAATGTATTAGTCCCAGATTATGTTATAAAGTATGGCTTATAAAAATACACAATAATGATTATATATTAGATAATGTCAATCCAATCCATTTTTTGTGGAAAGGGGGGCAGGTTTTTTTAAAACAGATTGTTGGTTTCCTTTGAAAATAAGAAGTAAAAGAAAAGACGACATTCAGTTTAAAAACAAATCTTACAGTGGCGGATCCAGAAATTTTCATAAGGGGGGGCCCACTGACTGCCTAAGAGGGGTCCCGCTCCAGTCATGCCTCAGTGATTCCCTATATAATGAACCAAGTTTTTCCCTAAAAAAAAGGAATGGGCGTTCACCCTGCCCCCCCCCCCCCCCCCCCCCCCCCCCCCTTAATCCCCCTCTGTCTTGTATGATAAAAAAGTCACAAAAAAGACGGTTTAGAAAAAAAAATTCACTAGAAATGGTAATGTGAGAATTTTGTTATGAAGACATATTCCGGATATATCAATACTAACATTCTTGGCACTAAACATTAATTTGTACATATTTTTTTAAAACACAGATTTTAGTTAGTAATTTCTTTCCTGATCAGAAGATTTCACCTGTTAGTCTATCTTAATCTGTGATTTTGTATTAAAAACCAATAAAAATATTCGTACTATTCCAATCAACATATACATGTAGTTTACATAAAATCTTTTGAAAAGAGACATTACACACAGGTGTCAATATTTACACACCCACCGAATTGTCATAAGTCACGAATGTTGAAGCTGGGATTCATTAATGGCCAGTTAAGAAGTCAAATCAAGCTGTGATTAATTTCTGATCTAGATAAGCAGATTCATTAACAATAAAATTATGCTAGAAATTTTTTTGGTGTCCTGGATTGGGAAGGGGGGGGTTGGGGGGGGGGGTGGGGGGTGCCGCCTGTGGCCCCCGGCTAATCCGCCACTGAGGTCACAGTTGTAGTCATACATTCTAAAACTATCATATTTGATTTAAGAATAATAAATTCATGATATATTAAAGCCTATAAAAATGTTTATGATACTTAGAATTATTGTAGCTGATTGATCTTAAAATATATATCTTCATATACAAGATCAGGAAAAATGAAAATAACAGTGTTTTTCTCATTTTTTTTAAAAGATTTGATATGCTTAATGAACTTGATCATATATGTCTAAATTGTCTCAATGAGTAAGAAGTTGAAAAGTATATGCCAAAGAGACTGTTTTGGAGTAAAAACTCATATTTACATGTTTTTGGAGTAAAAACTCAAATTTACAAAAACATGTTTAGAAAACAAATTAGTGGTATTAACATGAATTTAGGTATGAGTGTGTACATTTTTAGCAATAATTTGAATCATTTTTATGCCCCACCTAGGGGCATTATGTTTTGGTCTGTGCGTCTGTTTGTTCGTCCGTCTGTCCCACTCCAGGTTAAAGTTTTTGGTCAAGGTAGTTTTTGATGAAGTTAAGTCCAATCAACTTGAAACTTAGTACACATGTTCCCTATGATATGATCTTTCTAATTTTAATGCCAAATTAGAGTTTTGACCCAAATTCCACAGTCCACTGAACATAGAAAATGATAGTGCGAGTGGGGCATCCGTGTACTATGGACACATTCTTGTTTGAAGTAATTTTCTTTTTTTCAAAGCAGTTTTCTAAAGTTCTGAATATTTCTGAGTTTTCAGGGACAAATTTATTGTAGCAATTAATTTGTGTATTTTTTCTGTTAAATTCACTATTTTAATATGTTTATATTTTAATTGGATAAATGTATTTTATAGAATATATCTTTGAAAGACACCAGTAGTTTATCAATAGATTTTGAATAATTGTAAACATGTTGTCCTCATCATAGTCCTCTATATTTATTGTATACAATTTTTTTACACATTTTCTCTGGAATTATAAATCAGCTTCCTGAAATTTGGGATCAAAGCTTTGTATTATAAATAAGAAAATGTGGTATGAGTGCCAATGTGACAACTCTCCATCAAAGTCACAATGTGTAAAAAGTAAACAATTATAGGTCAAACTACAGCCTTCAGCACGGAGTCTTGGCTCACACCGAACAGCAAGCTATATTAGCATGTTTCCATGTGATTTGTTTTTTTGTCTGTTGCTTACCAGCTTATTGAATGCAGAACACTTATATATTCTCACACATAATGGTCATTTATGAAATTTCACCGTATCTTTCTTAGGCACTAAGAATCAAGGCTTCCCAAATTTGATATCAAGCTTCATGAGCGAAGGACTTACCAAGAGATATATTATTTTATTTGCTACATCTGTTTTTCATTAATATCTTGCTTACCAAATACATATAGCAAGCGCATTGTTAGTGATCATTCTCTCACAGCCCATCTTTTCTTATTTTAGCAGTGATGTAGATAAGTCTATGAAATATCAAAATAGTAAATTCTAATCAAAATATATTTATATTCTTTGTATTGAATTCCTTTTAAATCTCTGTCTCCAAGATATAAATCATTTTTAAAAGGATAGCCTAAAGAAAGCTTTGTTTCTCAGTCTATATCTATATCACAAAAAGTCCAACACATTAATAAAATTATTATTTATGTGTATATTAAAACTTACCGGTACAAACTGTAATCAAGCACAGAATCAATGGATTATTTATAACTTGGGCAAAAAGTGTTATTGTTTATATTATACTGTTTTTTAAAAAAACACAACAGAAAACTTTGATAAACTGGAATTCATTAAAAAAATGTTTTAATTCATGAATTTTACAAAAGATACCACATGATCATTTAAATAATCACTGAATACTTGTTTCTGACTTGAATAGAACAACTGTTTTTAATAGTTTGGCATTTGAGTCAATTCCCTAATGAGCCTCAAATTGAGGAACACAAAAGTTGTGCGTAAACAAAAAATCTCTGTATAGTGATATTGGACATGTTTCAATTTTTAACAAATGACTGAGCTTAAGCATTTGTGAAGATTTGGAAAGCAGTTTTAATCACATATGTGAAAATGTCTCAGCTTTGAAACCAGACATCATACATATCTAAGTTTACGATATTAGCAGAGGAATTGAGAAAAAGGCTACCATTACCCCCTACCTGAAATGAATTGTGCATCTGTGCCCATTTGTATACTTATATCTAGCAGCAATGACAAACAAAACTATAAAAGTAAATCAACTATTTTTTCAAGTTATAACAGAATATAATTTTGTTTTCGATGAATTATGGTCTGAAGTTTCTATCATGACAAAGTCAAGTTAATTGGCATAAGTTTTATTTATCAATGACCTCATGAATCAAGATAATTATTTTTTGATAAGGCAAATGATTTATGAACACAAGCAGAATATTTATGTCAGCTGTTTTAATCTTTAGCAATATTGAAAGATGTACATGTCCTTGTAGCATGTGGTATCCTGACAATAGCCCATTTTGATGGTTTTTGGGGTAAAAATTGCATTTATGCAATCAAAACCTGTGTGGGACTGGTTTGATAGCTATTAATTTTCCCAACTTTATTACCACTTTTGAAATAAAAAAAGTTATAGTGTATTCAGCACAACATTCTTTATAACCTATCCAAGAACATATTACGAAATTATCAATGAAATATGTACTCAGATATTCAAGTTAACAAAATAATATGTATATGTATATCCGCACTTGCCAAGAAAAGAACATAAATTATGCATGGTGTTTGAATCTAGTATCTGTGCTAAAAATATCAATGATGTCATTATTAAAGTAATATTTAAAATTGGAGTTATCTACTTTAGTCCATAATTGTATTTGAACCTTCCAATGCAATGTTTAATTTTTAGTTCCCACTGCAATATGAATAAAATCTTTACCCTTCAGTGCTCACAAACACTTTGATTATGTTATGTTTTAAGATTTTAACAATCAGAATATTTATGTTGCATAATTTATTACTTAATTGAATTCTGTTCTTAAATGATACACATTAAAGAAAACTGATTTATTGCTGTGTTTTTATTTCATGACCAAGACGACTCAAAACAATAATGCAATTTCGTGTTATGTCCAGATTATCCATTTTTCATTTTGTATTACTACATGTTACTATAACATGTGTAGTCAATAATAATTTGTCATTAAAAATTTCCGAACTTCATTATTACTCATGAAATAGTTTGTAATCTCTCATTGTGAATGATTTCATTTTCATGATTCATTGGTCAATTTTAAAATTGACCAATGAACCATGAAAATGCGAATTTTATAATTTTATCATATATTGTAAGCAATAGGTCAAATATATTAGATATAAGGAGTGATTGTAAGTTGTAAATGTCTGTCTAACATGGTTCATCTGACCTTGACCCCATTTTCATGGTTCATTAATCAATGTTAAGCTTTAATGGTTATGTCTACTTCTCAGATACTATAAGCAACATGTCACACATGTGTATATTTGAAGACCCATTTGTGGCCTTGCGCTGTTTTCTGCTCTTTGATCGGGTTGTTGTCTCATTCCCACATTGACACATACCCCATTTCCATTCTCAATTTTATTTGATGTATGGAGTAATCACATGGGTTACATGTCTGTCTGGCAGGGTTCATTCGACCTCATTTGTATGGTCGCAGATACTATAAGCAATAGGGGAACAATATTTCCGAATTTTGTTTGAATACTTTGTATCCTAGTTTGAACTACATAACATAGTTACACTACTAAAATAAACAATTCTTATCTACAGTAAAAAATAACAATTTTCATATGCTTCTAAAAGAGAGGCGAAAGATACCACAGTGACATTCAAACTCAAAGTCGAAAATAAACTTGAAAACACCATGGCCAAAAAAGAAAAAGACTAACAGACAAACAAGAGTACACACAACACAACATAATAAACTAAAGACTGAGCAACACGAACCCCACCAAAAACTCGGGGTGATCTCAGGTGCTCCAGAAGGATAAGCAGATCCTGCTCCACATGTGGCACCCGTCGTGTTGCTCATGTTAGTACAAACCCAGTAATAAGTCTAGATTCATTCTTTAAAATAATGTCTCTTCTTTGTTTACATATAATGCATGAACAGAATTAATTTATATATGTTGTACACATTGTTAAAGTCCAAGATGAGAGAAATCACTTTTTTGTTGTTTTCATTTTTTATACAAGAATAAAACGTCCACTGCATGCATTTTTAAACTATCCAAGACAGGCCAAACACATCATGTCCCCCTGTAAACATTTTGTATACAATACCCAGTCCTCTTGAATATGCTTTATGATTGGCTGTGCAGCAGAAATAAGCTGGCATTCATTCGTTTGTGAATTGAAGTTAACTCCCAGACAGGTATCATTTGGTGAACATTCGGAAAAACAAGCAATTTCACTTCGTTCTATTGATGTGCATAGTAATGTCATAAAACCATATGCTCCAGGAACAAAACAGTAATGCCCAGTAAACACAGCTGAAAGAAATAAACTTTTTCAGAGCGACTATTCTGACAGATTTTAACTTATATTGTTATACAAGAGAATAATCCTTCAATCAGATAGTAAGTTGGACTTTATTATGAGATCTTGATATTTTCAGGTACCTTTAGCAAACACACTTTATTTCACAACTGATAACCAAATGACTCAATCTTATTTAATCCCCTTGTTTAAGTCTGTCAGTGATCTAGAGAACATTTTGACTGTTAATAAACGTCCCTTTTCCCCGTACGAAAATAACTCTGTTACTTTGGAAAAAAAAACACTCGTTTGGATATGTTGAAGTATCATTACTAACGACACTTATTTCACTACCGTGAAAAAAATGTTTTCTTAATGAAGCCATGTCTGTCTTTGGGAACATTTTGACTTAGGAAACGCCCGTACACAAATGCAGTTACGTTTTCGTGTAATGATCTGTAATGCGTTTAAACAGATGTTTAACAACGTGTATTGGAGGTTATCAACGATTATCAACTCAATCATGAAAATCAAACAATAAATCGGTAAATGCCTGATTTTTTTTTTTTTTTTTTAACACACTAATTGATCAGCAAGTTTAATCATGCTAAGTTACCATGGTCATATAAAACACAGAATAAATTATAAATCGACCAATGTATATTTTACACTTTATAATCACAATATAAACTAGTTGCAATAACTAATCATTTAGCTACGATCATGTACATTATTCAAATTATTCAAGACCTATCATAGTCCGATTTGTTCCATCATTTGATTGTAATCTTTTTAATCTTACTTGAATTTCGTCCTCGTCGTAGAGGTCGAAGTTGAAAACATTGAAAGTAATTGATAACATTAATGCTACAAATTTTACTGCACCAAATGTGTCTTCAGTTATGCTCGACGCTAAACTATTTGAAAAACCGAAATGTTGAAGAGCTGATCAAACCAAAAAAGAACTCAAGTGTAGCCTAAATATGGACACGAAATCAAAGCTTTACATGAGGCAGTTATATTTCTTAATTTAAAAAGATTTCCAAAATATCATAACTACAAATTTCCATAGAAAATATCCGAATTGTTATTCGTGACATTACCGAAGTATTGGCTAAGCAGGAAAACCTTACAATTAAATGCCGACAAGAAGACTAACGATCAACACATTTACTAAAACAAACAAAAAAACATTAGTTCCTTTTTAAAAATATCTGTTTCCAATAGAAAAGTATTTCAATACCTTTTGCAGAAAACAAAAATAAGGAGATGTGTTATAATTGCCAATGTAACAACCTTAAACAAGAGTCCGTAAGGCCTTTAGCAATGAGCAAAACCCATGCTGTATAGTCACGCAATTTTGATTTAAAAACAAAACATGTTACTAACCTGTGTGTTGAATCACCCACTATCCATCTGATCCCCATGCGGTTGCGATTCCAACTCCTTTTATAACAAGTGGTGACAGGTCTACCCAATCAAATATGATTTCTGTTCCATTTTGTGTTTCTTTTATCAGAAATATGTTACCATTCGATTTCCAACTGATCACGAAAGTTATTTTTTCTGTGCAACTTATTATACCAGGAGTATAAAGGATAAGTTCACTATTTGTGTTGTACTTTCGGTGTAGTTTTGTTCGGGTGTTTGCTAAGTCACCAATACTTATTTCATAGAAGTCAGGAGACTGTAGATCTACTGCAGCAGATAAGAGGAGATTCGCATGGTGACACGTTTTTACCGAAAATTTCATTGATTGATTTTGGGCAGGATATAGATGGTAGTTTGACACGCTTATGTAATAGTTGTATACATCTGGGGTGTTCCTACTATTGTTACCTCCTATACCCCAGCTTTGTATCCATATTCCATCCAAGGCATGTCCTGTTTATAATACATCATAAACAATAAACAGAAAATTGAAATATTGAATACATATGGCAGGTAGCTATTGAGAAAAATTATTAGGGGCAACTGCAGTTTACTGATGTTCAAATCTACTAAATTCTTGCAGAATAAACACATTGAGTTAAGCCATTTCAATTGATATTTTATAATGTGTCTTTCTATGTTGTGATGTTACACTATTGTTTCATGTAGGGTGAAGGTTGGCGCCTATTAAAACGTTTAAACCCGCTGAATTTGTTTGCCCCTGTCCTAAGTCAGGACACTGATGTTCAGTGGTTGTCGTTTGTTGATGTGGTTCATAAGTGTTTTTCGTTTCTCGTTTTTTATATAGATTACACCGTTGGTTTTCCTGTTTGAATGGTTTTACACTAGTCATTTTTGGGTCCCTTTATAGCTTTCTGTTCGGTGTGAGCCAAGGCTCCGTGTTGAAGGCCGTATTTTGACCTATAATGGTTTACTTTTACAAATTGTGACTTGGATGGAGAGTTGTCTCATTGGCACAGATACCACATCTTGTTATATCTAATTAGAACACACAAATCAATGTAATCAGAACATACAAATCAAGGTAATCAGAACAAACAAAGCAAGGTGATTTTATTTCATTTTGTTGTCGTAAAAAGACAAAGGTAAGGTTAATCGGATTATATAAATATGGCCACATGGACTTTTCAGGCAGAATAACTGTACACACAGCCAAGCATCTGAGTTATTTAGATACAAAATAATTCGTCTGATATGTAAATTTACCGAATTTACCGTCCTTCTTTTTGAAATCATGTGATTCCCTTTTTTCATCTTGGAATGTATGCTTAGAAAAATTGACGAGATTTGAATATAGGAAAACGACTGTTGCACCTAATTCCATTCCAGTCAAAAGATGTTACTTTTTATTTACAAACATGGAATATAAAAATAGCCAAATACAATTAAAGAACTGGTCTGTCATAGTCCGCACAAATGTGTAGACATAAAAGTAGTTGGTTGAACCAGATTTTACTGTACACAAAACCTTTCAATCGTACAACAAATATGTAGGATCCAATAATTCTACCGAGGAACCAATATTCACCAAACTGTATAATCACACATGCTCACATCAGAATTAAGGATGTTCGGTACTCTTGTTTTTGACTTTTGTCAAATACTTAGAATTCTCTAGTTATATTCATATAGTGCTAATACAATTTTGCCTGCTAACCCTAACTTTTCTTTTCATAATTTTATTACATATATAAAGTTAAAAAGCCATTTTTGAAAATCTTATAAAATCCTTGTTATTTTTTCATAGTTTTTGAAAGAAAAAAGGTACTAATGTTAAATGTATGAAAAATTTAGAGAGTGTCATTTCCCGCAAAATTTTCAATTGATTATATCTCAAAAACAAGTACACGGACCTTTAAGTTTTTCTTGCTTTTTGAGTTCTTTTATTTATAGACGATCAATTTATAGCAGTAGATAAAAAAGCTTGTTATTTTGAAACAGAGGAGCGAACATCCTAAAGAATAGATTTGTGTTGGCAGCGTCATTTCTTAAAGTAAATACTATTTTGAACAATTTTCACACCGAAGAATACTTTCTACTTTCTACTTGTAGTGTCACACATTAGGTTATATAAAATTGAGAAATGGAGAATATGTCAAAGAAACAACAACCCGACCAAAGAGCAGAAAGCACATTTTAAATCAAGTTCCGATTTAAAAAAAAATCAAATCAAATTAATGCTGTTGGTGAACATTGTGATGTAATGCGTTTGAAGAGTAGGTGTTTTTTGTTTAATAAAATAAAACCGAATAAAAAAAAAAATGTGTGGGTAGTGAGCACATTGTTTTTTTTTTCATGCTGTTCAATTTCAACTGTTACTATTCGAGCTTGGACTACTGGTGAGTCATGTACTGTGGATTCATTTTTATTCGTTGGATACCAATTTTTTTACGGATAAATCACGAAATAAAATGTTCAACAAATGACAAATTGCCTATAGGCTTGTATGCAGACTTCAGCAAAACCACGAAATTAAATATCCACGAACATTCAAGTTTTCTTTAATCCACGAAAATTGGTACCCATGAAAATAAATGAATCCCCAGTACACGAAACACGCGTCTTGCGTTATAAATTATAGACCTGGTATCTTTAAAGGATTTTAACTAAACATTGAAAATAAGGGTCGGGTGAGAACTAATTTTCACGACAAAAGCAATGATTTCAGTTTTCCAAATGTGAACTGTCTATTCATACTGCCTATTGGAAAAGGTGAGTCATCCATCTACAGTTTTGCAGAAGCCATCTTGATTTGATCGGCCGTTGGAATATCCGTGTCACGATATGTTTTAATTATCGAAGCCACAATCTCGTCATATTTTCCTCGAGTGAGACGTGTCATCGATGTTTGGTTGACACGAACATAACACACATCACCAGCGGAGCAGGATCTGTCCAGCAAGTTACAGGCGTCGTATTGTTTAGTCTTTATTATCGGTGTAATATTCTGTGGACTATTGCTTCTTTAAATTTTATTCTCCTTTTGTCATTTTTACTTCGACTTGTTGTTTCTGATTGTCCCCTTGCTCTCTTTTGTCTTTTTTTATATGTAGTTTATCCATGGAAAGCATCGCTTTATTTTTTACACATCCCTGTTTTCAACTTTCTCAGAAGTATACAAAAATTTAATTAGAAAAACAAGTTGCTTAAGTATCAGGTGAAATTGTCTGATGTTTATTCCTGCTACTCGTTTGTGTATAAATCATTTTAATTCTCGTTTTCGAATGTAAAAAATATAGATGTTTTCAAAAATTTTCATCTAAAACCAATTCTTGTTCACAACAACTACGCTAAAATCTGTGTTTTGGAAGTTTCAAATCTTTTTGAAAAATAAATGAACAAAATAAAACATTAGAGTATCTTACCGGACACTTTTGATCTGGAACACAACCATTCCAAAACAAACACTGAAAAGAAATTAAAAACTACGAATATATATGTTACTGAAGGAGAAAGAGCTGCTATTTATATTTGTCGATCAAAAATAGAAGATATATACAATACACGCATTTTACTTATTTGTAATTAATAAGGAAAGAACACGTCAGTGTACGTCAGTCGAACAAAGCAATATTAGATAACAGTTCTGTATAAGGCGATAACTGTCCAATAAGTGAGTTAAGCCATATTATGGTGAAACATACCAGTAGTGGTGGCGGAAGGTCGTTTTCCATAATAAAATGAAATACCATAACAAACAACCATGACAAAGTTTACTTCAAACTTAAATGCATATTCGTTTATACGAAATGGTGCCATTAATTATTATTTGCCAAAATTTAATGAACCAAACCACCAGAATTTAAAACTAATCCTTTTTGATATTAGGTAATCTTGATACTGTAATGTCTGAACTGAAGTCGACCTAACACTTTCTACTTTATAACCATAGTATACAGTGCATTTACTGAATTGAAATCGTGATTTTTTGATTTTTTTGTGGTTTGTGTAAGTTTTGAATAAAGTAAAATTCAACGATTACTGGACAACTTAAAGTCGATTATGCACAATTCAATATTTTTTTCATGTTGTTTTGAAATACGAAAACAACGAGAAAACTATATTGCAACCGTTTGTTTTTTCCGCAGCAAAATCCCATATGAAACATGTCGGTAAACACCAGCACTTAGATATTGTATCAACTTGGAGAAAATACCCAAAATAATTACACATGCATGATACATTTGAAACATGTATAAATCACAGTATAGATCACAAACAAAAGTCATATTTTATAAGAAAAACCTGATATGTAAATAGAGTAAGTCTGACGTCACCTTTAAATACTAAACCCACCGAGCAAACAATCAACAATATAAGAAATTTTAGTGTGATACACTTGACAATGCTATTCAATTTACAACCATACGTTGTAAGGTTCATTGGTCAAAGTTCAATTTTCCTAATAAGGTCTGTTTCGCAGATACTATAAGCAATAGGTGAACAATATTTAAGAATCGTGTCTGAATACTTTGTATCCTAGTTTGAACTTTATAACATTGTTTCACTCCTAAAATAAAGAATTCGTATCCACAGTGAAAAGAGCAAAAGGGAAATTCACACTCATAAAGAGATTAAGATACAAACAACAGTATACAAAATACAACACAGAAAAAGTAAAGACTGAGCGACAGGAAACCCATCAAATACTCCGGCAGGGTAAACAGAACCTTCTTAACCTTCTTTTTTTAAGAAAATTGTTGAAGTCTTTAGTGATTTAAGTATTTGTAGAGGATAATTCATAGCAGCGAAATTAATTGTTTCTTAAGTATGTAATTATATATAGTTGTAAATCGTTTAAATAAAAACGAAATAGAACGTGAATATCGTACATTTTTTAAATCAATTAGTAAATAAATCATTAATATATCCAGGATGTGTTAAATTTCCATAGGATATTCCTCATACAACATTAACGCTGTCATACAAGATGCCCATTTAGGCCTTAACATTCATAATTACCCATAAAGAAAGAAATTGGTTTCGCAGTAAATATGAGAAGAACAAACAAGACAATTACTAGATGGAAAATGCAATTTGATAAACGATATTTAGATTGATTTAAACGAACCATATCAATAACATGGAATGAAGATATGGTCCTGTTAGAGTCGGGCATTACAACATAATGAATCAACATTTATTCATTGTTTTTCTTTTTTTTGTCTTAATTGACCTATACTCATTGAGTTCAAGCAGGACGACTATAATAATTTAAATGACCAATCATTCCCTTGGTGGTTATTCACGATCATTTATTCTATAACCAGTCGTTTATTTTCATTAGACACTTCATCAGCAGAAAAAGATATATATCCTCAACAAATATTCGTTAACTTTTTTTTTTGGCTTAATCGGACAACATAGGACATCAGCGAATATATCGGCCAATTTTTTTTTGAAAAACTTTCTTGCATCGCTATATAGTATGTAAACTAAATATTGTTTAAATGTGCAGAAAATGTTTTCTGAGTCATAAAGCACCAATTAGTTGAGGCAATCCTAGAAAATGTATTCGAAATTTGAGATGACATGGTACCAAATCATATAAACAGGAAAAAAGAGATGAAAAATTTCTTGATTTGTTTGCGGCGATGGTTTTTACTTACATGCAATGCAATGTTAGGTAAAATTTCCAAGTAGTACTTGACAAGATAAGACTTTACTCATGTCAAATTGTTTTTTATTGAAGACAAAGATAAATTCTGCACAATTTAACAAAGACTAATAATTAACAACAATATTGGAATCACCCATACACAGGATTTTGTTAATCGACATATGTCTTCTAACATTGGAAAATTGTTCAATTTAATTAGGAATTTATCATTTGAATTGATACATTATCTGTAGTATGGACAAAATTATAAAACACAATGCCTGAAATTCAAACCTTTTATAACTTGAGGAACTTGTATTGGAACAAAGCATTATACCCAGAGAACTTATGCTTCAAATTGAATATATTCTATTCTAAAATAGAAAATAGATGAAGTCTGAAGTATTTGAATTTAGTATTTGGAGTAATAATTTCTTAGCAGTAAAATTCATTGATTTCTGAAATACATACATCATTTTATTTTTATTTGGTTTGTAATTGTTAATACCCGTAATAACAAATAATTAAAATTGGATAAAAATAATTAAAGAACTAAAAAATTATGATGGTACTTCAACATATGAGAGTACTCTTTATTCATATATTAATAACAAGTTCAATGATGAATTGAAAATCCAGTTCAACTAACATATGTTTTTTTCTCATAAACTATTATGATCATTAATTTGTACCTAGCATTGAAAAGCAAAAACTAAATAAGGTGTTCAAAAACTTTCTTAAGTTATGTATATCTGGGGTAAAAATGATAATTTTTTTAATGATTTCAGCATTCGATGAACAGTTGATATAAAGATTATGCCATATTGTATAGACACCTGTCTTATGTTGAAGAACGTACATTGGTATGCATTTACCTTTTGTGTGTCGTTAGTTTGCTGTTTCATTGATGTATACATGTACATCGCATTTTTTTATTCATCCTTCCAAGCAAATTGCATTGTATTGTCAAATAATACAGAATATCGTTTACACTTTTTCAAATCTTTATTTAAAAACATGCTACTGTTTAAGCTCAAAATGCTCGAGATTGCGTCGTTGTCATCGATCGCCATACTACTTATAATGGGGTATCTATGCCTACTTAGATAGGTTGTAAAATAGATTTCTATATAAAGATAAGAAGATGAGGTATAATTACCAAAGAGACAAATCTCCTCCAGAAACTTACTGAAATAGAAGGTTAACAACTAAAGGGCACAGTACGGCCTTCAACAATGAGTAAAACCGAAAACCAGCTTTAAAAGACCCAGAAATTCCGTACATAAATCTTTGAAATCAATTTATCAAAAAATAAAAGGACAATTCATTGTTTTTCTTTTTTTTTTTTTTGATTGACCTTTGATCATTGAGTTCAAGCAGGACGGCTATAATAACTAAAATGCCAAGACTGATGAAAAATACAACTCTTATAATTAAGTATGCCATATCCGCGTTTTGTCCACATGACACTCCCGTTGCTTTTGAATCAACATTGTTGAAGGAACAAATCAGTTAGGAAGTTTAAGAACATTAGACATAATACATTCCCTAGAAACCGTCCAAGCCTTAGGGTAGAAAACCTTAGTGGTTATTAACTATTATTCATTATGTATCATGTCGTTTTTGATTAGACACTTCATCCAGATCAAATTTTGTACGGATTTCCCGATGATACCTTCTCTTTTCCCTTGTTATAGATATGCCAACTCTGATAAATAAAGAGCAATGTTCTTTTGATAACATGTACGGCACCAATTTTACTGCACCAGATGCTCAGATGTGCATTTCTACAATAAACGTTGGAAATAAAGGCGGAAAGTGTTTAAGCTACAAGTATTACAATTTGAGAACAAAAATAATTAAATAAGTCAAGTGAAACTTAATTATGTTAATCTAATGATCAGAAATGGAAAAATGGAACGATAAATAAATTTGGCCGATCGACTAATTCATCGACACATATCGGCAGCATTAGAAGAGGGGCGAAAGATACCAGAGGGACATTCAAACTCATGAACTCAAAATAAACTGACAACGCCATGGCTGAAAACGAAAAAGACAAACAGACAAACAAAAGTACACAAAACACAACATAGAAAAATAAAGACTAAGCAACACGAACCCCACCAAAAACTGTGGGTGATCTCAGGTGCTCCGGAAGGGTAAGTAGATCCTGCTCCACACGTGGCACCCGTCGTGTTGGTCGTGTTAGTACAAACCCGGTAATAAGTCTAATTCGGAAGGTCACATTCATGAAAAGGGAACGGGATTGTAGTTACGACATAAGGAACGTATCCGCTATCATCTGTGAAACGGATATTCCATAATGGTCAACCAACTTGTGATGGCGTCCGTAAAAATTACGAAGTATGATTTCAACTTCACCATTTGAAACTCTTGGTTTAATAGCTTCCTTGTGAGCAGCAACCCTCTATCAAGAAATCATGATAGAAAATACAAGCCCAGGAATATCGTATGCAAACAAAAAATCGCGTAAATGTGCAGGATCAAAACACACAAATTGATTAGTTCAAATAATATAACATATTTCACATGTAACTTGTATTGTTAATTATCCATAAGAAGAAAACATAGATGATTGAAAAAAAGATCATGCGAAGTAAATAATTATTTTATCTATATAGTTTTACATTAAATATTTCATGTTTGAAGTCTTTTGAGGCTTTTGAAACCAGGGGCGATTGTAATTGTAAACCATTTAGACACAAAACTGAAAACAGTGGCAGTCCATCGACAGCCCAAGGATACGGAAAATTGAACAAGTTAGTCTAGACAGAAATTCTATTACATATGTGTCTTCACACATTTTTTTAAGCCTCATGACATAAACAGCCATATGTAATACACAAATAATTTCAAACAAGATTTTATTATACTCCTATTATATTTACATGTAAACCTTTTGTTTAATCTTTGCAAAAACACATAAGGTTGGTAATTTGGTACGTGAAACGCGCGTTTCGTCTGAATCAGACTCATCAGTGACATGTGTAATGATATTGAAAAGAATGTGAATTATTCTGATGCTTTTAACCTTAATATTTAAAATAATGTCTCTTATTTTTCCAACAAGTGTGCAAAAAAAAAACATTATCAAAAAGTGTTGAAAAATTATTAAAATCAAGATTGGAACAAAATTACAAGGTGTAATTTGAAGCAGATTATAAAAGCATGACAGTAACAAGATAGCATAAATTAATACTTGTTACTGTTCCGTGATCTATCATATACAGGCCAAACACATCATATTTCCCTGTACACATTTTGTATAAAATGCCCAGTTGTTTTGATTAGACTTCCTACCTGGCTGTGCCGCAGCAATAAGCTGACATTCGTTCGTTTGTATGTTGAAGTTGACTCCCAGACAATAATCATCAAGTGAACATTCAGAGAGACAACTGATTTCACTACGACCTGTTGACGTTGACAGCAATAGCATATCACCATATGCTTCAGGAACGAAACAGTAATACCCAGTGAACAAAGCTGCAAAAAAAATAAATCTTATCAAATTACGGATTAATATCATGAACGTCTTCTATATGTTCTATTGCTAAGGTTTAAGCTTTTATTCAGATATAAGAAAATGACACTTGTAAATCATTTGCTTAGTTTAATTGTCCTCACATTGTTGTATAATATTTTTGTCAATTCATGTCAATTTGTTTATATTACTGTTTATTTCAAAATAAATTTGACAAATGGTACACTGCGAATAAATAATCAGTTGCAGATTATTATTAAGATTATTTTACTGTTTTCAGTAAGTCTCTATGTTGTATATTCAAAGGCCAAGTTGTTAGATAAAAATGGCACTACAAATCTGGTGCGTCCACTATTCTGGATCGTGTCCAGCTGTTTCTTTTTGACTGTTTAAAAAATTAAACTGACCTGCGTGTTCAATAATCCACAATCCATCTGATCCCCAACCGGTAGCGATACCAACTCCGTTAATTACCAGTGGTGACGGATCTATCCAGTCAAATATAATTTCTGACCCGTTATTTGTATCTTTTGCCAGTATTATGTTTCCATTCATTGTCCAACTTATTTGAAAATCTCTGAATTCTGTACAGTTCATTGCATCAGGAGTGATTTTGGTTAATGCAGGGTTATTGTTGTTCTTTAGATGTTATTTCGTCTTATTGTTTTTTGCAACGCCTAGGGATATTTCGTAAAAGTCCGGAGACTGCAGATCTACCGCAGCAGATAAAAGAAGAAACGCATTATCACACGCTTTAACAGCAAATTTCATGAATCTGTCTTGGGCAGGATACAAATCGTACTTTTCCATACTTATGTAATAATTGTAAACATCCTGCGTCGTCCTACCACTGATTTGGCCTCTATCTGGACTTTGTATCCATATTCCATCCAAGGTATGTTCTGTTTAAAGGGTAAAACTTTTACTAAACAGAATATAGAAATAGTAAACATATATTGTAGGTGCCAATATGGAAGACTTGTCTTTGTAATTAATAATGCTAATAACTTAAAGATGACAATAAATACCTTTAAGTAACTTTGTTATACTTTTATCAATCACAGGAAATGTTTAAATCACTAACACATTAAGGGCTTAAAGGTCCCTTCAAGGCAAAGTGTACGTAATTAACTACTCCACAGATTTTTCTTCAGATTTCACATATGGATTCTGCTCGTACAAATACACCCAAAAAAAAAGGTGGTAATCGTTTTCGTTTTGGTAACATCCATTTTATATATACATATAAATAAGTTCGAATATGTCTTATTTTGTAAATTACGGATAATATTCTGATGCATGATAATTTAAAGAGACGTGTAATGTTATATTTGTATTTCTCTAACTGATTATTATTGAACTTTTATTTATTAATTATATATAATGCATCGTTGAACATGATAACATGGTTATTTAAACTCACTTACAACACCTTCTTATTAATAAAATACTTTAATTTTGAAAAAGACATCAGAACAATGGTTGAAGTAAGAGACACAATGGATAAGGGTTGGTTCATGAAAAACAAACCATCCGCCGTCCGCGCACATGGTTTCTTTTCAAGAATCAATGCCTATCTATTGTATCTATAATACATAATCTGAGGTTATACTAACAATAGGATCCTAATATGTCTGATTAGAGTCATTCTTACCATTTCTTTGAAGTTTTGAGATCGCACAGACATATTTTTTTGATCTCATGATAAACCACACGAAGTAGCTAACGACGCACGTTTTTTTATCCCAGATTCTGCTAGAGGCGTGCAATTACGTATACTTCGCCTTTAGTATTTTTTTTTAAAAGACAGAGACATACGCACACACTTGTTCATGATTTGTTTGTTGTGACTTATCTGTATTGTACAATGTTTCTTTAAAGAATATTACTTTGTACAGTGAAATCATCATCTATCTTTCTTTGTCATTATTACTGCTTTGATTCGGAATTGGGATGTCAATTAAAATTTTGATAAGACTAATTAAAAAAAATAACATGTGTTGTTCATCGCTGCCTATATAAGATCTGTTTTTAGTCATTTAAGTTCTTTAAGGGCAAATTTTAAATTATATCCAAGCTTGACCAGGTTTAAATGAATTGAATCATAGGCGACCAAAGCGATCTGCTATGCAAATTATATGATAAATGGAAAATAATTATAATTAAATTTATTAGTTTGTATGATACACACATATACATATACAACATTGATGAGACTACCTTTTGAAGGACCATAACTTCCAGTAATTATAACTAGAGCGGTGAAATTAAATGCCAGATCAAACTACAGCTGCAACGTGTTTCATTAAATACTTTTGAAAGATAAAACCCAAAAGTGACGAAATATACTCATCTTAGATATCAGGGTTTCGCCTACAAAAGATTCGCCAGTGACGCGCGAATCAGAAAAGTTAAAAAAATAAAAAATAAAATACGAAGTTGAAGAGCATTGAGGACCCATAATTCTGAAATATTTTGCAAAAAACAGCTATGGTAATCTATTCCAGGGGCAGAAAATCCTGAGTATTTCGAAAACTCAAATTTCGTTAACAGTTAATTCTAAATTATGACGATAGTAACGATAATTTATGTCAACACAGAAGTGTTGACTACTAGGCTAGTAATACCCTCGTGGAGGAAACCTCCAATAGAGGAAAAACAGAACATTTCACATTTTTTAAGATCAATTTTGTTTGTGGGGTGGGGGTTGGAGCCTAAGATAATTTATGCACTGCAAATTTTCACATACAATTTATGATTGATATACATACTTATATGTAGGCCCACTGCTAATACCTTCACGTGCCGGCAACGACATTGACCTTTCCAACAGCCAAGATCAAATCATTTTATTTTTAGAAATATTATGATCTTCGGAATAAATGTCGATTTTTGTGATAATACTATCATCGCATGTTCATGCCTTTTCAAATGAAAGTAATAAGTTCAAACGTACAGATTTGCAGAGAGCCGATCCTTCCATCTGTGTGGCAAGTATTTTAGTTCCATGGCATCCATGTACCCAATAATGTGTGCTCGGACATCCACAATTGAGGGAATGGGCAAATTTTATTTAGAATCATTGCTGCACATACAAGATCGTGACAATTTCGATCTGTTTGTAAGCAATGCGACTGGAATATCTGAGGTTAGAATTATTTTTGTTCGTGTAAAGATAAAAACATATTGAAAACGTATTTTCATGTTATAATTATACCCTGCATGTCCTCCTGGAATGGGGCATTCTAATATCAAGATGTATTGCAATAATACCAAAACTGTGTTAGAACGATCTTAATTGCACCATATTGTTTTAAAGAACAGACTCCAGGCACAATTAGAATTATATAATTGTTATGTGGAAGAATAATGTTATGGATGCAACCAATCAAAATGCATAGATCACTGTATGATAGTTTCCATGTAAAGTGAAGACAATTTTATCATTTTAGCACTTATGCCAGATATGGATAAGAATAGCAAGATTCGTATGTTGTACAGGGTTTACTGTGAAATAAGCTATATTTAGGTGATTTGCAATACACACATTTATATCATTGCCTTAAGCAAACTGTTGATGCGAAGGGAAGACTAGAAGACCATTATTATGGTTCCCTGAAAATTTTTCAGTTCAATCGACCAAAACAATCTTTAAAATGATATTCGACTTGACAACTAAAGCAAATATGAGAAAATATTCTATTATCCAATAATGTCGAAACAAATGTAACGATTATACGCGACACAAAATTAAGTACCTTATATAACATTTAATAACAAAAGATAACTGAGCTAATCACTTTGGAAGCCTATAAAAATCAAATTGTCCAATAAATGTGGTGCTTATATTCAATCTGTGTGCTATCACTATGAAAAGTTATTAAAACAAGGGAAATCTGTCCAAAATTAAAAGTGCATATCTTTAATCTTTGTGCTATAAATATGCAAAGTTTGAATAATTGTGGAAGAAAAATTGGTAGGCCGACGAGGTGAAGAGCGGACGGATGGACAGACAGAATGACGGACTGACGAAATAGAGCGTTTACTTCAATTGCTCTTAGTTATGAACGAATATATAGTGACACTTTTTACAATGCTTGCATGGAAAACTTATAACTGTGAAAGATATATTTAATAACATACACTTATCGTTGAATGAAACTAAATCTTACCAGACGTTTTTGAAACAGACCACCACTGTCCTATCATAAGCACTGAAAATAAATTGAAGTGAAGAATCTAAAAGTATCTATTTATTTGTAATATATTAGAAAATAGTAAATAATAATATTTTACTTTAAAAACAATACGATGTAGAACTATACGCAATTCGGCAGTATTAGGGATTTTAATAAAATTTGTATACATTAAAAACTGATGAATTGCATGTAAATATTGAGTGAAAAACCGATTTCTGGTACATTTTTACCTAAAGCGTTACAATGAATTCAATACTTTGTGAAATAGAATGAAAAGATTGATGCGAGTATTTCAATTGAAACGCAAGCTGTAGAATATGACATCAACTTTAATACATATGTAGGACTCTTAACCGCGATGTCCACGTTGACTTGCGATGGTTTGACGCTGAAGTGCGTTTATTTGTTTTGACGATGAAGTGCAATGGTCGGAAGCTGAAGTGCAAATTTGTTGTCACACTGAAGTTCGATGGCTGCATTGTGATGAAATATTGTTGATAGCTACACCGGAGTGCACTCGTGGTTATACAGAATTGCGATGAATTACATAAACAATATTTTCAATGTTTTTCATGTTTACTTGTTTAAAAGTCGATGTAGAAGTGCATTTGTTTGTTACATGCAGCTTTTTAGGTTTTTAGTAAAGCATTGAGAGTATAACCTGTTTAAATTAAAACAATCATGATGAATAGTTATTGCATAGGCTTGGACATGTGCAACAATAAGCCAATGATCATACAATCGTTCAAGACCATTGCACGTCAGTGTCACCAGCGCACTTCAACGTCCTAATCACACCTCCATAAACTATGGCACCCGTCACACCCCGAGTCCTACATACATATCATACTTATGTAATGCAGATTGCATTGGAATTTTGCAACATAAAAAAGGAAATGTTTACATAGGAAATATTAAAATAATCTCTTGTGCGTAAAAACAAAATGTTTCCCATATCATTATTGCGACGAGAAAATCAATATCAGCAATACACCAATGAGGATAATTAGTTACACCAATAAAGGAGATATTCCAGGAATGAAAGCAAAACATAATTGCAATGTGAAATAATACCTTCTGGAGCAATCGAGTTCATCTTTTGTTGTTGATTGGGCTCGTGTTACTCAGTCTAGTTTTCTATGTGGTGTTCTGTAGGCTGTAGGTTGTTCTCTTTTTTTTAGCAATGTTTTAGTTGGTCACTCATCGACTTGTGAGTTTTAATGCCCTCTTGTTATCTTGGGCGTTATACATTTTGGGGATTATTTTTTTACAATTGCGCACGATATTTTGTTATATTTGCACGTATTCATTTTACAGGTAATACAGGTTAATATAAAGATAATTCATAATAAATATTTTTCAATTTTCAATTTTCAATACACATGTCTTTCATATGATTTTAAAAACATATTGAGTGATCCTGAGATATCCCGTATGCGCTTATGGCATTATCGGCCTGATCCTGCTAGAAACGTATCTGTCACCACCGCGTTGGTGAGTAGGGTAATCCAAACCACCGCGCAAATGTACTGATTTTTGCGAGGAAATTATACGGTAACGCATGCAAATGTAAAAGTAATGCTCGCAAATGTAGAGGTAATGCGCGAAAATGTAAAGGTAATGCGAACAAATATAAAGGTAATGCGCTCAAATGAAAAGGAATGCGCGGAAATGTAATGCAATGAATCATTGGCTATCTTCCACCTCCTTTTCTGACTTCCTGAAGATAAAATGTAATCTTACAACGAGAGTGAAAGATCGTTATTCTATCGAATAAATTTAATGTCTACTTACACAAACCAAAAAGTCTCAGCACACGAGGAACGCGTGTTGTAATGATCATTATGAATTTCGATGATACATGGAGCAACAGATACAGATCAAATTCCAATGCCTTAGATGTTTTTTTCTTTTTGGTTAATCATATAAGGGATTTTCAATTTAAAGTAACACATAAGCAATGAAATGGGAAAACTTATTATTCAGACGGGTTGGTAATTAAACTTGATCATGTCTTTAAAATAACAACAAAAGAATAATTAATTAAATAAACATTTTTGATAGATTCCTTATTCATCTATAAGTTGAAAATCGTACTGTT
This sequence comes from Mytilus californianus, assembly GCF_021869535.1. Classification (NCBI taxonomy): domain Eukaryota; kingdom Metazoa; phylum Mollusca; class Bivalvia; order Mytilida; family Mytilidae; genus Mytilus; species Mytilus californianus. Next base: position 101,315,959 of record NW_026262734.1, on the reverse strand, counting down.
TTCCAATAAGCACATGCTATTTTCTCATGAAAACATGATAAATTTTAAATGTATTTTGCATGATGCCAATATACTTTTTGTATGGTATCTATCAATGAAGATACAGAGGACGAAAAACAATCGAACATTGAAAATCTAGGTTAAAAATACCAGAGTCACACAAATTATGGGAAGTCAAAGTATGAGATAATGAAGCGTAATATTTCCTGATAAAAAAAAAAAACAAACGAAAAAACTCTTTATACAGTATTTGGAAACACATTGCTATATGTATAACAATTGATTGTTTGACTAAAACAGAAATATTTATCATGATATTTATAGAAAACTTATTTGAAATGTAAAACACATATATCCCGCGTAGCCCCAGAGCAAGGAAAAATGTTTGCATGACATATGACATGAACACCTTTTTCTTTAGGTTGTAACATTTGATTCAGATGCAGGTTTTGGTGTTGTTGTTAGTTTGGTCAATGTTATAGCGTATTAATGCCTATCTAGAAAAAAGACAAAAGATAAAAATCTGAATATGTGAATGAAACTTTATTCAACGAAAAACAATGGTCCTCAATTAAATAATATATACTCTTCAGTATTTATGTGTTTTGCTCATTGTATTGATGAAGGGCATGACATATAGCTGCTTGCATCAACGTCTCTGGTTGATAGTTGTCTTATATTCTGTTGAAAACATATTTACAACTTTTCATATTTCTCTTTCAGCATGTTTCAAGTTCTTTAATTTCACTTTCAGATATATTGATAATGTTCCAACACGGAGCAAGCCACATTCTAATGAGTGCTTACATCTCATATATATCCCAAATGAACTTAGAATTAAAAATACTGCCATAAGTAACAAGTCTGCTTCATATCTTTATCTTTCCCTTTTTAGGCAATAACCAAGACATTACGGTCAATACCAGTGAATTTACTTCACACCTTGGCCATTTTTTTAAGTCCGTCAATTATATCCTACAATTCATCGTATCATAGATTCAAATATGTGCTTTAAGGTTTTTATTACATTTTAATGAATTTTAAACATATATTCATATGAAATGCATGAAGAATGTTCAAATTGTACTGTTGACAAGTTTTGCCAAATTTTGAGTAATACCCAAAAACATGTATGAGTAGGAGTTAGCCTAAACCAAGATTTAGAAGTTAACAATGGTATTTATTTATTTGAAATAACTAAAAATTGTTGATGATTTGTATAAGCATATTAAGTAGACTCTTTACCAGTAGATTTTAACCGCTTTCATATTTTGATCATATGAGTGAAACAAATACGGTGAACTTTGGCCTACCTCCTAGTGTTCAGAATTTCAATACATAATATATGTTTTATACAGTGAATATGAAATTCCATATGATTAATTAAAAAAAAAAACAATTCATGATTATTTAACCTTTATTCATAAGTCGAATAACAATACATCAAGGAAAATAAGTACATTAGATATAATAATACCCAACACCATTGCTGTTAATTATAGGTTTCATAACGAGTGAAAATTGGATATCGCTTGATATCAACTCGAGTTATTTAGTTTCAAAATAATAATAAACTAGCCTTCGGCGAGTTTATAATTACTATTTAAATGAAATAACGAGAGTTGTTATTACGCGATATCCCATTCTCACTCGTTATGAAATGCTCACAAGTTGTTAAACCCATTTCTGTAATGGTCAACACTATCATCGTGTTAAATTAAAACTGCCGTGAATCGTTGATCTAGTCTTTTGCACATCCCAGTGTGAAGTCATATGTCATTTTCCGGTGTCAAACGTTAACATCAGACATTTAAAGACTTTTTGTACGCTTAAGAATAAAAAAAAATTGACAAAAGGAATATTGTCAGATGAAAAGTGTAAGTGTTTTATATATTATTGAAGAAATCGCATATGTCCGTTGCCATAGACGAAATGTACATCGTCTTAACCCTCTTGCTGCCAGTAGTTTTTTAAGGTTGCATTTCGTGTGCAACAAAATACGACAGCTCGATGTCTGTGACGTCGCATGCCCGACAATGACGTCATTCGATAAATGACGTCACGCCATAATGACCGTTACATTTGGGAGCCATTGAAGAAAAATGTAACACTGTTAAATCTTCGGTCTTTTATTTGAAAGAGATACAGCAATGAAGAGAAGCTTGTAAAAATTAAAACATGGACATATGTGTCCCTCTGGCACAGCTGATGTGGACACATGTGTCCCTCCAGCAGCAACCTTTGAAAGTCATCAATGACCTAACGAATAGCCAATGGAAATGCAGTAATATCGTCTTATGATGCTGGATAAGCCAATCAGATCAACACAGATTTGCGTACCACTTTTTCGTATATTACTCCGTGCAGTATGACACAAGAAATATCTACTCATGCAAGAAATAGATAACAGGCCATAACCATAAGAGAATACCCTTTTAACTTCCTGCAACAAATACTTATTACATCACTGTCGGTAAATCAACTGTTAATAAAAGGTTTAAATTTTTTGAAACCCCAAAAAGTAACAAGAATACTTGGTAGCTTGATAAGGAAAACATTATTAGAATTACAGTCTCCATGGCTGTTCATCGACACACATGTTCCAACATATTTAATTCGGATCCCAGTAAAGCGTAATATGAGAACGAATGAAACGTTTGGTGTCTAAATATTAAACCTGTTGTCTTTGATAAGCTTTCACAAAATTTATAAAATAAAGATAATAATTTATTTGTATTTCGTTCAAAAAACTAGATTCAAATTGTTGCTTTAGGCGAGGACATTATCAATATTGAAGTTGATACTACTATTCATTTGACAGTTCATCTTTAGCTCGATGAAGCCTTTTTATAAGTATCTATTATCTTTACTTCATTAAACAAATCATAAACTTATATATGATAACATAAAAATAATGACGTAGCTTCAAATTAAAATAACTTTGTTTTTGTCGGGGTATCTTGACGTGCTGTCTAGTACACATCATGGTTTATATTCATATCACGTTATCTTAGGCCAGAGAACACAGTTATTTCGTAGTGCATTTCTTTTAGACAATCTATTCAAATTAAAAAAAATCGCACCTGCTCTATCTCAAAAAGATTTTTACAGTGTAGTGTACTACTATTGATACAAATAATATCAAAATTATAGAAACTTCTACCAGCTCTAACTCAAAATATTGACAATTCTGTGTTAAGAGGGCTAAAATTCAGTTTGACAGCTTCAGATATTCTAATTTTTGACCTTTTTTAACTGGACCAAATCACTACTTAACATAAAGATTCAGCACCCAAATTTTTTTAACATGTAATTTCATCCCCTTACTTAATATTTCATGCATAAAACATCAAGAAATAAATTGGGAAAGTGTAGCAAAAGAAAATGCAAGTTATACACTGTTCACAGTAGGGACTATATTCGTAGACAACGAAAACCAAAGGACGATAACTGTGTCCTTGGACCTCATGTTCTCTTGCATTCCTGAATATGCATAAGAAGATTCCAGAATAGCAATTATAACACCAAGACGAGAACACAACAATTTATAAAAGAAATTCCAGAATATTGATCTAAAATTTTTAATGGGGTTAATTTCAGTCGAAACTTGAGGGGGATAGGTCAGCAAAGACATATAGACCAATGAAACGTACCAATGCATTTTGTCAAGCACATTCATTACGCAAGGAGAATGAAAATGCACCCAAACTCTTGTAAAGTGTATCTCCAATTGAAAATAAGAAAATTATAGATACTTAAAAAAATCATAAAAAGTGGTTAATATATACTTCTAAGCATCTTCAAACATAATTTCTTAATACAGACGCTGAGTTATATATAACGTAGGCAATGTAATGACGACCTAAGGAAAGTTAGAGTGGATGGAATGAACAACGAACAAGGTATTTGCAGAATATTACATTCTCTGTGATATCGACACGCAGTGTTCTATCAATCAGCCTACATTTTCTGTTAAAAATCTTCAGATGATTTTTTTTTATCAAAATTTACTAATGCTTAGCATGTTCTTGCAGTCAAGTACTTTCACAGAAAAAATCGGAATATGTCAAACTTGTCTTAACCACAAACTTCATCCTATTTTCCTTGAGTGTGACATTACTGAATACGACCGGTTTATTTCGATATCGTTGACATCCTCTCCTATTCAATAAGCCAAATATTTCTTCGAATAATGACGAAATTTCTTAACTAAGTTTGTTTTTAAATGAAAGATGTGCTCTGATCCTGAGTATCTTGATCCGATGTATCTATAAAAATAACAAAGATATATCAATTTTTAGCATAAGAATTGACAGTAAATATAAATACAAATCTGTTCCTATAAAAAAAAAATATTCAAAAAAGGAAAGATTGTCTATAATTCCATTAACATTATTAAACCTCATTATTTGAAAAAAATAAATCGATTTAGTGAACCCTTTTGAAGGTTTCTTACAGCTGTTATTTTTCTCTAATGACAAAAAGTATTTCAAATAATGTGGAACGATGTTTAGAAACAATGACAACTCATCTACATTACACTTCTGGTTCTAACTTGAAAATTTGTGAATAACAGATGACCGTAGACACCAATTTGTTTTCCATTCGTTTAATGTGTTTGAGCTTTTGAATTTGTCAGTTGAAAAGGGACTTTTCATTTTGAATTTATTTGAAGTTCGATGCTTTTGGTATTTTATTTTTTTTTTAATTTTTGATCGAGGTCGTGAAAAACCAACTTTGTTTAAGCAAAACACCGATTGATATAAGAAAATTAAAATACTTCGACGCAAATGTAATCAAAATATTGGTTACATGGTATTGACATAACCTCTAATGATTTTATTGACTGATATTGAACAGTTCTAATGGATCTAAACTGCAACCAACTCTAACAAGTCTGCTTCATTTGTAAATTTGTTTTTCTAGAATACCTAAATTTTTACATTTCATCCGGTATCCATGTAGTTTGTGTACAATATCGTAATTCTAGAAATATATATATGCAATCATTTCAATCTTGAATTTTGTTCAATATGCAGATACAGGATACAGTATATTGGTGCTCACGCTGTTTTATTTCTCAAATAAAAAAGTAAAAACCTCCTTTATCACCTTCTTTCGATTGTACTGCAAGACTTCCTTGTGTCTGCATACTAGTACTTGTATCATTTTCTGTCTTAATAATTTCTAAAGAAATGAATAGTTATGATAAACATTGAACTGGTATCATACAATATGGTCATGTTCAACAATAACAATTTGAGAGTATGCTTATTTGTATATATATATTTTCTTTTTTACTATTGATATATAGCCTTTTTATTGTTCGTGCTCTTCTTGTATGTTCTCTTATTTATCTTTGGTATGTCAAGGGATTGAGATTTTGAAAGGTAAGTTGGTTGATTTCTATAGCAAACTTTTATGCCATATATTTATTTGCCTGTTGCATTGCATCAATATATTCAGTAGTTTTATTTCATACTTTCGTGTTGTTTTATTTTATTTCTAGTAAATGTTAAAAGGGGAAATAAGTTTCTTAATTATTTAAAACAGCATGTATTTAAAATTAACCTCTTTTTTGTTTTCTGCATTCTTTTTAGGTGACCTGATCTGTCGTTGGGTAAAAACATTAACAGTCGACTTCAGGTAAATAGTACGGACGAAAAAAAGGACAAACAACGATGCCATATTATTTTGAATACGCTGTATATTGATATATATTTTCTCCAATTAGGAAATACCAAGCTGTATACCTGTGTTGTTTAACGTTTATAGAAGAAAACAATGAAACAGTTTAATTCAAGGACACCTTCAGATTAATTAACACTTTTCAATTGGAAAGAGTGATCAGAGCTTTCTTTTGTGTGCCTCTCTTGATATATTGATTAGATCCGTGTTATATGCTAGCATAAGCCTTATGCTAAAGGGAAACTGGTAATAAATATTTCGTAACAACTATCTAAAGCTACAAGGTGTAATATTATCGTATTTGCGTTTAATTGTTCATTCCTAGTTTATTCATGGCTAGTTTGAAAATATATACGAGGCTGATAAATTTTGAGAATATTAAAAGCAAAAATAATAAAAGATTACCATATGCTATCGGTATCGGGAACAAGAAGGTAATGGTCACGCCAACAATGATATAGAATTCTTCATCTAAAAAGTAACAAAAACATTTTGAACGAGAAAGAACAATAATCACTGATTGTTTCACTTCAACGTGTGTTTCCATTTTAAAACTAAAATGTCCTCAAGTCAAATACGTTATAGCTTAATGTACTGAAATGATCTGTTCACAGTTTCAGTATTACAACTAAACAAAGGATCGCGTGATCAGTGATCACAATATTGTTTCTAATAAAAGGTGATGTTACCTTTTTATATTATGTCTATGATGAATGATCACAAGGCGAGCGATAATTAATTTTGTTTCTTAATTTACTTTTAATTAATATAGTATTTTCCGGTGAAAATTGAAATATTTTCTAAACCAAATAAGTACATGTGGTGTTTTTGATGAAATAACGTTCAATTTTCTTGTTCATCAACATATATGTTAGTGATATTTTCAATTATTGAATTTTCAGAATTACAAATAAGAGTTATCAGGAACTTACTAAGACTATGGTGATGATAACAGTTATAACATACATTGTAAGTATAATGATATATACTAGTATATCATAATTAGACGTTACCTTTACAAATGTTATTATCCACTGCTCCTTTTATAACTGGTAACAGAAACAGGGCCAAAATTATAAAAATTATAAATATTCTAATATATCTTGTTCCTGGAAAGATATAATGAATTTACATTAAGTGTAAACATAAATTTATAGATAGGACGGTAAATGTGTAATACCTCATGCCTCAAAATATCTAAACGCAATCGGACAAACTTGGCTATAGTAATTGAATAGCGATTTCAAATCTTTTGTTTACGTTCATTTTTAAAAATTATAGTGCGGCGTTTAACATCGCACGAATACTCATACATGACAGAGCGACCAAAGCGGCACGAGTTTTCACGGAACTCTTTGATAAATAACGGTACATCTTTGCATGAACGATTAGCATATTCTAATTCAAAAATAAGAAGTCATTGATAATGTAAATGATTTTATGCGTCATATTGTCAGTTTGCAATTCCAGTGTACTAAGCATACATATATTACAATATAATGAGTACAAGAATTACATTAGGTTGAAAACAGTTGGTAATATAGCGTAACAGTAATCCGATATGTGTTTATCTTCAACTATCATTTGTATGCTACTTTGTGTTTGAATTCTACTTCAACAACGACAACGAATAAGACGAATTGTGTAACTCTTGATTAACCCGTTATCACATTTTGCAATTTTATGGGAATCTCTAAATTTGTACAATATTTGAAAGTTTGAAATGTTTCCTTCACTGGTTTGTCTGTATTTGATGAATGTAATTTACACATTATGCTGTACATGCAAGTAAGGAAATGATGTGCAATCCACCCATAATGCTTTCCCCCCTAATACAAAGAGGATTTGATGACAGTAAAGCATTGTTGCTGACGACAAAAATACACATGCCTGTACCTTTAATGATTCATTATTTATTATATACCTCTTTTGAATCTTTCAGAATTCAATTTAGTTTTTTTGCCACAGTGACTTCCATGTCCTTTCTAGAAAATAATCATATTTTAAATAAGAACCAAATATCTTCGTACATAAGCATGTCGGAATATTTTAACAAACATTTGTTTTTTAATCTATATTACTTATGGTGTTCATGATATCAATAACGCTCAACATTATTGTTTTTTGGCCTTCCAACGCTTTAGATTTTAGCGCCACTGATACGTCGTATGTAGACGAAACGGATGTCTGACGTACTTAATGATTAAATCAGTTTTTTTGACGGGACAATACAATCTTGTCGTTGTAAATTCCACATCATAAACTACATACCTATGTTGAATCTTTCAGAAGTCAATTTTCGTTTGAACCACAGTTTCAGTGACGTCTGTTTTCTTTCTAGAAACAAATGTTCAAAAATCAAATTTTATGCAGATCAAAATTAGATTAGTAATAGATAACAATAATCTATCAAGAATATACAAAATGAAGATATCAAAATCTTAGCGAATCGCATGAACTCAAACAGAACAGGAATGTGTTTATCGACAGTGTCTATTGCTATGCATGCATTTACTGCTATCAATGGTCTAGTCAAAATTTAAACCAGGATACATTTACAGTTTAGACAACGTTTCTGGTAACTTAATATCCAGGACAAAGACACATAGTATTTGTCAACCGATTCGTGATATTGATGATTAAATTTACGTAGAGTCGATTTCATTTGTAGTTCCTCATGATTCTTTCGGAACAGTTTTTTTTGCGTCTAGAGCTAACCCCGATCAATTAAATTCATATTACATGTATACTATGAGCATATACGCGCTTAATGCATCGATATATGTTCGTTTATCTTTATATATATCAGTAACACGTTAAAAATATAGAGCAGACCTTTTAGTTTGTGAAGTATTCTTGCTGCCAAGATCCTCTGTATATATGATTATGCATGCATAGCAGGATATTCTGCAGACGACATATGCAATGAAAACCGAAAATTCAAGAAATTTGCAGTAATAAATGAAGGAAAATATGTCTATCGTCATGGCATACTAGTATATATCATTATACTTACAATGTATGTCCGTTCAATATGGAAAGTGGTTGGATGTCATCATTAACATTTTTTTTATATATTGATGAATATTGTTGAATAAATGACATGACAAATAATCAGCCAAATTTCAAATTTTTAATTTGTTTGTTGTATATATCCTTAATATTTATGAAGTATAAAAAAGAAAGAAAACTGTAGTAGTGTATTCATTGCACACTTTGATTATGCAATACTTACAGAATAATGTTGGAAAATTTGTCTGTTGAAGTACAATGTAACTACATATTTGTCGTAAAAAGACGATAACGCATCTACGACATCCGGCTTTTGCGAATGGTTAAATACCTAGTATTTCATAGCTGCGCTTCTGAATGCATAATCGAACCGCTTTAAGCTATTTAGAATCTAGTTTTATAGTCTAAGTGCATCTAACGTGTACTTACCCACGTTTTCAAAATAGTCCTCAACTGCATTGGTTTGTTTCTAATCATCATGTGATGCATTGATATAACTGGTTTACAATTCATTTTCATAAAACAAAACAGTCATCTTTGCACATAATAAAAGCTTAACATTTCTTACCAATGCATTTAACACGACAAATTACAATTAAGCATAGACAGGAAAATATGGGACAGGAGAAACCGATCATTGTATATGCCAAATACGACTGCCAACATCGTTGATCTTAAATAAAAGTGATATACTAGATAAAAACATGTAACATACAAACTTCGTGTCAAATTCTAAATTGATTATGTTACCAATCTTTGCTTTCAAACTGTGACATTGGAGTATAACATTTTAAATTTCTAAATTGCTTCTTCAACTCTAACATGTCTAATATAGATAATACAACATTAATAGTCGAAATGCAAATTTAGTACGGTAAAAATGATACCGTTAATGTTATTTTACTTTCCAAATTGTTTTGAAAGAATCATTATTCTTGATGGTCTTTGATTATATTAAAAAGCAAAATAACAAAAATAAAGACCTGCGAGGAAAACTCAAAACGGAAAGTCCCGAATCAAAATCAGTCTATTGAAGAAGCGAATCGATAAAAACGTTTCTTATATGAAATAACGATATTGTCTAATATGGACGAATTGCCTTATGGGAAATCTCAGACGATTTTTTACATATGTATAAAGAAATGAAGATTTCTGGGTAAGTAATGATTATTCTTCTTAAAATAGGGTAACATTTAACACGACAAACGTCTGCCTGTATTACTATCATGAATTGTGTAATATATAATAACAACCAAGTTGTATTAATACGAGACAATTGATAAGTTGACTAAATGAAACATAAATGCACGATTTATCATTTGTAGATGTACACATTCAATTAATATCATTTAGCAAAATTAGTGGAATTCAATTTCGATAAATTAATTGTTTTCTAAACCAAAAGCACCTATAATTCAATGATACTGCTATTTTTTGTAATATGAATGCGATATTTTTCTTAAATAACAGCGATGTGTTTTTTATATGAAAAAGTAATGAATGCAATATTTTTCTTATATAACTGCGATAGTTTTCTCATATAAAATAAATACGATAACAAGTCACAATGTAAGTCAAGAAACCCGGAAACATAATTCACAATAAAATTTCGTTAGCGCCAAAATAATCTTTCATTTGCGCAACAAACAATATTTCATTTGCGCCAAAATAAAACATTTTATTTGCGTCAATAATACAGGTAAATACAGGTAATTGTGTAAAAAATAGTTTTATTCAAAAAAGACTTTTAATAATAACTTTAAAACACAGTTTTTGATTGTATAATAAAACATATTTCTCCGAAATCAGTCATAGTAACCATAATAAAACCACTATACACTGATACGTTCTTAATAGGAGGCTTTCTTAATAATGTTAAAACACAGTTCTGTTATGAATTAACGAGATCTTAAAAACTAAAAGAATGCACTATACACTGGAGTAAACCCAAACGTTTGTTCTGACATAAGACTCGTAAGCAACGGCTCGGATGTACTTATTTACACTGGATAACCTACATGTGTGGTTATAAAAAATTACAGACTTATTTCCTCTATATACAAATAAGGAGATGTGGTTTGATTGCAAATGAGACAACTATCCACCAAATTTCAAATGAAGTGGATGAAAGCCATCATAGACAACCGTACGGCCTTCAAAAATCAATTCCGTATAGTCGGCTATAAACGGCTCCAACATGAGAAATATGAAACTATCAAATTCTGAGAAAAATTAACGGCCTGTTTGTCTCAGAATTGACAATTTCAATCTTAACAGCTTCAGATACGACGAATGAAAAATATCGTCAAACGGAAGATGTATTTATTATTAACATCGAAAAACTTGTTGACAAAGAAAACAGGTCTTATTGGATATCAAAGACTTTTTCCCGTTGTAAAGATGCTAACAAAAACATTTTGACGTTGATCAGTGACCTTAAAACTGCTTATTTAAAACATACAACGTTACTTATAGTGACATTAAAAAAATACTGCTATCATATTTTAAAAGAATCGCATTCATATCAGAATTTATAGCATTTGTTTATTTGTGTACATAAAAAACACAGCACCTCAAATTTTACACGGACATAAACTTTTGTTTTTAACTAACTATTGAATATATATTTAGACTTAATTGTTGTTTGTATTTGAACAATATGTTTTAAAGTTGGTATTTGCTTAACAAAATATATTTTTCATCGCCAAAACAACTTTTTCCTCATGGAGTGTCTGCATTTTTACAATTTCATATTAGACACTATCGCAATTTCATATAGGAAACGTTTTTATCGATTCGCTTCTACCATAGATTGAAAATGCAAAATCAAAACCTCAAACACATCAAACGAATGGACAACAACTGTCATATTCCAGACTTAGTACAGTCATTTTCTTATCTAAAAATTGGCGGATTAAACCTGATTTTATAGCTTGCTAAACCTCTCACTTGTATGACAGTCGCATAACAATGTGTGAACAAAATAGATATAATAGGTATCAATGTCAAAATTAGGGGTACAGCAGTCAACATTGTGTTATAATCTTAATCATTATAAAACAATCAAATATATCAACAAGGAAAACCAAAAAGGTATATAGACAAAGCACATTATCAGAAACTAACGACAAAATTATAAAAAAAATACCATAGCACATGTACAATAATACAATGAGCCACGTCAAATGGATATTACTAAAAATAGACTTTACAGTAAAAGTAATACTTTGCAAAGACAAATAAAAGAACACTATAACACGTAATTAAGATGATAAACAACGTCAGTTCCTATTATTTATACTTCAAGACCATCGTAAATTATTTGTGAAGTTGATCAACTCTCACTCCATATTTGTTTTACATCAAAGCTACCTAATTATTTAAAAGATAAACAACAAGGTTAGGCAGGCATACTGTTGACGGTTTTATATAAATGTTATGAGATTGTAGTTGTCAATACACATTGCTCACATAGGGATCATGGTGAATAATATATCTAAATCTAGATCTACAAAGATGTGTGCATGGGAACATTGTGGCAGAGGTAAACGAATTCCAAGTGAATGACAAATATTCCCATATATACCAGAATTAACGTTGTGTACGCCTGATGTGTGTTTCGTCTACACATAGCTCATCATTGACACCAAAAGGCCACACACAGTACAATTTGAAAAGCATAGAAGAACAAAACATACGAAAGCTTTTTGGAAATACAACTGAAGTTCTATTCATTAGGTAGAAAAACCTGTGTATTTCGAAAATTAAAGTTTTCATAAACAGTTTATTTATAATTATGACCATATCAATGATGATTCATTTCAACACAGAAGTGCTGACTACTATGCTGGGGCTTAAACCAGTGTAAGTAATGATCGCAACCAGAAAAATCTTTTTTTTTTTATATCTACCTGTATGTAATGTGTTTTATAATATTTTAATGATTATTTCACAGACTAAAAACACAAAATTTTGATCAGCGGTCATCAGATTGATTTTCTATACATTATGTCTTCTTTGAGTTGAGTTCCTTGTTGTTTCATCAAAAAGAGATGTCGTGTGCAATTAATACATTGTTTAAAATTTCATTTTTTTTGGGTCTGTTTTTAATCAGTTAGATATTTGTATATACAAAAATTTACATTTTACTAACCTTTATTTTTTTTCGAACCTGTAACGTAAAAAGATATTTTGTTTTGTTTCTTATGATTAATCAAAGAGTCAGTATAGATAAATACAAGTCATAGTTATCCATAGTTTTCCCAGTTTCGACGATTAAGAGATTGCCATATATATAAACAGGCACTTTTCATTATTTAAAAAATTGAAAGTACTAAATTATTTTTATATCATAGGTTAAATAGCGTTATTATGGCACGTTTTCCAGAAGTCTTGGTATCTAAAGTCTTGTTGATGTGTGCATCGTACATTAGCCATCGTTTATATCAAGAGAAAGTATAGCGAGTCCTTAATACATACAAGATTTGACAAAATATGAAAAACAACTTGAATACTTTTATCTTTCCATTAGAAATGTCTGTTTGATTTTTTTCTGTTATTGGAAGGGATGAAATAAACGAACGTTTTAATAGGACCAAATGTTCAATTGATTCAGTAAACGATATTCGATTATTGTTTCTTTTGGTGGGGTTTAAGGTCTTTCGAGATTTCCAAGAAGATTTTAATCGTATTTTTCGCCGACAAAATTGCACTGCCAGTAACAAAGCTAATGTGGGTGTTATAACTGGTTGAAAGTCTTTTATTTATTCTGATAATAATACTCAAAATGTCTAGTAAAGATGTCCCTCGTGTGTCATTGATATTTAAAAAAAAATTTTAATACATGCAGAGCTAAACATGCTAAATTTAGTCGTGCAATAACACAAATTTCCAGAATATTCGGTACTCTCTACAACTTGAAGATCATAAATTTATCTTGCCTTCCCACTATTTTAAAACGACCTTCACTGATGAGTCTTATAACTGACAACAGAGTTAATAACTACACGACCCATATAATTGAGTTTCCTAAGAATTTATCGGCTTTCTTGCTACTTCAAAAATAACTGATGACTGTGTTTCATGCTTATGAAACACACTTCGGGGCCTTTTAAAGCTTACAATGAGATATGGACTTTGCTCATTATTGAAGTCCGTAAGTTGACCTATACCTGTTAATTCATTGTGGAGAGTTGTCTCATTCGTCACCATTTCTTCTTTATTTTATATATGATGACTTAATTGCGTTATTGAATAACACGATTTGTAATGGTTAAGTAAGTGTTTAAGTCAAAAGTACAGATGATTCAATATATGATTGATAACGTGTTTTGTGTACTAAAGGTAAGCATTAAATCGTCCGATGATGCAAGTATAGCGAAAGGAATCAACAGGAACAATTGCTAAACTAGAAGTATAATTTCAAACATCACCATAGTCGAAAAGAAACAAAATCGATCCTAATTACAAATATAACTTTAAGCAACACGAACCTCACAACAAACAAGGGGAAGTTAGCAGCTAATGATTAACAACATTTATTACATTAGTAGCCTCGTTGTGCTTCTCATTTCAAGTAAATATTTGGCAATCAGTCGAATTCGGAAATGCCTTGAAAACTTGAAAAAAGGACGAAATGTTGGTTACGATGAGTGGAAAATTTTATTTCTTGATAAACTGTGACATATGTATTTCATAACAGTCGATGGAAATAATGGTCGCGTCCATAACAGTGATGAATAAATTATTCCAACTTTATCTATCAAAAGACAGTTTAAAAGGCTTCTTACAACCTACTTGGAAAAATTGAATACAACACTGTAAATATCATGCGACCGAAGCGATATTTGTAAGCAGATACCCTCTGTCAGAGAAAGATGATATTTTTTGTACAATTAAATAATACATTGAAATCATCTTAAAATTTAGTCCGATTAGTTGATAAAAATACATCACTTTATGAAATACTAGTAATCATGAATTCATGTATCTAAATATTACTTTCAGGAAAACAGATAACAGTGGTATGTATGAACATTCGATTTATGTGCAAATAAAACACCTATCCATGAAGTCCAAATGACAAAGATGTAACAATTTCATGGACCAATACCGCCTTCATAAATCACCAAAAAATCCATACTGAATAGTTTAAAAGTCCTAACGATGACAAAATGGTTAACAATTTAAAATTCAAAACCATCGGCTTGACTTTATATTCAAAATTAAACGAAAATCAATAGTGGTAGACAGTAATAAACGATAACAACTAGATAGCAGACTGCTCATCAAACCAACACACACAAAAAAAACTTGCTAGTAATCTCTTTCTTTTTCAGAAAAAAAATATTCTTGAAACTCAATTGTTTTGTTCAAGCATCAAAAGCTGATTTAACACTCTTAACATCCACCACCGAGTACAGCGCGTTATTCAATGTATCTTCGATGGTTGAATTTTGTTAAATTGTTTCATTTTAGTTACATATGAATAAAGTTTTTTTTCTTGTTAAATAATTTTTAGATAAGGGTACAGTTGTCAAAAACCAAATTAGAGAAAAAAAAAAGGCGAAAGTCTCATAAGTCGAAGAAAAACTGACAACGCATTGGCAAAAAAGAAAAAAAAAAACACTGGGAAAAGATAAACAAAATTACTACATTGTTGGTTGTCACATATATTACTCCTTAACAATACAGATATGATGAGAAAATTGCTTCCATATCCAACTAAGTCAGACATCACGTGACTTTTGTGACGTATACTAGCCGCCATTTTGTATTATATTGCCCCATATAAAATGCATAGGTGCTTCAATAAAGTTGAGTTTTCTCATGAACCTGACCCGTTTTCTAACTTTTGCAAATCAATCCTTGATATTCAAACATATTTCTATCAAACAATGTTGGTCCTAACAGTTTAATTTTTGATTAAATTCTGTCACTGGAGAATCGTAAAAACATGTACTTTTTCTCGTTATTTCTCCGTTGACTCAATGCTAAATTACCGATACCCATGTCTACTTGTATAACAAATAAAGAAATTCCGTTAATAAAAATAAAACTTTGCTACTCGATTAAGTATATTCAAACATATATCTGGCGAAAAATACTATTTAAAACAGTTTAATTTCTGGGCAATTTCGGTCAAAAATCGATTTAAAAAAGTGAATATTTCGGGATTTTTCAAAATGGCGGATGATGTATATGGAAATGTTGCATCAAATCGAGGATTTGTATAGTAAGACTTTCCTTGATTTAATTTAATTTTCATGTAGAATCTCTGATGTTTCTGTTATTTTCTTTGGTGATATTTCGATATGATTGATTTCAAAATTTATTGATTAAAAAAATATTATTTTAAGTGTGACACGGGAAAATTTTATTTTGACACATATCCAGGATATACTGTTACCAGAAAATAGTTAACAATAAAATTTATAATAAAATTTTTTCTCTTCTTTTTTTAAAAGGTTTTTTTCCTGTTTTCTGTATAATTTATCTTTCTTTAGAAATATATTTATACATTCCTTTTAGAACAAAAAAATATTTACGTCCCAAGAGAGAAAAAAATCCCAACAATTATTATAGATAAATATTCCATACCTTCAAAATCCCATCACTTGACGAACAGGTGAACTCTGACTTTGGATGTAATGTTACATAACAATATATTGTCAGGTAGACGTGCAAACCAAAAGCAACCAGGTGACATTAAACATCCTGTGTATACATGTATTACCAGAGTTTAAATTTTGTGATATACAAAAGTTTTCATAACTGTACAAATAAATATCTTCTCTTCCCCGTGTCAAACCAGAAGAAGTATGTATCATAATAAACTTAAAGAAAATATGAATATTATAAAAAAAATCTTTAAAAAAATAATTTTTGCTTTAAAAGATAATCAAACTAATATTTATGTTTCTATAATTATTTTAAAGAAATATTTTGATTCAAATTTTAATTTAAATGGATTTTGTATTATTTCGTAAAAAATTAAACGAGATTTCATTGAATATGATTTTATTATTTATTTTTTTAATTCAATATTTTAAGCAAAATCCAGGCATTCAATAAATCGATATAAAGTTAAACTTGTGTAAATAAATTTGTTATTGTATACATTTCACCAGCGACATATAATACAATTGCTCTGATTTCAACAACATTGTATACCCGACAATATTTATCGACAGAGTTATCGGTCCTGAATAGGACTGATATAGTTGGGTATGTGTAAATTTTTATCCTTATAAACAATTATGTTCGTTTCGGCAGTAAAGTTTAACTACAGGTTGTAGTTATGCCTATGTAAATTATATTTAATTGATAAATTCAACAACACGTACCATCATCGTTATGATATATTTTAGTTAAATAATCCAAAATTTTAAATATACTGCCAAATATTTCCACAAAGAAATTACTTTAAATGAATCAAATACAAACTATAATAACTGGGCTTTCCTAGAATAGATTTTTCAGTTTTACACAGGAAGCTCTTCATTAAAATTTACAACAAAATGGACGATTGTTCGTCCCTTATGGTAATTTGTCCTTTCTTGAACGGTATATTTAAAGGTAACTACATATTATTGTTATACTCATATGTACACTCACAGTTCTACCATCTGTCGATACCTATATTTTAGCATTGGACATGGTCATGTTTTTCTCTGGCTGTTAATTACATCTTTACACTAAATCCATTTTTATTTTAGATTTGTTGACAAAATTGTTACATGTAGTAACAACGTTAACACCGACATTTCAAAATTAAATATAGTACAAAGAGCAAAATTCAAAACTAAAACAACAACTCGAGGAGTGGCCTTAGGTGCTTTAAAATTGAAAGATTATAAAGTTTGTTAATGATCTCTGAACGTGTCTTCACGAAATTCAAAACATCGCACACTTATAATTCTGATAAACGTATTTGTTTTAAGTATCTTTATACAGCTGTAAAATCTATGATTGATGATGTATTTTTGCAATTTTGTACATAACTGTAATGCCATATTTGTATTATACATTTATTACTTTTAAAAAATGATTTTTTTAAGAACAATTTCAATGATATGATTGTTGTCGACATTTGAAACCAACAAAAACTTTGACAATGTGTAACATGTGTAATGCATGAACAGATATATAGTTACCTGAATCTAGTACTGTAACGTTGATAGTTGCACTATCCCTGTTTGTTCCGTGTTTACATTCCCATTCGCCATTGAAGTGACTATCTATTTCGCCTTGAATTCTTAAGTACGTTATATTTGTTAAGGAATTTTGCATAATAAGTGTGTTATTATAGGAAGTAAAACATTTTGGTATAGGTCTAGGGTGAACGCAAAATCCTTGCTCTTTCTTTTGGTTGTTGACAACTTCCACCCCAAATCTTAGAGAGTTGACTCTGCATCTTATATCAAGATAATTCTTTTGAACAGTCCATGTCAGGCACACTTTAATATTGCACACATGTAGGCCTGTAAAAAAGGATGGTGATTCGAAATTTCCAGTTATAATGTGTTAACACATTTGAATTTTTCAGCTTTGCAATCGGGAAATT
Source organism: Mytilus californianus (assembly GCF_021869535.1). Taxonomy (NCBI): domain Eukaryota; kingdom Metazoa; phylum Mollusca; class Bivalvia; order Mytilida; family Mytilidae; genus Mytilus; species Mytilus californianus. Next base: position 101,297,694 of record NW_026262734.1, on the reverse strand, counting down.
TGTATGTTTTGCTGGAAAAAAAATATTTGGTTTGTGTTTTGTAAAACAAATTAAAATTTAAACATTTGCATAATGAAAATCTAATAAGAATCCAAAATATAATTTGTTGATAATATTACATCTGTTTCATACTTGTGCATTTGATATTTTCAATCTGTCTTGTACTTTGTAATAAGGTAATACTTGTACCCCCTCTTTAGCTCAACATAGTATTATTGTTATCCAGCTATAATAAATGTATTTCTATTAATAATTTATTATCCTGTAAATCCCTAAATTCACATCTACTTCATTACTATTATTTTCATACGTAATCGGTGGTCACATTATTTTATTGATTACACCTAAGCATTGTCCATTTGTTCCTGACTTCTATTAGTCAACGACGTGCATTTGTTTATATAACCCCCAAAAAACTTAATAACAGTGAAAGATACGGAAATGCCTTTTTTTATTCTGTTATTAAGGAATATCAAACAGGTAAAAATAAACTGCATAAAAAATGAAGTTTTGATGAGAATATGTTATTTTTTTTTAAATTGTGCTACCTTAACAAAATTTTAATCTTTTGTGCACATTCGGACTAACAAAAATACGACAAACAGTTTGACATGTAATGTTTAAAAAACTCATTAAAACATTGAGTGTCTCTTATTATCTCAATAATCTTCAATTTGTACACTACCGGACTCGTTGAAAATTTCTAAATGAAAGAAAAAAGGAAATATAAGACTTTACAATATTTTTTTCTACTTTTGACTCTAGAGTAATAAATTGACCTGATAAACGTGGAGTATGAGTACAGCTAAAATATGTGTTTTGTTAGTTCTTTACCTGTAATCAACGCAGCAAGAATTAGCAGAAAACTAAGAACCATTTTAATCATGTACACGTTTGTATTGTCTACAAAAGAATACAATTCATTAGCATTTATCGAAGCATTTGTTAATACTAAACACATTCAGGAATTTGTGCATGAAAAAAATATTATAACAAACTAATACAAAAAAGACATTAGCATATCCTGCAAAATTTTACTTGTTCTATCAAATATTTTCTACATTTGTTCTTGCTAAGATCGATTTTTGGTATGACTGCTAAAAGTAGTTTCCTATTCAGGTTATTTATGCACATAACCTCGAAATGTGAAGATATGATTGAAGCTTTATATTTTCTCCTGGACAACATATATGTACGTTTCGGCGATAAAGTGTATCGACAAGTAGTAGGTATTCCTTTGGGCACTAACTGCGCCCCTTTAATAGCAGATTTATTCTTGTATTGATACGAATCTCAGTTTATGACCAAACTCAGTAAAGACACGTCATTGTTACATTTGGTTGATACATTCAACAATACCTTCCGTTATCTGGATGATATTTTTTTTTCGTTCAATAATCCAGAGTTCTCTAAATAAACTACCGAAATGTACCCAAAAGAACTTACTTTAACTAAATCTAACATAAACAGCAGTAGTTGTCCTTTTTATAGATTTGGACATTTCAATCTCTAAAGGAAGACTCCATACTAAAATTTACTACAAAAGAGACGAATTTTCAGTCCCTATTGTTAATTTTCCTTTTTTTTAGACGGCAATGTTCCTTTGGCTCCATCATACGGTGTTTATATATCCCAACTCGTTTGTTATGCCCGTGTTTGTAGTGATGTCATAGATTTTAACGAACGTAATCAATGCATCACTGGTAAATTATTAAGTCAGGGATTTCGTTACCATAAATTACGTAAAACGTTTACTAAATTCTCTCATAGATACAAAGATTTGATTAGTAAATTTGGCTGTACCTGTAGAAAACTGATTAAAAACGGTATTTCACATCCTAAATTGTACAGTAATATTGTACTTAAAGCGCGGAAATCAATATGTGATCCGTGTAAACTCATCGAACCTTTAAACAAACTTATTAGTAAAGGTTATCTTACCAATGTTGTAATTAGATCTTTGAATATAGTTAACTTTGGCACTAATATCGATTTTGTCATTAGTGCAAATTAAAACATAACTAAATTTGTATTCTTTTCAAACAGGATTTATAAAGACACACCCACGTTCATTTTGATCTATAAAGAGGTTAACTCCTAACTATCCTACTGCCTGTCGATACATTTATTTTTGGCATTGCACAAGTCATGTCTTCTTTGACTGTCCATGACGTTAAAATACTAAATCCCTGGGATGTGTTTTAGTTAATTTTAGTCTCTGATGCATGATTTTTTATTATTAATTATTTTTGGCTTTTAACTAGCTGTCAGTTACTGCGAGTACTCTCAAATCGTACTTTCTTGTTTATTTGACCTGTTGATACTAATTGTAATGCCTTTTTTGTTTTTAAATAGATATAGGAAGATGTGGTATGAGTGCCAATGAGACAACTCTCCATCCAAGTTACAATTTATAAAAGTAAACCATTATAGGTCAAGGTACGGCCTTCAACACGGAGCATTGGCTCACACCGAACAGCAAGCTATAAAGGGCCCCAAAAAATTACTAGTGTAAAACCATTCAAACGGAAAAAACCAACGGTCTAATCTATATAAAAACGAGAAACGAGAAACACGTATGAACTACATAAACAGACGACAACTACTGTAATCAGATTCCTGACTTAGGACAGGTGCAAACATTTGCAGCGGGATTAAACGTTTTAATGGTACCAAACCTTCTCCCTTTTCTATACCAATAGTATAACATCACAACATAGAAAAACACACTATAAAATATCAATTGGAAGGCTTAACTCAATCAAAAAACGTAAATTAACACACAATGAACGAATAAATTTGACCTGTGACACCAGAATGCAAATACACAGTTAAAAATAAAAAATTACAAGGGATAAATAATTAAAGTCAACAGTAAATAAACAGGTTTAAACAAAGTTAAAGTATGATATCACTGTGAAATTTCAAACAATTTATAGAAAATCATCACTTTTGAAGAAACTTGCGTCATATTATACACAGGTAAATGAAAATAATTTTGTTGTTAAGTATACTTCTTCTTCTGTGTGTATAAAATCTTCCGTTTAGGAATACCACGAAATTTCTTTAATGTCAATAATTTACTTATTCAGGGTTATATCTGTCTATATACCAACTTTGATAAGTGTTTGGTATTACTATAAATTTTCACTTCTTCGTACTATGAACATCAAAATTATTTATTTTGTAAAGATATTTCCTTTCTCCATTTGAACTGTACTTAAATTGTTTAACATTTCACAGCGGTATAACCTGTTACTTTAATTATTCTTCCCTTAGTTTATTTATTTTGTATTTGCATTGTATCATAGATCAAATTTATTTGTTCAGTGTATGTTTACTGGTGTTAACATGTCTTTTGATAGAGTTAAGCCATTTCAATTTATATTTTATAGTGTGTCTTTCTATTTTGTGATGTTACACTATTGTTTCAGATAATGGTGACGGTTTGGTACCATTAAAACGTTTAAACCCGCTGCATTTGTTTGCACCTGTCCTAAGTCAGGAATCTGATGTTCAGTAGTTGTCGTTTGTTGATGTGGTTCATAAGTGTTTCTCGTTTCTCGTTTTTTATATAGATTAGACCGTTGGTTTTCCCGTTTGAATGGTTTTACACTAGTAATTTTTCGGGTCCTTTATAGCTTGCTGTTCGGTGTGAGCCAAGACTCCGTGTTGAAGACCGTACTTTGACCTATAATGTTTACTTTTAAAATTTTTGACTTGGATGGAGAGTTGTCTCATTGGCACTCGAACCACATCTTCTGATATCAAAATATCGTTTTATGAAAAATGTATCTCTGACTACTTAATCTATTGATGTTTTTTTTTAATTCTTACTATCGGAGTTAATACGATTGAGTTTTTATCTTAATGGCCATTTAGATTCTTTATTTCAGACACAAAAAGTAATTCCTACCCGTCTGCATTAATCATACAAATATTGGATAACCAGTTTAAAGTTAGAATTAATTCCTCATTCAATAGTTGCATTGAACCATGGTGTAAAAAATGAAATAGTTCCCCTAACATTGTCTCTGTGTATTCCAAAAAAAGGTTAATTTTCGAAACTTTACATTTTCCTGCTAAACGAAGAGGTAAATTGAAAGATTCGCATAAATTCATTGATGATGATAGTGGAAGCATATCAATAGTAATCAATCACTTGTAACATTATTTAAGCACAATCCTTCAATAATAAAAAAAACCGAGATGATGATTTTTAAAGCCATATTAGTGTTTTTCTTTAAGTTCGACTAATTATTAGTCCTGGAAATAAATAAAAAAAACGGTTTAAAGGGTAAGTCCTAACAAACACAAATGACATTGATAACTGCAAAATGCCATAAAATGTTCAAAGTCTGGCTAGACGTTCAGTGCTAGGACAGAAAACATTAGTGTTTCGAAAATTTTAAATATCGGTTATCTACTTAACTAAGGTGGATCCTCTGTATATATTTCCTCAGATAGAATGTCCTTATATTTTGTAGATTTGAACATGCTTTTTTCAAAATATATGATAAAAAGTACGGGTCACTGTGCCATTCTTCTAGCTACAAGTCGTGCAAATTTGGCATAGACTATACATGAAAAGCAATATTTTAATTGAATAAAAAGAAATCTATGAGATAGAATTTTGAAATAAAATATGAAAAGGTAGGTTTTATAAAATGCTTTATGGAAATAAAAATAAAAAATAGTGTTACCGAACTTGTTTTCTTGCTACAAAATAAAAAATAAAAAAATCTTTATCATTCCTTTGTAAATTTTAAACAATTAGAGTTATCTTCCCTCTACCAACGATTTAAATAATTCCTCAGAAGTATTATTTATAAATACTAATAATGATAATAATCAAGATATTTAATACAATAAAAAAACTTTATTTGAAAAAAGTGACATCCGTTTAGTTCAATATTTATATCCCCTTAGTCTATCTGAATAATTCAAAATATAATTTCTATATGCATACAAATAAATTCGACTGGTAAAATATATACAGATTAAGTGTTGTATATAATAAACATGTTTCCTTTTTGTTATATAGGCCAAATATAAAGACTTTTAAGGTAAATCTAAATTATTGTGACAATTCCTTCTTTGTTCTCTAACTGTTGTATATGAATCATATAGTTATTTTTTTTTGTTATCCATAAATTATGATAGCTTTGTTTGATCTGTAAAATATTTTCTTTTCTTTTTTTATTTCGACAGGATCACTGTTCCAAAGAATATTTATAGCTCCCTTTGGTTTATGGAATAATTGAAAATAGTATAAACCGACCATATGCATTTCCAATTTATATGTAAAAATTGAAGAATATTTATATTCCAATTACCATTTAAATCCATTTATATAATCATAAACACGAGCTTTTCCTAAATAATTTTCAAACAATTTATACCAAGATGTAAAACAGTTTGAAGGTCAATTAATAGATGATATCAAAAAGGATTTGAAAAACCTTGGTAATATCTAAACCACATGGATTCAATATTTCCGATTCAAATTCACGTCGTCTAGTGTACGAAATACTGTCAGAAAGAAAAACAATCCACCCCCCCACCCCTACTTGTGCTTATATTTGACTTGTAAAACCTGAAAAATCTAGCTCTTTATATTTATTGTGACTTTTTCCGGGTGTCAAAAATGTTTCGAATAACATGTTGTTGGAATGCGAAATTTAAGTCTGATTGTTCTGGTCCATTTTCTGTGTATGTATTGACAAATATTTGTGCAACATCATACATGTTATGTATTGATGTTCTTTTTTCTTAATGAGATGTATTCCGTCGGGATATAATAAATCTGGAATTAACTTACCGTTCTTAAGTACATATCGGTGAAATTAATTTATAAACTAATCAATCATAAAAACTTCTTTCCTTGTAGGAAACCACCATTTAAAATTGTCGGTCTAATTCACCTACAAATCTAAGTTTCGAATCGTTTAATTATTCCACATTAAGGTAGCACTACAGTCAGAATTTTCTGACTCCAACCAACAGTCTTTAAAGATTAATTTCTCCAAAACTACTCAATGGATTTTTAAAATCTTTAACTCATTTTATAGCTGAAATATTACTCTTTCTTAATCCATAGATAAATTAATTTTTGGTATGATAAATCTCAAAATATAGCTCATTAATTGCCAAAAAAGTGGTCTTCCAACTTGGATGGAAATGGCACATTCGGGTCAAATGGTAGTAAAAATTTGTTTTCATCCCTTTAATCAACCATATACAAACTGCAAAACTGTGTCTCAGATTTTTGATATATGCCTCCTGTAAGAAGATATATTGATTTAACTGCTGGGTGCCAAACCTCATTTCACCTTTCATCTTTGGAGACCTATAAATTCATTTAGAAACAAATTATCCAAAAACTGGGACATGGTATTGTAGAAAATACTCCCTTTAATCACATATATCAAAGTCAAGCCAAAGGGAGTACCCATAAAGTTTATATTTTCATTTTTTCCTAACAAATCTCATGAATAATTGTTCTGAGAAATGACCTAAAAACGGAATTTCCCCCTTAGAACCCCTATAAATGCAATATAAATACAAAAATTCCACTGGGAACACCCCAGGAGTATTCTGACACCATTACTTTATCAATAGAACCACACACTTTGTCTCTTTGATGCTCTTATACTGTAAATTTTGCATTATGTGTGGCACTGTGCAACACTAACTTGGCATTTGGCGGGAGTTTGACGTCACAGATTTGACCAATATCTGTGATGTAGTAATTAAATATAGACAAAGCTCCGCCTCTGTCCAGACAGTCTAAGATAAGAGAATAGCAGGATTGACCAGCTGCATATAATCAATATTTAACATCATTATTCTCACTATAAAGAATAAATTTCATTTGTATTTTAAAAAGAAATGAACTATTACTGAAATTTAAGCTAGAACATTAAAATTGTGCATCAAAAGACATGTTAATAAAAAGATCCAAGACCATCCACTTCTTTAAAAAAAGACACTCCCACATGATTTTTGAGTTTTATGGAATTGAAAAATTTCACATAAACTTAAAATTGGTTAAAATGCCTAAAACTGTATTTAAATGTAGAAGACCAAATAGAAGAAATTTATACAGGCAGTCAGAGGCTTTCAAAGATACTTTCACACTCTTTTCCATATTTGTTTTCATTTTTTGTAGATTTCTTCCCTTTAGATTTTTTCCTTCATATCTTTTTCTTTTTCTCTGTTTATAAACATGTTATATAAATTACTTTTGTTGCAATACAATGAGGTAAGACCACAATATTTATCTTGTGGTCAGGGATTAACAGCTGGACACTGGTATCAACAGATGATTGACATATTAGCCCCTCCCAAATGCCTATATATTTAGATTAATTACCATGTGCTTTTATTTACATAAGTTCATTATCAATTTACTCCCTGTTGTGATATGATAATGACTTTGGGATTTTTACAAACTGTGCAGAATAATACTTAATTCAAAATTATGTGATAAAAAAAATATTTTCAAAAAATCATTGTTAGACTGTAGTGCTACCTTAAACGTGCTAGATTTTATGCATTATCTTTTTAAATTCCCCATCATGAACAAACAGAAAGTTTACATGGTGTTACCTTCATATTGATACAACATTTTACAAAAAGAAGATTAAATTCGTAAGGCATATGTAAGGTTAATTTAATACACATGTGCTCATAGGCGGGTCGTAACTTCTGTTGATATGTTTTCTCACTGAGGTTAACTGTTCGTCGTTGACTCATCGATAGTATAGAGTTCGTTCTATGAATTAATTGCTTGATCGCTGACGAGATATAGGATAATGCACCATTTATACTTCGGCATCTTTTTTTTATCACAGAACATAATAGACCACAAAAATAAAGAATTGTAGAAGATACGTCATAATATATTCTCGTCTCATTGGTTTCCGTACTATTAAGAATACGTTGTGACATCACAATTTCCATTGAAAAAGCATGCATAGTACGAATTCATATGACGTACGAATACATATGATCTGACCATATGTTTTACTGATGTTGAGATAAAAACAAATGATGTTACTTACCTCTTTAGAAAGTTGACAACTTCTTCTATCTGTAGTTACAATATTAACAAAACAATAATGTACCTCTAAATATAGATAATGAAATATGTTTGACACCCAGTCGAATTTAGTGTGCGTATTCAACATTTCATTATGACGTTTAGATATGTAAGTTATTACGCGCTTTTATTACATTTTCTTTGTCTTTTAAAGTGAATCTAGAAGAAAGGTACGACCATATTGTTTAAATGTAATGCGAGTTTAATTATACGCATATATATATATTCTTTGCGGTTACTGAACCGGTATACCATTGCATTGCATTGTTTTAAAGTATATCAAACATATTTTACGACGGTTATTGAACTTTTCAATCAAGCTAGACAGGTAAGCCATTTGATTACTGGTATTCATAAAATCAATGTAAAGTAAACGTAAGTAAAAATTAGACACCTAAAATCTTAAAATAAAATGAAACTCAAGAGTTAAAGCTGAAAATTACAAAGATACAACGCCTTTAACGGATATATATATATAATCAAGGAGTTAAGAAACATTGTTATCCACGCTTATTCTAATATAACTAAATACAACTATTGATGGAGTTTTTGATTTGGGACAACTTAAACAATTTTTTTACAGTAATTCTTTAATGTCATATAACAAAACTATCTTTTGAATTATCCAGTATCTTGTGGTCTTGTTTACTTAGAAATGTTACTTTTTTTTTCAATGTCTTTTAATTGATTACGGACTTGCCGTTTTGAATTTTCCTCGAAGTTCGGTATTTTTGTGATTTTACTTTTTAATTCGTTCCTGTCCTTTAAAAAATACAACATAACTTGCACATGTTCTATTTTTTCATAAGGGTAAAAAATTCTATAGAAACTAACTTATTCTTTCAATTCATAATGATTTGAATCAAGTTCCGTAAAGGCACGTTTAAAGGCATTTAAACATTACTCATGTGTTAAATATCTAAATAACAATGCTTCTTAATCACATCCTTGTGACTGTTATTTAGTGCAACTAATCAATGAACTGAGACTTAGAAGGGTAAGTAAATGTCTTCTTTGTTCTGTCATTTTATATATGAATAGTAGTGCCATTTTGCAATCAGATTAATAATTCTATTGTTACGAACAGTACTATTTATTAACGTTTCTCGTAATTGGAGTTAATTACATTTTTTGGGTCAATAAATTCAAACTACAGAATAAGGCCTAGTTGTCACTTAAAATCCTATCGGGAATCGTATAACAATACAAAGGAACAAAACAACCGAATGCATTGACTGGGTACGACACTAGCATGGTCGTGTTATTGTATCAATTAAAGCAAAAAAGACATTCAGATGAATACGAGATAGACAGGGTTAAGAGTACCGTGTATTTTATGAATTTGTGCATGAATTGATTTTTTTTTTATTATTATCTTTTTACCGAATGAATCGAAAAAAAAAAATTTTTGTAGTTGTTTAATGTTGTTGAATTAATTTTTTTTTAAATACTATGATCTTTCAATTGATTGATTTGTTTTGGTATTTAAAGAAATGAATAATCATTAAAATTCTATATTTTTCGTTTAATATTCTCATTCTGTATGGGGCCGAGGATATGCCTATCCCTCCAGGCGACCTAATATCACGCCCAATTCAACCTTTTTTTAGCTTTCAATGTGGTTTTTTTTTGTATACTGTTGTTGCCTTTTTTTTCTTTTTTCCTTTTTTTGCCATGACGTTGTTAGTTTTTGGTCGACTTATAAGTTTGAATATCCCTTTGGTATCTTCTGATCCTCTTTTAGAAAGTAACACTGTCTATAATACTTTTAATAATTTTTCTTATACAAAATAGATCAGGTATACAAGTTTTAAAAGCATATATACGGAGGTCGTTACGTGATTGTTATTGTGATTTAGGTACACATCATGATAATTGTTCATAAAATGGTTCTATGATTTCGAAATTTTTCTGTCTATTATTAAAAGTATCTTTACAGTGACAACTTTACAATCTCTTTAAAATAGTAAGATTTAACGACTTTAAGATTTTTACCATGTGAATGCATGGAATATTTGACCTACCCCTCTGTACGAAACGTTCCAATGTTCTTTTATTTGACAACATTTTGCTTTTAATCTTTGATTGATTTTCACAAATGAGACGGTAAAATTTCCTGTTTATCTATTTTTGTCCTCTTACCTCTAACATGTAAAATCTCCATTTTTATACTGGTGTTTTTGGTTTACATTCAAAACTCGTATATTTGGATTGCGTTGTAAAAACTTTAATAGTCATTTTTGTTATCTGAAAAATTAGGGGAAATAAAGTGCTAGTATTTGTTTCTGTTTATATTCTTTTTTGTATTTGGTTACAAAAATGCATTTTCTTTATATTTGGCATTGCTCGTTAAGAAAAAAAATCAATAAATTGAATATCGAGGCCTACGTTCATGTATACATGATCATATGAATTAATAAATGTATGATTGTAAAATAAATATATGATTGTGAAATAAATATATGATTGTGAAATTAAAAAGAAAATGACACATGAGTGTTATGTAGTATTTCCCTTTAGTCTTTAATCTTTCGAAATCATTGGTAAAGAATCCTCCGTGTACATATGTTCTATTTCAATTAATTTCATTGGAATGAATCAGTCTACTGATTGATTGATTGCTGTTTTAATAATTATTGAAGCTTAATTTGTACGACAACTGTATCTAAAGGGAGAAGGGTTTGTTTAAAAAATATTTCAAATTTATATTATAATGAATTCGACTTTTAACGGATTTTTAAGTGGCTCACCAATTAAATGTGGAAAGATATTTCCATGGACTTTCAAAGATGACTATTGGATTCAGTTGTGCTTTTTTATCAGTGATATCTTCATGAATTTGTTAAGCCTTTCTGACATACACTAGGAACCCTTGCCAATTAATAGTGTTTTACCTGAATAATATTTATCGAATATTCACTATACACATTTCTGTTCAAGACATTATTAATACAGTACTACAGTATGTTTTTTTTAATTCAGGCTGTACAATTTAACATCAGCTGATTCTACAACCAAAATTGCACTTTATTGTTTACCTTAAGTCTCATAAATAGATGTATTTGATCGTTACATTGCAAATGGTATTTATAACGGAATAACAACTTGCTTACAATTCACTTGTAAACTATATTGAATTTGATGCATTTCAATTAATCTGAATTAATCTTACCCTTATATTCTTTCGTAAATTTATTTTTGATGTTCGTCTTTTCATCGAATGTATGACACACGTTGTGTCGGTTGTGAAAGGATTTATTAAATAATAACAAGATTACTTAATAGTAACTCCTTCAGAAAGGTAAATAACATTTATTTAGGTATTGCATGTTGCTATCTCAAATATACGACGATTACACGGTTGTGAATTGCATATTGGGACGTTAAATATGAAAATTATATCCCCAGGTGAGGTACCAACCGGTTTAAGGCAATCACCGCTGATAAATCAACATTTGTATATTAGTCTCTACACTGATCGCATGAGAGACAAAGTTTCGGAAAATTTTTGGTTTTTAATTATTTAAATGATTAAGTAAAGAGAAATCGATTCACCAATACCGGTAGTTATAGTTGGATTCAAATCTATGTATTCATCTTCAGGTAAAAAGACAAAGAAATTTTCAATTTTATTATAGTGCAGCGGATGCAAGATCTATTGATCACTTTATGGTAAAAGTATGAAACGTTACACAGTGTAAATTATGATGCTAATAAACATTTTTTGATATCAAGCCACGAAAACAAATCGAATATGGCCGCCAAATTAAACAAAGACAGAAAAAATGGTATTTGCTGCTTCTCCGGTAAGCACGCGGCATTAAGGAGAAAAATCACAGAATAGTTGGCTCGAAGTCTGAATATTGTGTCCGGGTTGGATGACATGTCTTCCTGCGCACTATTACCTTGTGAACTAGCATGTTAAAAATCCGGCTCCGCGAGTGGGCCCAGTAGAACGCATGGTTCATCTTCATATCGCAATAATATGTTTCCGTCCTAAACATGCAATGTATTTGACACTTAATGTTATCCAGCCATTTATCCACCCATCTTTCTGTTGAAAAAAGAATGTTCAAACTTTTTATATAAACACCAGACATTGGTAGTTTTAATAGGCTAAATATGGAAAAAAAATTATAACTATCTCCTAAAATTAATCAATCAACGAACATTTTCGGGATTTGATAAATGAAAAAAGTTTGATCAACATTTATACTTATTTTCATGATTTCAAGCCGTTCACAGCAATTTTGTTACATTTTTGCTCAAATTTGTAATTGGTAGGGTAATGTTTTCCATTTTAATAAAATTTTGTTTGATATGAAAATAGATTCCAAGAATCATAAGACGCCAAATACATATGTTCACTGACGAAATGATTTAGTTTTGGGAATAATACAAGCATTTTAGTTCGTACGGATAAAACTGACAAAATATGAAAAAAATATGAAAAGTTTGAAAATCAGAAATTCAGAAAAATCGTTTGGGAACGAAAAAAGATTTGAACACTCTAGAGTAATAATAATAGATGTATTTGATTTGGATGCAAGTAATTTGAGTGTTTAAGTTCAAATTTAATATGATAAGTTGCAAGGGGTAGGAGTACTTTTTTCCATTGCCATACTAATTTGTACAATAAGTAAAAGAAAGATCTCTGTGATCATAAAATGTCGAATACATTGTTACATGCAAGAAGGTCAACTAGAGACAACGTTCAAAAGGATATAAATGATAAACTTGTTGAAATAAGCCTCTTTTTCAAAACAGAAGCAACAGAAATGGCATTAGGTGAGCCAGATGGTTGAATATACATCTGTTGTATGTTAATACTACTGTTGATATATGACATTATTGTCTAGTTGAATGATTGAAGGTGTCCAGTTTTTGAAATTCATAATTTTCGGTCGAAATATATTTGGATAGGACTAAAACAGTTTTCTATAATATGATCTCCATCAAATGAATAATATAAATGATATATGTGGGGGTGGGGGATGCAAAATAGGTAAAAAGTTGGAAAATCTTATAATCTGAAAATGTCCCATCTTCCTCGTATTCTAACTACAAAGCAACGAGTAGTGAATATTCAATTATGTTGAATAAATGATCATGTTTAGTAAAAAGACAAATTGATATTGAAATTCTCGTATGTTGAAATTCAATCCTTTTTTATGAGATTGATTGATTGGTAAGCTCTTTAAATCAAATGGTAAATATTTCAAGCATTTCATATGGAGAACAAATAAAGAAACATATACAATTGGTATAGGTTAAGTTAAGTAAATCGACCGCTGTGGAGGGCGGCTAATTTGGATTTACCATCAAGTTCTGTTTGATACATGTAGGGGTGCTTTAAAAAAAAAACTACGCCCCCTGGGATAGTGTTACACTCAACCTATACGATACATATAATTTACCGTCCCTTTTCCTACCGGACGTGGCTACGAATTTATACATCCCGCACAGGAAGACAGGTAACCCATTACATTTATAAAAAGAGCTTCACTGCAAAACAGGGGAGTTTCGGAATGAGTCTAATTTGTAACTTGAACATCTAAATCAATGCTCGGACATTAAGGGGATTTAATATATGTAGGAACTTAATATTCTTTGCAGTTTTAACATTCAAATAATGGATTTTCAAATACTTAAAAATATATTTACAAATAGGTTTCAAGGGCTCTAAATTTTTAAATACAAATCAATTTATTCTGATAACGCAAATGTCAGTTCTTGAAGTTACTACTAACATTTGTAAGGTTTTCGGTCTTCATCAAACATTTATCTTTCAAATACAGATACATATAAAACTTCGTTTACTAAACATTGTGTGTATCACAAATAAAATTTGCTTATTTTCCTAATAGACATCAGCACCAAATTGTTTGGCTATATATACTTGATATTTTTAAGCTCATAGTGCACAATTATAACACTGGATCAAAAGGCCTTGCCAATTTCAGATATTTGATTTTTAAACATTAACTCTACGACTTCATGAGCTGTGTATGGTATTTCGCTTTTAAGTTATCTGGCAACTATTTATCCAAGATATGCCAGGTTTGTTTTGGGACTTTGAAGTATTAAGATTTAACGTGATTTGTCCTGTGGAGGTGTTGTCAAAAATGGCGACATGTCAAGCATCGATAGTCGGATAAAAAAATCAAGTGTACTTACTTATTCGGTAGAATAAAACGTTAATATAAATGAATATATGCATACTTATTGTCAATATAACGGAACTATAGATAACTGTCATACAAATGGGAGATTGAGCTAACTATAACACCAGGTTTAAACCACTATTTTCTGCGGAAATACCTGTACCAAGTAAGGAATATGACTAGTTGTTTTCTATTTGTTCTGTTGGTTGATAAAGTGCCTTAGTCTTACGTTTGATTTTGTCAGTTATTGCTGTTAATACTTTTTAATATACCATACGTTAAAGGAAAGGATAAAAGACATCAAATAGCATACGATAGATGAAACGTTAAACCATAACATATATCATACGATTAACTAAACGATAGACTATATACAATACTATGAACGAATGATGAACGGAGGCTAACCAAACTCTGTACGAACGCTACAAAAATGTTGTACGGGCGATGCCCAAACGATGTACATACAATTCCAGAATGGAGAAAGAGTTAACATATACGTTACAAGGACCCTAGTTCAAATCATGAAAATCGATTTTCAATATGATAACAGAAATACATCCTGGTAAATTCATGAACTCCAAATTACGATGGACATGGTGCGTCAACAAGGAAGTATTATGTTGATATGCAAGCATCATCATCTATATGAATCAAGACTCAGCAAATATTGTACGATTGGATTGTTAAATGTCCTGCAGTATACCACGTTTATAACGTTTTATAACAATATCAACATGTAACAGATCTATAAGTGGAACTGAAATAGAATTACCTCCTTGGCTGCCATGATCATACCAGGAAAGGCATATGCACCTTAATATTACAGAGGTGAAATCAGAACGAATTGATGACGTATAAAACATAGTATAAGGACCATTTGAATTAAAACTTATGAAGTAAGAAGTATTTGTTCTAAACATACTAAAATGCTTATTAAGTTTACATCATGTAAGAGTTTAGGTTACGGCTCAGAAGAAAGGGATTTTTTTTTTTGGTTCTCATTCCATGTTTGAGGAAAGGAAGACAAACTTATTCCTATATGTTTTATCATATTGAAAAAGGTTTCAAAAATGTTAATATAAGATAACAGGAGAGGACATACATTGAACGGTTTATTCAGTTATAGGAAAGAAAAAATGCTATATTTGTTCAGGTAACAGACACGTAAATTGGCAATATCACGGGTTGTACAGGCTTTTGCATGCTACTTAACCATAAGACATTTTGTATTAATCAAAAATTTATAGTTACAAGTGTTTGAATTGAACACATATCTGGATTATTTGTCCATAACAATATATGTCCACTGGCATATCCATTTCATTCGACAAATTCTTTCAATTTGTTTATTTCTTTACATGTCAAGGATTGACGGAAATAAAATAAAATCAGACATTAATTCGTCATGCTAATAATCTGAAATAAAAGAATATTAATGTGTTATTTGAAAAAAAATCTATAGTTATAAACACTCATTTGAAAATTCAATTGAAATGTATAGTTTACATTATTGTTAAGGAGCCAGTTGAAGCCCACCTCTAGGTGCGGAATTTTCACCCTGTGTTGAAGACCCATTGGTTGTTTTGGGGTTTTTTCTGCTCTTTAGTCGGGTTGTTGTCTCTTTGACACATTCTTCATTTCCATTCTCTATTCTACGTTAGGGAATATCTGAGTCGCAGATGACAATTGACAATAATTGATATGTTTCAATTGTCGATACCGTAGTCTCATCCTCTTTTACTTGATTGTGAGACTTATCACCGAAATGGTAGTTACCATGAGAGAAATAACGGATGACACTTAGAACAGCAACTGTTTACCATTCCGGACCTGCGATCACCACCTGTTTTTGTCATTTTGCTCCGTTTTTTGTTATTCTATGCCGTGTTTTGTTTGTCTTTTCGTCGTCTTTTGTTTTGTTTCATAGTGTCAGTTTCTTTCCAGTTTATGAGTTATGAATTTTTCCTTGGTATTTTTTGTCTCTTTTTATCAGTACAATTATTAATCTTTCTTATAGAACAACCACAAGATTTTTCAACTTACATACAAGTATAGTATTCTCATCACAGTGTCGTTATTATATCTTCATTGCATTTAAAATAACAAAAAGCAGTATGAAACCACATTTGAAATAAGACATCGACAAAAAATAAAAGAAAAGAAAAGTTTACAAAATATTAATGAGATAAATATGGACTATGCAGCAAATCCAAAAATACCAGTAAGGAGATCATTTTTAAATTAAACAAAATTGTCTCGCATACTCTTTATATGTTATATAGCATTCTTTTTATTCTAGCAGGAACATTTTTTCTGACTCAGGATTCAATCATTGTTTTTATTTTTTCGAAAATGTGAAGTTTGAAGAAGTAATAGGTATGTATTTAATATGTTACAAATGTTTAAATATATATATATATATATGTTAAAGACTATAGGTTGCCCTCCAAATGTCAGTTGGTTATTTTCATCGTTATGATTCTGTATCCTTGAAGTATACTTCTAATTAAATTTGTCGTTTAACAAACATAATCACATTATGCAATCATATTCAATGTCGATGATGTTTGCCAGCAAACGCAGTTTTGAGTTTTTGATTATAAAAAGTATTTGTTAACTCAACAACTGACGCTTTTTACAATGTTCATAAGTCGATTCTACGAATGTCTTTCTCTGCTGTATTCATATATAAAAAAGAAGATGTGGTATGATTGTCAAAGAGACAACTCCCCACAAGAGACCAAATGACACAGAAAAAAGAAATAGAACATTAAAATAATATCATGTTTATTATTCGCACTGTAAGTTGAATATATCTCATATTTAGGAGTATACAATTTATATACATGATTTGAACATAGTAGCAAATACCACAATACTTAATAAGATTAAACCATATGAATACATATTTGTTAAATATGCTGTACAAAATTTATTAACCAAATGGTAAAGGTATTATAGAAAAAATATAACGTTACATGAACAAGATAAGAAATAAAGCTATAGCAGATCAAAGGATGCAAGAAGGTATCGAAAACAAGAACAATGGTACTTATCAGCTGAAAGGCGTTGTAACAAGTTAAATGTCTGCATAGAAAACAATAAAATTAAATTATTTTCCTCGGGTTTTCCAACATGTATTGCTTTTCAATTTGATAACATGTAGGCAAATGCATTATATCTGCATACTTTTTATATATACATGTATATATATATAGATTTTTAAGGTTTGAAGAGACTATGTTTTCAGAAAATTTAAAGGGATCTGTACACTTTGGGTTGTACTGAAGCTTGATATCATATAAGCACGATAAGTCTTTATTAATCGACAGAAATCATGATTACTTTTGTAAATATCTACATACATTTACAGAAGCCTTCATGACTTCCTTCTGCAATATTTGCGTCATAGTATTGCTAGTATTCAGCCAGCAGGTGTACTTGAAAGGTAAGTTCGATTTGTTATAAAATATTTTTGCATCTGAAATAGGAGCAAGGGTTCAACATTGTAGACTTCAATATTGATATTTCTTCATTAAAATACTTAATTAAAAAAAGCTAAAATTTATTTAGGCATCGAAACGTCTAATAAAGATCTAATTTAGAAACTTGTAATGAACGATAACATGCACATATTCCATCTAAGGCTCTGATGTGTTTGTACAGCATTTAAAGAAAAGGATAAAGGGAAATTGTCTGCATCCAGCTTGTAAGCCTATATATTCAACATGTTGCCATACTGAAATTTTAGCTGCGTTTCGAGGAAAAAACTAACTTAGGTGGCTAGGGTGTCTAAATGTTCGACGATAGATTTTTCTTTAAATTCTGTAAAAGAATTTCAAATTTCAATATAAAAACTGGGGTCACGGACGTTGTTCTTTTTTGTATAAATAATGTATGAAATCACAGTTATTTTATATGGGATATATGGGGAAAACTTAATGTTTCCTTATTGAGGTGACATTTAACGATATATTTGGTTAAAATTCAATGAGAAAATATTGCTTTTTATAAATACTTCCAAAATATCAAATAAAAATAGGGGATCACTTATGCTTAACGACACTTATTTTCTGCTAGTTTAAGTCATATATTTTAAGTTTTAGATGAATATCTGTTGAATATGTTTAAATCAAAAAAATATTTTTGCAACATGATCAAATGGGATGCTCAGAAAAAACACTCAGTCTGCCTTAACTGAGAATGTGCATATCATTTATTATTTAACGTTCTCCGTTGACAATGAAATGTTTTCTCTCTGATATAAAATTAGAACGTGCTAAGATTGCCAATGAGGCAACTTTCTACGAGAAACCAAATGACGTAAAAGAGCAAACCCATTCCACAAAACAAGCAATAAAAGCCCAAAATGACAAATGTAAAACTAACGGCCTGATTTATTTACAAAATAAACGAAAAACAAATGTTTCGGGTTTAAAATGTTAGCGGGCCCAAACATTCCCCTAACCCAGCGACAGTTTCGCAACACCACAACACCTGAACAAATGTACATAACAAAAAAACAAAAACAAATATGATAAACAGCAAAAAACGACAATAACTCAATTATGGGTTCCTAACTTGGGACGGCACATATAGAATGTGGCGGGGTTAAAAATGCCAAACCGGAATAAAAACGGGACAGAAGATACCGAGAGAACAATCAAAATTCATGAGTCGAAGATAACGGTTTAAAATTTATTTTTTTCATGTTCAGGATACAGTTTAAAATATATATCAATTCTCTTATAAAAGTCATTTATGAGTCAATATAGTCAGATACTTGTTAAGTCCATATCAGAATACAGCCGCACTTTCTTAATGTTTCAGACTGTATTTAATTAATCAATTCAGACGTCGAGTGATTTAAATCCCACTGGTTTAGAAGGTACACAAAGTAATTCATATATGAATAATGAGAAGCAAGTTACAAAGAAAACATGAAAAGAGCAGATTTTTGGGAGCAATACAAAAAAAAAAAAAAAAACAGTCAACAAAAAAACAAAAATACACAATGGTCAAAAGAAAAACGGGACATACAGCTTTAGTCTAAACAAAAGTAGGATAACAACATTACACCGTGTATAAATTTATATGGATGTTTGAATTCAACGTTCAGTAATATCTTAAATTTTTGCCCACTGTAGACTTTGTTTGGTCTAATTATTGCCAATTAAGTTTTTTGTAAACCCTTTTCATCCTTAAATTAGGAAAATCAAACAACCAATCAAGTATAACGCCGTCTATTTTTATTGCAAACAAAAAACAAGTGGCGATATTTGTAAATTCATGTATAAGTGCAAAAATTGATAGGGTATCGAAATTATAGAAGTATACACGAAGAGGACAGAGTAAAATTCAAAACACGCTTTCGTTGATATTAAAGTAAAATTAATAGTTTTAGCAGAGATAACACTTGGTATCAAGGAAAAAAATTAGTATTCTAAAAATGTGAGGTAAACGAAAATGAGATAGCTTTTCAGTAATCTGGAAAACACAACAAAAAGTGGTAATAATTGTCGTTATCTTAATAGATATATTTCTAAATGTACAAATATATAGATATTAACGCCAATGAGAAAAAAAAACATTTATTTTAGTAAAAATTAGAACTCTAAATCTTACGCCAAATCACGATTGCTCTTAATGCACACTTTGTAAGAGAAAAGTTTATGAATCAGCCGTCCTTTCATATGGTTTAATCATAAACAGGGCGATGAAAAATCTCCCGTTTTTAACTGGATACCTTTTGTTGGCAAAAAACAGTAACAACAGCAATCTATAGACGGGTCACCAAGATGTTCGGACAAAAATCTCTCCAAACTAATTTTCTCAATGCTTTCTACAGTAAAAGATGGCTTTCAGAAATTTTGTGATGAGATATATTTAACCAGTGGTGTTAATCAGATTGAGATTCTTAAAAAAGTCTGAAGAACCACTGGAAAGTATTCAATCACAATCTTTATAATTTTGCAGTTACATCAAACTTTTTGATTTTTAAGCTTTACACTAATATTCCATATGCTCAATGAAATGTCGAATACATCGATATTGTCTCATTATACACAGCTTTTTTCTTCAAAAATGGGGTTCGTAGATACACTTTTCTGGTTAAAGGTCATGATAAATCTTACTTTTTGAAGAGTATTGTCATGGGAACTAATTGTGCACCCCTACTTGCCGACTTGTTGTAATAATATGAAGCGGAGTTAATACAAACCTTTTAAAAGATAAAAAAAAAACATCTGGCGATGTTCTTTAAATTCTATTTCACATAAATTGATGATGTTCTGTAACTCAATAACCCATATATCAGTGCTTGCCTCTGATATATACCAGCGAACTTGAGTTTAAGGATACTAGATACGGAAACTAGAAAGTCTGCTTCGTATTTTGATCTTATTCTCGATATTAACACAGATGGACATCTTCTGAGTAGAATCTATGACTAAATTGTTGATTTCAACTTCGTCTGTCTGCCATTTCTGAG
Organism: Mytilus californianus; assembly: GCF_021869535.1. Taxonomy (NCBI): domain Eukaryota; kingdom Metazoa; phylum Mollusca; class Bivalvia; order Mytilida; family Mytilidae; genus Mytilus; species Mytilus californianus. The sequence goes on along the minus strand of NW_026262734.1, from coordinate 101,276,933 downwards.
CAGTAGCATACCATCTATCCCATTATATGGTGTTTTCATATCTCAACTCTTATCTTTAGCTTGTGCATGCTCACACTTTACGGACTTAATTTCAAGAGGTGTGCTCCTTACAGAAAAAACTTCGTCAACAGAATTATGAGGAAGAACGACTGAAAACGAAATTGCATAAGTTTTACGGTTACCATCACGAATTGGTTAATACGATATGTATGTGTCTCAACCCCCAACGCCATGATTTATGTACCAGAATAGAATGTAATGTTTAATGATTGTTTCCTATTCCCGATAGTTACATTTTGACTGAGTGTGAATTCGCGTAACGGGTAATATGTGCATAACAGAAGACATTATCAATTCTTTAACTGACGGTAACATCATGAACATGTTCATTACTTAACCAAAAGACCAAATATGAAATTTTGAAGGGAAAACACGGTTTTAAGGATGATATATAAAACTCCGGTAACGGTGAAACAAAACAAATACTAAAAGAAATCTTACACTAAAATTAAGCATCACGCACCCTTTTAAGAAAAACTGGGATTTACTAAGGTACTCCGGAAAGGTTAGCAGTTCCTGGTCACTAAAAGCGCCCGTTGAAGTTCTATGATGCCATAGTCAAATAAAAAGAAGAAGGGATTGTGCATACTACAGTTGGAATTTATCTATGGTAATCAATTCCAAACATTCCGTTTGCATATATAACTGTAGGATGTATATTCTGTACAACTGTAATATAGTTATATGATTATTTGATTTATAAAGTTTAAATAATTTCAGAAATAAACCTGATGTTCGATGGACAAATTGTTGATTCTCAAACTCACGTGACCCTTTCAATTTCCTGCTCTACCCAAACTCTGCCTTTTGAATGTAGTATGGAGTTTTTGCATAATAATGCAACAGTAGAAATTATTCGATATAGTGATAGCGGATGCTTTAATCAGTATGGCAGATGTGAGACGGAAACATGCGCCTGTTCAGAAGACTGCACATCGTTTCATTGGAATTTAACTACAGCATCAGTTCTAACAAATGACAGCTTTGGCTGTAACATGAGAATTCAGAATTCCAATTCAAACTCGTTCTTTAAAGTGTATACATTAGTTGTTTACAATGGAACAGGTAATCTAAAAATAAATATTGCAGGCACTAATTTCTCATGTTCATTTTAACAAAACATCTCCTACTACATAAGCAGAGGGAGAAGGATGTCTGTATTTCAGTGAATAAGGGAATTTCCTCAAAACTAGTAATTAAAATGAATGATCAATGCATAGAATATTTGCTTGACAACGTTTTTAATTAAATGTTCGGATATTATTTTTTCAATATTAATGTTAATGCATGATAAATTTCATAACAAAATTGGAAAGGGATTTTTTCGAATATTGCCCAAACACGGCATTTTGGAGTCTTCGAAGTCTGTCTAAAGTTTTCCAAGGAATCAGAAATTACAAAATAGAAAGGTTTTCAAATAACTTTTATTCCCTATATATCTATCTTTGCTCTTGCTGATTTTTATCTTTTTCTATCAACTCATTCGTATCTCCAATCATATACATATAAAATCTCTTAATTATAAACTTATAATTTAGTGTCGTTTTCATTAATGATATTTTTCACTTATAGATTAAGATTGTTTCAAGTCTTAAATTATGACTTTCAGCACTTTAAGGCCCGTTAGTGTGCGTGATCAAAAAGATAAAATAAATTGGACTCACTCGTATTTTTGCACGAAACTGCTATGATACATTCTTACATTATTAACTACTTCAAGTCTATTTGATCTTGCTCTTTCCCGTATAACTTCATCAGAAGCCATCAAATCTAAGAAACTGGAAAATTCCAGGCCAACCGGTGAACTTCAAGATGAAGCTGTACCGTTCTTTGACAGGTCAAGTAATGTATTAGTCACAAAATTTCTTTTTACTTATGTAAATAATAATACACAATATTTCATCAACGTAAAATGTTTATTATTGAAATTATTTCATTTCTGTACTTCAAAAATGCAACGTAAATATCAATGCATTAACTTACCTGTTTTATCTCTTTCTGATGATTTCCGTGGTTTTGAACTTTTATTATCAAGATGATTTTATATAACGAAATGTTCATATCATGGTCAATTATTTGTAAGATTGTTTACACTGAAAGGTCAGCTATTTAATTTTAGTGCGATTGCAGTAAACCAGCAGTGAGTGATATTAAACGTGACAGGAACGTCACATATTGAGTATTTAAAGTCGAAACGTTATTTTCGAGTCACAATTTTCGTACAAAAGGGTATGCGATTTGCAATGCCGTCAGTTGTGTTTCAACTGGCCAAAAGGAAACAATTAGACAAAAGCCAATCACTGCTTACAAAAAACAACACAAAACATTAGGAATCTTTCTGACAGGCTATGAAAGTTTACATTTTTTATAATTAGCTTAATAAAAAGCTATTTGAGTCATTAGAATCGAATATCGGACTCACTTTATATTCATATGGAAAGAATACTACTAGCGTCGTATCACTAACTCATCCAGAAATCTGTCAACATTGGAACCGATTCCGGTAAGCGCTGCAAGAACTTAGTCGTAATGTTCAGGATCCACTTAATTGACTAGGAGTATTTTAACGGTTAACTAGAACGTTAACAGAGATAATAATAAGGTACTATTGTGTCTAAAAAAGAAAGGTCACTACTAAGACAATGAATATATCAATGTTGCACCATTACACGATTACACAGCATAGCAGTAAACTAGTCCGGTGTGAATAATGATTAAAAATATATAATCCTGAACATATAGAAAAGACAACTAATAAACCTAACATCAACGTGGATATCTGTCAAATGATATGCAACATTGGAAGAATTTCAAGTTGACAGACATTCTTTAAAAAAGGCATTCAGTTTTACATCTATCATGGTTATCATTCCTCATATCTAGTTGTCTTTTAAAGTCAGTCCATAAAATATCTCTTTTGATGCAGACCTGCTATTTTTAATAATATGTCTACCACAAAGATCTTATGTAGCGGAGTATTGTGAGTGATAGATAATTTAGACAGTTCTTATCTATAGGTGTATTTGATGTTTTTGTACTTCTACTACATGCATATCACCATTATGACATCGCTTTGCATTGTAAAGCTCGATCAGGCAAGAACTATGTCACCCTTTGATGTAGAATGACAAACATACTGTGAATTCATTTATTCTAATTTGAACCAATCTTCATGGATTGAGGATAAAATGTATTTTCGTGGATACTTGATTTCATATTTTTTTTAAAGTAATTTGGCATACAAGGCAAAAGGCTATATAAGCATGACTATTATATGAACTTAGTTATTGATCGAATGGCCAAATTATCAGAATGATGTCCAATAATTTACGGAATATATCATAACTGTGTCGTACAAATATAAAGGTAGTACACTTATGTTAGATATATTTCATAAGTCAATGTAAAAACGGACAAGTATGGGGGAGGAAATATTTGAAACTTTAAATGGAGTAAAACCAGCAGCATCGAAATAAAAAATCAAAATGGCACACACGAGCTTAAATAAAGACACTTTAACTGTCACTAGTAAATATTAAATCCACAGTACAACCAGCTACAATGTATATAATCAAAACGTTGTGTTTAATCAAATCATTTCATCGTTCAAGTGTAACTTTATGCTTTTATACTGCGTAGGCTTTACTTCGGCAAGATCAGTCATCAACCCTGTTAATACAGTAACAACGCCATTAATGCTAGAACAAGAAATGTCTCTGAAAAGAAATGATGATGGTATGTATAATAGCATGAATAGTTATATGACACAGCACCGCCTATTGTTTGTGAAATCTATGTAAAAAAGGAAAACAACACTTTGATTACATGCGTCTAAAGCGCTTTTCTGGATTTACCTTCACCAGGAACAAAGCAGAATATTCTAAAGGCACGGATGTATAAGAACCGAAACAGGTGAGGAGCTATATGATAAAAAAAGACATAAAAATAAATATCTAAGGTAAACTTTTCCTGAGGGAATTGAAATTTTCGTTTCTTGATAATTTCTACATGTATAAACGGACAATTTTTGAAAGGTTTGTTATAAATCATGTCAGTACCGAAGTACTGACTACTGAGCTGATGATACCTTTCGGGACTGATTATTCACCAGCAGCGGTATCGGCACTGTGCTGTAAAAATAAAAAACAACACTTTATAAGTTTTATGCGTCCTACGCGCTTTTCTGAATTGAAAATCATCCGGAACCTTAAAAAGTCAATTATTTGGAAGCCAAGGATGTATACGAACCGGAACAGTTGATGAGTAATGTGACCAAAAAGAAGCTATTGTACCTTGACATGTTTATATATAGTACTGTTCAGCATTTTACAAGGGAAAACCCACGTTTTGACTAATCATCTAAATATGTTCTTCATAACATAAAAATCACAAAGTTTTAAATTCATATTCCCTTTAATAACGGAGAAAATCGAGTATTGTAACTTTTTTGGTTGACATACGTCATTGGGTTGTGACCTTTTAACCCGATTTAGTGAATGCTGGGAAATAATAAAATCAGTTAAAGTCTTGATCGCTTATCGAATTTTTTCGTAATTAAAAGCGCGCAGGTGACCGTTTTTTCGTTGCTTATAACCACACAAGAAGAATGAAAGAAAAGGAACACACGTGTAACGTTTTGCATTGATTAGATAAAAATATTTATATGGTTCATATTTGCGATTTTATCTATTAATAGTTGTGATTTTTATCGGAAATATTTATCGAAGACAAATTATTTACTGATATTGAACTAAAAATATTTTTCATTTTTATTTAACTAGTAATAATAACTTCATTTCAACCCAAAGTCTGTGTGAATAGAATGCGTCTGTTATTTCGGAAAGGCATTGCTTATTTCTCGAATAGATGAGCATTTTGTAAAACAATTCGTTTGTTTTATTTTACCTGAGGGCAATTAAGCCTAAAAAGGTACGCTATCACAGGTGTGAATATGTTGTCATTTTGAACCAACAGATTAACAGAAATTGCCGGAATGGCGAGTTTAATACACCGAGATTAAATATACGATGACAATGAGAAAAAAAATAATTGTATGATTTCCTTGAAAATAAAATTCAAATGTTTAATTCTAGCAGAGAATAAAACTAAAAAAGGAAAATTTTTCAGTTTCGTTCTCTGCAATTAACATATAGATTCAAATATGAAGAATAAAAAAATTAAATTAATGCTATATTTCCCCAAATTTAATAGAGGAATACCAATGCACATGTGTTTAATTTAGTTTACCAGAATTCTTTAACTTGTATTTCGATGTATACGTAATAAAATTCAAATAGCAATCACCTGGAGAATGTTTCTCGGGGAATATTTTTTTTAAATAGAATGCCGATTATCAGTTTTTTCATAAAAGGATTAGAATTCAGTAGAAATTTAGGCTAATTAATTAGCTGTTGAACAAGTTAACTCGAGATCAAAGGAGACTAATTTTCCTCATCAAATAAACTTTTAGTCACACAATTTTATTTTTGAATAGAGCGTGTTTGTTTTTATATAAGGTGTTGTAAGTGGTTCCTAAATATATGTAAATGTCTACATGGTATATTTAGCCATACTTTTTTTATGATTTATGTGAAGAAAAAAAAATACCGAGTACGGTGCGGGTGGTATGACACCAAGTCAGCCAAAACCTACCCGAACTATAAACCATAATTTAATCCGAAATTAAGCTTTTCAGATAAAAAAAAAAAAAGCAGCGCTTTTGCTGAGGACTTGAGTTGAAAAATTTCATTTGCTAATAATCCAATATAGTAAAAGGTATATTCTTGAGCGTATAATCTGAGACTACTATACTGTGTTATAGTAGTCCCAGGTATAATGCACAAAAATAGGGTTGTTGTGTACTTTTAGACTTAGTTAGGTTGTATTTTTCTTTCAACTACATGTTAAAACAGATGTGATTCGTGCACTACAGCGGAATTACGGCTTTATAGATGTTATAGTACGCACAAAAACTAATAGGGCGAAATTGGTATCTGTCATTGGCAATAATATCTCACATCTTTTTATTCAATATAAATCGTAAATCTTGAATATTTTGTAATCAATTTATGAAGCTTGATCGAAACGTAGATCCACTTTGAAACCAATTGTTCTCTTTTCTTCAATTTCACAAATGAACCGCCGAAGCAGGGGCATATATAAGGTAGTCATGCTTAGTTGGAATTTCACTTGCTATTCCATTAGGTTTACAATATCATGCACTATAACTAACGATTGTGATGACGAATTTCTTAATCTGTTCTAGAACAATCGAATTGAAATATAAATCTGTGATTATACTATGCTTATGTTCATAACTTCGAGGAAGTAAAGCAAGTTAAAGATTAATCTGAATTTAGATCAGATTTGTTCTGGAGGTTTCTTTTTTTCGATTTACATATTTTAAACGGTGTGACTATCTATAGTTACGTAACTTTCTATCTGTATTAACTAATGATCGACATTTGTGTGTATTTTTTTTGTGAAATACTAGAAATATTAATATATGTTTCAAAATGTCCATAATTGTTGACAACGAGTATATACTTGCATTTTCCATATTTTACTTACCATTGGAAAATATCTAATTAGAGTTTAACTTCATCTAATCTGTAGTTGGAATTATTTAGATTTTCATAAATATCATTCATTACATCGGAATTTGTTATTCATAAACAAGTGGTAGTAAAATTGTATACACGTATGAGTTTAGAAATGTCTCGTGTATCACTGTCGGACTCAAGACAAACAAAATGTACACATGATGTATATTACACCTGATAGTTCCAAATTACCGGCCATGTATACTGATCTATACACAGTTGTATATAAGGTCAGCAGTGAAGCGATGCATGAACCTGCATTACGTAATTGTGTAATAAGTGTTTTTAAGCCCGACAAGAAATCGCCTGAATACCTGGTCATGTCACCTCACAATACCTCTGGCAAAAATTCCGTTAGCCATGCTGGTGATCAAAATAGGGAAGTACCGAATAAAATCAATGTATTGCATAAAAGAGTTATGAACAAAATCAGATTTTGAAAACTTTTTTACACGGAAAACCGCTAGTTTGACTTTGAACTATGAGAGAATTTATAAAAGTAATCTTATCTATAATAATTCCCATACATTTATTTGTTTCATAAAATATGTTAAAAAAACACAATTTAGAAACGACCGACTTTAGTTATTTAAAAAAAAAACTTGTTCCAGATCCCGTATGAAGTTAATTATAAAAATAGCTTGCCGATAGGTAGAAACTATGTCTGGTATAATTCTTTTTTTAGGATCTATGAAACTGTGTATGTGTTTGTCATTATCTTGTCGGGAAAAACAACCGTACGTTTGACAAGAGATTTTGACACTTAATTACGACTACGTTTTCCCTGCTTGTTTGGGTACTTTGTGGTTTATAGTTATCACGTGGTTTTATTAATCGGGATGCCGTCAAGACGGCTACATGTAGAAAATTGATAGTCTCAATTTAATTGGTGATATCTTATGTAGGAGAATAAAACTTTAATTTTTATGAATTTGTGCTTTTTTTATACATAATGAACATAATATCAACTTTTCATTTTTTTGCGGAGTTTCCCTTTAAGCACAAGATTCAACGCTTAGACATTTTGGACACAAATAACAAAAATGCCAAATCATGTTTAAAACTTTTTATAGACTGGGAAAATACTAATTATACCTGTTGCTAGTCGACTCTTTCTGACTTTTCGTCGTCTTAAATGTAGCCTCAAAAGTATAGGCTAGAATATCAGGATACGGTACATAATAGAAAAATAAAAGATGCGTAAAGAACACTAAAATTATAAAAGAGAATACAATAATAAATACAATTATCAATTAACACTCAGAAACTCGGCATATACCCCCTAGACACTAAACCAATGAGGGAATCCTGGATAATCATAGCTCTGTTCTATGTTCCTTTGGAATTTCAACCAATAATGAAGAACTGGATCTTCCTTCACTGTATTGGATACCTAAACTACATAAATGTCCTTACACACAACGTTTTATAGCTAGGTCTTCCAAGTGCTCCACGAGACCATTTTCTAAATTGTTAACAACAATTTTATCAGCAATATAAGCCGGGTTTCAAAGTTATTGTTAAACTACCAATTCTAAAGGTGGCGTGAATCAGATATGGATACTAAAATATTTTAAAGATCTTTTAGAGTACATACAATTTATGACTCTTTCATCTTGCAATAGTATTCAAACATTTGACTTTTCTACTCTTTACACAAGTATTCTCCATTCCAAACTAAAAGACAAATTGAAAGAGTTGGTAAAGCTGTCTTTAATAAAAAAAAATTGCCAACGTACGTAGGTATCTTGTCTTAGGGAGGGATAAATCCTACTTTGTCAAAAATTACTCTGATTCAAACAAAATTTTTTCTGAAACTGACATTATCAAGATGCCTGATTTTTTGATTGACAACATATGTTTGGAGGACGTGTTTTTCAACAAACAATCGGCATTCCCATTGAAACCATCTGTGCTCTTCTACTGGCCGACTTGTTCCTTTATTCATAGAAGGATGACTTCATACAGGAACTTCTTTGGAAGAAAGAAAAGAAGTTAGCAATATCCTTTAACTTCACTTTCCGCTATATAGAGGATGCTCTCTCACTAAATAATTCAAAATTTGGTGACTATGTTTAACGTATTTATCCCATCGAACTTGAGATAAAAGGATACAATAGATATAGTAGAGTCAACCTCTTATCTTGACATACATATAGAAATTGACAATGAGGGTCGGTAACAAACAAAACTTTATGACAAAAAAAGATGATTTCAAGCTTTCCAATCGTGAACTTTCTATTTCTATGTAGCAACATTAAAGCAGCGCCTGCATACGGCGTATATATCTTCCAGTTGATACGATATTCCAGGTCTTGTATTTCCTATCACGATTTCCTTGATAGAGGGTTGCTGCTCACATGGAATCTATTTAACCAAGAGTTCCAAGTGGTGAAGTTGAAATCATCACTTCTTAAATTTTACAGACACCATCATGAGTTGGTTGACCGTTATGGGATATCTGTTTCATAGATGTCGTAATTACAATCCCGTCCTCTCTTCCTCTAATATGACCTACCGAATACGACTTGTCACCGGTTTTGTTCTGACATGAGCAACACGATGGGTGCCACATGTTGAGCTGGATCTGCTTACCCTCCGGAGCACCTGAGATCACCCCTAGTTTTTGGTAGGGTTCGTGTTGCTCAGTCTTTAGTTTTCTATGTTGTGTTTTGTGTACTGTTGTTTGTCTTCTGGTCTTTTTCTTTTTTAGCCATGGCGTTGTCAGTTTATTTTCGACTTATGAGTTTGAATGTCACTTTGGTATCTTTCGCTTCTCTTGTATAGCAAATATACTTCCTACATCAGTATGAGTGGCCTGTATTTTTTTTAGAAATCTGGAAAGTTATATACATTAAAACTGGACAACTTTTGTAGAAAAATTAGATTTATAAAATTATATAATCATGCAATTTAATACAAATATTAGAATAGTCAGTAATGTGTGGTTAAACATCTAAAATGTAAGATGAAAAGCTTTTGTCGTTTGCTCTGCAGGATTCAAACTACATTAATCCCATTTGGTGCTAACGTTTTAATCTTTCCCGAGTGATTCGATTATCATAATCTTTTGTGTCTATTTATATTGTATACAGGGAGAGGAGATGTAGCAATAGGCATAATTTTAGGTTTGGTATTTATCATAGCATGTGTCTCTGTCTACGTAGTATATAGTCGAAAGAGCAAAGGTAAGAATTGTTTTTATAGCAAATTTGTAACCACAATCTCGTCCTTTCTGCCTGGATTATGACATGACTAAATGAAACTTTCCCCCAAATGTGTAATAAACATTAACAATATGACGGGCTCCCCTAGTGGAGCAGGATCTGCTTACCTTTTCGGTGCGTCTGAGATAACCCCAGTTCTTGGTGGGTTTTGCGTTGATGGGTCTTTTCGTAGTGTTTTAATTTTTTCTATGACATTTTTTTTTCGACGTATGAGTTTTATGAGGATACTACGGACATAATGGAGGACACGGAAACATTGTTATCGTTTAAAAAAAATTATTATGTTTACAATAGTTCAACGTGTTTATCAGACTTCAATCATTACACGATTTTACTCCGTATTTCGATGTTTGATTGATAATGTCCTTTTTCGATAGCTGACTTAGAAAAAAAATTCCTATCAATTTTTTTCTTTTAAATTTTTAATTCGTGTTACTCAATATTAAGTTCCTTTGTAGTGTTTGGTGAATTGATTACTGTGGATTCATTTATTTTCGTGGGTACCAATTTTCGTGGATTAGGGAAAACTTACAAGTTCGTGGATATTTAATTTCGTGGTTTTTGACAATGTCTGCATACAAGCCTATAGTAAATTTGCCATTCGTTGAACATTTGATTTCGTGGTTAACCTATAACCACGAAATCCACGAAAATTGGTATCCAACGAATAATAATGAATCCACAGTATTCGGTTTTTTTTTCTTATTACCATGATGTTTTGTTATTTTGTTTTTTTGTTTTTTTTTGTTATTGCTTCTTAGTATCTTCTGCCATTTTTTTAAATTGAAGCATATACATTCAATCCAGTGATTTAATCAGTTCATGATATCATAAGTAACGGATTTTAAAAATTCAGGATAAAGCGCTTTAATTTATGAACTTTCTGTTTGTTTTTCGTAATAGAATAATGCTAAAAATAATTCATATTACAGTCTTTCCTTTGCTGAATAAAACTTGATCTGCAATTCAATGATTTGGTTTTTTTTAAGTGTGTTAAAATGAACATGATATGGAGCTGGAAGCTTATTATGTATTCCTTAAATAACAATTCTGTTCTTGCAAAACATGAAAAAACACAATATTGTCTATTTTCTAATAACAGTAATGGTATAGAAAATCAATTAAGATAGTCAAATGACAATTTCAAGTTTACAGTCATAAACGTTTCACTTTACATATGGAGAAGTTACTCATCTTGGATCCAATGGCGTGTACAATTCATAGCATGTACGTTAAAATGGTTATATTATCCTAGAGTCTGGAGATTTCAAAAACTTCATGGCCGCTCACAAATACTGTCAATTTGAGTTGTAATTAATTTCAAGGAGCCTGTTAGATTTTTTATTTTTTTTTCTACTTTTGCTTTCTGTTTGTAGCAGTAATCACCGAACAGCTCTGACTTTCACGTTTTGACCCTGCTTTCCAAATCATGTTCTTTCTTTTATATCTTTGTTCATGTAAGTAGTCATTTTGATGAAAGCTGAAATGCATAGATTGTTTGTAAGACTTTTAGACAATTGTTCTTGATAGGCAAAGGAAGGAATTAAACGCATTTAAAACTAGTTAAATTCATCTATTGTGTGCTTATCTGTACCAACTGTGGTTCAATTGGTCGTTCTACGTTTCCAGCGGAAGGACCCTATGATTCTGTTCCAATTAAATTGTTTGTGCCAATCATTTCGGTCTTGTGCTTGTTTGTTGTTCAGCAAGATGTCGCTTAGATATTTTGTATATGATATCGAATAGTTGACGCTTTTTTGAAACGGCAATCGCATAACCGATCACTATTCTTAGTATCTACCTTACCATGCACTGTTGTTTTTGTTATCACCCATACTTCGCAACCGTGATAGAAACCGACAACATTTTTTTTTAAATTGCTGCTTTTTACATTGGCTGGATGCAAAGAATAATTTTAACTGAACAGGATTCAAAGATTCCATATGATAGTCATTTCTCTTTGTTTTTTCGACATAAGTAAACTGTAATTGTATATCGTAAACAATAAATGAAAGATACATAGGTTTTTTTTATTTGAGGTCTTGGTCCATCAAAAAGAAAACTTGGCCAAGGACAAATATCAATGTCATGTTATTTTTACGTTTACTTATTAACTCCTGAGAAACTGTAATGAATATTAACAACAGATTTTCACTCAATTGTAAGTTATGCCTTGTCGTAACTGTAAAAAGCACGTTTTGGTCGAAAAGTCACGGTTTCAATAAATGAGAATTTTCTCCCCTAGAAAATGTAATATAAATTGTATGATGATCAATAGATTATTTACCATAAACAGTAGAGATCAAGGGTCTTTTTTGATTTGAGGTCCTTTCCGTATGATCTTGAAATTGATATCAAGCTGATGACCAAAGTTATGCTGAAGTACCTAGAGCCATCAATATTTGAAAAATTGTGAAATGACTTATCAAAGAAACCGGAAGTGACATTTTGAAACGATATAGCAAATTTTCACCTATATTTCTCGAATAAATTCATTAAAACATAACTCAAATACTCATTCGTTATATTCCAATGTTCAACGAGCGCTACATTAACGACAGAATGCTTTGTCTACGAAAAATCAAACCACTTTTCGAAATTAGCTCGAGACTCACATATATCGATAGTATAAAGCTATCAGCTGATTAGCTGTTGTTCAGTGAGCGGCAAATCAAAATCTTGGATCATAGAAGCTATTTAAAAGTATAAATTGTTGAAGCCTTTGCGAGTAGGTAAGATTGATAACGGGGAATATATGAGATATTGGGGTTAATCCAAACCATTTATTTTGCAATCACTGTTGAGGTAACTATTTTCGACACCGGAATTTACTTTACCTTTACTGGAAGTGGCTTGATATTTCCCTTTTAAGTTCCATAAACTTTTTGAAAATGGTGTGAGATCAACAAATTTGGTGTGGTCTGTTGCACTTCCTTTATTTTCTGTGTTATCGTTTTATATTTAGCACAGCCACTTAAACCTGTATCTTATAGTGAATTAGTTCAATTTTTTGTAGCAAGCACGACAAAATTTATGTTCCATAACTACATTTACGTCGATCTTTAAGACCATTTTCCTTTTTAAACATGTATATGAAATTGTTATTCAAAATAAGTAATATCTATGACAAAAAAAAAATTTTTTCTCTATGTTTCAGATAAAAAACACAAGAAAATGGAAAAAATACAGATGGATGACGTATCGACGTTATAATATCTTAAAATTAGTTTTGAGACATTAATGAATTCAGATTGAATTTTGTTTGTCTTTAAATGTATGCATGTGCATGTGTACTTCTATCAATATTATTATTACCATAAATTATTAACATTATTGTCATTATTACTATTCGGTGTATTTGATGTTTATTGTGGGTTTTTTTTTTTCTCTTTTGGTCGGTACAGTCTGAAGAGGGCTGTTGTAGACTTTGTCTCTGATTACTGACGACAGTTTTCGATGTTAAAATGAATCATGATTAACCTTAGTTTATTAAATAGCTACATCCACTTCAATTGAACTTTGCTAGATAGATGTCTCATTGGCAATCTTACCACCTCTCCTTATTTTTATATCGGTGAAAATGTCATTTCACCCAGAAACTCTTTCAAGAAGTATGTCATAACTTCCATGTGGTTATGTTGCCACTTCAAGGTATACAAGGTAGTGACTACTGGTCAAAGGATACGAATATAAAAAAAATGATGTCTACAAGAAAAAAATTATATTCCGTTCTTCCAAATTCCTTATGGTTTATTATTCTCCTTCCACGATATCGGATTTATGACCAATTATTTTGTAATTTATTAGAACATTTTACAGTTACCGAATTGTATGAGAATTACTATATCTAGTAAAAAAAGTGATGTAAAATTGTCCTGTTACATCACTAATTTATATTCACTTTCACAATATACATGTTTAGTTAAGGTCTTCACTCAAATGATCTGAATAAATTTTCCAAAATATAGTAATGTGTAATACTTTTGAAGGCTGGCACTCTTTTACTTTTTTTCAACTTCGTAATTGATCAGGATTAAACTAGTTATAACTCGCTTCAGACAAAAATGACCGCGGACGAATTTGGCTATTTTAGGTACCATTTGGTCATATACATGTAGCTCTTCATTGTTAAGGTCTTAAATATCCTTTGAATTGTTATGTTTTTGGTTTGGGCGTACCTGGAGAAGGTAAATCTAGAAAAGTGCATACGACAATTTATCAAAGGCTATTTTCATTTATAATACATCAAGTCCACGAATGTTCCACTACTAATGATGATGATTAAAAACTTAGCATCATCTTTTCCTCGTCAAACTCATTTACTAAAAGTAAGACCAATACTTTCACACAAATGGGACTCTTTGAGCTGTTGTATTGGTAAATCATCCATCTAGTAAAATCAAAGGTTCTCATAACGCTGTTCTGATAATCGAAAACAAATGTTCCTTTTGAAATATGATTAGTAATCTCCCTTGACATTAGATAATGAAAAACTCTTTTATTAACGGACAAATTTAGAAAAGTATGTCTTAAATTGTGTCAGTACCGACGCGCCGACTACTGAGAAGTTCATACCATTGGGAATAGACAGTTAACCAGTAGTGGTATCGACAAAGTGGTGATAGAAGATAACGCTTCCAACGGAGGAATTAAAAATAATCAATCAAAAAAGAACACAATATGGTTAAAATGAAAGATTAGACAAAACAAAACAGATTCTTCCTTTAAAATATATTAATCTGGATGATTGTTGTATTCGACATTTCCGTTCCAACTGTTAAATTTGATTTCTTGTTTTGTGTACCAACAAATCAACATCGGTCCACTTTTTACATTTGATGATCTCTTGTCAATTCTAAAAAAACAGACATCAAATGCCAATTAGTTAATAATTCATGGAATGGTTAGTGATCCTCGATCTTTACTTTTCTGTGCAGTGTTTTGTACATGATTTATTTTAATTTTTTCGTTGTATTTCTGCTTGGTTCTCGTTTTTATTGTTTACCTCTGACTTATAATCTTTAAATGTATCCTAAGTGTCTTCTTTATCTTTTTACTATTTTTATCGATTGTGATACAAAATAATGTTTTTCAGTCAACCCTTTGAGTATACGTGTATCGTTACATATTTGGTCACCACCGGCTGTTTCCTCGTATTGATAAACAAGAAATAATTAAAGGCATTTTCTTAACATTAAATTTACCAACAGATAGAATCGGGTTTTTTAAATTATCTGGTATATATAATAATTGTACCAATATAATCCTTATACCTCCCTATTTCATTAACATAAAATCACATAAAATATCCAATACATATACATAAAAACGGTTAATACTTGCATAGCAGTATATACTTGCCCTCTCTTCACATCCGGTCTGCACAGACTTTTGAGTTATTGAAACCGTAGTTGCTATTAAAAGAACACGAAATATTTTCTAAAAAAACATTAATGTTTGGAATTCTCCTTGTTTTAATTTTCACTAATCAACTTTATAATCCATCTTCTTATAACATGTATAATGAGAAAAAAAGGAATTTATGAGTAAAATGAAACAAAATCGGCAAGGCACTTAACAAAAAGTGAAAATTAAATAAGCGTAATAAAAAGTAAAATTGAGTTGTACTAGCCACGATGTGAAGTTAAGAGGTTCGAAAGCGTAATGATGTCGTGCAATGCTCGAATTCAGTTTGATAGATAACATATGTCTACGTTCATATAGACATTGGTTTTAAAACAAAACACAAATGAACTATTGGATGCAGGATTAATACTTACGTCTTTCCAATCATCAAATCTATTCATCTATAACACTATTTTCACTGAATCCGAATTGTAGTAGCAGTTGATTGATGCATAGAAGGAGACGCATACCTTACATGGATGACGTATCTGATTATGCACCGTTTCGACAACATTAGTCTTTTCCGGCCTTTTACCGTTTTAAATTACTTAATAGAAAATTGACTAGTTGAGAAAAAATAAGATAATTTTCTTGTATTCGGAACAAACTTAGCTTATAAATTCCTTTCTTTTGTTTGATAAAATTATTGAACGCTAAAAAGAATTTTGAATTTCCTTTCTTTTGTTTTGATAATTCTCTGTCGATAAACTTTAAAGACAAAGATGAGCATGAAAACATAATATTCTTTTCAGATTAAATTCCTACGTCTTATTTCTTTTCCCTCTGTATGACATGTATGAGTAAAATTGAGAATGGAAATGGGGAATATGTTAAAGAAGCAACAACCCGACTAAAGAGCAGATAACAGCCAAAGGCCACCAATGGGTCTTCAACGCAGCTAGAAAATCCCGCACCCGGAGGTGGTCCTCAGCTGGCCCCTAAATAAAATTGTGTACTGGTTCAGTGAAAATGGACGTCACACTAAACTCCAAAACATATAAAGGAACTAAAATTAAAAAAACATACAAGACTAACAAAGGCCAGAGGCTCCTGACTTGGGACAGGCGCAAAAATGCGGCGGGGTTAAACATGTTTTGTGAGATCTCAACCCTCCCCCTATACCTCTAGCCAATATGAATAAAGAAATACATAGCAATACGCACAGTAAAACTCAGTTTAAAAGAAGTCCGAGTCCGATGTCAGAATAGGTAACAAAAGAAACTAAGCAAAATGACAATGATACATAAATTAACAAAGGACTACTAGCAGTTACTGACATGTCAGCTCCAGGCCTCAATTAAACTGATTGAAAGATTATGTCTTCATCATACCAAAATCAAGTACAATCCCTCCCGTTAGGGGTTTGGTATAATACCATCATAAAATATATGAGAAGAACATAACCCGTATCATGCCAACAACTGGTTTTAGAATAAATGTATTTATTTCCGATGCAAAGACCCTATGAGTGAATCAATAATAATACCAAAATATACAACCCTTAATGACCTGACAACAGTATCGTAACTATATCCCTTCCGAATAAGTCTGTTTAAAGGTTTGGTTAGCTTTTGAGGTGAATGCCGACATTTTTATGCTTTGTAAAAAATATTACCATAAAATATTGGATGTGAAATACCTGAACGTATAAGATGTCTGCATGTTGATTTATATTTACGAATGCTGTCCTTGTACCGATGATAAAATTTAGTAAATGTTTTGAGTAGTTTGTGATATCGAAAACCATGGTGTAATAATTTTTCAGTAATACAGAGATTTCTTTCGTTGAAATCAAATACGTTGTTACATACACGAGCGAATCGAACAAGTTGAGACACATAAACACCATAAGATGGTGACAAGGGAACTTCACCATCTAAAAATGGATAGTTAACAATAGGAAATGAAAAATCATCTCTTTCATCATGAATTTTAGTATTAAGCTTCCCGTTAAAGATATAGATATCAAGATCCAGGAAAGGGCAGTGTTCATTGTTAGTATTAGCTTTATTGGCAGGATAAATCTCTTTAGTGTACATACTAAAGTTGTCATTATTGAGAGCCAATATATCATCTAAATATCTAAAAGTGTTATCAAATTTTTGAATCAGATGTTGTTTCGATGGGTCTTTCCTGATTTTAGTCATCAATTGTAACTCAAAACAATACAGAAACGGGTCCGCAACAAGTGGTGCACAGTTAGTTCCCATGGGAATTCCGATAACCTGACGATATACGGAATCTCCATTGCAAACAAAAATGTTATCTAGTAAACATTCAAGGGCAGTTATAGTATTAAAGCAGGTCCAATTGACATAGTTCTTTTGTTTGTTGTTACTAAAAAAATGACCTTAAAGAGTTCGAACATATATATTTGCATTCCGACTTTTTTAAATGCCCATTTAATCTGGAGTGTGAATTTTTTCTTAATAAGATTATGAGGCAAAGTGGTATATAGGGTAGAAAAATCAAAACTTTGAACAGATTCAAAATCACCAATATACGCATGCAATCTATCAAGTACTTCCAACGAATTTTTGACACTCCAAAAGTAATTAATTACACTATTTTCAAAGGCCTTATTTGAACAATTTATTACCAGGTTTTTGATTGTATCAAGTGTACTAGTAAGTAGAATAGATAGTTTAGCAGTGGAACAATGGCTTGAAGACGAAATAAATCTATATTTGTAAGGAGTGTTGTGCAGCTTCGGAAGCCAGTACATAGCTAGAACTTTCATTGTATTTGGTTCTGCTTGTAAAGAGGTAGCTAAAGGTTTATGTTTGTTACAGATGTCATTTTCCGAAGATGGAGTCAGTTGGAAGTTGGTGAATTCGTGATTTCCTTTTTTAGAACCTCAATGTAAAATTTACGTCAAACAATAATGATAATGTTAGCAGCCTTATCAGCCGGGACAAAACAAATTCCTTGGCGAGTTCTTTTAGCTTATGTTTGATACGAGAAATTGGACTATCACGGTTGTTGTTAGGAGTAAAATGTTCTTTAAAATGTTGAATACGTATATCAACTATGTTCATTATTGAATTAAAAACAGAATCTAATGATTTCTTGTCAGCTTTTTCTCGTTTTATCCATTTAGAGCAGTAAGTACGGAGTGAGTCGTGGATGATGTTACGACACTTATTCCAATTAATAATTGACGGGGACGATATTTAGGTCCTTTACTGAGGAATGATTTCAACACTCGGTCACGAACGATGTTAAGGTCTCCTGTTATAACATGGGAACTGGGGCCATAAATGTATTCGGAATTACTGCAATTTCATGACGTAGGTGTATTGTCACTGATATAAACATCTTTACATACTTCGCTGTAATTAAACACACATTTCAGGGTAGATTTTTTGTAAACATAACAAATAAGAGGGAGTTCAGTATTATCAAAATAGCCAGGAATTAGTTCTTTAAAAGAATGATCATTAAAAATACCGGCAGTATTTACAAAATCAAAACCTTTATTGACATATTTAATTTTAATAAAATGTTTTTTGTGATCTTCAGGGCGATCAACTTTTGGAAATAGTTTAGAATAACAATATGCAATTATAATTTGGACGATTTCATACATAAGACTGCAATATGGAATGGTGTTGCATTCCTCCAAAATTTGATGTAATTTATTAACAGGTAAAGAACAGAGCTTGGTTAATAGATAATGTCTACCGTTGTTTTTTGAAATAGAAATTAGGTCCGAAATATTTGTATTGTTATTACAAAATTTTCTTTGATTGCGATTTATTCTACGCCCATGAGAACGGTTTTTACGAACTGATTTAGAAACTATATTAAAGATGTTAACAGAATCTGTTCTAGATATATTACCAATTCCCATGATATTGTTATTAAGACCGAGAGGATAGACTGTCTGTAATTTATTAATCCAATTTAATTCAATTATTTTTCGCGATCGTACAAATTTTGAATGAGATTTCCCAGGCTGCTTATTACATGCTTCTAAAGGTTGAACTGTTAAATATTTAAAGGGATGATTGTGCTTCTTAAGGTGTTGATAAATGATACTTTTGAATTTATGGGGTCTTTTAAAACGATAAAGGTGTTCTTGCGTGTGTTTAGATAAATATCGTCCAGTTTCACCTACGTACTGAATACCGCATCCCGGTTTGTTTCATGTGAGTAAAGATATATATGTATTTTTCATTTATTTTTCAACGAAAGCGCTTACTATTACTATTGTGTTCCATCTATCCTTCCCCTGTCCTACAAGAACAAGATCACAGGCTCTCAAGATGCAAACAGGACTAGCATACGACGGACTGGATATTAGTGGCAGTGATATTTTATGTTAAAGTCTTATTGAGGTCGTATAACTAATTAGAATGTCGCCACTTCTCGTACAGAAATTGGTGTTCAGCACCTCATTCATATACATTTTGTTTTATATGGGTCGAATCTAAAATGTTGCATGTTCAATTCATTATGGTGGCCAATAGGAATTTATGCGACGTTCGTGAGTAGAAAAATAACGCGAATATAAATCGTCGCGAACATGTAAAACTTTGATCTTTCCTTATTCAACTACAGTACATCAAGTACACTTAAAATCGCAAAATTAAATTGCCGCGAAGTGGGCTAGAAAGGATTAAACGCAAACTAGAGGCTCTAAATAGTCTGTGTCGCTCACCTTGGTCTATGTGCATATTAAACAAAGGACACAGATGGATTCATGACAAAATTGTGTTTTGGTGATGGTGATGTGTTTGTAGATCTTACTTTACTGAACATTCTTGCTCCTTACTATTATCTCTATCTATAATGAACTTGGCCCGGTAGTTACAGTGGAAAATATTTTGTAAAATTTTACCAAAATTTACAAAATTTATGAAAATTGTAAAAAATTGACTATAAAGGGCAATAACTCCTTAAGGGGTCAATTGACAATTTTGGTCATGTTGACTTATTTGTAGATCTTACTATGCTGAACATTATTGCTGTTTACAGTTTATCTCTATCTATAATAATATTCAAGATAATAACCAAAAACGGCAAAATTTCCTTAAAATTACCAATTCAGGGGGAGCAACCCAACAACGGGTTGTCTGATTCATCTGAAAATTTCAGGGCAGATAGATCTTGACCTGATAAACTATTTTACCCCATGTCAGATTTGCTCTAAATGCTTTGGTTTTTAGAGATATAAGCCAAAATCTACATTTTACCCCTATGTTCTATTTTTAGCCATGACGGCCATCTTGGTTGGTTGGCCGGGTCACCGGACACATTTTTTAAACTAGATACCCCAATGATGATTGTGGCCAAGTTTGGTCAAATTTGTCTTAGTAGTTTCAGAGGAGAAGATTTTTGTAAAAGTTTACGGACGACGGACGACGGACGACGGACGCAGGACGACGGACGACGGACGCAAAGTGATGAGAAAAGCTCACTTGACCTTTCAGGTCAGGTGAGCTAAAAAAGTATCTGCAAAAATTAGTTTGTTCACAGTAGTCGAAGGTCTTGTTCTAACCGATATCGATTAACTCTTTTACAATAACAGTTTGTTTCAAACCATTGCTTCATATTGTTAAGAAATATCGTTCACAATAATTGACATTCCTTTTTTTGAGATGTTATGTTACAAAGCGAAACAATCATATAAACCTTTAATTGGAGTCAAATTATTTATATTAACCTTTATTTGGAAAAAAAAATATGCATTTATAGTTTCATGACTAATTTATGTTTACTTTGGTTGAAAAGATGTTCGGGAATATTCAAAACCTGACCGTAGGCATTGAAACACCAATAGACACACATTTAAAAAAAACTAGCATGGTCAGTTGAAAAATAGAATTAGTATTAAAGAATTCTAAACAATGTGTTGTAGTCCATTAAATAATTTGGTGTAGATAACTGCTGAATGGTAGGCTTTGTTAACGGAAAAGACTTGAATTCGAAAATCAAAACCCATTATATATCTTTAAATAAGCATTTATGGTGTCTGAAACAGCTCTGATGACGTAAGTCATCATTTTTTGTATGGCATCTTGGTTTCCATTAGTTCTTGTATGCATTTGGGATATTTTTAAATCTACACAAGTAAAATTTTAGGAACCAACAAGAGGAACATGACCTAATGCTTAATGATAATTGTTGTTCGTCTTTCAAATATTTTAAGTATTAATACTTTTATTGCATCTGGATTTCTTTAAGTAAGATTAATTTAAATAGTTAAATAAATGTAAAGTCGCATTTTAAAACATATGTGCTGATGACAGGATTGAATTGACATTGTTATCTACATTTTGATCAGTTTAGTGTGGCTTGATCATTATTGCAACACATTTTGCATAGGATTTATTTAAATGATAATGATTTAATTTGTATCATATTGAATGCAGACACCGAAGTAAGTATGCATGTACATGATTACACGTTTAAGAGGACGAGCACTATATATTCGGAAGGAGTAATTTAGAGATAAATGTATGAAATAAGTTACAGTACATCATTGTTTCAAACAAAATATGACTGCTCCTCGGCATGATTGAAAATAAACGTTGAGTGTGAAAAAAACTACTTATATCAAACCATCGTCCCATAAAAATATACTTGTAAAAAGGCAACAGATATTTTCTTTCTTCTCTTTATATTGATAAAACTTAGTTTTATACATTTTCAGGCACACTAGATGGTGATATTGAGGTTGATGTTGAAATGTCGTGAGAGAAATAAGATTGTGCCCGGAAAAAGAGAAATGAATCGGACAACCTAGTCGACGACTTGTACTTGAGGATAGATTCGATATTTGTATATTGCGTTTGATATCTGACTTATTCATAATAAAGTGTCTATTTTGTTAGTAATGATCCGTCCCATTTGTAATTGAGATCAACAGAACAGTTGGATTCAAAGCAAAATCTCTTCTCTTTGTAGTATAAACAACCTTGGTAAACACGTCTATGCTGTTATGAATTGCATTCTATTAGGTATACGATCTTAAGATTTTTCATAAAACATATTTCATAAATTTGGTCATAATTACATCACTTTTAAAAAACGACATCAAGTGTACTTCATTACTATAAACTAGGTAAAAAAGGTATAACAAAACTACCAAACTCCAAGATAAATTTAAATGGGGGTAGTCCATACAAACTGACAAAAGCAAATCCAACACCGCAAAGTAAGCTCTAAAAGGCCCCGAAATGACAAATGTAAAACAATTCAAACAAGAAACTCAACGACCGGATTTATGTACAAAACAATAAAAAAAAATCACATGCAGAATGTGGTGGGGTTATATAGGTTTGCTAGGGCTAAACCCTCAACCTAAACTAGGACAGTGGTGTAACAGTACAAAAGAGGCAAAAGATACCAAAGGGACATTCAAACTCATACGTCGAAAATAAACTGACAACGCCATGGCTTATAAAGAAACAGTACACAAAACACAAAACACCAGATAGAAAACTAAAGACTGAGCAACACGAACCCCATAACATTAGAACATAACTTATAACATAAGAAAAAAAACTATACAAATTAGTTGAAAAGGACTTAACTCATTAGATAGATACAAAGCACAAAAAAACACCTAACAATAACACATAAGACACAAAGTGCAGATCTGAGAGTACTCGCAGTTATCAAAAGCGACTTCAAAACCAATAGCAACTAAAAAAAATTGTCATGCATCTAAGACTGAAATACAATCAGTAGACATCCAATATCCAATAGATTAAGTGTAAAGACGTCATCTTCAGTAATAAAAAATCAAGTCAAAGTCTACTAAATGCCTACAAATAAGGTCAAAGTAAGTATACGTGTGCGTTTTGGCTACAGTTTCAGTTAAGTCATAATAAGAATCTTCAATCAACTAGTACTAAATATGACCTTTTTCAGTCACTTCTTTACAGTTACAAAAGAATACTCCTTCGAATAACGAATCAAATGTTTCGTTTCTAAACTGAGCTTGTTCTTCCTCTGGACTCCTTAGCATCTATATTTCGAAAAAAATACAAACAAAGATATATTCATCTAACACAATAATTTTGAACTGAACCATTATTATGACAGATTACGTCTGCATACAATTTAGGCACAACTTTTTTGGGGTTTTCGGTTTTTAACATGTTTAATGCTCTTCGACTTTTTTTTTTGCCTTCGAACTAGTTCGATTCGAACGTCACTAATGAGTTTAATGTAGACGAAACGCGCGTCTGGTGTACAAAATTATAGCCCTAATATCTTTGATGAGTTTATTTTTGTATCCTATTCCTGATTGTGATATTTTTACTTAGTCTAGATTTACATTGCTGTTGATGACATAGTCGTTTTATTTGTCGAAGCAAAAGTTTTAATGTTTTAAAGTTTTGCCTATTTAGAATACATTTTGTAACATCGTTATATTTCTGCTGGCGTTTATGATTAATACATCGTAAGATGTTATTATATGCACTCACGATAGAATGATACTACATGTTTCCGTCCCATATTTATCTTTCACACATAAAACCGTATAACATATTTGAACAGAAACATTAGTAAACTACCTTCACATTGTATACATAAATGATGTTCACATCAAAAATACAAACAGGAGTTAAGCCATATAATTTTAGGAGACGCTTTCCTTGTCGCCACAGCCGGTCTCGCAGAAGTCAAATTATGTGTCTATGTATATAGAAATGAATACATTCATCATAGATATCAGGATTAAAATGTTGTACGCAAGACACATGTTTCGTGTACAAAAGACTCATCATTGACGCTCAAACAAAAAAAGGCTAAAAAGGCCAAATAAAATACAAGTGGGAGAGCATTTAAGACCTAAAATTCAAATTTTTTCCAAATACAAATAAGGCAATATATTCTTGGGGTAGAAAATCATTAGTATTTCGAAAAATTCAAAGTTTTGTAAACAGTTAAAGTGAATTAACGGAAATGTGATACTTGCCGACTTTTATAATGACTTATAGTTCAACTGTCGAGAATAGGAATGCACGAGGTTCAATGATAGTAAGCTTTTCTCTGGTAGTTCATAACGAAATTTTTGCTACGATAATTTTTAATTTTCTGCATGAATTTTTGAAGGACGTTTTCCAAAAACAATACAACAGTACGTTAAATATAAAAAAAAGAAGAAGGGTAGAAAAATCAGCCAAATTATGCAAACATACTGCAAAACATGTCGTACGAAGCAAAATCTAAACAGACAACGTTAGTTGGATACAAACGGTAAGGACGACATTAAAAATAAAACTTGGGATGCATTATGTGCTATTGTTTACTACTGAATTTGGCTGGCAATGAGATTATAGGAGGAGAAACCTCAATTTAATTATATTAATTACCTCACTTTTAGTTATTAAAATAGTAATGAATATCCCTCCTCGTTGAACAAATATAAGGAGGTAATTCATTAGGGAAATTGAAATATAAGTCTTTTTTAATTTCCCGCCGCAAGGCAGCTGCCATTTTTTTCAAATTTGTGACGTCAATACTACTACTAAGAAGTCGAACAAATACAAATGTTGCTTAGTTTTCAAGAACAATTGGATTAATATCGCTGAAGTTATAACTTCAAACGAAAGATAAAATGTTAAACTTAGTCTCACTTCCGTAGCCGAATGAGCATCACAGTCATCATAATAGTGAGGTGACTAAGTACGATCTTTGGTAGACTCGTGCGAGTAAGCAAATAGCCAGTAAATGCCGATGATCACGAATTAATTTTGTTTAATGCATAAAAGTTATTTTAACAAATTTAGACGGTAATCAATGTGTTATTCAATTTAAATTAAAGTAAATCTGTTTTTTACTATAATGTTATGGAAACAGTAGTTGTGACTTAGAAAAGTACGCGTTGTGCACTTCACAAAAAATTTCAACCCAGAAAAGGGCAGTAAAATCAAAATAAAAAAAACTGTTTTTTAAGATAAGACAATCCTATGAGATATATTCATCAAAAAAAGGAAAAGGTCGTATTAAACAGGCTATGCATCTATTTCACTATAGTTACTGTACGTAGAATATATAAGCAAATCCAACAACAGTGCGATCACGTTCTGTGATTATTCATTTTAAAATGATAATATTAGTTTTAAAATCACTCTTGGCTTTCTTATCTTTGACATGTAGCAGAAAGCAACTGTTTTGTTAACTCATCGTTAATTGTGAAAACATTTCAATTGTTTCAATCCATAACGGTCCCATAAAAAAATATATAATGTCGAAAGAAAAGTTAGGTAATAGTTTACCGCAGGCTATAAGTAACAAAAACAAAACTGCAATGATCAAGCCAATAATAATATAGAACTCTTCATTTGTAAAAAAAAACAAAAAACGTATTAAAAAGGTTTTTTTCAAATTGTTGTTTTGTCTTTTTTGATACTTCAATTTCTAACTTATTCAGAAATAATGTATATATATCGGTTACAGTTTCGGTATTATAACCAAACATGAAGATAAAAAAGATGTTGCTTTATCTGCCATTTTTTACATAAGGAAATGACTTTACCAAGTCAGGAATATGACAGGTTTTTTTCTATTTGTTTGATGTGTTTGAGATTTTGATTTAGCCTTTTGATAAGGGACTTTTCGTTTTGAATTTTCCTTGGAGTTCGGTAGTTTTGTTATTTTACTTTTTTTATAGTACTGTTACTTTACATATCATTATGTTGTTGTTGAAAGAAATGTCATTTTCTTCAATAATCGTTATTTCAATTATAATTATTTATTGATTATTTTTCTTTAAAATTTCCAGTACTTTGTTGTGACTTCTGTTTTCTTTTCAACCGAAATACTAATTAATAAAACAATAGCATTAAAATATCATTTTGTACATTTCTGAATGTACCATCATCGTAAGCTCAAACTTCAATCTGTCGAAGTACAGTACGTGTAGGTGATTGAATACGCGAAGAGTTATATAATCGATAGGGATCGCAAAAGAATAGTCAAATCCATCCAAGCTAAACTTTGCCAGAGGAAAGTAAAAGTTAATTTTTCTAATAATTTCTTGATTGGTCAACTCGGAATTTAAGCCATGGAATGTCATTAATCAAGTCAGTACAGAATCACTGATTACTGAGCTCTTGATATCGTCTAGAAATAGCAGTTCACTAGCAATGGTGTCGACCCAAAGCTACAAAATGGAAATATCACTGTATAAATATTTATACATCCGAAGCAGTTTTTCGATTGAACTTTGATAATTAACCCTTAAATCAAAACATTTGAAAAAAAGAATATATAAGTACTGGAAAACACGCGCACATTTATTTCAAAAAGTGACCTAAACGAATAGCCGAATCCATATAAAGCCAGCTTTGCCTGGTATAGTTGAGACATAAAGAGTATTCAGAGTTTATGAGTATTCTGTTATATTTTTAGATTAAATTTGCATTGATTATGTTAACTGACCAATGATAATACTTTAGAACTGCTGGAGTTCCTCGGGGCTATTTATAATTCTTATGTAGTTTTTCGTTCAATGATAAAATCTAGTGTTGTGTGTATGATAAATACATATGCTTTACCTTTACAAATATTATCATCCTTTGCGCCTTTTATAATTGGTATTAAAACCAGTCCAACAATTACAAGAAGTACAACCATTATCATGCATTGCTTGGCTGGAAATACAAAATAAAATTACGTTGGTAAATTATGGACAGTAAAGATTGTATTCGGACGAAAAATCTCCATACACATTTGACAAACAAACAGAGGGAACAGTATTTTTGTTGAAATTAACCTTAACTTTCAACTTAAAATCACAATAAGTTTATGATTGTCTTAAATATGATTCGAGACTCTTTCTTGTAATTTCCGGACAGTCATTAGCACCGGTTTAAGCAGGATTCTTCGCTTGTTTTTGATAACATAACATTTTATTTGTATTTTGTCCTTCCGCCTTTCAAGACATAAAAATTCCTAGTAGAGACAATATTATATATTATGTGAAAAAATTTCTTGTTTTAAACGGGCAGTGCTGAATTCGGGTGACAAGGAGGCAAGACGAGCATTTCCATAGTAAAGTAATATCGAATATGTTTTTAATTCACCTACTTTAGTAGTTTTTTGTTGTTTTTTTGAAATCAAGGAACGCAGTAATACAAAGAAGATGGTTATAGCCCTTGTGTCGTGTATACTTACATAATTTTTTAGTGTAATGACGAATGGTGTGTGATATAGTTGTTAAAGGTGTATGGTATAGTGCATTAGGGATGTTGTATGAGGTTTTTAAATTTGAATTCGGTTTATGAAAGATATATTGAAATGTGCCATTCTCTAAAACACGTTACATTGTCGGTAATTTTGAATGGTGTATGATTCAAACGGGGAAAGGGTTAGCAGGAATAGTGTATGGTATAATGAAATATGGTGGAAGTTGGAAGTTTCCACCATTGAAAGACTGAACCTTTTTGTTTCAGTCGTATTGACTTCTAGCAGGATTTCTTGCATAATTCTTATAATTGTAATGCATTCGATTACTCTATGTTCATCTATTGATTATGAATCACTGTTCATGACAAAACTCTATGAAGACACAAAACACCATTAAAAGTTATTAAAAAGATACCAGCATAAATATAGATGATATATTTTCTCTAAACAGTTAGTTTTTAATTAACACATGGAATTTATCAACCTTTACTCATTTTTCACAATCGGCAATTTTATGATAATTCGGACAACTTTTCCTTTCCTATCCTTTCCTTTCCTTGATTATTATGCTCTTTAGCCTTTAAACGGAGCGTATATTTCTCAGTAAAATAACATGCGCATGTTTGCACTGACGTTTAAGATTTCAATGAAGATGACATTTTCATTACTGATATTTTTAAAGGACCTTCATCATATGTAGGTCAAAGATTTTCCTGATTTGTATCAAAAATGTAAATACTTAAAATATGATTCCACCTGAAGCAATTAAATAAACAGTTGTATTTCGTTTTTTATGGTAATGGTTTATTTGTATAATTGTATGAATTTTTTAGTCAATTTTATTCTATATCTCTGATGTATTTTTACACAGTTTTGGCTGCTGGGTCCCATTTATTGTGTCATTAACTTACGATGTCTCTTTGGATTGTTCATCCAATTTTTGTCAATATAACAGTAGTATAAACAACTGTCATACAAGTGGGAGGTTACGTTAGCTATAAAACCAGGGTTAACCCACCACTTTTTTTTCGGATGAAGTATATTTTTGAAAATTCTTTGTTATTTATGCAGTTTACAAGCTTCGAATTTGGCTTGAAAAAAATAATTGTTAAAATGTAAAATTAAACTGTTGTTTTTAGTTACTGCGTCTGAAAAAAGGGGGACACATATCTATTTCCCTGATTTATATTTGTTTAATTAGATGATAAATTTTCAATTTTTATATGCATTTGTAGTATGTACAGTTGTTCTCGGACTTGCACATGATCGTGTTTTCCTGTACTGTTTATGATGTTTATTTATAAAATATTCTATTAAGCACATTTATGGTAGAACTGCCAAAATTCTATTAGCAGATACGTAGTTTAAATACTTTGACTTTGCTTTTAGTAACACTACATTGTACTTCTGCTTTTCTTTCCTATCATTTCATTATTTTACAGTTGAGCGCTTATTTTCAAATACCTTGCTTGCATCTTTCAAAAGGTGAAGACCCGTTGCAAAACGTATTCAGTACATTCCTTTTTGTTTCTGCAAATGTAAATGTTAAACAATATATTCACTCTGATCAAAATTTGATTTGCAAACAATATGATTTTATTATTTCGTAACAATTGCAAAAAAAAAAAACATTTCTGTGTTATATCATCTTGTTAAAGAGTAACATTTGCATCAATATCAAAAGTGTCACTAGCGTTTACTCAGGTATAAAGGTAGTCATACATTACCTTTGCATTTATCGCGACAAAGGAGAAACAGGGGCATACACAGGAATATTATACACAAAAAACTGATCATTGTATATGCCAAATACGATTGCCAACATCTTTGATCTGCAATAGAAATAACATGGAAGATAAAAAATTGTATGGTTCCTTTACTTATCATATATTAAAACTTCAGGAAAAATCCTCTCTGCATAATGTGAAAAAGTCTTGATGAACCACTCTAACTGTGACGTCAGTGATTTTTTTACTTTTTTACCAAAGGCAGGTTTACATAAAGAATATTTTGTCTAAAATTGACAAAAGGACAAGTGTCGCCCGATGTAATTTTTGCCAGTAAATAGGTGTTTATACAAACGTTACTAGCTGCTCAAATATCTGTGTGTGCGACGGTTTGGCCTATATTTGTTCACAACAAAATATGTAAATTCATAACACATTCCTTTATAAAAGTTACAGTATCTGAGTTCAATGTAGGATACAAAAACTGAATTCGCATAGATTTTTCCTGGACCACCCGCCCATGCCCCATACCAACAGTGTAACTTAATTTGGAAAATATTGATTAACGGTATATATGTATATGCATTGATAGAATGTTTTTATATGCATTTTAGCATTCAATATCATGAGTGTTGTTTCTTGAACAACGATTGATTGTTAGATGCTTAACAATCAGGGGCAAATATTTCATGCATGTTCAGGACGAAAACAATAATACATACAATAGGTAGGTCCTGTAAAGGGGTTGACCAGGATGAAAGGCTGGAAATTTGGACTGCCTCTAGAAATTGAAGGTAAATTGGACAGGGACAAAAATTTAGTCTTGCACAGGCCACTTACAGATGTTGTTTTTTGTCAGTTTATTTGATTTTAAAAATTTTAAACGCTTATTCTAATTCATTCATTGTTTAATATATATGTATTTTAAAATTGAGGTAGGAACCAATTTTATTTGTATA
Source organism: Mytilus californianus (assembly GCF_021869535.1). NCBI lineage: Eukaryota > Metazoa > Mollusca > Bivalvia > Mytilida > Mytilidae > Mytilus > Mytilus californianus. Next base: position 101,246,802 of record NW_026262734.1, on the reverse strand, counting down.
ACATAGATTTCATGAAACAGATCACTTTTTGAAATTTTCTGTTTTCAAAGCTCTTCAACTTCACATTTGACAAATATTTGAGTTATTCTTCAAAATGTTTTGATTAGAGTGTTACTGATGAGTCTTATGTAGACGAAATGCACATCTGGCGTACGCCTGTTATTTTCGATGAGTTTTTCGCCTCCAAAAATGACTCTCCTGTACGATTTATAACCTTTTAAATATGTGTATGAAAAGTCCACATTTAAGATCTAAACTTCACATGAGTTTCTATAACCCGAAAAATAAATGTATAAAAACAAAACTGGCAGCATGTTTGACCCCCTCCCTAAAACTATCTGATTAAAGTTTTTGTTCTACATCGATCTTTTGATGTTGTTCCTTATGATGCAAAAACAGTAGAAAAAAATATAATAAAACCCATATTTTTCTTCATAGAGATGAAAAGCCTGACAAATGAATTACATTCTTTTCAAACCATATGCACTTTTAATTAAAGATGTAGACCAACTGTGTGTGCTGCTATTTTACAATTCAAGATGGTGGAAGACATCCGATCTTCCATAAACGCTATAACTTCACAACGTTATTTACAAGGTTGATGACTATGACTTTGAAAATTGGTACCGTTAATTTTATTTGAACATAATACGGAGGCTTTGTGTGTGAATTGTGTATTTATGATCCTTTTTCCACTTTTACGTGCTTTTATAAACTTTTATTGATTTCATTAAAGACTCTACACGATGAAATAGTATGCTCACCGTTGCCTTTGGTTGAACCTGAAACGTAAATGAGATAATGTTTTGTAATTTACCTGATATCATAGCAGGTTATTAACAAAGTACTACAAATGAAACTCATTTGTCTTCACTAATTGTTGTACGGAGCTGAATAATCCACTTACATCCCAAATCGCATTTTAAACCTACGTCTTGTCTTGAATAAAAACAATATTTATCGCTATGCTAGTGTCTCTTTTTCACATGGCACTTGAGGTGTCAATCTCAGTTTACTCTGATTTGTAAATTAATAACCTCTTCATCGCAAATAAGCCCAAACCAAAGCCAGCAATATTTGTTCAAATTACAGAAATAAACAGCCGACAGTCAACTTATAAAAAGCTTATAAGCAGCTCCAATGTCAAATATGTCAAGTGTTCGTATAATATTTTGTTTGTTTTGTTTTTTTTTGTTTTTTGTTTTTTTGATAGTTTTGTTTGGGGCTTCTTGAGTCCTCTTGGCATTGTCTCTTAAGACAGGTTTCACTGGATTTGGTTAATTATCTTGATGAATATTGTTCGAGGTCTTCAATCTTATCGAAGAAGATTTAATGAACTCAAATTAACCCCAATTTGTATTGATTGACTGGCTGTTTATTCATCAATTTTGGAATACCACATTCTAAACATAGATACAAATTGGAAGAAGTAGTTGCAAACACAGTATTTAATTAAATGTCAAACATTTCTCTGTTATAAAAAAATAATTTGATTCAAATAAAAAAAATGATGTTTATTATTTGATGACCGATGGTATGTTCTATACCTTGACTTACAGAAGCTATTTCTGACTCATTAAACTGATATTTCCTTTTGACAATTATACAAAACTATCACTTCATCTTACCTGCAGACAATAAAACTACCTCAATGATGGTATTTTTGAATAGCAAATGTTCATGTATTTAATATTGAATTATTAAAATATATTTCCGGTTTTGTTTTTTTTTGCATTTAATATTTGTCGTATCTACATGAACAATTTGTATTATTATACTTTATGCAAATTTCTTATATTATCCATTCATTTCATTGGACACGCGGCATTTGTTAATTTTCACTAACCTTTCACAAGCCCCGCCCACCCGTAGCAACATGTGATAATATTAACAACGGGTGCTAATGTCTAAAATTAAAACCCTTTGAGCCCGAAGTTTGCCATTCCGGAACAATTAACACCCACTCCGGCCGATGTTTACCGATTCTTTTTTCTCCATCATTTCCGTCGTTTTGTTGTTGTTATTAGTAAACTATCTTTACTTATGACTATATTTTTTTTTTAAATTGTCCTTCTAATAACATAGTGCACACTTGAATCATAAGGCATACAGTATAATAAAACATACTGCTCTTGGATGAAGGTGTTAGGGTGATTAACATACTCGGTGAAAAAATTATCACCCACGACTTTGTCTTGCGTGATAATATTTCACTCGTGTATTAATCTATTCTAACACCTTCATCCAAGGGCAGTATGCTTATATTATGTCCATCAAAAAGTTGTTTAATTAAAGAATTAAAGTTAGCAAAACTCAATAAATATATCATACATCTAATTTTGTGAGATTGTCGTCTATTGAGTAAATTTATAATCAATATGTCATTTACCACCAGATAAAAACTATACTTAATATATGCTTATTTGTATGTTTCGGAGTTCAGTGTGACTATAAACAAGAAGATGTGGTATGATTGCCAATGAGACAACTCTCCACAAGAGAGCAAATGACACAGAAATTACCAACTATAGGTCACCGTACGGCCCATACCGCACAGTCAGCTATAAAAGGCCCCGAAATGACAATGTAAAACAATTCAAACGTCCATTTTTCACTGAACTAGTACACGTTTTTTGTTTAGAGGCCAGCTGAAGCCCGCCTCCGGGTGCGGGATTTTCTTGCTGTGTTGAAGACCCATTGATGGCCTTGGGCTGTTTTCTGCTCTTTGGTCGGGTTGTTGTCTCTTTGACACATTCCCTATTTTCATTCTCAATTTTATAAAGAATAAGGATATCTTGTATGATTGCTATTGACAAGTTACCTGAATCTAGTACTGTTACGTTGATAGTTGCACTATCCCTGTTTGTTCCATGTTTACATTCCCATTCGCCATTGAAGTGACTATCTATTTGTCCTTGAACTCTTAAGTATGTAATATTTGTTTTTGAATTTTGCATGATTATTGTATTATTATAGGATGAATAACATTTTGGAAATGGTTTAGGATGAACGCAAAATCCTTGCTCTGCTCTTCTATTGTTGAACAATTCAACTCCATAAATCAAGTAGTTGACTTTGCATCTTAAATTAAGATAATTCTTTTCAACAGTCCATGTTAAACACACGTGAATATTGCACCCATCTGAGCCTTTATAAAGTGTTTAAAAAAAATAAATATAAAATTATATTACACAGGTGTTTAAACATGTTAATATTGTAATGAAATCAGAAACTGATGAATATTTCAATGCATTCACGGGTGTGTTTTTGACTTATTTCACTCCGTATATGTATATCACTTGATCGATATTGCTATGCTATACATACAGTGCCTACATTTTCGAAAAAGTCATCATCTTTAAAATATTGTTCTTTAGAAATGTATTTTCCAAAATTTGTCATTTATAGCAGTATAACGACGGGTGTCGCATGTAGAGAGTAATATGCTTACACTACCAGAGCACCTGCTATCAACAACGGTTTTTGGTGGGCTTCGCTTTTTATGTTGTGTTTTGTATTGTTATTTGTCTTTTGTTCGATTTTCGTTACTTGCCATTGCATTGTCAGTTTGTCATCGACTTATGAGTTTGAATATTCTTTTGGTATATTTCTCTGTTTCTTAATAAAAAAAAAGAATATTTTCCTCATTTTAAGGGTCATCTCCTAAAAATATGAAAATATTCTTTTATGAATTCCGTTTTCGACTTCAGTATTTGATTTGAAACTTACTGAATAACTGAAAATTCATGGTGAGGTTTTCTGAAAAATGACACAAACTACATTTCTGTCCTAATATGACCAGTTTAATGAGATATCAATAAACAATAAAAGTCAAAGAAGAATATTACATTTCATGCTAACACTCATTTTCCTGGCGTAAAAAGAAAAATAAGATGTGTGCGAAAAGTAGTATTCTTGTTCCTAGGTTTATTGTGAAATATTCGAAATGTGTGTCAGCCGGTTACACCTGTTTTTCGATGTTATTTTGTGTGTCATGGTGACATCTCATTACACCTTTTTTTAAACTGGTATTCGCTGGAATTAATATTCTCGTCGATATTTTTAATTCCATGCGTTTAAAAGCTACTGAGGTGATATCTTCTTTGATTTCAAACAGAAAATTACAAACTCAGCGCAAACGTTGATGTAGTATATTTGGAATTAATATTTGAATGTTTGACTATAAGGATCGTTGTTTGCAGTTATTGTTATTTTTCACTTGCTAAATTGTCCCAAAGTTCCAATAATTAGAGCCGCAATATCGTGTTTATAGATGTGGTTTTCATGCTCGAAACAATAAGTTTTATTTGATTTGCAAGAGAACCGAAAATGTGTTTGATATATAATGGATGTGTAAAATAACATAGTTGCAACGAGAAAATATTGCAACAGATTCGTCTACGCCAGTTTTGAGATAAATTAAGACTCAATCATGGAATGGCGAATTAAGATAGACAATTTAAGCTTGTCACGATAATTTTCATTGTTGTGTGGTGTTGTTTGCTTGTGCATTATTCTTTATATTGCAAATGATTTAATTCAGCCTAGGCTTTCGTACAGTAACTTTTAAATTGTTTTGCACTAATATTTGGTCTATTCATACCATAATCTTAAATGAAATCTGACATGCTGTCGACTCCTTAATTACCTTTTATAAAAGGAGCAATTAATAACAGAAATTTCAGGTCCATATTACTGCTACAAAAGTATTTTCCTGCAAAGGTAAATAATATTTTACTGCTTTTTGTAATATTTAATAAAGCTTAATATCTCTTATCATAAAAGTAGAAATTGTACTGTTTAACTCAGCTTACAATGTATTTTCGTCTCTACAGACACTCCGTTTTATTCCTGTTTCCTATTTTTGTATTTATCTCGACTTGAAACATGGCTATAGGTCGTTAAATAAATATTCATTTTATCTAATAGCAATTCTATATGCTTGATATGCATCGTAAAAGATCCAACTTTTCTTTATCTAATGCCCTTTATAGTTAATGTGAACCACTTTTGTGACTTCAGTCTATACATTCACCGTTGTTTCTTTTTCTAGAATTAACGCTGATATGAAGTCATCAAATTTTCGAATCAACTGTGAAACTTAAACAACACAAAATGTGGATTACAAGGGTATATTACTTTCTAGACCTATGCTTTATTATCTGATGGTAATTGAAATCATTCAGATTGTCGTAACTTTTTTTATTGGTTTAAAATGAAAACATTGTTTGTGTTTTTGTTTGTTTTTTTAACGAGAAAAAAGCACAGTACACCTACAAGAACACAACAGACACACAGTACAGACCTGAGAGTACTCGCAGTTCCTTTTGATTATTGAAAGCTAGTTCAAAGCCAATGTCAAATAATAAAAACTCATTTGTCTAAGATTAAAATATCAATCAATACATATCTAGTCTCCAAGGAATTTATTGTAAAGACGTCATTAAAAGTCAGAGAAAAAACATGACCTTCTGCAATGCAAAAATATAGGTATCGACAGATTGTAGAACCGTGAATGTACATATTTGTATAACAATGATATTTAGTATGGTATAATTTACTGATAACAAAATCAATATTCAAAGCTCTTGTCAAAGCGTTGATTTGATAACTTTTCAGAATAAGTTTGATAACTATTTTGTTCACCTGAATTAAAATATTGAGTCTATTCTATACACGTGTTTAACGTATAAGGCCATTTGTGAATTCGTTATTTTTTTATGTGTATGAATGCAGACACTATCACAAAACTTGCAAGTAGAAAACAAATCCGTTTATTAACCTGTTTTGTGTACTTTATAAGGAGATGTGGTAGGATTGCCAATGCGACAACTATCCACCAGAGTTAAAATGAAGTAAATGTAGGCAAATATAGGCAACCGTACGGCCTTCAACAATGAGAAAAAAAAACCATACCGTATAGCCCGCTATAAAAGGCCCACACATGACATACGGTATGGGTTTTTCTCATTATTGAAGGCCGTTTGATTGTCTATAATCATTTACATCCACTTCATTCGAACTTTGGTTAATAGTTGTCTTATTGGCAATCCTACCGCATCTCCCTATTTTTATATCACAGGCATGCAACACAAATGACTCAATCATTAAAAAATCATGTAAGTGTTAACAAAGACGACAACAACAACTATGCTGTAGTTGATAGCAAATTTGACAAAGAAGCCAACAAAACAGCTTTTGAAGTTGATGGTAAATTAACATAGACGCCAATAAAAAAGTTCTTGTAGTTGATAGTACATACCATATATAGTATACACTTTCTCGATAAAATTCAGATTAAGTCATATGAAGATACAATGTAAGAAAAATGAAGAAAAAAAAAACGCGGTAAAACCTATTGTGTCCGAAAAGCACATCAGGACCCACCTGCTTCAGGCATGCTCAAAGTTAAAACCTGATAGCAGGATACACAAATACCGAGTCACGTTAAAAAGCATACGCAAAACAAAAACAACATAATATAATATAACGAAGAAAATTAAACGGACAACTACAATAGCATGAAGACAATTAAAGGGAATACTGTACAGGAAATACAATTAAACACATGTACAATAACGAGGCACACAACAACTATAAAAAAAAAAACATTAGACATAAAGCACCGAAATAAAGAATAATAAGTGAATGCTAGTTCAAAGCCAATTACAACTAATAAATAAATCATATTCTCCAAGACTAAAGTATCAATCAGCAAATGATCACGTCCAACTTGTGCAATGCCAAAATATAACTTAACAGTATCGGCAGGATGTACGATCATGAGTTATCACAACTGTACATATATAGCAATAAATATTTAAGTTATGGTTTAATTTCCCAAAAACAAAATCATTGTAAGTACCAAACAACCTATATTTAAAGATTTTACCAATGTGTTAAATTGGTAACCAACAAGAATGATATATTTCAAAGGATCATTTAGTTAACAAGGATCGTATTAAATTTGCGCGCTATATAAACAACATCACCTTGAAAATTAGAATGTGATATCCCGGTTTTACATACTCTATAGGTACAGTCGAACTTCCTAATTACATCTTTGTACCTATGTAAGAATTCTGTATGGTTTTAAATTAATTTGTGGTAACGAAGTTCCTGACTTAATAATTTATCAATTAAACTGATTTTTAATAAAGAATTTCTTAATGGTCTTTTGTTGTAAATGTGCAAAACAAAATAAAACCGGCTACATTTATCAAATACATGTAGCTTATGGTACCTTTAGAAAAGTCAAACAAATGGCATGCAATTTGCACACATATGAAATATGCATTTTTTTACATTATCCATTAGAGGCTCTTCTCATTACATTCGATATTTATCTAAAACAAATCTACATAAATATACATACCTCTATAAAAATAAGTAGATAGGGTAAACACTTTAGTGTCAATAACACATTTACCACCAAAAACCATAAAACGAGGATGTAATCATGCTACGTCAGTAAAATATCTAGGTCAGCTTTTATGATTGCAAAATAATGTTTAAAAAAGATTTATTTCAATAACAGTATCATGTTTCGATATAAGGAATATATATTTCCGTGTTTATAATGACATTTATATTTTGAAGGTTAACACAACTGAAACAAGAAATTCAATACCAGGGTTATAACTGTTACAATGCTTTATTATACCGACTTAATTTATACCAGTTAGGCATCACATTGTCTTGTGGCAGCATTCATTGAACATGTAAAAGTAAGCGATTAGCATTTCATATTACAAACAGACATATATTAACCAGCGCAAAAGCAACTAAACGCTACAAAACAAGAGGCGGCATCTAAAATTAAAACAAAGACAACATCAATACGATATCGCAAAATGGAAGCGAAAGATACCAAAGGGACATTCAAACTCAAAAGTCGAAAATAACCTGGCAACGCCATGGCTAAAAAAAGACCAACAGACAAGCAACAGTATACAACACATAACATAGAAAACTAAAGACTGAGCAATAAGAATCCCAGCAAAAGCTGGGATTGATCTCAGGTGCTCTGGAAGGGTAAGCAGATCCTGCTCTACATGTGGCAACTGTCGTGTTGCTCATGTTTGTACAAACCCGGTAATAAGTCTAATTCAGTAGGTCACATTCGGGGAAAAGGGGACTGGATTGTAGTTACAATTGGAAAATATCTGCTATCATTTGTGAAATATTTCATAACGGCGTCTGTAAAATTGTACAAGGGATGATTTCAGATTCACAACTTGGAACTCTTGGTTCAATAGCTTCCTAGTGAGCAGAAACCATCTATCGAGGAAATCATGATAGGAAATACAAGTCCTGAAATATCGTATCAACTGATAGAAATTGAAAGTTTACAATTGAGAAGCTGAAATCATCTCTTTTGTCGTAAAGTTTGGTTTTTAATAGATCCTCATTTCTAGATGTAGGTCAGGATATGAGGCAGACCTAACTGTATTTGTTGTATCCTTTATCTCAAGTTCGATGGGACAGTTCGAAAGTTTCAAGTCGGATTGAGTCTAGATGATTACAAAAATTAAAGAATACACATTATCTGAAATCAACACCAGATTATTTTAAGAAAAGAGATAAGTTTGGTGGTATGGTATTAATGAAGTGGCTTAAGGGAAAAGTTAGTATTTCAGTTCCTGACAGGCATTAGTTTAGCCTTCTAATATACTTCTCAGATGAAGGAAGTAATATTTTTAGCGCTGTTATTAATCTAGTGATATTTCATTCATAAATAATGGCAGTGTCTATAGTTACAATTTAAATTTTAAAACACAAAACATATTTATTCGAGAAAAAATCGGAAGGATTCTGCATTTTCGTTCAATTGATGTAACGTGACTGTTGTAACGGATACATTTTACAACCTCACTAGGAAGATTGTCAAGCCACCATTTGATTCAATTTCAAAAACAGAAAATAAAGTACTAATGTTAAACAATACCGTTCTGGTCGGGTTTTTATTATAAAAAGTAGACACATTGAAAAACAAAGATGCTAATTTTTTATCCTATTGAGGAAAGATTCTTACCGTTTACCTCGAAGAGGTAATTATGAACCTATATTGATACGACACCATATGTGGAGATGAAATAGATAATGGTTGATAACTGTATGGCTTTCTCAAGATGAAAAGATGTTTTATGATTGTCAGTGACACAACTCTCCAAAATTGACAAAATGAATACAAATTAACAACTATAGGTTACCGTACAGCCTTCAACAATGAGCAAAACCGATTTAGCAAAAGACCCCGAAATGACAAAGGTAAAACAATTGAAGTGAGAAAACTGCTGACCTGATTGTTCAAAAACAATAAACAAAAATAAATATGCAATTCAGCAACAAACGACAACTACTGAATGAAAGTGTCCTGACTTCGTGTGTTTAACAGTAAAGTTTTCGAAATTATAATCAATGATCATTTTGCAATATAGATGATATACCAGCTTATATCTTGTGAAAGAATGTGTTTACTAAACATGTTGCACGTAAATAAAATTTGAATTGCACTGAAAAGTATATAAAAACACAATATAACGTAAAAACACCCATTTATCCATCAATACATATGTTAAATTCGGAAAAGTCTTAAATGTAAACAAAATGTGATTGAAATTATCAAAAACTACATTCTGACATTCTTATTCTTTTAATAACTGAACACCACGATGGTTAATTAGATGTTGTCTAGATTAAAATACACGCGAAATGCTGATATATACTATCGAGTACATGCATTGTTAATTGTTCATTCCAGACTTATTGTATTATGGATATACGTTTTAGTATGTTATCACTCAAATATAAGAATTTGAGTCAAATCAGGGAACATCAATTCGACAGCTAATGCCCTTTTAAGCTTCTTGGCGTCATAATATACATATAAGAGGCTGAAGATACAAAAGGGATATTCAAACCCATATGTCGAAAACAAACTGACAATGCAATGGCAAACAACGGAAAAAGACGAAATAACAAGCAGAACACAAAACAGACCAAAGAAAACTAAAGACTGAGCAACATAAATCTGACCAAAAACAGGGGGTGATATCAGGACGGGTATTCAGATCCTGCTCCATATGTGGCACCCGTAAGGTTAGAAACCGAATATGTGTATCTGTGTATATATATTTATCTTTATATGATTAGAATTAGATAAATGATCATCTAACAATGCTTATAAACAGTTTTATAAGCTGGCTAATCAATTAATTAAAAGAAAAAAAATTACTTAAAAAACAGTTATTATTGTATATTTGAACAGATTGTAAACTATTGAATTTTATGTTTTTCCTATCAATTTGCGAATGTCTGTCCTATTAGGAAATTGTCTCCCAGAAGGTAAAATCCTGTACTACTACTACACTACACTACTATGGCCTAAATCAAAATTGATTATTTTAAGGATTTAATGAAAGCAATTTTCGTGTGGAATTTGTGTTTGATCATCCTAATGTATTATTTATAGTTCTTGAAAATTCATAAAAGAGGTACCCAACGCTTTGACCAAAAAAATTGACATTTATTGTTTTTTATGTTTCGTTATTATAAAACACCCATGCAACCACGCATCCAATATTGCATGATAGGACCCGACACTGTTTTTTGTTTCGGCAGTTAAGCTTGGGATGGTCATTTTAAGATGCATTATTTTAATATAATCAAATATGAAAATTATTCATGTATATATTGATATATTTATATTTTAATTCTTCTTCAATAGATCTAGTTATTATGACAGATCTGCCATCATCAGGGGTCCAACTGTCAATTCTATGTTAAAGTATTTAACTTTGATCAACTAAGCACTTTTATGTTTCCTATATGCAATTATTGGTGCTGCATTGAATAATTGTGCACAATATTCGTCTAACTGTAATAAATGCCAGTGTTTCATGATACGTTTCTTTATCTTACGTATTTGTGGGTTATATTTAGTTATTAAAACTAACGGAATATTTTGTTTTTCTTTTGATTTGTTTTGTTATAATAATTCGATACGGTCAATTGATAAAGCATCAGTAATACTATCATCTATTTCGACGTTATCATAACCCCTTTCTAGTAATTTCACTTTGAAATTAGTTAGATTGTTTATTAATTTGTTATGGTCACTTGTGTTTCTAATTTGCCGTATTGCTTCACCTTTAATAAATCATCGGAATACATGCTGTGAGTGACAGCTATTTCTGTGCAGACAGATATAAGAATTAGTTTCTTTAAAATGTATTTCCAGGTCAAGAATGCCATGTGTTGTAAATCTTTGACCTTTAATTGCATCAACATCTAAGAACGACATTTTATCGTTTGAGATTTCATAGGTGAACTTTAATAAAGGATTATAATTATTTGCTAGACAATACAAATCTATAATTTCATCTGATTTCCATCATATATTATAAATCCGTCGTCCCTATATCTGCCATGATAGAATATTTTGTCTTTATGTTGAAATGCAGAAATAATTTGATTCATTATTTCGAACATAAGTATGTCACAGATTTCCGGTGAAGGAACTGCACCAATTGCCGTACCTATTATTTGTTTATACATTTTTCCATCAAATTCAAATACATTGTTTTCTAAAATGAGTCTCAATAGATGTATTAATACATTGACTGGCGGAGCATTGACTTTGAAGTTTGATTTGTCAAAACTGTCATAAGCTCGTTCGACAGCACGTAATAAAGCTTCTTGAAGAAGATTAGTGATCATCTGTGTTATATCATTTTGTTATTATAAAACACCCATGCAACCATGCATCCCATATTGCATGATAGGACCCGACACTATTTTTGGTTCTCAAGCACAATGATGAATGAACGAAAATTATATTACTTTTGTGACAAATACCTTCACAGAATCACAGAAAATAATATATATAATTTCTAAAACACACGTTTGTTAATCGAGACAAATCAATTTAGAGGCAACCGATGTTCAAAATACCTGAAGCCATTATGAAGATACAAATCAAGGTAAAACAAAATCTGAGCGCGTCGCATCAATGCCAAATAGAACTAGAACAGGTGTGTTTACAGAATAAGCAAATCCTACAAAAAAACACTTACATTGTACCAGAGATACTGTATGATTTTAAGTTTCATCACAAAACTATGCAATCAGTTATTGCTTCAACATTGTCGATTACTTTGATTACTAATAATACCAAATCCAATAATCAAAATACAAGTGGTCTAATGGCCACCATTCAACAGAGTGTCCTGTATGTACAGATCATGATAAATAATTTATTTGTACATCTTTTTTAAAATATTTCAAGCGCACGAAATTTCAGTTTGTTTTCGATCTATGAGTTTGACTGTCCCTCTGGTATCTTTCGTCCCTCTTTTAATACTCACAAAATGTATAAGTTTTTATTTTCATTAAAAAATGAAAATATATAGGAACTGAAATTCGAGATGTTACTGTACAATGCATGTTCGCTTGCATGATTTCTACTCTGTAAATTTTCAGAGGTCTTAATGACTATTGTCACCATTATTTGCGTCACATTGTGGCTACGATTCCACCTTCAAGATGCTTTGAAAAGTAGGTATGGGCTATTGACAAAAGGAAAGGTTTTGTATAGTACTAAATATTATTACACATAGGTACAGACATATTGTTGTTATTTTATCCAAATGAAACATGTACATGAACCGAAACCATACCAATTCTAGTTTCCTAAGATAATTCCCAGATATTGTTAAAGCATTGTGAAGGGGTGATTTTGTGCAGTAAATATTCACCTATATCTCATGTTAATTCTTGCTAAAATGATATAATTCGCGTGTTTGGGCTATAACATAGAAGTGCTCAGAACTGATATACGTTAATGTAAAGCCCCTGTTCATTCGTCACCTTTACTGACAACTCAAATTGTTTCGAAAACAAAACACATACACACACACAGTAAATAAAGAAATAAAATCAGTTATAATTTTATATGAAACCTTTATATGTTATGCTTTCTCTGCAGTCATCAACAGGTACGTGTTCACAAACAAAACAAAACGATAACGGTAATCGACAATATGACCTTAAACGACTGTTTAACGCATCCTCAGTACAGCCATGAACACAATTATGTTTTGGTACACAAATAAATGGAAATAAACTTGCTTTTTTCTATTTTATCTAGAGTTTCGATCCGTAGAATTTCATAAATTAAAAAATCACGCAAATTATAGTTGAAGTACTTATTACTTTGAGATTTGTATTTCGTGGTATTGTTAGGTATAACATGTATAACGAAGTTATATATCTTGATAAATTTGGTTTAGGTGCAAATACAAGTCTAATGTTCGAAGGAAAAATTGATGACTCTCAACCTGATGTAAACGTTGTGATGAATTGTTCATCCCAACATATACCGTTTGAATGTCACATGGAGTTTTTACATGGCAACTCAACAGTAGAAAGTATACGATACAATGATGGAGAATGCTATGACAAATTTGGTAAATGTAAGCCCAGGGTATGTTCCTGTTCGAAAGACTGCACATCGTTTCATTGGAACTTTACCACAGCATCAGTTCAAACAAATGACAGCTTTGGATGTAAAATGAGAATCCACAATTATACTTCTAACTCGTTTTATAAAGTATATACAATAGCTGTTTACAATGGAACAGGTATTTTCATCTACAGTTTACATTGAAATACAGACCTCTCCTTAGACCTGTTCGCACCTCAATAATTAGTAAATGACCTGAAATTATCAACCAATGACTGATGGGTTGATTGTTTAACGTTCGTTTTGAAATTTCATCTCGCATCATCAGGAATGAATCTAGACATTCAATTCGCTTACAACTTTCTTCCAAAAAAGTCTTATTTTCTTTAATCTTTTTATATATTGGCTTTAGCGATATTAATGACAAATATCTAAACAAAACTGATGTTTAAATGTTTATAAGAGACTCATTAGCCTAGTTCTGAGCATTTATGTGTTGATTTGAATTTTCGTTGACATTGTCATATTTATAGATTAACGGTTTACAAATCTTTGAATTGTTCGAAATACCATGGATTTTCTACCCTACGAAAAAATTACCTTATCTGTATTTGGCAAAACCTTTCGGAATTTTTATATCCTCAACGCTCTTCTTATAACTCTATTTGGTCTTTTTACTTTTGTGATTCGAGCGTCACTCATGATTATATTGTCAGGCGTACAAAATTATAATCCTGGTATCTTTGATTAGTTTAGTTTTTCATTAAATATTTGGTACATCAGACTCGCGTTTCGTATACAAACCTCGAATCAAAATAGAAAGAAGGTCAAATAAAATATAAACAGTGTAAAATACGACAAAGACAGTCAATGACTAAGGTAAAAAAAACTTTACTGTTTCGAATAATTGAACATTTTATGAACACTTAACTTACAGAAGAAAAATGAACACATCAATGATGCTTCAAGTTAAAATAATCGTGGTGTTTAGTAGGTTAGTGATACCCTAGAGAATGAAACGTCCAACTACTGACGCATCGACAAAGAGGTTTTAAAAATTGATACTAGGCTTATAATTTAATATGTCAGACGTTAGTTTCGTCTACATAAGTCTCATTAGTGGCATTTAATGCAAATCAGTTGGAAAGCCAAATTAATTTCAAAATTAATCTTAAAGTCTTAAAGCTGCAATAGATTATTCAGAAGTTCGCTGAAATAAGGAAGTAGTACACAGTATCAATCACTTTTTCAAACCTTTCTAGGAATATTCCCCGTTATAAAATTATGAGGAAGACGATTAAAATGGGTTTCGATCCCTTGATCGTATGCATGTACACATGGAAAAATTAGTAATGTTAATGGGGCTCATACAAATTTTGATGTCTATATTCAATTAGTTTAAATCTCTAGTATAGTTCACAAACAAGCTAAATACGTATGCGTCGTCAAACTATTGCAACCAAAACGTTCGTTTGAAACAGAACTAATCACACTTTAAGTGCCTAGTTTAAATGAGAAAAACATACCCAACAACATTGAGAAATTAAGAAATTATGACGTTAAACGTAAAACTATAGCAGCAAGTTCCTTATATATAAATTATCTTTAACGGGTCTGAATGTTCTGTATAAGCCCTTTTTGGTTTTAACGATCAGAAATGATTTACACTTTGACTTTTAAACTTTTGGATTAAAGTCTACCATATGAGGGCTGTTTGGGAAACACGTACTATGCTTACAGAATTCGGTAACATACTATTTTAACTACCGTTGGATTGTGAGCCGCACGATGGTAAATTCCACCTATTAGGCATCTAAGTGGATACTAGAATGCTTACATTGATATTTTGTTTGTAAAATTCTACTTCATAGACAGGAAAATTTAACTAAACCAGAGTAATAAAATTTGTTTGTACATATCCATTGTGTGTTTATGATATCAAGCGTTATAAATGTTCACTTCAAAATATTTTAGTCCTGTTAGCTTTTCTGACAAAGGTTCGCAAAATTGATACCATGTTTATCGTTACATACATGTATGTGCGTGCAACAAACAATGGAATATCCTCACATCATAACCCACATCGACTTTAGTCATTTTCGTTTTTACTCCAACATGCAAAACCTGACAGAAAAGTGTTAGCCGTCATTAGATACAAAGTTTTATAAGGTATATAAGATTAATAAGAATATGATAAATAAAATAAGTACCATACATCAAAAAGAATGAAGCAGTGTTGTCCTTATTGGCCTTAAGTTCATACACGCATGGTGAGGAAAAGTCACAATTTGTCTATATTTTGCTAGGGGAATGTTGTAAGATTTACGATACATACATGTATGAACATAAGGAAGGGATCATAAGGCATCTCTTTGATCCCTTGGAATTGAAAATTAAACAGTAATAAAAATCTATAGAATAAAATATTTCAGATGTTCATAAAACATAAGTCTAACAGATACATGATACTACTATTTATGCACATCCAGGAGCGTAATTATGGCTTTCATCAATATTCTTAATTTGCAGAAAATGTCTGAAAATCACGATGGTAGAATTACAAAGTTTATCCGATCTTAATTTTTTAACTTTTTATAAATCAACAGTCACGTTGAATGTCAAAATCAAAATATTATCCTTTCGCATCGTTAACTAAATATATATTTGTTATATCAACATGACAAGTATAATAGTGAAAGTTAACTTTGACAAGTCATAATGAAGTATGTACAATACAGCACACAAAAAGGGAATTATTTTGAAATAAAAAAAAATGTACTTTACATTTGTGTTTTCCGCTTAAAACAAATAATATCTATACCAATATACAGACGTTAATTTGGAGCAAAATCTAAAATCATGGAAAAGCGAAATCATCCTTTTATTCAATTTTTGAAAAAAAGATTTCAAAACAAAATTTCATTACAGCGAATTATGATTAAAGAATATCTGTGTATTCAAAATAAATGTCTTATCTAATGTTTAACACAGTATTGTAACATATCCCATTGAAACATTAAGAAATCATTAAGAAACATAGGTACCAACGCTGTCTGGCAAAGCTGACCCCAGGTAAGTTTGGATATTCTAAATATTTCACTTTGTTGAAAAGGCTCATGCTTCACTACTACAATTATGCTAAAAGGTTTAACTTTATCAGGAAGCCCAAACCAAAAAATAGAGTCAATGATATAGTTCTTTATGAGCTTTAAGTTCCAAGGGATTTTGACCTTGAAACATAACCAAAACTTTTAAACGTAAACTTGACAAGAGGGAACATAAAATTGCTAAATGTAACCTTCAACATGTTATGATTAAAATCTTTGTTTAAAAATAAACGTTTAAAAAAACCTCTTAACCCAAATGAAACATATTATAAACAACAGATTGCAGTGATGCAAATCAAATATGTAAAACTATATCTGACAAAAAATACGTTTCAAAAACATTCTTGATAAAGTTACTGGGAGTGCAAAAACATTCTAGTATACAGAGTATTATTTCGGTCGTTAAATAAAAAACCTGTTTATCGACCAATACAATACTGTGTTATCAGATTAGTCTTGATAATATGTTACTTTTGTATTCTTACCATCGCCATTTAATCAAACAATTATTGATCAATCATAATACACACAACATGTTATTACTATTATATAGTTTTAGGATGATTGTATGCTTTTCTATCACATAGATTTCACAACAGTGACGTCAGTCGTAAACCCAGGAAAAACAAAAATACCGAATACAGTTCACATAACATCTGGTTTTCTAACAGAAGTGATAGCTGGTAACTATGATATCATAAATGACTCCGTAATGAATATGGTTGTAAAACTTTTCATCTTTTTACTTTCGACCAAGGCGGTATTTTTATTTCACCATTTTAGGGCTTTTTATTGTAGTTCTGGGATCTTATTTCTATTTTGCAAGCAAAACACAAGATATAATTCGAAACAAAACATTTGGTTTAAACGATCGAAATAAACACAGGAAAAGAAAAGAAAACGTATAAATCAATTCAAAAGTACAAAAATCTCATGTATAATTATCCTTTTTTTCAGTTTCAGTATCAGTCTTCGTATTTGGGTTAGTCGTGGTCAGTTTTTGTTTTGTATACTTCACAAGGAAAAAAGGTAAGAATCTGCTGTATTTTTTTCTCTTCCTTGAAGTTCAGAACTTTTTGCAGAACAATGAAACACTTTTTCTTTTTGTTCAACTCTAAAAGCTAAATTTTATGTTCAGCGTTGTCATATATATATATATATATATATATATATATATCTTTCTCTCTCTCTCTCTCTCTCTCTCTCTCTCTCTCTCTCTCTCTCTCTCTCTCTCTCTCTCTCTCTCTCTCATTGTGGGGTTTAATCATCTCATTTCTCTTTGCTTGTAGAAATGAATGACAATAAATTGTCATTTGAAAAACCTCTTTGAAATATATAAACACATTCGATGATAAGTTGACTTTAGGTAATAGATAACTTGTAAATCAACCAAACATGTTAATTATGTTTATTTAATTAGAAATTGACAGCAATTTCACTAATTCGTATACTAGTAATGTGTTAATTTGAACAATAAAAAACTAAACATTTGTATTGGTGCTTCATTATATACAATATGTCTTAACGTTTCCAACTCATTTACGTGAGTATAAAACTGAGAATAGAAACGGGGAACGTCCCAAATGATAACATTTTGACCAAATCTCGCACCCGGAGGCGGGCTTTAGCTGGCCCAAACACAATCATGTATACTAGTTCAGCGAAATGAACGTCACACTTAACTCCGAAACATATAAATAAACCAAATTAAAAAAACACACACAAGACTAACGAAGGCTAAAGGTTCCTGACTTGCGACAGGCGAAGAAATGCGGCGGGATTAAACACTTTTTGTGAGATCTCAAACTTCCCCCCTAAACTTCTAGTCAATGTGGAATAAACAAACACACAGTAAAACTCAGTTTAAAAGAAGTCCGAGTCATATGTTAGAATAGGTCACAGAAGAAACTAAGCAAATGACAAAGATCAACATAAATTAACAAAGGACTACTAGCAGTTACTGACCTCAGTTAAACTGATCGAAAGATTCATCATATGAAAATCAAGCACACTCCCTTCCTTTAGGGGTTTAGTATCATACCATCATTAAGTATACGAGAAGAACATATACCGTATCATACCGACAACTGATTTTCGAATAAATGTGTTTATTTCCGATGCAAATACCTTCATTTTTAATGAATACGATTGTTTCAATGTTTGGTTAGATTTGAGGCGAATGACGACATTTATGTTGTTTGTTTTTAATATTACCATAAAATATATGTATATTCGAATACATTTTTAAACTCTTTCAGGTTTTTTCTATTTCGAGACCATTATTATGTTAACCTATCTGCTTAAATGTCTGAACGTCATGTACCCATTCAGAGGATGATTCTCTGACTTACGCTTTACGTTTAACAGTGTTAATTTTTAATCAATAACTCCTTGAATGTATTTTTAGATCCTGATTATCTGTCTAGCAAAGAACAGAAGCATAAAGCAAGAAACTCATGTATGTCACTTTATTTTAGCTTTTCCTGTAGGAGATGGTAGAAAATGCAAATTGTCGAATTCTAATGACTGGAACTTATCTGTGATTAAGTAGATCACGTTTATTTCATTATTATATGATATATGATTTCACGTCACCTTTGACGATCGAACCCCTAGACAAACTGACTTAAGATGTCCATTCTCATGTTGCACTCACTGTTTTAGTTTTATTAATCATGCAATTGTTTTCTGTCAAGGTAACTAAATGGGAAACAGGTCAGTCATTTGATCCAATCACAAAAGTAAATACTTGAAAGAGGAGAAGCTTTAAGAACACTTATATAGCCTCTTGAATTCGAAAATCAAGAAGAATATTTTAAATTTACCGAATAACATCCTTATTTATAAAATTAAAAAAAAAAGTTACAGCAGATTCCATTGAGTGTGTAGCCAAAGGTAATATCTTTGGTTAGCTTGCTTGTTAGCTGAACCGTGAAGTCATTATTAGGTCAGATATACTACCCTCCTTTCGAAGTAGCATAGTCCAACAGACAGATCGATTGGTTTTCTGTCGGACAAGTCTATTCTTAAAGTAAGGTAGTTTACCTAACCTAACAATGACTTCACGGTTCAGCTAACAAGCAAGCTAACCAAAGATATTACCTTTGGCTACACACTCATTGGAATCTGCTGTAAATTAATTTATGTAGTAGTAAATTTCAATAGATTATATAATATGATTGGGTCACTTGTCTTGAATGTTTCTTTTGCTCGTCGTGAATTGTACATTGACGAAATGCATACATTGTTGCTAGTTATAGGAATCCAAATAAAAACAAAGTATCTATTTACAGATGATTGCTTTGGTTTTGTTTAATTTGTTCATTTAGTTAAAAACGTGAGGGTGATTTTAAAATGTTTGACTAGTAATATATACCTTAACGATTACATATTCGCTCATCACGATGAGAGTAAATATTGATGTGCCAAGAATTATTTTTCTTGCTAGAAATTCGTCAACATACATATTAGATAGTTACTTAGTATATGCCTTATTTTGTACACTAGAATATTTTTCAGATTCATAATCATACAATGGAAATTTCAGTACAGTAAACGATTTTTTCAAATATTTGTTTACGATTTTAATCCACTACCTTTGTACTTCTAATAGACGGCTGTTTCTTGAAGCATGCAGCATAATTAGGTTGTTATTTGAACTCAATGATAAAAGGATCTAAATAATGTAAGAACTTTTATTTAGAAAAGACATCTCAACAATGGTTTAGATAAAAGACACAATGAATAAACGTTGGATCGTTAAAAAGATATGACTAACCCTCCAGATTCGTGGTATCTTTATAACAAACCAACCATTATCCATTGTATTTACTTTGTCGAATAGGACACTATCGGTAAATTTATAGTTTAAACGACTATTTTGACATTTAATGACTTATGACTTGGAACAAATGGCTCCTTTGAGTGAAGATACAGACAAGCCGTAATTGTAATTTAATCAATGACGGTAACCGTCAAGACCATGCATTGTGGATTTCAGTCGTTCTTCCTCATTACCCATGTTACCATGCACGAAAACTATACCCTACTGATAAAGTCTGTCTCATATATACAAGATCGAGCGTAACATACCAATTGAGATGTAATACCCGGCATGTTAGTCATACATCACAGTTTGAAGTCGTTCACATGTGTAAATTTCAAGAAAGATGTCTAGATCTGAGAGCTAACAAGTATTCGTCAATAATCTGAATACGAAATAAAAGAACTTTGCAAGATGATTTTGTATACATTCAGCTACATTTAAATGAAAATATCTTCATATTCATCATGATTTATATGAGAATTCCATTCAACCACACTAGCAGGATCAACGGAAAGATTCTTTTTTTTACAACAAATTGGCATTTGAAGTAAAATTATGATAGATATTTTTCAATTTGCCTTATTTAATTAAGCATTATTTACGTTTGAATTTGTTTTATTCATTTGGTCATTTATTCTGTGTCTTTGAAATACTGAAGCTAGCTGCTTCAGCCCTGTGAAAGAAAACTAGGATTTGATACTAGTAGTCAGAATAGGTATTTTTAAAGTCCTGACATGCAAATGGTGTGCAATCATCATTTTCACATGACTTATTTAGTTGAACAAATCGTATCTACCAAAATAACAGTACTACTAATGTATTAAAGGTGGTGATGACATAATGCAATATTTTTAACTGATCAAACAAGAATGTTATCCATGTTTTTTTTTCTTTTTTGTGAGCAACCATAGATTCAATGATTTGAACAAACATAAGTCATATCTTTGTTCGAAACACGTGGTAAAGTATCATGTTTTGGACAAATAATCAATCCAATTGTTAAATGAAAGTTTGTATATTTGTTGGATTAATCATGATTTTGTATTATTATAACAGATGAGATGAAAGATTTACTAGATCGTCTAAAAGAAAGTAACAGGATTGTGATGAAAGAGATGTCAAAAGGTGGGATCATATGTTTAACTGATAATATTGACTACCGTTTCCCAAATATCCTGTTCAAAGTCTATGCTCTTCATGTGGGAGCTGTTCGTGGCTAAATTATATTTATCTTCATATATGTAAACAGGAATAATTCGAATCAATAAAAAAAAATTCTGATTAAGATTACATCCAAATATTTATCTTTGTTCTTTTAATGAATACTAATCTTCGAATATAATGGACACTCAGATATTATTAATCATTGTCAATACTGATACCTGTAGTTTTAGATAAATAGCCTTTTCCTGGTTCTTGGCAGTGTATTTTTAACTGTATCATATTCTACTACTTCAAGATTTTAACAAAATCAGTGTACTCCTGTCATTGTAACTCGATGTAAAAAGTTAAGGATTTCAAATGTTATTATATTTTCACCAAAGGCTGATGTCTTAACTTTTGCGGCTAGAAACACATATCTGATAAGATAGTTTTGTCAACAAAAGGAAATAGTAATCCTTTTGGTCAAGAAGCAATTTTCCTCATATTTTGGAGTGCAAAATATACATACATATTAACCACGTGTTTCGAACAAAAATATGACATTGGTCCGTTGGATTGGGACGTTAAATTCGAGGCCTAATGTACAGGGACATGTCACGCCCTGTGCATGCAAAATACTTCTTCAGCAGATTTCGTTAAGAGTAGGCTTTTTGGGGCCGTTGCAAAGGCAAAATTTGATAGCAACCCCTAAATTTATTCTTTGGCAGTGACACTCAAAATTGTAGACGCTGTAGTTATATATATCTACATTGGCTATAGGTGAAGAGGGAAGGTAGAGATCTCACAAAACATGTTTAACCCCGCCGCATTTTTGCGCCTGTCCCAATTCAGGATCCTCTGGCCTTTGTTAGTCTTGTATGTTTTTTTTTAATTTTAGTTCATTTATATGTTTTGGAGTTTAGTATGACGTCCATTTTCACTGAACTAGTACACATTTTTTTTAGGGGCCAGATGAATCCCGTCTCCGGGTGCGTGATTTTCATGCTGTGTTGAAGACCCATTGGTGGCATTCGGCTCTTTTCTGCTTTTCGGTCGGGATGTTGTCTCTGTGACATATTCCCCATTTCCATTCTCAATTTTATATAATTTTCATTGTTATTTCTAGTTTAAAAGGTGTTGTAGAGTATATTACACTTGTTTAAAGTGTTTAAAAAAAATCTATCTATCTATCTATCTATCTATCTATCTATCTATCTATCTCTCTCTATCTCTCTCTCTCTCTCTCTATCTATCTATCTATCTATCTATCTATCTATCTATCTATCTATCTATCTATCTATCTATCTATCTATCTGTCTATTTATCTATCTATCTATCTATCTATCTATCTATCTATCTATCTATCTATCTATCTATCTATCTATCTATCTATCTATCTATCTATCTATCTATCAGTCTTCTAATTTAGTTAAGTCGTAGTCAGTTTTTGTTTTGTATACTTCACAAGGAAAAAAAGGTAAGAATCTGTTGTATTTTTTCTCCTCCTTGGAGTACAGAACTTTTTGCAGTACAATGAAACACATTTTTCTTTTTGTTCAACTCTAAAAGCTAAATTTTATGTTCAGCGTTGTCATGTCTCTCTCTTTTTCTCTCTCTCTCTTGCTCTCTCTCTTTCTCTCTTTCTCTCTAATCGTGGCGTAAATCATCTCATTCCTCCTTGCTTGTAGAAATGAATGACAATAAATTGTCATTTGAAAAACATCTTTGAAATATATGAACAAATTTGATGATAAGTTGACTTTAGGTAATGGATAACTTGTAAATCAACCAAGTATGTTTAATTGTGTTTATTTAATTAAAATTGACAGCAATTTCAGTTATTCGTATACATCAATACCAGTTATGTATTTATTTGAACAATAAAAAAACTAAACATTTGTATTGGTGCTTCAGTATATACAATATGTCTAAACGTTTCCAACTCATTTACATGAGTATAAAACTGAGAATAGAAACGGGGAACGTCCCAAATGATAACAATTTGACAAAAATCTCGCATCCGGAGGCGGGCTTTAGCTGGCCCCAAAACAATCATGTATACTAGTTCAGCGAAATGAACGTCACACTTAACTCCGAAACATATAAATAAACCAAATTGAAAAAACACACACAAGACTAACAAAGGCTAGAGGTGCCATACTTGAGACAGGCGAAGAAATGCGGCGGGGTTAAACACTTTTTGTGAGATCTCAACCTTCCCCCTAAACTTCTAGTCAATGTGGAATAAACAAACACACAGTAAAACTCAGTTTATAAGAAGTCCGAGTCATATGTTAGAAAAATCAAGCACAATCCCTCCCTTTAGGGGTTTAGTATCATACCATCATTAAGTATACGAGAAGAACATATACCGTATCATACCAACAACTGGTTTTCGAATAAATGTGTTTATTTCCGATGCAAATACCTTCATTTTTAATGAATACGATTGTTTCAATGTTTGGTTAGATTTTGAGGCGAATGACGACATTTATGTTGTTTGTTTATAATATTACCATCAAAGATATGTAGATTCGAATACATTTTTAAAGTTTTTCATATTTTTTTTATTTCGAGACCATTATTATTTTTACCTATCTGCTTAAACGTTTGAACGTCGTCTACCAATTCAGAGGATGATTCTCTAACTAACACTTTACGTTTAACAATGTTAATCTTTAATCAATAACTCCTTGAATGTATTTTTAGATCCTGATTATCTGTCTAGCAAAGAACAGAAGCATAAAGCAAGAAACTCATGTATGTCACTTTATTTTAGCTTTTCCTGTAGGAGATGGTAGAAAATGCAAATTGTCGAATTTTAATGACTGGAACTTATCTGTGATTAAGTAGATCACGTTTATTTCATTATTATTTGATATATGATTTCACGTCACCTTTGACGATCGAACCCCTAGACAAACTGACATAAGATGTCAATTCTCATGTTGCACTCACTGTTTTGGTTTTATTAATCATGCAATTGTTTTCTGTCAAGGTAACTAAATGGGAAACAGGTCAGTCATTTGATCCAATCACAAAAGTAAATACTTAAAAGGAGAAGCTTTAAGAACACTTATATAGCCTCTTGAATTCGAAAATCAAGAAGAATATTTTAAATTTACCGAATAACATCCATATTTATAAGATATAAAAAAAGTTAAATTAATTTATGTAGTAGTAAATTTCAATAGATTATATAATATGATTGGGTCACTTGTCTTGAATGTTTCTTTTGCTCGTCGTGAATTGTACATTGACGAAATGCATACATTGTTGCTAGTTATAGGAATCCAAATAAAAACAAAGTATCTATTTACTGATGATTGCTTTGGTTTTGTTTAATTTATTCATTTATTTAAAAACGTGAGGGTGATTTTAAAATGTTTGACTAGTAATATATACCTTAACAAATATATATTCGCTCATCACGATGAGAGTAAATATTGATGTGCCAAGAATTATTTTTCTCGCTAGAAATTCGTCAACATACGTATTAGATAGTTACTTATTATATGCCTTATTTTGTAAACTAGAATATTTTTCAGATTCATAATAATACAATGGAAATTTCCGTTCAGTATATGATTTGTTTCAAATATTTGTTTACGATTTTAATCCACTACCTTTGTACTTCTAATAGATGGTTGTTTCTTGAAGCATGCAGCATAACTAGGTTGTTATTTAAACTCAATGATAAAAGGATCTAAATAATGTAAGAACTTTTATTTAGAAAAGACATCTCAACAATAGTTTAGATAAAAGACACAATGGATAAATGTTGGATCGTTAAAAAGATATGACTAACTCTCCAGATTCGTGGTATCATTATAACGAACCAACGAGTATCCCTTGTATCTACTTTGTCGAACAGGACACTATCGGTAAATTTATAGTTTAAACGACTATTTCGACACTTTATGACTTAAGACTTGGAACAAGTGGCTCCTTTGAGCGAAGATACAGACAAGCCGTTATTGTAATTTAATCAATGACGGTAACCGTCAAGACCATGCATTGTGGATTTCAGTCGTTCTTCCTCATTACAATGCACTTAAACTATACCCTATTGAAAAGTCTGTCTCATATATACAAGTTCGAGCGTAACATACCAATTGAGATGTAAAACCTGACAGGTTAGTCATACATCATAGTTTGAGGTCGTTCACATGGCCAATTTCAAGAAAGATGTCTAGATCTGAAAACTAACAAGTATTCGTCAATAATCTGAATACGAAATAAAAGAACTTTGCAAGATGATTTTGTATAAATTCTGCTACATTTAAATGAAAATATCTTCATATTCATCATGATTTAAAGGAAAATACCATTCAACCACACTAGCAGGATCAACGGAAAGATTCTTTTTTTTACAACAAATTGGCATTTGAAGTAAAATTATGATAGATATTTTTCAATTTGCCTTATTTAATTAAGCATTATTTACGTTTGAATTTGTTTTATTCATTTGGTCATTTATTCTGTGTCTTTGAAATACTGAAGCTAGCTGCTTCAGCCCTGTGAAAGAAAACTAGGATTTGATACTAGTAGTCAGAAAAGGTATTTTGAATCCTTGACATGCAAATGCTGTGCAAACTTTATTTTCACATGACTTATTAAGGTCAACAAATCGTACCTACCAAAATAACAGTACTACTAATGTACTAAAGGTAGTGATGACATAACACAATCTTTTTTAACTGGTCAAACAAGAATGTTATCCATGTGTTTTATTTTGTGAGCAACCATAGATTCAATGATTTTAACAAACATAAGTCACATCTTTGTTCCAAAAACGTGGTTAAATATCATGTTTTTGACAAATATTCAATCTAATTGTTAAATTAAAGTTTGCATATTTGTTGGATTAATCATGATTTTGTATTATTATAACAGATGCGACGAAACACTTAATAGATCATTTTCTAAATGAAAGTAACAAGACTGTGATGGAACGGTCGTCAGAAGGTGGGATCATATGTTTAACTGATAATACCGACACCCGCTTCCCAAATATCCTGTTCAAAGTCTATGCTCTTCATGTGGTAGCAATTCGTGGCTAAATTGTATTTATCTTCATATACATAAACAGGAATAATTCGAATCAATAAAACAAAATTGATGATTAAGATTACTTCCACATATTTATCTTTGTTCTTTTAATGAATACTTATCTTAGAATATAATGGACACTCAGATTTTATTAACAATTGTCAATACTGATAGTTTTAGATAAATAGCCTTTTTCCTGGTTCTTGGCTTAGTATTTTTAACTGTATCATATTCTACTACTTCAAGATTTTTACAAAATAAGTGTACTCCTGTCATTTTAACTCGATGAAAAAAAATAAGGATTTCAAATGTTATTATATTTTCATCAATGACTGATGTCTTAACTGTTGCGGCTAGAAACACATATCTGATAAGATAGTTTGTCAACAAAAGGAAATAGCAATCCTTTTGGTCAAGAAGCAATTTTCCACATATTTTGGGGTGCAAAATATACATACAATTTTCATTGTTATTTCTAGTCTATCTATCTATCTATCTATCTATCTATCTATCTATCTATCTATCTATCTATCTATCTATCTATCTATCTATCTATCTATCTATCTATCTCTGTCTCTGTCTCTGTCTCTGTCTCTGTCTCTGTCTCTATCTATCTATCTTTCTATCTATCTATCTATCTATCTATCTATCTATCTATCTATCTATCTATCTATCTCAAGAAGATTTGTAAATATGTTACATCAGGAGGTGACACCTGTTACTTTTATACATATTCATTATTTTAAGGTGTAAGATCTATCTATCTTTATTATCGACTCGTGGAAAATGATCAGTTATATCAACATAGAATACCGTTAAAGAACTAAGGCAGATTTCTTAAAATATATCCAATGAAATTAATACAATCTGTAACAAAATGCAAACTGTTCTGACGAACAGATCATAATTCGATGTATAAAAAAGTGTGATGCAAAAATGTCATTTTTTGCCACTATTTTATTTTTCCTTGCTTGTAGAAAGGAATGAAAATAAGTTATCACTTGAAAAACCCCTTTAGAAAATGTGAACAAATCCGATGATAAGTTGAACCTAGGTAATAGATAAATTGTAAATCAACCAACTATGTTTAAGCTGGGTCATTAGATTAAAAATAGACAGCAATTTCAATAATTCGTATACATAAATATTTGTAATTTGTTTATTTAAACAATCAAAGGACTGAACATGATTATTGGTGTTCCATTATATACAATATGCCTAAACGTTAGCAACGCATTTACATGAGTATGTAATTGAGAATGGAAACAGTGAATATTTCAAAGAGACAACAATCTGACCAAAGAGCAGAAAACAGCACAAGGCCACCATTCGGTCTTCAACGAAACAAAACAGTTTGGCATCCAGAGGCGGGCTTAAGCTGTACCCTACACAAAAATGTATAGTAGTTCAGCAAAATGGACGCCACACCAAAGTCCTAAACATACAATGAAACCAAAATTTAAATACACAAAAGACTAACAAAGGCTTGAAGTTCCTGACTTTAGAGAGGCGAATAAATGCGGCGGGGTTAAACACATTTTGTGAGATCTCAACCTTCCCCTTTATTCAATGTGGAATAAACAAACACACAGTAAAAGAAAGGCGAAAGATACAAAGGAAACATTCCATAATAAGTCGAAAATAAACTGACAACAGTATGGCTCAAGACGAAAAAGACCAACAGACAAACAATAGTACACAAAGCACAACAAAGAAAACTAAAGGCTGCGCAAAACGAACCCCACCAAAAATTGGGGGTGATCTTTGGTGCACAGTTTAAAAGAAGTCCAAGTCCGATGTTCGAATAGGTAACAGAAGAAACTAACCAGATGATAAGATCAACATACATTAACAAATTACTACTAACAGTTACTGAAATGCCAGCTCCAGACCTTAATTAAAGTGATCGAAAGATTCATTATATGAAAATCAAGCACAATATCTCCCGTTAGGTGTTGAGTATCATGCCATCATTAGTTATACGAGAAGAACATAACCTGAATCATGCCAACAACTGGTTTTTAGAATAAATAGGTTTATTCCCGATGCTCAGACCCAATGAGTGAATAAATATTAATTCTAAAAAATGACAAAACTATATCCTTTTTGAATAAGTCTGTTTAAAGGTTTGGTTAGCTTTTGTGGCGAATGACGATATCTTTTGTGCTTTGTAAAGAATATTTCCATAAAAATTATGTATATTCAAATACATATTAATAGTCTTTTAGATCTGTGGTGTCTCATTTCATGCTGTTCATATTTCTACACCATTAATATTTTAACCTATCTGTTTAAATGTCTGATCGTCGTGTACCCATTTAGAGGATGATTCCCTGATTAACGCTTTATGTCTAACAGTGGTAATTTGTAACCGATAACTCCTTTAATATATATTTGTAGACTCTAGTTATCTGTCCAGCAAAAAACGGAAGCATAAAGCAGAAATGACTGGTTATACTGCGGAGTCATGTACGTCACTTTATATTAGGCTTTTCCTGTAGATTATGATAGAAAATGCAAATTTTATAAAATATACCACGTTTATTTCATTATATATTATCATTCCAACAATCTATCCATCCATCCAATTATTCATTCATCCATATATCCATGTATCTATCCCTCTATCTGTCAGATCGTGGGTTCAATCCCCGGACTGGTAATTCCAAAGGCTTTTCAGCTAGAACGCGGTCATTTAGATGCAAGAGCAATGCCATTTTGCCTTAGTTTCAGAACACCGTGTCCGGGAAATGGAATATTGTAATTCAATTATTCGAACACTCAAAAGACTGAAAATGTTAATTGATGTTCCATTATATACATATGAGTATGTATCTTCAAATACATCTTTTTTTTTAAATTTGTGCTTCCCTCCTATCATGTTGTTCATATGTCGATACTATAAATAATTTAACCTATCTGTGTTAATGTTTGAACGTCGTGAACCCATTTATTGGATGATTTTCTTAGACTAAAGTTTTACGTCTGACAATGGCAATTTTTAATATATTTGTATATCCTGGTTATCTGTCCAGCAAAGGACGGAAGCATAAAGCAGAAAAAAACTTGTTATACTGAGGAGGCATGTATGTCACTTTATATTAGGCTTTTTCTGTAGAAGATGGTAGAAAATGCAAATTTTGGAAATTTAACGAGTGAAACAACAACATATATCACGTTTATTTCATTATCATATAATATATCATTTTCACATCACCTTTGACTATCGAACTATTAGACAAACTGACTTTAGGCGTCCATTCGCATGTTACACTCACTGTTTTGGTTTTCTGTCACGATAACGAAATGGGAAACAGGTCAGTCATTGATACAATCACAAAAGTCAATACTTGAAAGGAGAAGCTAAAAGGACACTTATATAGCCTTGTGAATTCGAAAATCAAAAACAATATTTTAAATTTATCGAATAACATACTTATTTATGAAATATAAAAAGGAAAGTCAAATTTCAATAGATTAAATAATATGATGGGGTATCTTGTCTTGAATGTTTCTTTTACTCGTCGTGAATTATACATTGGAGAAAGGCATACATTGGTGCTAGTTATAGGAATCCAAAGGAAAACAAAGTTTCTATTAACAGATGAATGCTTTGGTTTTGTTTAATTTGATCATTTATTTAAAAAATTGAGGGTGATTTTAAAATGTTTCACTAGTAATATATACCTTAACAAATACATATTCGCTCATCACGATGAGAGTAAATATTGATGTGCCTAGAATTATTTTTCTTGCTACAAATTCATCAACATAAATATTAGAACTAGAATATTTTTCAGATTAATAATAATACAATTGATATTTCAGTACAGTATACTGAAAACGCATACGAATTTTTTTTCAAATATTTGTTTACGATTTTAATCCACTACCTGTTTACTTCTAATAGATGGTTGTTTCTTGTAAAGCATGCAGCATAATTAGTTGTTATTTGAACTCAATGATAATAGGACCTAATTAAAATAAGAACTTTTATTTAGAAAAAGACGTCTCAACAATAGTTTAAATACACAATGGATATACGTTTGATTGTTAAAAAGATATCACTTACCATCCAGATTCGTGGTATCTCTA
Organism: Mytilus californianus; assembly: GCF_021869535.1. Taxonomy (NCBI): domain Eukaryota; kingdom Metazoa; phylum Mollusca; class Bivalvia; order Mytilida; family Mytilidae; genus Mytilus; species Mytilus californianus. Next base: position 101,216,114 of record NW_026262734.1, on the reverse strand, counting down.
TAATTAGATCCCAACTCCTTTGTTCTAACATGTGTGATCTGAGTCGGATCACCCCTACCAGATCACTCAATCTTAAGTTTCTTTGTTCTGCATGCTTTCTTTTGTTCTGTAACATTTTGGCGGGAATGTTGAACACACAGTTAACTTAGAAATATTTATTTGGAATAAAGACTAACTTTCAAAATTTATGTAGAAGAAATCCACTAAATTTCCAGTGTCTTTGCTGGGAATCAAACCCAGACCTGAAGCATATGACGCCTCGATTCATACTCCTACACGAGGACGACTGGATACAAACTCACTGTTAATTTAGCATATTTGAACATTGTATCCGGGCTCATAACGGGTATATAATATATAGTAAGTATATAATGATTATTGTATGGCATTCTGAAGTAGATGTTCCGGCCGTCGAGGTGATCTTTCACTGACACACCGCGTCCTCATGGGATAACTATTACCGAACCAACGATTATCAATTGTATCTACTTTATCGAAAAAGACACTATCGGTTAATGTATGGTTTTAACGAATAATTTGAAACTTTATGACTTAAGACTTGGCAAAATGCCTTCTGTGAGTGAAGATTCAGACAAGCAGTTATTGTAATTTAATCGACGGCGGTAACCGTCAACACCATGCATTTTAGATTTCAGTCGTTCTTCCTCATAAGCATGCATATTAAACGTTATCCTACTAATAAAGTCTGTCTCATATATACACGTTCGAGCGTAACGTACCAATTGAGATTCAATACCCGTACGATGCAGCAGATGGAAAGTTACTACTGAGAGATTGAAAGAGACAATTAACAATTTGGAATCGGCATGTTAGTCATAGATTATTGTTTGAAGTCGTTCACATGCGTCCATTTCAAGAAAGATGTTTAGATAAGACGCAGCCCTTCTGTGGAAGTATTTTAAATTTCAAATCATCTGAGAACTAACAAGTATTCGTCAATATATCTGAATATGAAATAACAGATCTTTGCAAGATTTTTTTTCATTCTGTTTTATAGAAAACTTTATTTGAATTCTGCTATATACAAGATTGTTATCCATGTGTTTTATTTTTTGAGCAACCATAGATTCAATGATTTAAATTTACGTGAGTCATATCGTTGTTTGAAACACGCAGTTGTGTATCATGTTTTTTTTTACAATTTTTTTCAATCTAATTGTAAAATTAAAGTTTGCTTATTTGTTGGATTTATCATGATTTTGTATTATTATAACAGATGAGATGAAAGATCGTCTAAATGAAAGTGACAGGATTGTGATGGAACTAATGTCAGAAGGTGGGATCATATTTTTAACTGATAATACTGACAACCGTTACCCAAATATCCTGTTCAAAGTATATGCTCTTAATGTGGGAGCAGTTCATGGCTAAATTGTATTTATCTTCATATATATAAACAGGGATAATTCGAATCATTAAAAATCTTTTCTGTGTAAGATTGCATACGAATATTTAGCTTTGTTCTTTAAGTGAATACTAATCTTAGAATATAATGGACACTCGGATATTATTAACAATTGTCAATACTGATAGTTTTAGATAAATAGCCTTTTCCTGGTTCTTGGCCGTGTATTTTTAACTGTATCATATTCTACTACTTCAAGATTCTATACAAAATAAGTGTATTCCAGTCATTTTAACTCGATGAAAAAAGTTAAGGATTTTAAATGTTATTCTATTTGCATCATCTATTTACATAAATGTATTCCCATATGCAGATGAAGTTGGTATATTACTACTAAGGTTGGGGAAAATGATAATTTCCAAATTAAAATCTTGTTTGTCATAGATTTTGGTACGGAGATGACCGCGTATGCCAAATTTGAGGTATCAGTCTAAAAATGAGGCGGAGGCCGCCGTGTTGTTGTTTCTTTAATTTCTAGTTCTGAAGAATATATTAATGGAACCCAATCAGAAAAGTTTGGATTGTTAATTGGAAAAAACATCATCAATATATTAGAATGTGAAATTAAACGATCTGGCTTCTTTGATCTTCTTGTTTTTGACAAGTGTCTGAAGGAACCCCGACTCTTATGGAAATAAGAAGAGGTCGACAAGGAGAGGCACACAGTTCGTTCCCTTGGAATGCTGACAATTTTTGAAAAAGTCTACCTCCAAATTCAACAAATTTCAACAAATTAAGCCATACCAAAGTATAGACCCTGATTGTTTCAGAGAGCAGCTTTAAATACAGTTATTAGAACCTTTTGTTTAAAAAAAACACATGACAATGTGTGTTAGCTATTTAGATAAACGAATGTTATCTATTGGATTAATTATAATTGTGGTGTAGTTTTGTATCAAATAACACGTAATGTTATCTTCATCACAATCATATCAGAAAAATATGGTTAAGGGGTGTGAACGGTTTTAAAAGTATATTAAAAGTAATAAATCAAGTCCATTAAAACCTTAAGTTCCGCAAATAAACTCCAATATCGTAATATCGATAGAAATCGTAAATTACATTTCATCAGCTCGCCCTTGCCGCCTCGGTTGATATTCTTGCCGATCAAGTCAATATCAAAAACAGAAACGCCGTTTTTCTTTAATTGCAATTTTCCCGCCGAAAGCTCGTGTATGTACCATTTTTCTGCGTTTATAGTCACTAATTAAACTTACTTCCAAATACTACGAACGTACATTTACTGAGACTTGACTGTTAGCGTTGCTATCCACTGAATTAAAACATCTTATATTCTGTAAAATATGTGTGAAATTACAATACGTTGTTAATAAGTTTCCATTGGAGATAACCTAAAACATTATACTTTTGAATATAGAAGACTTTTCGAAAGAAAAATTGATTATCTCCCATGGAAACTTATTTACAACGTATTGTAATTTCACACATATTTTACTGAATATAAGATGTTTTAATTCAAATTGTGTCTGATTCTTAGTTTGGACATTTTTATAGCAATTCAAAATTACAACCTATCAACTTTAGCATGACAATAACAATAAAATTTCTATACAAACTGTTAGACTGATTTTTCATAATAACATTGAAGTGGAATTAAAGTCTTATAAGATTGTAAGTATGCTTTATTTTATCACCTTGCACTTTCACGACTTGACTGTGGTTTTCTACAGCAGTGTGTTCAAATTTCTGACCAGTTAAACAGTTTGGTTTTATAAAACAAATTGTAATTTGGTCAGAATTTTGAATAAGTTGCAATAGGTGAACAGCAACACTTACAGTCAAGACACAGTAATTAACATGGGACTTTTCATAAATCAGTTAAAATGGCAGATAGCCAAAATATATCTTTTTGATTCAATTGTGAATCACATAAAATAATATGACATCCTTCATTTAATCCTACGAAATAGGGTATATCGATTTATGACTTTTGAACAGCGGTATACTACTGTTGCCTTTATTTATCGGCAAGCGTTTTGCATATAATTAAAACATTACAGTCAATACAATTGTTAATGCAACAGCCGATGATAACAACCAATTAACATACACAATGTTCAAACATATTTTATTTGCTAAAATATGCAAAAGGGATGAGACACAAGTTAATCAAACTTATACAGTCTTCTCCCAGACACTATGCAAAAGGTATCCTCTATGAAATGTGCATTTAATGTTCTGTTACTTCTATTTTGGAAACCTATGTTTAAACATTCTAAAACTAATAAAGGTCAAATAATAAGTTGATATATATATATTTATTACATTGGTAGCATTGAATTACATTGAATTCACAGTCTAATAAAAACCGATAATTTCACATGTGAAATAAACGTGGTTATTTCACTCTCTGACGTCATACAACAATAGGCGTTGTCAAGACGTCGATAACGTCGGATCAAAACAAATTGTGAATGCGTAGAAAAAAGATATAGTTCCTTACATTTTCTACATTAATTTCATTAAAAAAAGTCATTTGCCAATGTAATAAAAAGAATAACTAACCAAAGAATTCAAATATCGAAAAATCTTCAACTCGTGACCGAACAACACTGATAATTAACTATGCGCTACGCGCATTCGTGAATTAATGTGTTGTTCGGTCACTCGTTGAATATATTTCTCTATTTGCATTCTTCGATTAGTTATTCTATAAATATACCCTTTACAAGAGATAATTTAGCTGATCTGTAACAATTCCATATGCATGCCTTATATATGATGTACTATGTTACGACGCTAGATAAAAACTGACGAGGAATGGTAACACCCGGCCACCGAAAGCTTTATTATTATAGAGCCTAGATGGTCGAGTGGTCTAGTGCGTCGGGCATAGTGCAAGGCGATTTGGTGCCACAATATCTCAGTAGCATGAGTTCGAATCCCGGCCAGGGACGAACAAAAAATTTGCTTCCGCAAATTTACTGATCTAACATTGTTGGGCTGTTGTTTAGACGAATTATATATACAGAATGTATTTTCAGCCTTGTATCACCATCACTGCTGGTGATCCGATGGATAAAATCTGTTGTAGAGTCGTCACTGGTTCAGACGTTATAATATAATTATTTCTGTGACTGCATCTTACATTAATTTGTAGGATCCTTTACAATAGATAATTCAGCTGATCTGTAACAATTCCATCTTCATGCCTTATACATCATGTACTGTGTTACGACGCTAGATAAAAACTGACGAGGAAAGGTAACACCCGGCCACCGAAAGCACAGATCTAACATTGTTGGGCTGTTGTTTAGACGAATTATATATATATATCGCCAATGGCAGTCAGCAGGGTTTAAGAACATCCGTTGTTCGACCTGTTAGTCAAATGCGTTTTGTTTAAATATACTTTTTCACTTTTTTGGTCTTTTGGAAAATGTTGTTTGTGCTGTATTTAGACCCCTCTACCAAGAAATTTGTTTTGCATGCACACGTATAAACATTGCGGTTTTTATCCAACGCAATCATAATTTTGAACGTTTTTTTCAATTTAGACTTGTATATATATAAATTATTGCTTGGGTTTTGTTCAATTTGTTCATTTGTTTGATAAACTTATGATGATTTCATCTGTTTTAAAAAATATCTTTACAAATGCATATTTGCAAATCATTATGAGAGTAGATCGTGGGTTGCCCAGAATTATTGTTCTGCTGGCCATTCGGCAACATACATATTACATAGATACTAAAAAATAAGTTCCAATGTTCCTTATTTTGTAAAAGAGAGGCGAACAATACCAGAGGGATATCCAAATGCATAAGCCGAAAACAAACTGACAACGCCATTGCTAAAAAAGAAAAGGACCATTAGACAAACAATAGTACACAAAACACAACTCAGAAAACTAAAGGCTGAGCAACACGAACCCCACAAAAAACTGGGGGTGATCTCAGGTGCTTCGGAAGGGTAAGCAGATCCTGCTCCACATGTGACATCCGTCGTGTTACTCATGTTAGTACAAACCAGGTAATAAGTCTAATTCGGTAGGTCACATTATCAAAAAGGGGGCGGGATTGTAATTACGACATTAGGAACATATCCGCTATCATCTGTGAAACGGATATTCCATAACAGTCAACCAGTGATGGCATCCGTAAAACTTACAAAGGGGTGATTTCAACTTCACCACTTGGACCTCTTGGTTTAATTGCTTCATTGTGAGCCGCAAATTACGGATAATATTATGGTGTATTATAATGCAATCTAAATTTCAGTACAGTATACCGAAAGTGCAAACGGTTTTGTTTTTAAACATTTGTTTATGATTTTAATCCACTACTTCTGTTTGTCTAATTAATGGTTGTTTCTTGTGAATCATTCAAAATATGTAGGTGGTTATTTAAGCTCAATGACAATAGGATCTAATTAATGTAAGAACTGTAATTTTTAAAAGATTAAATAAGAGACACAATGGATAAACGTTGAAAAGATATCACTTACCATGCAGATTCGTGGTATCTTTATAACGAACCAACGATTATCCATAGTATCTACTTTATCGAAAAGGACACTGTCGGTAAATTTAGCAGTTCACCTATCTCACTTTCAAGAAAGATGTCTAGTTTAGAAGCAGCCATTTTCTGGAAGTATTTGACATATCAAGTTACCAACATGTCGGTTAAGTAACCAGAATTGGTTGATACACATGTAACAAGAATTTAAAAGATTTTGCAATATTTTAAAAACAATCAATGAGTTTTATTTTGTGGACATTTATTGTGTGTCATTCGGATGCTGATGCTGCTTCAGCCCTAGAAAGGGAAACTATGGCGTGCTACATGTAATCAGATTTTCACATGCATAGTTTAGTTTAAAAAAATGTATCTACCAAAAACTATTAATGTACTAGTGATAATTTAGAAATGACACTATGCAATTTTTTTTCAACTACATGAACTAGTTGACAATTGAAAAAAAAGAATGTTAAGCATGTTTTTTTTCTCTGTTAGCCACAATATGTTCAATATTTGAACACTTGAAAAACATATCTCTGTTTGAAACCCGACGCGCCTTTGTGTCTCACAATTTTGACAAAAACACAAATCTGATTGTTCAATTCAAGTTTGCTTATTGTTGGGATTAACTAATTATGATTTTTTATTCTTATACCAGATGAGATGCAAGATGTAAAATACATTCCTGTTGCAACTTTAAAGACTGGGATGGATCGGAAGACAGAAGTTAAAAGCATCCATAAAACTGGTAATACTGACAACCTTTTCCCAAATATCCTGGTCAAAGTGTATTATGGAGGAGGGTAGTTTAGGTCTGGGTCTATGAAAGGAATAGTCTGGAACGTACTTGACTAAGGAACTTTAAAGCTTTATTGAAAAATTATAGTTATCTTAAAATATTTTCAACTGTATCATATTCTGCTGCCCCAGGGAAAAATGATTAATTATGATAATTTTGAGGGCCTTCCTGTCATACTAACAAGATAAAAAAAGTCAAAGATTTGAAATGTTATCATATTTTTATCAAGGGCATAAATCATCACATTTAAATTCCTAAACTGCAAATGATGTACAATCATAATTTTCACATGAACAAATATGTTGAAAAAAAATGGATCTACCAAAAATCTATTAATGTACTAATACTAATGTAGTACTGACATTGTGCAACAGTTTTTACTACATGAACTAGTTGACACTTGAAAAACAAGTAGTTCACGCATGCCTTTTTACTCTGTTAGCCACAATATGTTCAATATTTGAACACTTGAAAAACATATCTCTGTTTGAAACCCGACGCGCCTTTGTGTCTCACATTTTTGACAAAAACACAAATCTGATTGTTCAATTCAAGTTTGCTTATTGTTGGGATTAACTAATTATGATTTTTTATTCTTATACCAGATGAGATGCAAGATGTAAAATACTTTCCTGTTGCAACTTTAAAGACTGGGATGGATCGGAAGACAGAAGTTAAAAGCATCCATAAAACTGGTAATACTGACAACCTTTTCCCAAATATCCTGGTCAAAGTGTATTATGGAGGAGGTTAGTTTAGGTCTGGGTCTATGAAAGGAATAGTCTGGAACGTACTTGACTAAGGAACTTTAAAGCTTTATTGAAAAATTATAGTTATCTTAAAGTATTTTCAACTGTATCATATTCTGCTGCCCCAGGGAAAAATGATTAATTATGATAATTTTGAGGGCCTTCCTGTCATACTAACACGATAAAAAAAGTCAAAGATTTGAAATGTTATCATATTTTTATCAAGGGCTTGGTTCATCACATTTAAATTCCTAAACTGCAAATAATGTACAATCATAATTTTCACATGAACAGATATGTTGAAAAAAATGGATCTACCAAAAATCTATTAATGTACTAATACTTATGTAGTACTGACATTATGCAATAGTTTTTACTACATGAACTAGTTGACACTTAAAAACAAGTAGTTCACGCATGCCTTTTTATTCTGTTAGTCACAATAGGTTCAATATTTGAACACTTGAAAAACATATCTCTGTTTGAAACCCGACGCGCCATTGTGTCTCACATTTTTGACAAAAACACAAATCTGATTGTTTAATTCAAGTTTGCTTATTATTGGGATAGATTAATTAAGATTTTTTATTCTTATACCAGATGAGATGCAAGATGTTAAATACATTCCTGTTGAAACTTTAAAGACTGGAATGGATCGGAAGACAGAAGTTAAAAGCATCCATAAAACTGGTAATACTGACAACCTTTTCCCAAATATCCTGGTCAAAGTGTATTATGGAGGAGGGTAGTTTAGGTCTGGGTCTATGAAAGGAATAGTCTGGAACGTACTTGACTAAGGAACTTTAAAGCTTTATTGAAAAATTATAGTTATCTTAAAGTATTTTCAACTGTATCATATTCTGCTGCCCCAGGGAAAAATGATTAATTATGATAATTTTGAGGGCCTTCCTGTCATACTAACACGATAAAAAAAGTCAAAGATTTGAAATGTTATCATATTTTTATCAAGGGCATAGTTCATCACATTTAAATTCCTAAACTGCAAATGATGTACAATCATAATTTTCACATGAACAGATATGTTGAAAAAAAGGGATCTACCAAAAATCTATTAATGTACTAATACTTATGTAGTACTGACATTATGCAATAGTTTTTACTACATGAACTAGTTGACACTTGAAAAACAAGTAGTTCACGCATGCCTTTTTACTCTGTTAGTCACAATAGGTTCAATATTTGAACACTTGAAAAACATATCTCCGTTTGAAACCCGACGCGCCATTGTGTCTCACATTTGTGACAAAAACACAAATCTGATTGTTTAATTCAAGTTTGCTTATTATTGGGATTGATTAATTATGATTTTCTATTCTGATACCAGATGAGATGCAAGATTTTAAATACATTCCTGTTGCAACTTTAAAGACAATAGGTTCAATATTTGAACACTTCACTTCTACTTGAAACTCGACGCGTCGTTGTGTCTCACTTTTTTTTTTACAAATAATCAAATATGATTGGTATATCTAGTTTGCTCATTATTATGATTAATCAATTATGATTTTTATTATTATACCAGATGAGATGCAAGATGTAAAAGTCATTCCTGATGCAAGTTTTAAGACTGCGTACGATTGGAAGACAGAAATTAAAAGCATCCGTATATCTGGTAATACTGACAACCTTTTCCCAAATATCCTGGTCAAAGTGTCTCATTTTGAAAGGGGGGGGGGGGGGGGGGTAAAATCAGTCCAGGATAAGAATAGTATTGAACGTACATGGGTAAGGAACCTTGAATCTTTATGCCTAAATTATATTTATCTTAATATATATTATATTTGTATGGTTCTGAACCGTCTATTTTAAACTGTATCATATTCTGCTACTGAATGAGATTATACAAAAGAATTACTATTGATAATTTTAAGGGCCTTCAAGTCATATTAACACGATAAAAAAGTCAAGGATTTGAAATGTTGTTATCCTTTCGTTCGATGTGTTTGAGCTTTTGATTTTGCCATTTGCTAAGGGACTTTCCGTTTAGAATATTCCTTGGAGATCTGTATTTTTGTTATTTTACTTTTCATCAAGATCTAGGTTCATCACTTTTTCTTCTAGAAACACAATTACTGGTAAAATAGTTCGTCAACAGGAAGAAATAGTAATCCTTTTTTTGTGGGTAGCAACGCATACATATATTTCTTCTATTTCTAATCAAAAAGGTGTATTAGGGTTTATTCCAGTTGAATAAATCGTATGTAACTTTCATATTCGTATTCTGTGGGTTTTCTTCAGAATAAACAAATAACAAAACTATCCATCTTGGAATAAGATGAATATCAACAGCAGTTTTGGTTCGTTTTAAGATAAGGAGCCGGTCATGTTTTAGATTTGCACATTGTACTTGTTTTTTATTTGTTCAGTAAAAACAATAAAGATGCGGGAGATATCTATGGGACAATCAACAATGTCATGACAGTTACTAATAGATCAATACTATTTGATCACAGAATAAAATTTTACTATTCAAGTTGTTATGCAAGGTTTCATTTAAAGACCAACAATCATTTTCAAACATTCCTATTGTTTGGAGAGCGTGTTGCCACATGGATGAATTACTTTGTCAAATTTTTAATCAGTTTATATCAGTTTTCAATAATGAGACATACAGATTTTTTTCTCAGAGCTTCTCAAATATTCTTGGTGATTGTCTTTTTTTTTTTTTTTAATTAATGCTTAAGTCCCAAAACCTGTTATATAAAGCATTGAGATCTTGGCCTTGTGATATGGGTTCTTAAATAACGTTCTAATGAACTGAGTTAAGCCTCTTTCAACTGATTTTTATAGTTCGTTCTTATGTTGTACTGTTACACCACTGTCCAAGGTTAGGGGGAGGGTTGGGATCCCGCTAACATGTTTAACCCCGCCACATTCTGTATGTATGTGCCTGTCCCAAGTCAGGAGCCTGTAATTCAGTGGTTGTCGTTTGTTTATATGTTACATATTTGTGTTTCGTTCATTTTTTGTACATAAATTAGGCCGTTAGTTTTCTCGTTTGAATTGTTTTACATTGTCATTTCAGGGCCTTTTATAGCTGACTGTGCGGTATGGGCTTTGCTCATTGTTGAAGGCCGTACGGTGACCAATAGTTGTTAATTTCTGTGTCATTTGGTCTCTTGTGGAGAGTTGTCTCATTGGCAATCATACCACATCTTCTTTTTTATATATCTGTGCTACATTTTATATAATATAAGAAGATGCAATATGATTGCCAATAAGACAACTCTCCATCACCTCCAACTATAGGTCACTATACGGCCTTCAACAATGAGCAAACCCCATAGTCAAACTCAGCTATAAAAGTCCCCAAATGTATATCATAACCACAGATTTTTTCTCAGAGTTTCTCAAATATTCTTGGTGATTGTCTTTTTTTTTTTTGACAAGCCGCTTTGCGAGCACTTGAAGTTTGTTTCTTATTCGTATAACGTACCCTTTTATTTATTTCTAAATTACTTTCAAAATGTGATATTTGAACATTCATACATTTATTCAAATAAGAATCAAGAGATTTTTTATCATATGATCTCCAGGTTTATTGATACGTAGGAACAGCCTATAGTGACAAAAGGCGTATATTAAAAAAGTGGGCTGAAAAACGAGATTATGTCACACTCCTTGAAAATATCATGTCATTTACTCATAAGTATTTGACCAAGTTTACATAATAATTATTACCGACCATTGTTTTTAAATGCAGATAGCATATCGTCAAGTGTATAATTCATACGATGCATAATTCATTGATTTCGATTAATACGTTTGCCTTTTATTACGTTGTCTTATATCAACAATATTCATGATATCAATAGAAAAAGTTTTAGATATGTTCCCTTGTTCCATTGTATTTACAGTTAGACCAAGAGATATGTTGTCTGCAGTCTTTTAATCCAAGACAGTTCGATAATTCTAAAGGAATCTTCACATTGTTATGCAGGATTTCCCTTGTTGTATCTGGATCATTTCATGTGGTTTGAATTTTTTGAATTTTGATATTGTGATTGTGTTTTTCTAAATGTTGGTAAATTAAACCTTTGAATTGTTTAAGTTTTTGGAAGCGGTATCGATGTTCCTGTGTTCGTTTAAAAAAATTCGTTCTGTTTGTTCCACATATTGTATATCACACTTTGGCTTTGTTCAAGATAAATGAGGCTTTGATTTTCATGAAATGTCATAGGAAAAGGAGAGCGAAAAAAGCTCTTCTATTCAATGTTGACCAATCAGTATTAATAGAAGATAATCTAAATGAGTTAGTCATTTTTTGGAATTGCACGGGACTATTTGTGGATATCCACGTGCACTTGACGTGTTTAACATGTTTAATAATCTAGCTGCAGCGGCAATGACACCCTTGACAAGTGCTTAATTTAGAAGTAGGATTTCGATGGACTGTGGTTGAATTTATATTAGGAATCGGGTTTATATATATTGGGCACGTGAATATCCTTGAAGCAGTGGTGTATTTAGTTTTCTTGTAATTTTCGTAAAACATGACTATTTAAATGGCATGAGAAAATCAAATGAGGTCGAAAGTAGTGACATTGAATTAGGATCAATATAATGGAATATATAAACGACTAAAGAAGGTTTCTGATAAAAAAACCTATAATCAACAGCCCAACAAAAAGACGGTATACACTAAAAATGCAAATTAGAAAAAAAAATGCACATGCCCTACCCAAAAAAATATTTTTACAATGAAGTGTACTACATTGTTGACAAATCATATCAAAATTATAGAAAAGTATATCGGCTGTAACTCCAAATATGGACAATTTAGTGTTAAGGGGGTCTATAATTCAGTTTGACAGCTTCATACATACTAACTTGTGACCAATGTATATTTGGATTGCTTAACCAATTGTCAATACTACGAAACTATAAACAACTGTTGTAAAAGTGGGAGGTTAAGCTAGCTATTAAACCACCATTTTCTTCGGAAAATGCCTGTACCAAAAGAGGGACGAAAGATACCAGAGGGACAGTCAAACTCATAGATCGAAAACCAAGTCATGGATATGACAGTTGTGTTTCTCTTGATCCGTTGATTGATAGCGTTTGCTCTTGTCAGTTTTTATGGCCTTCCATTTTTTCAAAAACCTGAAGTTCAGTATTTTGTTACATTTTTTTTTATGTGTGAACAACTTGGGAAATTGTTCTGTTTTATTGAATTACCTCAAGATTATTTATTCAAATAATAATTAGAAATTTTTAATCTATTTTCAGAAGAAACTAAAAAAGTCGCAGTTGAAAAACTTACAGAGTGAGTATGTTCAGCAATATTATTTAAATATAAAGTAATCAAGGAAGTCTTTAAAAAAAATTATAAAAAAGAGACAATGGAAAAATGATATATATCAAAATCCAGACATTTATATATAAAATAAAAAGAAATATGGTATAATTGCCAATAAGATACCTTTCTAACAGAGTCTACATGATATGTATATAACTTAAGGTCACCGTAACGCCTTCCACAATGATCAATGTAGCAATAACCGTATAGTCAGCAATTAAAAGTCCCAACATTACATTATGTAAAGCAATTCCCTTAAAAAAAAAATCTGAGCTCACCTGACCTAAATGTACAACGTGGTCTGTTGTCATCCCTTGATGTCTGTCGTCGGCATCTATGACGTTCACATTTTCTTCGTTTTTCCTAAGCTACGGGAAAAACAGCTGCTTTGTAGGAAAATTTTACAAATTCTTTGTTTAAGGTTATGATATCATTAAAATACTAGACTTTGTAATCGACTACATGTTTTAGTTTGATAGGTTGATATTCCAGCAGACGACGGTATTATAATGGCAACTATTTGTGCACCACTACTGACCAACTTTGTAATCATGTGAAGCATAATTCATACGGAACCTTCTCAAAGTCAAAAAGAAAAAGCACAATGCAAAGTTCTTTCTTAAATTTTATTTTCAGGTATATTGATTATGTTCTGTCAGTCAATAAACCACATTTCATTGAATGTTTACTTCTCATATATCCCAGTGAATTCGAAATTAACGATAGTTTGAAAGTAAAAGGTCTGCTTCATATCTTGAATTTTTCCTCGATATTGACACACATGGACGATCTCAAACTAGAATCTATGAGGAACGAGATGATTTCAACTTTCCAATTGTCAACTTCCCTTTTCGCAGTCGTAACATACCGTCTGCTCTATCGTATGTCCTTTCATATCTCATTAGATACGTTACTTTCGTGCATGTTCACGCTATACGAACTGCATTAATAGATGTGTGCTTCTTACACGACTAAAACCGACACTACATAAATTTGAAGGTCACCATCACGATTCAATTGACCTATACGATATGTCAACTCACTAGCGACATATTTTCGCGGTCTAATATTTTTTGATACCAATATTGTAGTCTGATCTGTATGTTCCCGATTGTGTTCTAATCCTTAAACATTTTAATTGAGTGCGAATTCGCATGGCGGCTGATGCATGAAGAGGAGGATACGTCTACCATGTCGATGCACCCGGTCTCGATCCTTTTGAGGTTCATGTTATATTCCTTCGGTATTTTACCTTGATGTGTTTCTTTCTAATCGATTTACGAGATTTGAACATCGGTTAATAAACTCATCAAAGATACCAGGATTAAACTTTTTCTACGCCAGACGCGCGTTTCGTCTACAAAATACTCACAAGTGGCTTTCGAAAAAAAGAGTCAAAAAGACCACATAAAGTACGACGTTGAAGAGCATTTCGGACCACAATTCCGACAGGTTTTGCCAAAAAACAGCTTTAAATTAATAGCTACTGTCGCCAGGATTTAGAAGGGAAACGCTGCCTGCAAAATTTTTTTTTTATTTATTCTGATGGGTAAATTGAACATTTTCTACACCTGTAAATCGTCAAGGTTTGATAAAATAAAAAAACATTTCAGCTACAATGATGCAATATCTTTTCCCGTCAAACAATATTGGAAACTACATGTTCATCGTTTTACTTTGAACAACTTTATCAATTCTTATCCATAATTATCAACCATAGGGATTGAACTCCTGTTAGATATTAGATATGTTAAAAGTTACAATTATACTATTGGCAAATAAAGGCAACAGTAGTATACCGCTATTCGAAATTCATAAATCGATTGAGAAAAAAAAACAAATCCGGGTTACAAACTAAAACTGAGGGAAATACATCAAATATAAGAGAACAACGACACAACAGAAACTCAACACTAAAATGCAACACACACAGAAACGAACTATAATATAACAATGGCCATTTTCCTGACTTGGTACAGGACATTTTAAGAAAAAATGATGGGTTGAACCTGGTTTTCTGGCTAGCCAAACCTCCCGCAATCGTGATGTTGATTGCAACAAGTAAAGATCAGTTGATAACTTGTATTTGGTGAAAAAGGTCAAACTGTAATCTTATCAGATAATTTTCTAAGAATTAGGGGCTATTATTTTCTGAAAGGTTATTTTTTTATATTTCCTGTCATGTGAATCAAAAATACCATTTGTTGTTAAAATAAAAAAGATTTAAATTTTCTCCAAAGAGTGCTCAACGTTTTCTCTGATGTAATGGCATACATAGCAGCACATATTCAACATAGATTTATTTTGCCCCCATATAAAATAGCTTTTTCAACTTCTATGAAAGCAATCGTATTTTCGTACTGAAACCACTGTTTTGGGACTATCTGTATCGAATTACATCGGACTAATATATGAAAGGTCATAATTATGTGAAATTTCGTTCTATCATTTTAATTCTAAAGTATACCCTCAAAAACAACATATGTATGACCGGTAAAGTTTAAATTGAATGCTGCAAGAGATCCTGTGTAGGGCCTATATCTACACAATATAAGGTGAAATGAACATTACTGCCTTTCTCGATATGGATTATAGTCAAAACGATCTGCCAAGAAAGTAATCCAGACCAAACCTAACATTTCTATAACAGTATTGACCCTATTCTTTGGCTTTCTTTTATTAGTGATAAAATTATTTTTTCAGAAATAACTCCTTGTTCATTGAGGCCGTTACATGCTCTGTTGAAGAAATGTGTTATAAAAGGAGTATTATATTTGTTTTTTCCAGATATGTTAAAGCCCGGAAACCACTAATATCAACGTTTGATGTTAAACATGTAAAAGAAGAGATGTGCATTTCGAAAATTAAGTTCTTTAGCGATGCTAGCGAACAAATTAGTTGAGAATTAGAAATGTATTTGCCAACGTGGGAGAGCTGATAAAACCAAAATGAACCACAGTTAAAGCCAGACCCGGACAAGGAATCAGATATATGCGTGATGGAGATATTTCCTTTTTAAAAATTATTTCCAGTTGCATCACAGCAAATGTCAATAAAATAGTTGAAATGATCAATTAAATATCGCGTTAATAAGTACTGCAGTATACTGCATCATCTGATATTCAGGTCTGACAGTTTTATTTCGTATTATAGAGGTATGAGGTTGTGGTTTGTGAAAGTTATACGTCTGTATTTTTGGAGGGTCGGTGTTGTTGGTTGATGTGGATGTTATGCTACTGCGTATTTTATGTATTTCCTGCTATCCTTGTTATGATTAATACTTATATATTAAAACATTGGAGTCAGTAGTCCATAACTAATTTTGTATTGTAAATATGAGACTTACATTTAGTTTTGATTTATTTCGTATTATTTATTTCATATCTATAAAAAGTGAAATACGATATCCATTCAGTTTTTTTTTCATTAAACATTGGCAGATAGAACCTGTTTAGCTTACTATGTTGAAGGGGTTATAACCAAATCTAGTGGATAAAACGCGAAAGAAGCAAATCAGAGACAAGTGTAAAGACCAATAAATTAAGTCGACAGTAGCTTTGCGATGTTCAAATCTTATAAATCAACTATGAAAATTTATGAGACAAACCAAGGTCAAAAATAGAAACTGAGGGGATCGAATAAACTCCAAAAGTAGCCAGACCGGGTGTGTCGACAGAACAAGGAACTCCTGATATGCATACATCATCAGCCTTGCGAATTCACAGTCAGTAAAAATATCACAATCACAATCGGAAATAGGTAACAATCGGAAAAAATCTATCCCAGCAGGCACCCGATGTTGTACAGACGTTGATATTTGGTTGAAAATAGGTCGCAACGTCGGCGACCTAAATTCAACGTCGGTTCAACGTCGACTGGCAAACGTCTGTCGGACGTTATATATAACCTTGTTTTTTTGTCACGACCTTATACAACGTCGACACAACGTCGGATTCCAAATGTCGGTCGGACGTCTAAATTAATCTAAAATATCGAAATAACACGTACCTGGACATATATACCCAGCAGGCACGCAACCTTTTATTTATATTGGTTTACTTGTTTTTTTGAATAAATTCAACGATTACTGTAGATAATATATCTAATTGATATGATTAAAGTGAATGAATAAATTGTTTTAAAATTTTCGCCGTAAAATATTTCAATTACACGAGATTTGATTTCAATTGGCGCATGCGTATGAGGCCGACATTTCGAATTTATGTGCGCCAATTTGATTACAACAACAATTTCTACGACGGATGCTGTAAGAAGTGCAAAGTAAGTGTAATTTTCATTTATTGTTTGCTTTAATAGAAGATATATGATTATTAAGTGTAAACAGTATTGTAGCTGTAATAAGTCGCTGTTACCGCAAGTATGAGTGTACAGTGATCTGTGCAGATCATATCTCGGATCACATATAATTTATAATTGAAGCCTCAGCGAAAAACTATAGGTTGACCTTAAGATATATTTGACTTGTAAATTGAAAATTGGGTGAAGGAACATGTGTTAAAAAAATTATGAACAATGATTTGGTAAAAAGCCAAAGTGTGTGGCAAAGTATTCTAATATTAGTTTAAACATATTGTATCGTTCAAAATGGACAAATGGATATTAGATACAAGTTTTTCAACTTATAGTAACGCTTTCTCCAAAATTCTATCATTGCAGATACAGAGAGGATGGATTAATAATATATCATTGAACATCGGATGAAATTAAAGAATTTATTCGTCTGGCAAGTATTGAAATAATTATCTATAACCCCTTATTGAAGTTAAATTCACCTATGTAAATTCAAACGATAACATTTCGTTCTTATTTATATATGTTGATGCAATTACAAGTCAACGATTTACAACACATGATATTCTTGACCTTGGAATACATTTAAAACAAACAAATTCTTTTCTACTCTATCTGACACTCACAGCATGTTTTCCAACATGTTATCGGTGAAGTAATACACAGATAAGAAACACGTGTGACCATAGCAAATTAATACACAATTTGACCAATTTCAAAGTGGTTTATATGATAACGTCGAAATAGATGATGTGTTTAATATCATGAATACTGATGCTTTATCAATTGACCGTACTTAATTGTTACAGCACATAAAATTCAAGGAAAAAGCAAATATTACTATAGTTTTGGTATCTAAACATAACCCATATACATGTATATGTAAAATAAAAAAAAGTATCACAAAAGACTGGAATTTATTACAGTTTGAAGAAGAATGTAAACAAAGTTTCAATGTTTAACTACTTCTTGCGTATAGCAAACATGCCAAAAATATCTATTGATGAAGAATTTAAATATAAAATAAAATATATCAATATAATTAATTATACATGAATAATATTTATTTTGAATTATAGTAAAATTATAGGGGTCTATCTGGCAATGTAGGATACATTTTTTTATGGGTGTTTTATTATACAAAATGAGTGTTTGTCAAGATCTCGGTGCTTGTGGTGCATTATTGTTTCTCAAGATGAGTGACTGTCAAGATCTCGGTACTTGCGGTGCATCAATTATTGTTTCCGAAGATGAGTGACTGTACAGATCTCGGTGCTTGTGGGGCATTATTGTATCTCAAGAGTGACTGTCAAGATCTTGGTTCTTGCGGTGTATTATTGTTTCCCAAGATGAGTGACTGTACAGATCTCGGTGCTTGTGGGGCATTATTGTTTCCCAAGATGAGTGACTGTCAAGATCTTGGTGCTTGCGGTGCATTATTGTTTCCCAAGATGAGTGACTGTCAAGATCTCGGTGCTTGTGGGGCATTATGTTTCTCAAGATGAGTGACTGTCAAGATCTCGGTGCTTGTGATGCATTATTGTTTCCCAAGATGAGTGACTGTCAAGATCTCGGTGCTTGTGCGGCATTATTACTTCCCAAGATGAGTGACTGTCAAGAATTCGGTGCTTGTGGGGCATTATTGTATCTCAAGATGAGTGACTGTCAAGATCTCGGTACTTGCGGTGCATTATTGTTTCCCAAGATGAGTGACTGTAAAGATCTCTGTGCTTTATGTGCATTATTGTTTCCCAAGATGAGTGACTGTAAAGATCTCGGTGCTTGCGGTGCATTATTGTTTCTCAAGATGAGTGACTGTAAAGATCTCGGTGCTTGCTGTGCATTATTGTTTCCCAAGATGAGTGACTGTAAAGATCTCGGTGCTTGCGGTGCATTATTGTTTCTCAAGATGAGTGACTGTCAAGATCTTGGTGATATTTCAAGATAATTTGAAAAAAAAAAATTATATTTTCCATCATTGATCTGTGTTTGCAATATATGATCCCTTGCTTTATATAAAAAAAATATAAAGAATATTTTTACTATACCTAGAACAATTTGTTATTGAAGTCAGGGGTTTAACTGTTTGCCTCAAAATTTGCTTAAAACATCGATAATGCAGCACTAATGACATTTTGTTGTTAACACTAAACTGTTTGGTTTTTACATAAATTATACATTTTTTATTTTAGAAATGGTACCCATCTAGCAGAATGGGACGAGTGGTCGGAAGAAGAAAGCTAGGACATCAACTGATGGAGCAGCAGATATCAATAGAAATGGAGCAGAAATATGACATTGATGTTTTTTAAAAATACCACATTAAAATATGTAGATTCATTCAATTATTTATTGTTTTGTTTCAACACATATTTCAAGTGTTCAAAGCTCATAGTTCTGCTTTTTAGAACTTAGCTAATTGATATTTGTTGGTTTGTCCTATATTTACTTGGCAAAACCTTATATGTCCACTTCAGGCTCTGCATATCAAGTCAAAAATATAATTTACTGGTCAAGCCCGGATAATGCGACCATTTTTGAACCCCTGGTCAACAGCAGATTGATGTGCAAGGTAATTGTAAGGTTACCAACCTTTGTTGGAAGGAATGATTTTCTGAAGTTTTAAAGATGTTGAAGCACTTATTCAGGACGTCAACTTGTATGAATTATTGTTTCATTACCTTAAGTTGTCCAATTTAAGAACGTTAATAAGGATTTACGTTGGTCTTTAATTAGCTCTGAAGACATCTGAGGATATTTAAAGAGGTTAAATAGTGGTTGTTATGACGTTGATTAGACGTTGTATAGATATCTGAGGATATTTAAAGAGGTTTAATGGTGGTTGTTAGGATGTTGATTAAACGCGGTGCAGACATCTGAGGATATTTAAAGAGGTTTAATGGTGGTTTTTAGGACGTTGATTAGACGTTGTACAGACATCTGAGGATATTTAAAGAGGTCTAATGGTGGTTGTTATGACGTTTATTAGACGTTGTACAGACGTGGAACATCCTTATTCGAGTTCATCCTGTTGGTTGATCTGATGTTGTACCAACGTTGTACTGATGTTGTAACTACGTTGTACAGACGTTGAACGGACGTATGTCAAGACGTTGGGTAGACGTCAGTTATTTGACGTCTAAAAAATATCATATACAACCAAAATCTAACGTGGGCGCAACGTTAGGGTCTGACGTCGAACTGATGTTTATACAACGTCAAATGTCTGCTGGGATCTATCTAAAGATCTAAGACCGCAAAAAAAAAATGTCGCTAGTGAGTTGAGACACTGACACATCGCGATCGTATAGGTCAACTAATTCGTGATGCTGACCGTAACACATATGTAGTGTCTACTTCAGTCTTTCTTCTTCATTACTATGTTGGAGCAGTTTTGTGCACATCCCTGTTCATGAAGTCCATATAGTGTTAACCTTCCTGAGCGTAACGTATTAACTGAGATATGTAAACGTCATACGATGGAGCAGAGAGTATGTTTCCGCTGAAAAATGGGAAGTGGACATCATCCTGTTTGACGTAGACTCTAGTTTGAACTCGTCCGTCTGTGTCAAAAAGACGTACATTGTATACATACAACCGCATGCTTATTCTCACATAAGTAATATGCTACATGTTCATGTTTTCACAGGTAGAAAACAGCTTATCAATTACTGACTGAACAATAGCTTAGTTTGCAAACATTGCATTAAGAAAATCATGAAAGGCATGTTACGAGTTTGTAAATTTGTAGTTTTGTAAGATCATTGTGGTTTGCTTGTTCTGTTGTTTTGGAATCTTTTTGTGTGTTTGTTCAAGTACAATCATATTTCTTATATTTACGTTGTGATGCGTTGTTTTCTGGTTTTATCTTTTACTTGTACAGAATCTAATTTGCATAGCCACACCAAAAACTTACTAGTATTAAAAGGATTCAAAGGAAGAGTCCAAATGAGAGTCGCAAGATAACTGGGGGAGATATACTCCACATGCAGATCATGATATGGTGCTACATAGAAATTGAAAGTTGACAATTAGGAAGCTGAAATCATCTCTTGTGTCGTAAAGTTTGTTCTCAACTGACCCTTTTGTCAATCTCTATATATAGCTAAATGTAAGTATAAGTCAAGATAAGAGGCAGATTTCACTGTATCTGTTGTATCCGCTATTTCAAGTTCACCAAACTTTGAAATGTTTATATTTGTGAGAGGACAACAAAGATATAGCTGAACGTGAAGTTAAAGAATAATTCTGGCTTTTTTTCATTCTGCCTAATAACCTCCTATTTGAAGTCAGCCTCATAAAGGAACATGTCCGCTAAAAGAGAAGCACAGTTGGTTCAATGGGGTGGCCGGTTACTTGATTAAAATCTCCTAAAGTAACGTAATAACTATGTTGTCAATCAAGAAATCAAGCATGCTGATAATGTCAGTTTCAGATTATTCTTTGTTTGAATAAGAATATATTTTTTTTTACAAAGTATGATTTGTCCCTCCATTAAACAAGATATGTGTATATGTTTGCAATTCTTTTTTATGAAACAAAGTAAGATCAATTGCTTCAATTTGTCTGTTAGTTTGGAATGGGGAATACTTGTGTAAAGGTAAGAAAATCCAAATGTGTGCATGCTATTACAAGAGGAAAGAGACTTAGACTGTATGTATTCTGACAAATCATTGGAATTTTTAAGTATCAGCATGTGAATCACAACGCACCTATGTTAAATAGTATCACAATGACTCTGAATCCCGGTTTTGATTGCTGATACAATTCATGTTAATAATTTAGAAAGCGGTTTCGTAGAGTACTTGGAAGACCCAGCATACTATTAAAAAATTGCTTGTAAGAACGCGTATATAATCTTGGTATCCAATAGAGTGAAAAAAGACAGTGCTCTTCATCTTTGGTTGAAATTCCAAAGGAACATAGAACATACCTATTATTATTCAGGATGTTCTCTTTAGTAAATGTCCTGGGGGTAAATGTTGACTTTCCAAGTGAATTGTCAATGCTATAGTACCGTATTTCTTTATCAAGCAGTCGATGTAATATGATTTTGTTTAGGGCTTTATCTGTTGGGACAGGATATTTATCATGAAGCTAAGACAGGTGCTTAGCAACATTTGGGTCTTTAAAGTAATATGAACGAGTTTCTTGAAATTTTAATGTTAAGGCCCCACACAGGATCTCTTGCAGCATTCAATCTAAATCTTACCGATCAAAAATAGGTTTTTAAAAATATTTATTACGAATCCATCACATATAATCGACAAACAATATTTCATTGAGTGAAAACGTTCCCTGCTAATTAACTTTCGCGTTGTGGTTTTTTTTTTTTGCAGAAGTTTACCAAAACGTGACCTTAATAAACAATCAACACAAAATCATGGAGTACGTGAAAAATATATGAAATGATAGACATTAAATAGAGAGAGATTTTTCGTATTTTTTATATTTCCCATGCGTTTCTATTTGTTAATTTAACGGGTTTTCCCCTCCATTTTTGATGTTCAGTTGCCAGTGTATTAACGAATGGTTGTTAAGGTCGCTGCATACGGTAAAGCTATTGGCAAATTAGAGTACGGGAATACAAATTTCAATGTCAATGTTTTTCTGAAGATTTCCATAAGATAAATAATTGTCTTTTAAAAGAAAGTCCATGTAACCGTGATTTATATTAAAACTTAGCCGCCAAGTATGTAAAAAATTAAAGTATCACATAACTTTAAAGATCGATGTTGCATGTGAATTCATAGACCCATTCAGTTTTGTTATTCCAAATTGTACAAATTTGCAAGAAAATGAAAATTTTGGAAAGAAAAAAATTAACATACACAGGCATGGCCAAACTTCCCAACATTTGTTTCACTCACAGTTACCAGGAATTAAAAAATGATAACAAAATCATTGACCTTAGAGATTGGTTGGGTGACAGGTGTAAAATACCATATCATTGATGGGTGGTGCAATCTATAAAATAAGTCGAAGGCTCGACAACATCAAGACCAAAGTCAAAACGACAAGAAGGTAAACTATAGTCCATGACATAAAACGCTGAAAAGACTGATCAAAACGTCATCAATTGAAAACAAGTGTAAACTCCAAGACGAGAGGTCAACATTTCCTACTCCGCTAGTGTCATCATAATCATACGGTTTATAAATTTGTTTATTTCATTTATAAAACAGACAGTCAATTAGACATGGACTCAGAAATATCAAAAATAGTCAAGTGTTTTAATGCACGAAAACATTAATATTCATAAATGGTGAAAGAATTGATGTGGGTCTATGCCTATGTTACAGAAAAGTCTTCAACAAAATAGTGGAAATAATTTTCCGGTTTTCGTTTTTTTCGGGAATTTTCAACAAATTTCATAAAAAAGCATATGGTTTCCAGCAAATTTGTATCTGATTTAAATAAAATATTCATAAGATTTCTCATATATCTTTTTATATCTGATCACCGACAGGGATGATTGCATTAATTAATACAGTAACAAAAAAATTTTCAGTATAAGGATCGGAATCGAGCTTATAGTGTAGCACTTAACTCAAATTATGTACTAGTACCTACCTACCTATAATCAGTGACGATGTTCGAGTCTTGGACAAAACACTGTTTGAATTGTTTTACACTAATCATTTTTGGGCCCTTTATAGCTTTATGTTCGGTGTGAGCCAAGGGTGTTGAAGGCCGTACTTTGACCTATAATTGTTTACTTTTTACACATTGTGACTTGGATGGAGAGTTGTCTCATCGGCACTCATACCACATCTTCTTTTTTCTATATAATAATACATGGGCTTAATTTGCTTTCTTAGTACTAACGAAAGGTACAAAGAATGGCGTACAATAAAATCAGTCTAGAGAAAGCAACCTTCCTCGCGTTATATTGGGTTTTATCCTCAAACTGTTATGATGCAGGCATCCCTTTTGAACTTGCGTAGACGAAGCGCGACTATCTGGTATCGTTTGTGACTTTTACAACCACTGTTATCATTTCTGTGAATGTTTCGTCCATGATGGCATCACTATCCCAATAGTAAACATTCTCTTGGTGACATGAAATCAAGAATTATAATTCATACAGTAATTTTTCATACAATTAACTTTTCATCAAATGGGCAAACCATGTTTTTCATTTAGGTTTTCTTCAACCAGGCACTGATGTTCTAACCTGGATTAAGCACAAATGTTGTGAAGTTTTGGTTTTCAATGCTCTTTAACTTCATACTTGTTTTTGTTTTTCAACTGGGTTGATTCGAGCGTTATATGCAGACGGAAAGCATGTCCAGCCTCCTAAATAATATGTCTTGAATATTGGTGACTATTTTACAATCAAGGTCAGATACCACTGCTCGTTGGACGTTTCGTCCCTAATTTAATAACAAAAACGGCACTGAATATGCACGTTCTTACACGAAATATCATTGATGCGGTCATTTTCTATTCAATTAACTGTTCTTTAAATGTTAACATCATTGGTAACACAGGTTTTCTCTCCCAGGCATTGAAAGCCTCTGCTGGATTTGACACAACGTGTTGGTGCTCTTCAATTCAACTTTAAATTTTATTCAGCCTTCCAACTGTTTTAAGTCAAGCTCCACGGATGAATCTCATGAAGACTAAACTTGCGTCTGGCGGACAACATTATAACTTTGATGGACGTTTTATCTACGAAGGAGACACAAGCTTAGAAGTCCAAACTCTCGTGCTGGCATGCAGTATTAAATATTCAAATCAATCGAAAACCCTAAACCCGGAATAGACGAGCTTAACTGGATTAAGCAGAACTTTTTGGAAGTTCCGTTTTTAATACTCTCCGACTTCGTATGTTTTTTTTTGTTGCTTTCCAACTGTTTTGATTCGAGCGTTACAGAGTAGTCGAATATATAGCAAACCCGCATTTCGCGTACTTATCTCTACGCCTAGTATCTTTGGTAACTTATGTATCTCAGTCTGTGGATTAACACAAAGAGGAATGAAAATGAAAATAAGTTCAGAAACGGCATTCTTAGTATGTAGTATAGATATTACATATGAAAAAAGACAGTAAAAACAACGCTTAATAATACTGTATCAATGAATGTTCGCTGCAAGCTCAAAGTACTTATTCATATTATGTTGATATGGAATTACATATCAGTAGGGAGCTGCCGGCCGGTATTTGTCAAAGAGACAGCACCCTTTGACACAAAAAAAAAACCAAAATCCCCATATCAACATAAGATATGCAATAATAAAAATATTGATATAATATTTACAGTCAAGATCTAAATCGACCAATATATATTCAACAGTTGCTTACTAGGATATAATCATATCAAAGAATAATGCCTAATTACACAGTTACTCAGTTAATATCATAAAGAAATTGTATGCGCTATGCAAAACTGCATATAGTAAATACAGAAGGTTTTTTACAATTTTATTTAATACAATGTCCAACAAGAAATATCTTACATTGACGAACATGTTTTCCTCCTGTACCAATTAACCAATAAATTATATAAAAATATTTAAAATATTCCTTACCATGAACAAACCAATACATTTAAACATTAATTTGAATGAAAATGATTAATTTTTCCATATTTGAGAATGAGAAATACTTGAAAATTCAAATGTCTAAATCTGAGGAAAGAAAACAGAGATAAAATATTATATAAAATTGGTGTCAACTATGTAACAATAAATTATTATTTGAAATTGTTGCTTTAATTTTAAATAACTGATATCATACCTTGTAATGTGAGTAAAAGTTTATTTACTTTTCATCTGTGTTTTTTATGAAATATTAACAAAGGAGGGAAAAAAATAAAAACTAAGCAAATAATGTTTGATTTTTAGACAAGTTTCATAACAAAATATCTTGAAAGAATCATACATAAAGATATTCAAATTATAATTTTGATATCTAAATACCAATCTGTTAAAGTGTTATGACAAACTAAAAAAGAAGTATTATATTCAACTATTGCGTGTATTGATTTGCAGATTTAAAAATAGAAGAATGAAATTTCAAACCTAAAACAGAAAATTTGCACCCTCTTTCAATAAACTTTTACAAAAATAGATATATTAAATCGGAATTTAATTTGCTCTGTATAAACGAAAAAGGAAATGATTTAATTAAAAGCTATCAAATAATAATTTAATAAAAAGCTCTTCCCAAGAGTCTCGAATTATTTCAAATAAAATATAATGACGAAAAGAAAAATGTAATGGACATTTAACTATCTACAATCAGATCAAATGGCAGAGACAACATACCAATACTGTAACTTCTTCTTTGTATTCAAGAATATTTTCATATACCTCTTTTAAATCAGACATACTATTAAATAAATAACCGCTTTTATCTTAATCTGCTGTAGAAATATCCCCTTCTATATTTAATTTTTGTATGTTGGAACGTAGATATTGAAAACATTATCACACCCAAGATTCACAAGATGCCCGTGGATCAGTTTTATTAGTATAAATCTTTCATACTCAAAATATACTAGTATGGAAAAGTTCAACCCCATGCAGTAACAGTTTGTTTACAATTTAAATTAAATATATATTTCTGTCCGACTTCGACTTGCAGCAATTTTTTTCTTTAATTTTTATGTCCGTGAACTTTCATCATATGGTCTGCATACCTGAAATTTAAGTTAAAAGTACTTTAATAAACAATAAAAGATGATACTCTCTAATGGTCTTGTTAAATTAAAAAAATAGAATGTCACGAGTCATTTCCAGCTTTAGTCCCATGGATATAAATGTTTCATTTAAACCTCATACAAAATTGTTAATCCTTTCCAAATTGTAGTATTGGCCCAACATCCTTGTAATTCTGGTTTCTAAATGTCCAACAACCGACAAGTTATTAATAAAAGGTTGCATTGAAAGACTTTTAATAACAAATACGACATGTCATCATGATAATGGATTAGGTGATAGTTCCATCGTTGTAAATGTAGAGGAGGGTCTTCTTACCCTTCCGGAGCACCTGAGATCACTGCATAATTGTTTTTGGGGTTCGTGTTGTTTATTCTTTTGTTTGTTGGTAGTGTTTTGTAGACCATTGTATGTCTTTTCGTCGTTTTCCGTTTTTGTCATATCAGTCTCTATTCTTTTGCCTATGCTGTATTTGACACAACTTTTCGGAGTTTTCGATTTCTAATGCTCTTCAACTTCGTACTTGATATTGCCTGTCAACGGGTGTTTTTCTAGCAACACCGATGGGTCTAACATGGACGAAACACACGTCTGTCGATAAAATGTTGAATTGTTGAAACACTATAGTTTGTTTTACCCCCAAGAATAGATTGCATTAGTTGAATTTGGCAAAGTATTTCGGAATTTTCGATTTTTAATGCTCTTCAACTATGTATTTGATTTGACCTTCCAACTGTTCGAACGATTTTGATGAGTCTTATAAAG
The DNA here is from genome assembly GCF_021869535.1 of Mytilus californianus. Taxonomy (NCBI): domain Eukaryota; kingdom Metazoa; phylum Mollusca; class Bivalvia; order Mytilida; family Mytilidae; genus Mytilus; species Mytilus californianus. The sequence goes on along the minus strand of NW_026262734.1, from coordinate 101,188,597 downwards.
ACGAAACGCCCTCCTGGTGAACCAAATTATAAGCCTGATATCTTTTATGAGTGTTTCTACTTATAAATTTGTATTCTCCCTTTGGTGCATTTCGCCTTTTTTTTTTTAGTAATGTCGGGCTTTTTATCATTTAACATATGATTAATTATAAATACGACTTACTTTTCATGCCAATCAGCAGCCATGTCTCGCTTTCAAGATTCTGTATGGGCTAGCTTATACAGTACCTGATTAAACATACCGAATAAATGTATAGTTATAACTACCATGTTATAGTTTTCCCCCTTAGAAGCAAATGACGAAAATTTCCCCTATATATGCATTATACGTTTCTAGGTATTGTGGATTCAATTAGTTTCGATGGTACCAATTTTCCTGGATTGAGGCAAAATGGGTTTTGCCAACGTCTGTATACAAGCCTTAGACTATTCATAATTTGTTAAACATTTCAATTCGTGATTCTACTTTACCCATGAAATGCTAGAAAATTGGTTTCCCACGAATAAAAATAAATCCACAGTACACAAATACATGCATCTACCATGTTGTATATATCACATTTGTTATATTTTCAAGAGTTTGTTCAACTGCAGTAATTCACTGTTTGTCAATGAAAACAAAAATTATTTCAATACTAGGCATATTTGATGGTTGTCATTACAAATTGTTGGATAATGTTCAGGTGGATAAATACACCCATTTATGAGACATTTTCATAAGTGTGTCACAGCCATTTAACAATGTTGCTATATGATATTTGATAAATTGACTCTGACAACTGAGCAATACAACAAGTGTAAAATGTGCTGAATGCATCTACACTTCAATGAGTTAAGTTTCTCACATAAATCGTACATCAAAAGTTCGTTTTATTACCTGCATCAATGTAACACGACAAATCGTAATAATTTCATGTATGTAATTTTGATTTAATCATAATATACTGTGATTAAATATGTAACAATTCCCGAAATTCTCTTTTTTTACAATAATGTTTGATAGTTCAATGTGTTAAAGCTGTCCGTTTCTTTTGTCTGAATCAGCAGACTCTCTTTCCATGTTCAACTTATCAATATTTGTCTTACCAAGAAAATCAATGTATGTAGCAGTATTGTGTAAAAAAATGTCACGGTCCTTGCTGTCTTGTTTCCCAGGATAAATCTTCCCTGGAAAAAAGCATTGTACATTGAAAATACATCATTATATTATTTCCTCCACTAACTGGCGTACCACCTATTTAGTAGACTAAGTGTGGTATGGATAAGCAACTGTACTGTTGGCTACTGTGTGCATGTGCAGGATAAAATTACATTAAAAATATAGGTGCACAGACTAGTGAAATAGCGCCTTTGAATCCGATTGTTTGAGAAACTGGTAAGAAAGTTGTAGAATCTGCCAGTCATTATCTATCTTTTGATGTGTTACTTAAATTTTAATATAAATAAACTGTTAAGACAGAATTATGTCTCGCCTATTTGTTATTTTGATAATGCAAATGTTGAAATTAAAATAGCAATACTTTAACATGTAAGTTATGCAAATATTGAAAGTCAATGAACCATGACTGAAGGTACAGGGCTAAAACAATCTCCATGGAAATGAGATGTGCCAATGCTAATACAACTGCAAACATAATAGTATTGACTTTTCATAAGTCGTCCCCTTTAAACAAACCTAAACACAAACATTAACTTGTAAACTATGTAAAATTTTCAAAGTCAATGAATCATAATTAGGAAATGAGGTTATATAATCTCCATGGAAATGAAACTTGCAAATGCCAATACATTTGCATACCGAATATCATTGACTTAACATTATTGGTTCATCTTAAACTGACCTAATCACAAACTAATACATGTACAATTAAGCAAAAGTTTCAAAGTCAATAGACCAAACAAAGGGGTAAGGACCAAATATTCGCCATGGAAATGAGATGTGCTAATGCTTATACAACTGCATACCAAATATCAGTGACCTACCACTAACGGTTCCCCTTAAACTGACCTAATCACAAACTAATACATGAAAGCTAAGCAAAAGTTTCAAAGTCAATAGACCATGAATGAGGGGGCGGGGACAAATAATCTCCATGGAAATGAGATATGCCAATGCTTATATAACTGCATACCAAATATCATTGACCTACCACTAGTGGTTCCCAATAAACTGGCCTAATCACAAACTAATACATGTAAACTAAGCAAAGTTTCAAAGTCAATAGACCTTGACTGAGGGGGCGGGGCCAAATAATCTCCATGGTAATGAGATGTGCCAATGCTAATACAACTGCATACCAAATATCAGTGACCTACCACTAACGGTTCCCCTTAAACTGACCTAATCACAAACTAATACATGAAAGCTAAGCAAAAGTTTCAAAGTCAATAGACCATGAATGAGGGGGCGGGGACAAATAATCTCCATGGAAATGAGATATGCCAATGCTTATATAACTGCATACCAAATATCATTGACCTACCACTAGTGGTTCCCAATAAACTGGCCTAATCACAAACTAATACATGTAAACTAAGCAAAGTTTCAAAGTCAATAGACCTTGACTGAGGGGGCGGGGCCAAATAATCTCCATGGTAATGAGATGTGCCAATGCTAATACAACTGCATACCAAATATCATTGACCTACCACTAGTGGTTCACCATGAACTAGACCTAATCACAAACTTATACATTGTTGACGCCGCCGCCGCCGTCTCGCTTTTTGAATCCGTCAAGGCGAGACAAAAACTGATTTATCAGTAACAAAAATACCACCTAATTCAAGTCCTGTGTCGATATGAAATATCACCGATACGGCCATTTTCCGTAAATTTACTGTTTTATTTAATGTTGTGTTAATGAAACACTAATCTCCATGGAAATGAGATATGGCAATGCTTATACAACTGCATACCAAATATCATTGACCTACCACTAGTGGTTCAAAAGAAACTGACCTAATCACAAACTAATACATGTAAACTAAGCAAAGTTTCAAAGTCAATAGACCATGACTAAGGGGTAAGGACCAAATATTCTCCATGGAAATGAGATGTGCTAATGCTTATACAACTGCATACCAAATATCAGTGACCTACCACTAACGGTTCCCTTAAACTGACCTAATCACAAACTAATACATGAAAGCTAAGCAAAAGTTTCAAAGTCAATAGACCATGAATGTGGAGGCGGGGCCAAATAATCTCAATGGAAATGAGATATGCCAATGCTTATACAACTGCATACCAAATATCATTGACCTACCACTAGTGGTTCCCAATAAACTGACCTAATCACAAACTAATACATGTAAACTAAGCAAAGTTTCAAAGTCAATAGACCATGACTAAGGGGTAAGGACCAAATATTCTCCATGGAAATGAGATGTGCTAATGCTTATACAACTGCATACCAAATATCAGTGACCTACCACTAACGGTTCCCTTAAACTGACCTAATCACAAACTAATACATGAAAGCTAAGCAAAAGTTTCAAAGTCAATAGACCATGAATGTGGAGGCGGGGCCAAATAATCTCCATGGAAATGAGATATGCCAATGCTTATACAACTGCATACAAAATATCATTGACCTACCACTAGTGGTTCCCAATAAACTGACCTAATCACAAACTAATACATGTAAACTAAGCAAAGTTTCAAAGTCAATAGACCTTGACTGAGGGGGCGGGGTCAAATAATCTCCATGGTAATGAGATGTGCCAATGCTAACACAACTGCATACCAAATATCATTGACCTACCACTAGTGGTTCACCATGAACTAGACCTAATCACAAACTTATACATTGTTGACGCCGCCGCCGCCGTCTCGCTTTTTGACTCCGTCAAGGCGAGACAAAAACTGATTTATCAGTAACAAAAATACCACCTAATTCAAGTCCTGTGTCGACATGAAATATCACCGATACGGCCATTTTCCGTAAATTTACTGTTTTATTTAATGTTGTGTTAATGAAACACTAATCCCCTGGTATACCGTCTTAGTCTTATTTCGGAAACTTTTGGAAAGTTTTTGTTTTCAGTGCTCTTCAACTTCGTTATAGATTTAACTGTCCAACTGTCTTGATTCGATCATAACTGAAGTCTATGATTCATTTCAATTACAAACCAATAACCGATATTTCCTTCGAAAATCCGGTTAAAAACATGTTTTATGTAATCAAAACTATACGTGTCAACATTTTGTTAATAATAACCACTGCGTCAAAAGGACATTTAAAACATAAACATCTTCTAAGCGTATCGTACCTACGTCTAAGAATTAACAGTAGACGATTAGATTATCAATTCGTTTGACAAAGGTTAACTACTATTTGAAATTGCCAATGCAATTGACGGTATCATTATACTCGTAGTCGGTGCTTTGACACTTAATTTGACTTTGTTCATTTATTTGGTTTAGGTCTCACTTGAAACAAATTGCATGTGTTCCAAAAATAAAGTTTCAGGACCTCTCGCCTACATAATAAGTTGATAAACATTTGGGTTCTTTTTGATTGTATACTCCACAACATCAATAGCATGTACTATTTCATCTTGGCTTTCCTAACATTGTTACTGAACATAAGGTTCACAAATAGTGCCTTATAATACTACCACTGTGTTATGTTCGGATTTTATATTTACTCATTCTACTCACTCATTTTGTAAATTCACTAGAAAAATTACCGATTCAATTACAATGAATATATCTTAGTTCTTTATTCACTTTAGGTATGGTTGAAATTTCAGAAAACAGAATGTCACCTGAATAATACATTTAACATTCACCACTCCCCCCTTCTCCCCCCCCCCCCCCCCCCCCCCCCAGGTTGACTGGGGAATAAAAATATGGTCACTTTGTCTTTTCCGACCGGAAGCAAAACCCTTGTCAAAGTGGGCCGTTTGTTTGGCTGTGCGGGATGTACAAATACGCAGCCACGTCCTGTCAGAATGGGGACGTTAAATCCGATTTCTCGTGTCACGCTCTTTGCACGTTAAGAGCCCTTGAAACAACTTATTGAAGGGTCCGCAGAAGGATTTTTACAAGGAAAGATTATGTGCCTATCCAATATACCCGTATTTTCCAGAAGCAGTCAAAATGTCCCTGACCTTCATCCAGGACGGCCTCCATTACAGGACCTACCTATTTTATATATTGTTAATTTCTTCGTGTCTTGAACATCCATGAAATATGTGCCACTGGACGTTAAACAACCAACAGTCAATCTTTTATTTGCAAAACAAATTATACTTATAAAAAGCAAAATTATGCAGTTTGAAATTGCGTTTCTTTCTCGCAAATCAAAATATTTATTTAATACAACATACGAGTAAGTTCTAAAAAATTAAAATATCACTTGATAGTTTGCGTACTTCCGAAATGCTTTTCTGGATTTACCTTCATCAGGAACGCTCATACTTAAATATTTGGAATTCATAAGCACTGGATCGATACCCCTGCTTATGGACTGTTACTCCCCGAGGGTATTCTCAGCTCAGAAGTCAGTGCTTTGATACTGACATGATTTGCAACATATACTTATTGATAATTCCCCGTTTATTAATTAAGAAATGTTAAGAAACTTCAAACTCTTTCAGACAAAATTGACCTCTGACTGGCAATTCTTTTAAGTCCTTTTCGGTTATATATTTTCTTACTTTTCAGAGTATTTGCGTATCCCTGGTTTTCAAATGTTAAGGTTTGAGTATGCCCGATGAAGGTAAATCAAGAAAAGTGCTTCGGACCCAAGAAATTTATCAAGTGTTTATGTATTGAAAGCCATGGATGTATAAATACGTTAAAACATTAGGAGTTATATGACCAAGAGTGACCAAAATTGTCAATTTCATCAAAGGTCAACTTGGACTGCGGGAGTTGGAACCTAACTTTTTTAATGATTTCTTAAATTAGGAGATCTTCCACAAATGTACAAAATGTGTTGTGGCCTACTGGACTTTTATTTTCGCAAGAATATAATATTTATTTCCAATGTATTAAACTCGTTAGTATCTTTTCCTGTAAAAGCAATTTTCAGATCTCGAATCTAAAAAAAATCTTTTTACAAGGGTCATCCTTTTGAAAACCAACATTTACTGAAGAAAGTTTTATCTTACCATGCTGAGAGTTATTTTATCATATGGTTTGAGATTCATGAATCGCCTCTGTTTTCCTGAAAATTCAATCAATAATGTTATCTCCTTTACCAGTACAGTGCAACTATATATTAAATGCTAATTTAACACAATGAACAAAATTTCATGAATTTCCATAAAAGATTTAAACTTGAATATAGTAAACAAGAGGTAAAAAACAACAATAATTTTCTTCAATTTAATTCTAGAACTGTAGACTTTTTTTATCATTGTATAAGAACAGGCTATGTTGACATGATTCTGATATTGCAATATTACTTTTTATAGTAAAGATCTCCTTTCTGCTGGTGTAGTAGTTCGCACTTCTGTTTTGACATGAATTATCATTGATATGGTCATAATCATAAATTAATTGTTAAAAATTTTTGACTTTATTGAAATACTAAGGCTTTTCTATCTCAGAAATAAATTACCTTACCTGTATTTGGCAAAACATTTCGGAAATGTGGGTCCTCAATGCTCTTCAACCTCGAACTTTTCGCCATTTACACTTATTTTTTTTTGACAACTTTTCGTAATTTTCGGTTTTTGAAGGATCTTACCTTACTTCGTACTTGATTTGAATCTTCCAACAATTTTGATTAGAGCGCCACTGGGCAGTCTTATGTAGACAAAAAGTACATCTGGTGTACCAAATTATAAGTTTGGTATCTTTGATTAGTTTAGTCTTTGTTTTTTTATAAAACTGATGTGACATTATGGCATGAAAAAACCTTACCGTTCTGCTGAACTTTGAAAATAGATCCAGTTTCTCCTCATAGTGTGTAGCATATCTGTGTTTAGTTCCATCATCCCTAGCTGTTCTACTCTGTTTAAGAAAAACACATCAATTAAAGTTTGACTGCCTCACATTTAACAAGTTTTAGACTGAAATGTATAACAAAAACTATTGAGTCTTGTTAAAGAGTTTGAGTTGTTTAGCACTGACAACTCAGAAAATGGGCTGAACAGAGCTAAATTGTCTGCATGTAGAATGTCTGATATGTACAGATGTATAAGTCTAGAACCTTTGTTGACTTTGTACATCAGTTGATATGTCTGAGAGTATTGAAAATTACTATTAATTGGAAGTAGTCTTTTAAAATTTTTATAGATCAAAATGGCAATTTCGATCTGAAAAACATTTACTAGTGCATGTAACTCTCACTTGGCATCTATCCATAGACTGACTAATTACTTTTTTTTTAGATTGAACAAACAATATGGTGTTTCGTCTTTTAGAATATTCACAAAAATGTAAAAAATCAAAATCTCCAAAGGATTCACCAAACACTTGAAAATAGTATCCAAATACCAAGATTATGATGGGTATAACCAATGATCTATATTGGAAAGGTGCGATTATGCATGAACTGTATGCACACCATATGAGTCTATAACAAGGTGTAAACTCTTAAAACAAAATTTCAGGGAAAAAAAATCGAGGAGGGGGATCCTTTAGAAAGCAGGTTAAGAGGATTCCTGGACCAATACCTATGAAAGCCAAACTTTAATAAGATGCTGGCAACCCAATATGCCAAAAATACCATAAACAACTTCTCTTGGAACTCCATAGAGGCAACAAGACGAAACTTCCCTAATACAATAAGTGTTGTAAATTTTCAAAGTATTGGCAAGTAGGAAGTGAATGCACGGCTGATGTTAAAATTGCTTACTCTCTTCAACTCAACATTATAAGGCTGCTGACCAATTATTAAACCATTCCCTTTGATAGAAGACGAGTAAGTTTGGCGAAAATTTTCCCTTAAAACGAATGTCGCAAAATTTCAATTTACCTGCAAACATTAAGAGGCTGCACGGCGGATTTAAAAACTCCTTACTTGCTATAACTCAACATTATGAAGCTCCAAACCAAATATTAAATCATTCCCTTTCATTGAAGCCAAGCAAACAACGACGAAAGTTTTCATCATAAGATCTTGCGGACGAATGGACGGACGTATTCAAACGGTTAGTATACTTGTTTTCGCCTTAGACGATGCAGGTAAAAATAGACAGGAGTTCCCAATGATTTTTATCGCCATGACAGCTATGGTTGTTTGATTCATGCAAAAAAAAAAGATGTATCTCCAGTTTATAAGAGAAAAAAATATTTCTGCATGTTCCTTAGAATTTAACAAATCACTTAAACAAGTGGCATAATTTTATTCATAATTTATCAATTGAAAATACATATTTGTGTCAATATCAGCAATACAAATACCGATCCAATTCATTATTTTCTTCAAATCAACCAACCAACGAAAGTGTACTTACAAAAGATAATTTAATTGTCACATAACACATGGACTTTAAGTTTGATCTCAATAAAATAACATGATACTTGTCTTTCCAAACACACAGAGTCGGAGTAAATTCCATACTTTGCTTTGAAATTCTACATATTGATATAGAACTTTACCTGTGGGTAGCTCTGAAGGAATCGAATTTTTTCATACACCTTTACATTATCGGACCTCAGGTTATTAATTTCATTCTGGAGTAATGATACTTGCTGTTGTTGATTAAGGGTTTGCTGAAAATATTTCGTAATCGTGACTTGTGAATCTGTACCTCAATAACTTAATACTAACTAAAGTTTAGAGGAAATTTAAAGAAGAAAAACTTTAGATGTACTTTCACTTTGAAATCTAATTAATCAAAGCAAAAACCTTAAATGATTCAAATTTGTTGTTGTACACTTACTTACACTATGTTGAACGCATCTATCCCATCAAACTTGAAATAAAGAATACAACAGATACAGTTAAGTCTGATATTTTGACTTACATCTAGAAAATGTACAAAACTTTACAAAAAAAGAAGTCAGCTTCAAAATTGTGAACATTATATTTCTATGTAGCAACATTCAAGCAGCGCCTGCATATGGAGTATATATCTCACAGCTGATACGATATTCCAGAGCATACATTTCCTATCATGATTCCTTGAAAGAAGGTTACTGCTTACAAGGACGCTATAAAACCAAAGTTTCCAATCATCCTTTAGAAAGTTTTAGAGACCGCATCGGGAGTTGGTTGACCGTTTTAGAATATCTGTTTTACAGATAATCACGGATATGCTCCAATTGTCGTAACCACAATCCTGACTATTTTCCGCGATTGTGACATCACGGAATGAGACTTATCAACGGAGCTGTACTGGCATGAGGAACATGCCGGATCCACATTATTTTTCAGAACTCTGTTGGCGCATTTTTTGTGTAAGGAGCAAATATCTATTAATGATGTTCGAACAGTGTTAACATGCACGAGGGAAACGTATTAACTGAGTTATGTAAACGCCAAATAATGGAGCAGAGGGTGAGTAGTGGTGCACTTTTTTGTGCTTTTTTGTTAAATATTTGTTTGTTTTGAGATTGTGTCACAGTGATGACTGCTGTACCCATATTGTGACCATTTTACCTATTATGTCTGTTTTGTTCACGCATCGTTGTAAATATAACGGAATTTGATGCGACTGTCATACAAGTGAGAGGTTTAGCGCTATAAAACCAGGTTTAATCCACCATTTTCTACATTTGAAAATGCCTGTACCAAGTCAGGAATATGACAGTTGTCCATTCGTTTGATGTGTTTTATCATTTGATTTTGCCATTTGATTAGGGACTTTCCGTTTTGAATTTTCCTCGGAGTTCAGTATTTTTGTGATTTTACTTTTTAAGTATCTATTGAACAACTGACAGTCTTCTGAAATATCAATACACCAAACTTAACAAATATGTTTTCGATCAAAACGGCAAGCATTTTGATGATATCATCTTCGGTGTATGTGGTTCTCCACGAAGTAAGATTTTTCACGACACAAAACAAGGAATTTGTATCCAAGTTTACCATTTTTTTAATGAGACAATGCAGTCGATCTTTCAATTGAGAATGGGGAATATAAGTTTAAAGGGTAGATAAATTTAAGGTTTGGATATTACTTTAAATTGTAAAGATTGAAGATATTGGAGAAAATCAATAGAAGTTTTTCGAATCCACATCGGATTTACAACGCTGGTTGAATATACTTCATCAGAATATATTATCGACTTCGGTGTATTTGTTGTGGTTCATGAGAATATTTCGAAAGGCAATATTTTACCGTAGAAAGAATGGAGGTAAGAACTTGAAAAGATGCTTAGTCGAACATCTGAACCACTCAGCTATATATCGTCCTATTGTGGAAGTTTAGGTCTCTAGTATGAAGATGGGATATTTTCATCGTCTTCTTTTGAAACAGAACTAACATGTTCAATTATTATAATTGAACCAGAGCATTTGTATGTTAATTTCTCACAAAATGCATTAGGTGTTTTAACGAGGATTTGTAAATGAATTGGGAAATTTGTGTGTCGTAATCTTTCTTTTGTTTTTTAACACTTGATCACATGTATTCACGAACAAAACTATACATCTCTTCAAGGTGAGATAATAATTCATCAACGTAATTATTAATACAAGGAATGGGAATAGGAATATTATATGGTTCGGAAGCATAATCACTCTGTCGAACATCAGCATATATTTCCGGTTACAACCAGTTGCTGACATCAATATACCAGTGTTAACATCAAAATCATTAACATTTTTATAAACCAAATTCTGAATAATTTTCTCAAGTGTAGCATTAAAGTTTTCAATGACACCTTTAGAACTGGGTCTTTAATGAGATTACCTTAACTTTCTATTTCAAATAAAATAAATTTCAAATTATCCGCCTTGGTCAGTATTTATTCCAAGGGGTTTTTAAAATCGAGACACGAACTCATGAATCAACTTTTGGCAAGTGCTTCTGACTGGTGATCTGTTGGAAGAGATTCCATCCAACATATAAACGATCCCAAATTACAAAAATACGATCCATCGGAAGCCCAGCTATGCATGTTTGTAAAGCTGTTTTTTGCCTTTTACTTAAAGCTCTGTTCTTGTTAGAAACTAAACATATGTGTTTAATATCTTCAATAATCTTTTACCGATAGAAACTAGATTTTATCTTCTAGACGGTTTTATCAATTCCAACATGAGCTTCATATATCATTATGATAACATCATCGTTTGTTTTTGTTTTTTTTTTTCATTTATAAGTATTAGTAATTGAATTTTATCATTTGCGAATACTGTAAACCAACTTATATTCGCGGATACTTTATTTCGCGTTAAGTCCCTTCTAGCCCATTTGGCGGCGATATAATATCGCAATTTTCAAATTTACCTGATGTAGTCAAATAAAGAAAGATCCAAGTTTTACATGATTGCAACGATTTATATTCGCGTTATTGTTATACTCGCGAAGGTCGCGAAACAAAAACTCGCTCGCGAAAATTAGTTGGTTTACAGTAACCTTTTCTGGTATAGAAATCTGTAATCCTGATGTAAACACTTAAAATTAGGCCACTACTTTCTATCGAGTGGACTGTTAGACATACCTTTTTTGTGTACACTATTTTATCAATTCACTGATGAACACATTTCAAATCAGTATCTTCTCTCTTACATGTTTCAAGTTCTTTAATTGTACAACCATCCTGCCAATATCTTGTAAACCTTTATTATTTGAACTTTAGGTCGCTGCTCCAACTTCGTCAGAAAGTGTATTTCGACTAAGATATCCAATATAATCTACATTACTTTTAATTCAGACCCGTTAATCACAACTGATTTACAAGTCTATTTTATATCGTTATATTAATCATCTTTTCAGCACACTGAGGCTGTTTACCATCTTTTCACTGATCCATGAAATGAGGTCGACATCAGGTGAACCCTGACTGACGGACATGTAGACATTGCAAAGAATCCATTTACCAAATATAGTTATCCTATAACTCATAAGTGCGAAATTCACCTGCCATAAAAACTAAAAACAAAATTTTAAGCAGTTGCTGAACCATGCAAATGAGGTAAAGGACAATGGACATAGAACAAACGGAAATTTCGTAACATAAGCTATCTGCAAACAAGATATGAAGCATCTAGGTCTTCTACCTTCTGAAAAATAATGCTTTATACAAATAGTTTACGCCGAAGTCGGATAGTAATCCATATATCTCGCATACTGAGACTTTCATCGCAGGCGAGACAATAAATTGTTATTAGTAAAAATACAGAAATAGGTCCGCAATAGGTGGTGCACAGTTAGTCCCCATTCGAATTCCGATAAGTTGACAATATACGGAATCTCCTTAGCGAACAAACATGTTAACTAGTAAAAAAATCAAGTGCAGTTATCATATCAAAGCAGGTCCAATTGACATAGATCTTTCGTTTGTCGTTACTAAAAGATTAGCTAAAAATGTTTTGAAGATATATATTCACATCCTTTTTAAATGCCTATTTAATTACGTATGTGATTTTTTTCATAATGAGATAATGAGACAAAGTGGTATATAGGTTAAAAAAAACTAAATTTTTTAACAGATTCATTCGAGAACATTAATATGAGCATGCAATTTAGCAAGAACTTCCAACGAATTTTTGACACTTCAAAATTGATTGATTTCACTATTTTCGTAGATCTAATTTGAAATATTTATTACCGGTTTTTTTATTGTACCAAGTACTAGTATACTAGAAAGCAGAATAGACAGTTTAGTAGTGGAACAATGGCTTATAGGTGAAATAAATCTATATTTGTAAGGTGTTTTGCGGAAGCCAGTAAATAGTTGGAACTTTCATGTCGAAGTTTATATTTGTTAAAGATGTCCAAAAATTTAGTCAGTTGGCCCGCCAGATCTTCTCTATCTATAGCGGTTTTCAAAATATTAGACAAACATTACATTTTAACCATATGTTCTATTTTTTACCATGTCAGTCTTGTTTCTCGGCAAGCGGCGTCATCTGATACATTTAACCCTATTATTATATTGTTGATTGTGGCTAAGTTTGGTTAAATTTGTAAAAGTTTACGGACGACGACGAATGGGAAGTGATGGCAATATCTTACAATGGCCCTTCGGTCAAGGTGAGCTAAAACATGTAAAAGTACAATCAATACCATAGGTCAAATGAAATGCAATATTATGTCCAATAAGAATCAAAATGAAAGAGAAATCAGTAGTCCACAATACCTTACACAAATATTAAAGATAGCAAAACGGTATTTATTCAAAGGTGTAAACTCATGGACAGAGGGACAGAGAGGAGTACATTGTTCCTGCTTCATTAGTGGCACTATAAGCACAATATGATTAGAGTTTTGTATTTAAGGAATAATTCATGGACGCCATAGGTTTGTTGGAAATTTACATATGGCCTGGGCCGTAATATAAGAATTTTATCCTAAGCGTTAGCGAGGGATAAAATTTACGAATATCACGGCCCAGGCCATGTTTAAATTTCCAACAAATCAATGGCTTCCATGAACTATTTCGATTCTAATAGGACAAATACGGTAATTAAAAAACTGAAGCGAGGGTGGGTATGCCGTGTATGTGACTGTTCTTTTTTACTCCCTGTTAGATAAAGCTTAATATTTCCAATGAGTCTATAGCTTGCATGAATTATTTCTTAAATAACCGCTAGAAAAATGAGATTAATTCTTTTAAATCTCAACCCCAACATTTTACATTTTTAATTTACATTTTTTTCTCGTAAGCTTCCGTCAAATCCACAGTTGACATTTCGTAACTAAGGAGCCGCCATGTTGACTTGCTGAAAGCAGTAAATGTGCAAATTATGCAGTAGAATAGAAAATAAAACAACACCTACCTCAAAACTCCATTTTAATGCAATATTATCTGAATTTGGAGGGTTCACGTAACGGAAGAAGCTTCAGCTTTAGCATTTTCCATGTTTTCATTCGTATGACGTCAATTTTTTGAAATGACTTTAATGCGCCGAAAGCATTAATCATGTTAATGGAATTTCGCGGAATTTTATCTTATATTGATTTTGTACATTTTTCCGAGCTCTAATTCATTAATTCTTTCTGATCAGAATAAGAATAAAGGTTCTGTAGTTTTTTTGGGTTTTTTTTTTCAATTGCATTTTTTTACACAGCGAAATCGGCATAGCGTATGCACATAGGTTACGATACGTGGGAGGTATATTGTAACAGTCAATATTATGTACATCTCTGAGTCTGTGCTAAGTATAGATATATCGAGAATTTTATCACGGAGTTGTTTACAAAGCGAAAGAAGCACGTCATATTAGAATTGTAATTAACACATACAGAGTATACGTCAATGTGACAGTAATCCACAACACAATTGAACCTGAAGACTACAAATGGTCAACAAACGGTCTTCAAATATAAACAACTTCGTGCTTTATATATCAAACTTGAGTGATTCTACACAATTAAAGAGAGTTATATAAAATTAAAATAATCGACCAATGCCAGATTCTTCCATGCACAAAACAATTATATATGTAACGTGAGGGTATCCAAATTGCACCTATTTTGACAGTGTTTTCACCTACGTCTATTTGTGATCCAAACAAAAGTTTCCATTCTGGGTTTATTTTGTACGTGTATCCTTATTTACTATATCGTTCCACCAATTTAATTTTGAATCTATATTAAACCATAGAAGCATGGATTTGAACTGACCTCCAAACGATCTATGATTCTGTAATGAGGAGTATCCCAATTGCACCTATGCTTAAAATCACATTCTTAAAAATCGAATAACAGATGTTTTCTTTTATTTCTTCAAATATTTAGAAAAAATTGACATTAGTCCATGCTTTTTATTCATTTTTCGAGAAAGGGATGCTTGTGACATATTGTATTTGCTCATTTTTAAAAGATGACTTTTTGTGGACGTCGCATGTCAACGTTTCCATAAACTAACTTTTTTTACAGTGAATATTTCATCTGTTGATATATACTGCCAAAGTTTTGTGCATATCTACATATATTTACCTATGTTGAAAGACGTGCATAATGTCAAATCGTAAAAATTAAAATTGTTTATAGTCTCTAAAAAAAAATGTAAGATTTCCGCGGCATTTTTTTGCTCCATAGGTGCAATTTGGGTACTGTGACGTTATATACTCAACAACAAAAGAAACGCACCACCTGCACAAGATTTTTTGAAGTAATTTTTTCCATTGCATATTACTCTTTTTAAAGTGATTGGAATGAGTCCAAATTTTGACACAATGTGTGTGTTACTTCATACCAAAAAACAACAAAAATGACTGTGGTTATAAGTTTCATAATCCAATTCTTGTCTAATGACAAATTTGAAATTGACTTTTCTCACACTTTTGATTTTTTACTTTTGATGTTGAAATCTTCATTTTTGTCACTAAAATGGAAATTCCTCTGTAAACTCTGCATTAAATTGAAGGTACAATCTATTTCTACAAATTTAATTTGTAGCAAAAACAAGAAATTGTAAAACTAATACATATGGTAAGATGTGATGCATAAGTTCCTTGCAAACATTGCATAGCAGTCATTAATTGGTATAACAAAAGGTTCGACGAAGAATGTACACTAATATTCACTTATCAGTACTCCAGAAGTCACATCTACGGTATTACTTCTCATACTGTATGAAAGAATGTTTCCTGCTAATGTAAAATTTTAAGAAAGAAGACGTGGAGTGTACATCAATGACATATCAACAAAACGACTGAGAATAAATAAAAGCACTTTTCAATTTACCCTCGATTGAAAACGCTTAAACCAAAATATATGAAAACCTTATGTACATGAAAACGTAAGGACCGATATGACCAAAAGGGACCTTAATAGAATAGCTAAATCCATCTAAAGTCAACTCTGCCTAAGGATTTAAGAACCTTAGCTTCTAAATAATTTGATTATCTAATTAATTTAGAGAATATTAAATAGATTAGTTATAAATCGTGTCAGTACCAAAGAACTGACTTCTAAGCTGGTGATATCTTCGAGGATTGCAGTCCACTAGCAGTATTACCGACCCAATGCTCCTAATGAAAGTAAAAAATATAAAGTTGTTGGGATCGAAGCTCTTTTCTGGATTTAACTTCATCAGGAATACTGAAACTCTAAATGTGAAATCCAAGGATGAATGAGTACATGAACACAGGAGGAGCGTTATGACCAAAAGGGATCTATAAAGAACAGCCAAATCCATCTAAGTCAACTTTGCCTGAGGGAGGTAGAACCTTAGTTTTAAATCATTTCATTTATCAACAAATAATGTTAAAAGTTATGTTATAAATCATGTCAATACGAAACATTGACTACTGAACTGCTGATACCTTCTGCGAGAAACACTTCATCAGCATTGGTATCGATATTTCAAGTGTCTGTACAACATATCAAGTTAATGAATGGTTTCTGTTCTATAAGAAATTTTGAATAAATTAGGCATATTAAATCAAACATCTTACACTATCATGCTATATCATACTCTTCTATTGGCTCCATACTTCTAATTGAAATTCAATTTCATATACAGTGCCAATAACTCCTACATGTCAAGTCAAACTTATTTTTTAACCTTTTATTATGTAAATGAAAAGTTCAACAAGAAAACATTATATATTGATGACATAGTCTCCTCCTATACAATTGTACATTAAATAATTGTAACATGTCATAACATATTTACCACCAAATGTATCATATAATTTAAAATAAAAAACTGAATGAAAAACCTAGGTTCCCAAAAATGAGCATAAGGTGTGCCTATAAATTCCAATGTTAAAATCTGAAGAAAGAAAATCATTGATAAAGTTAAAAATGTTGGTCTGAATTACATAACAATGAACACATGTTTTAATATTGTTAACTGAATTCCAAAAATAATGATTTTAAAATGAAGAAAAATTAGAAGATATATGCAAGTAGATTTATTTCGCGTTTATGTTATATATGAAATAGTAAACAAGGAAAGAGACTGATCGATATAAGCAATTTTAAAGAAACTTCCATAACAATATACATTGAATGCTTCAGATAGATTTTTCAATTATTATTTTGAGATCTAAAGATGAATCGGTTACCACAAATAATAATATTATTCTATTAACCTATTGTTTGTATTGATTTACAGATTCGAGAATATCGTAATAAATTTAAACCTAAAATGGCAATGTGTACTTTCTATTAATTAATTTGGCCATAAATACGTATATTAAATCCGAATCTAATTGGCTCTGTATAAAAGGAATGGCAAATAATATAAGTAAAAGCTAAAAGTCAGTGTACCCGAAAGATTTCAAATAAAATACAATGTTGAAAAAAAAATGTAATGGAAATATATGTCTCTTAACAAAATCAAACGACAGAGACAACATACAAATACTGTTACTACTTCAGCCTAATTAAGATTCCATTCAGCCATGTCAGTACAATTATCAAAACAGATTTTTTATCACTTAATTTTGAATATAAAGATTACTGTTGAATATTTTCATTCCTTCAGCTTCAACATCTATTTTAGTGTCCTAATTCCAATCTTGAACATTAATATTCATGGAATACTAATTAGTTCTTTATTAATTTCATAGGTATCTTGCAGATTTGTGCCGATCATTACAAAAACAGTTTTCTCTTTATCAATTTTAGAAAATTCCCTATCTATAATTAACTTATGTCTGTTTGATTGTAGATATGGAAAACATTATCAAACCCAAAATTCACACGATAGCCCATGGATAGTTCCATTAGAAAAATTCTTTCAAACTCAAATATACTAGTATTGAAATGTTAACCCCCATGCAGTCATAGTTTGTTTATATTTTAATTAAATATATATATTTTTGTCTGGCTTCGACTTGCAGCAATTTCTTTCGTCAATTTTTATGTCCATGAACTTTCATCATATGGTCTGCATACCTGAAATTTAAGTTGAAAGTACTTTCATAAACACAAAAGAAGACAATCTCTGTAATGATCTTGTCAGATTGAAAAACTAGAATTCTATGAGTCATTTTCAGCTTTAGTCCCAAAGGTATAAACATTTAATTTAAACATTATACAAAATTGTTAACCTGTTTCAAATGCCTGTATTTTAATTCTGGTTGCTTAATGATTAGCAGCCGACAGTTTATTGATAAAAGGTTGCATTGAAAGACTGTATAATAACAAATATGACATGTAATCATGTTTATGGGTTAGATTATTGTTCCATCGTTGTACATGTAGAGGGGAATCTGCTTATCCTACCGGAGAACCTTAGATCACTATCCTGTTTTTTTGGTGGGGTTCGCTTCGTTTACTCCTTGTTTTATTCTAAGTAGTGTAGTGTAGACTGTTGTATGTCTTTTCGTTGTTTTTTGTTTTTTGCCATAATTGTGTCAGTCTCTTTTCTTTTGCCTACACCATATTTGGCAGAACTTTTCGAAATTTTCGGATTCTAAAGCTCTTCAACTGCGTACTTGATTTTGCCTTTCAACTCTATTGATTCGAACGCCACTGACAGGTCTTACGTAGACGAATCACGTGTCTGGCAAAACAAATTATAAGCCTTGCACCGTTTATGAGTTTTTACAAACACTGGGTCGATGCCACATCTGGTTGACGTTTCGTCCCCGATGGTCTTACATGCCAAGTGGTCAGCACTTTTGTGTTGACATGAAATATCATTGATGTGTTCATTTTCTGTAAACTTAAAATGTTGAATTACTGGAAACACTAAGTGTTTCTATCCCGAAGCATACATTGCATTAGCTGAATTTGGCAACATTTTTTGGAATTTTCTATTTATTTATGGTCTTTAACTACTTATTTGATTTTGCCTTCCAACTGTTTTGATTTCAGCGAATTATAAAGCTGGTATCTTTGATGAGTGTTTCTACTGATAAATTTGTATCCTCCCTTTGTTATACTTTTTTTTTATGTTTTGAAAATAATGTGACTAAATTATTTAACTTAAGATTAAACATAATTATGACTTACTTTTCATGCCAATCAGCAGCCATGTCTCGCTTACAAGATTCTGTGTGGGCTAGCTTATACAGTACCTGATCAAACATACCAAATAAATGTACAGTTATAACTACAATGTTATAATTTTTCCCCTTAGCAGCAAATGACGAAAATTACCCCTATATATGCATTATATGTTTCTTGGTTCAGTGGATTCAATAAGTTTCGAGGGTGCCAATTTCTGGATTGAGGCAAAATGGGTTTTGCTAAAGTCTACATACAAGCCTTAGAATACTGGTACTTTGTTAAACATTTCAATTCGTGATTATACTTTACCCACGAAATCCTCGAAAATGGGTTTCCCACGAATAAAAATAAATCCACAGTACACAAATACATGCATCTACCATGTTGTATATATCACATTTGTTATATTGTCAAGAAAAAAGTAAAATCACAAAAATACTGAACTCTGAGGAAAATTCAATCGGAAAGTCCGTAATCACATGGCAAAATCAAATGACAAAACACATCAAACGAATAGACAACAACTGTTTGGTCCACTGTAGTAATTCACTGATTGTCATAGAGAGAAAACTAATTTCAATACAAGGCATATTGATGATTGCCGAAACAAATTTTTGGCTAATCATCAGGTGAATAAATAGACCCATTTATTACACATTTCCATAAGTGTGTCACAGCCATTTACCAATGTTGCTATATGATATTTGATAATTATTGACTCTGACAACGGAGCAATACATCTAGTGTGATATGTGTAGGATGCCTTTAAGTATAGGTCAACATCAATTTGGAATGAGTTAAGTTTCTTATGTCAATCTTATATCAAAAGTTCGTTTTATTACCTGCATCAATAGCACTCTAAAAATCATAATAATTTCACCAGAAATGTATACTGTGATTAAATGTGTACATTCCTGAAATCACTATTTTTAATTGTTGATAATTTGTGTTAATGCTGCCTCTTTCTTTTGTCTGAATAAGCAGACTCTCTTTCCATGTTAAACTTCTCAATATTTGTCTTACCAAGAAAATCAATGTATGTAGCAGTATTGTGTAAAAAAACGTCACGGTCCTTGCTGTCTTGTTTCCCAGGATAAATCTTCCCTGTAAAAAACATTGTACATTGAAAATACATCATTATATTCTTTCCTCCACTAACTAGCGTACCGCCACTTTAGTAGGGTGGTATGGATAAGCAACTGTACTGTTGGCTTCTGGGTGCATATGCAGGATAAAATTACATTAAAAATACAGGGGCTCAGACTAGTAAAAAAGCGCCTTTGAATCCAATTGTTTGAGAAACTGGTAAGAAAGTTATAAAATCTGCCAGTTATTGTCTATCTTTTGAGGTGTTACTTAAATTTTAATATAAAAAACTGATTTATCAGTAACAAAAATACCACCTGATTCCAGTCCTGTGTCGACATGAAATATCACCGATACGGTCTTTTCCGTAAATTTACTGTTTAAGTGAATGTTGTGTAAATCGAAACACTAATCACATGGCATAGACCATCTAAGCCGTGTTTCGGAAACCTTTGGAAAGTTTTTTTTTCAGTGCTCTTCAACTTCGTTATAGATTTAACCGTCAAACTGTCTTGATTCGATCATAACTGAAGTCTATTTTCAATTAAAACATATGTTATGTATATGAATAACTTAATCAAAACTATATGTGTCAACATTTCTGTAATAATAACCACTGCGTCAAAAGCACATTTCAAACATTGTTATCTTCTAAGCGTATCGTAACTACGTCTAAGAATTAACAGTATACGATTAGACTCTTTCAATTCGTTTTACAAAGGTTAACTACTATTTGAATTGCCAATGCAATTGACGGTATCATCAGACTCGTAGTCGGTGCTTGGACACTTGTAACGACTTTGTTCATTTATTTGGTTTAGGTCTCACTTGAAACAAATTGCATGTGTTCCAAAAATAAAGTTTCAGGACCTTTCGCCCACATAATAAGATGATAAAAATTTGGGTCTCTTTTAATTGTACACCCCACAATGTCAATTGCATGTACTATTTCTTCTTGGATTTCCTAACATTGTTTCTGAACATAAGGTCCACAAAAAGTGCCTTACAATACTACCACTGTGTTATGTTATTTGGATTTGATATTTACTAATTCTACTCACTCATTTTTGTAAATTCACTAGACAAATTACCGATTCAATTACAATGAATGTATCTTAATTCTTTATTCACTTCAGGTATGGTTGAATTTAAATTTCAGAAAACAGAATATCACCTGAATAACACATTTAACATTCACCATTTATTTACAATCCCCCGAAGGTTGACTCGGGAATAGAAACATAGTCACTTTAAAGTGGGGCGTTTGTTTGACTGTGCAGGATGTACAAATACGCAGCCACGTCCAGTCAGAATGGGGACGTTAAATTCGATGTCTCGTGTAAAGAGAATGCCATGTCCTGTCAGAATGGGGACGTTAAATCCGATGTCTCGTGTAAAGAGAATGCCACGCTCTTTGCATGTTAAGAAACCATGAAAAACTTACTGAAGGGTCCGTAGAAAGACTGTTACAAGGCCAAATTCTGTGCCTATCCAATATATCCCCATTTTCCAGAAGCAGTTAAAATGTCCCCGACCTTCATCCCGGACAGCCTCCATTTTCTACATAAATGCCTGTACCAAGTCAGGAATATGACAATTGTTCCATTGTTTCCATTCGTTTGATGTGTTTGAGCTTTTGATTTTGCCATTTGATAAAGGTCTTTCCGTTTTGAATTTTCCTTGTAGTTCGGTATTTTTGTTATTTTACTCTTTCTTAGGTCCGAAGCGCTTTCTGGATTTACCTTCATCTGGCATACTCAAACTTAACATTTCAAACATTAACGAATGGAAAACAACTGTCATATTTCTGACATGGTACAGGCATTTCCTTATGTAGAAAATGGTGGATTAAACCTGGTTTTATAGCGAGCTAAACCTCTCACTTGTATGACAGTCGCATATAATTCCAATAAAGGAATTTATTAAGTGTGTATATCATTGAAAGCTATGAATGTATAAATACGTTAAAACATTAGGAGTTATATGACCAAGAGTGACCAATGTAGCCAAATTCATCTAAGGTTAACTTGGCATACGGGAGTTGGAACCTTACTGTCTTAGTGATTTCTTAACTTAGATCTTCCACAAGTTAACAAAGTGTGTTGTGGTCTACTGAACTACTATTTTCGCAAGAATATAATATGTATTTCCAATTCATCAAACCCGTTAGTATATATTTTTCTGTAAAAGCAAATTTCAGATCTCGAATTTAAAAAATTCTTTTTACAAGGGCCATCCTTTTGAAAACCAACATTTACTGAAGAAATTTTGATCTTACCATACTGAGAGTTATTTTATCATATGGTTTGAGATTCATGTATCGCCTTTGCTTTTCCTGAAAAATTCAATCAATAATGTTATCTCCTTTACCAGTACAATGCAACTATATATGAAATGCTAATTTAACATACTTGAACAAACTTTCATGAAATTCCATAAAAGATTTACACATGAATATATTATACGAGAGGTAAAAATCAACAAAAATTTTATTTAATTTAATTCCAGAACTTTAGACTTTTTTTTTAGTATGTATAAGAAAAGTTTATGTTGACATGATTCTGATATCGGAATATTACTTTTCATATCGAAGATCTCTTTTCTGCTGGTGTAGAAGTCTGCACTTCTGTGTTGACATGAATTATCATTGATATGGTCATATTTATAAATTAACTGTTAACAAAATTTGAGTTTTTCGAAATACTATGGATTTTCTACCTCAGGAATAGAATACTTTACCTGTATTTGGCAAAACCTTTTGGAATTTTGGGTCCTCAGTGCTCTTTAACTTCGTACTTTATTTGGCCATTTACACTTATTTTTCTGTACAACTTTTCGTAAGTTTCGGTTTTAAAATATCTTACTTCGTACTTCATTTGCGTCTTCCAACGGTTTTGATTCGAGCGCCACTGGCCAGTCTTATGTAGACAAAACGCACGTCTGGTGTTCCAAATTTTAAGTTTTGTATCTTTGATTAGTTAAGTCTTTGGGTTTTTTTTAAACTGATGTGACACCACGGCATGCCAAAACCTTACCGTTCTGCTGAACTTTGAAAATGGATCCAGTTTCTCCTCATAGTGTGTAGCATATCTATGTTCAGTTCCATCATCTCTTGCTGTTCTACTCTGTATAAAAAAACACATTAATTTAAGTCTCACTGCCTAACACCTAACAAGTTTTAGACTGAAATGTATAACAAAAACTATTGAGTCTTGTTAAAGAGTTTGAGTTGTTTAACACTGACAACTCCGAAAACGAACTGAACAGAGCTGCATGTACATAACTGAAATGTACTGATGTATAAGCCTAGAATCTTTGTTGACTTTGTACATCAGTTGATTTGTCTGAGAATACTAAAAACTACTATAAATTTATAGTAGTCTTTTCAGATTTTTACAGATCAAAATGGCAATTTCGATCTGAAATATATTTACTAGTGCATGTAACTCTCACTTGGCATCTATCCATAGTACGGACTAATTATATTTTTTTGATTGAACAAACAATATGGTGTATCATCTTTTAAAATGGTCACAAAAATGTAAAAAACAAAATCTCCAAACGATTCGCCAAAAACTTGGAAATAGTATCCAAATACAAAGATTATGATGGGTATAATCAATGATCTATATTGGAAAGGAGAGATTATGCATGAACTGTATTCGTTATGCGCACCATATGAGGCTATAAAATGAGGTAAACTCTTAAAAAAATTTCAGGGGAAAAAATCGAGGACGGGGTCCCCCCTTCAATAGAGGCAACAAGACCCATACCGGGTCTTGACCTGCGTCTTTGCATGCAATTTATTGAGGTGACATGTATACTGAAGCATAACTGATAACTTCTTTTCAATAAGACAACAAAATGAGACGGAATTTTCAATGTACAATATTTGTTGTAGAATTTCAAAATATCGGAAAACCGGAAGTGGCTGCAACGGGGATGTAAAATTGTTGACTCGTTACAACTGAACACAATCAAGCTACAGACAAAAAATTCAAATGATTCCTTTCAGTACGAGCAAAGGAAGGTTTGACGAACATTTCCCTAGTACAATAAGTGTTGTAAATTTTCAAACTATTGGCAAGCAGGAAATCGATGCACGGCTGATGTTAAAATTACTTACTCTCTACGACTCAACATTATAAGGCTGCTGACCAATTATTAAACCATTCCCCTGGATAGAAGCCAAGAAAGTTTGACGAAAGTTTTCCTTGTAAAATGAGTGTTGTAAAATTTCAAACGACCTGCAAACATTAAGAGGCTGCACGGCGGATGTAAAACTTGCTTACTCGCTATAACTCAACATTATGAAGCTGCAAATCAAATATTAAATCATTCTCTTTCATAGAAGCCAAACAAACTTTGACGAAATTTTTCGACCTAAAGTCTTGTGGACGGACGGACAGACGGAGTCGAGCGGTTACTATGCGTGTTTTTGACTTGGACTACGGCGGTAAAAATAGACAGGAGTTTCCCATGATTTTTGTCGCGATGTCAGCTGTGGTTGTTTGATACATGCAAAAATCAGACACACTTCTGTAATAGATTGATTTGATGTACCTCCAGTTTAAAGAAAAACAATTTATTTCTGCATGTTCCTTAGAATTTAACAAATCACTTAAACCAGTGGCATATTTTTATTCATAAATAATCAATTGAAAATACATATTTTCATCATCTTCAGCAATACAAATACCGATCCAATTCATTATGTTTCTAAAATAACCAACAAGCAAAAGTGTACTGACACAAGAGAATTTAATTATCACAAAATTTGATATGAACTTGAACTTTATTTCAATAAAATAACATGATACGTGTCAAACAAACAAAGTCGGAGTAAATTCCATACTTTACTTTGAACTTCTACATATTGATATAGAACCTTACCTGTGGGTAGCTCTGTAGGAATCGAATTTTCTCATACAACTTCACATTATCGGACCTCAGCTTATCAATTTCATTCTGGAGTAATGATACTTGCTGTTGCTGACCAAGGGTTTGCTGAAAATATTTTATAAACGTAACTAATGAACCTGTCCCTCAATAACTTAATACTAACTAAAGTTTGGAAGAAATTTAAAGAAGGAAAAACTTTAGATTTACTTCCACTTTGAAATATCAAGTATCAAAAAAAAAACCTTAAATGCTTCTAATTTGTTGTTGTACACTTACTTTCAATATGTTGAACGCATCTATCCCATTAAACTTGAAATCAGGAATACAACAGATACAGTTAAGTCTGCCTTATATGTTGACTTAAATCTAGAAATTTATAACGATGGTCGGTTGAGAACAAAACTTTACGAAAAAAAAAGATTTCACCTTCCAAATTGTGAACTTTATATTTCTATGTAGCAACATTCCAGCAGCGCCTGCATATGAAGTATATATCTCACAGTTGATGCGACATTCCTGAGCATACATTTCCTATTATGATTTCCTTGAAAGAGGGTTACTGCTTACAATGATGCTATCAAACTAAGGGTTCCAAGGTGTAGAGTTCAAATCATCCTTTCGACGGTTTTATAGACGCTATCAGGAGTTGGTTGACCGTTAATGAATAGCTGTTTCACAGATAACCACGGATATGTTATAATTGTGGTAACCACAATCCTGTCCTCTTTTCCTCGATTGTGAAATCCCCGAATGAGACTTATCAACGGATTTGTAATTGTTTGAGCATCATGCCGGGTGCACATGTGGATCATGAAGAAAAGTTTAACAAAAATTCCATACTCCAAGGTAAATTCAAAAAGGGGAAGGCTAAAAACTGACAAAATCAACTGTTTACAGTTCTGTAGGACATGAGTCCATCCCCAGTTGTTGGTGGGGTTCGTGTTGCTCAGTCTTTAGTTGTTGTGTTTTGTGTACTTGTTCGTCTTCTCGTTGTTTTACCTTTTTTGCCCTTGTGTTGTCACTTTTACTTTCATTTATGAGTTTTGTATGTCACCTTGATGTCTTCCGCCTCTTTTTACTGCTTGCGGCATGCTTTCCTAATCAAACAGTTTTATTTTTCAATTTGCTGATGAAAACATTTATATGCAAATCAAAATAAAAAGTATATAATTTGCGATTTTTTTGTTTATGCCAAAGAGAGGTGATAGATGCCAAAGGAACATTCAAACTCATTAGTCGAAAAAAACTGACAACGTCATGATGAAAAACGAAAAAGACAAAAAGACAAACAACAGTACATAAAACACAACATAAAAAACTAAAAACGGAGCAACACGAACCCCACCAAAAATTGGGGTTATCTCATGTGTTCTGGAAGAGGTACTAGCAAATAAACTGTTGACACAGAGATATGTCTCGCCTGTGGGCATAAAATTCAGAAAAAGAATATCTGATTGACAGCAACATGATTTATTAATTCGGTCGCTGGACCATTATCTATAGTAGGCAGGGCCTGAAAATGTATAGAATGTACTGATGTGTACTGATAGTAATGCAACTTTATACGAAATATCATTGGTCTATCACAAATAGTTCAGATCAAACTGACTTAAGCAGGAAACTTAACACTGAAAATTGCTAATTAATTCAAAGTCAGTCTGGACCATGTCCTAGGAGGCAGGGCTTAAAATAGTCGTCATTCTGATATGAACTGATAGTAATGCAACTTCATACTAACTTTAGCAGAAAACTTAACATTGAAAATTGCTAATTAATTCAAAGTCACTGGACCATGACCTATGGGGTAGGGCCTCGAAATAGTCATCAAAATGATATGTACTGATAGTAATGCAACTTTATATTAAATAGCATTGATATATCACAAGTATTTCCTATCAAACTAACTTAAGCAGAAAACTTAACATTAAAAATTGCTAATTAATTCAAAGTCACTGGAGCATGACCTAGGGGACAAGGCCTCAAAATAGTCGTCAAACTGTTATGAACTGATAGTAATGCAACTTCATAATAAATATCATTGATCTATCACAAGTAGATCCTACCAAACTATTTAAGCAGAAAACTTAACATTGAAAATTGCTTAATAATTCAAAGTCAGTCTGGACCATGCCCTAGGAGGCAGGTCTCAAAATAGTCATCAACGTGATATGTACAAATAGCAATGCGACTTTATACAAAACATCATTGATCTATCACAAGTAGATCCTATCAAACTAACTTAAGCAGAAAACTTAACATTGAAAATTGCTAACTAATTCAAAGTCAGTCTGGACCATGTCCTAGGGGGGCAGGTCTCAAAATAGTCATCAACCTGATATGTACAAATAGCTATGCGACTTCATACAAAATATCATTGATCTATCACAAGTAGATCCTATCAAACTAGCTTAAGCAGAAAACTTAACATTGAAAATTGCTAATTAATTCAAAGTCACTGAACCATGACCTAGGGGAGAGCCTCGAAATAGTCGTCAAACTGTTAGGTACTGATAGTAGTGCAACTTTACATTACATATCATTGATCTATCACAAGTATTTCCTATCAAACTAACTTAAGCAGAAAACTTAACATTGAAAATTGCTAACTAATTCTAAGTTGCTGGACCATGACCTAGGGGGCAGGGCCTCAAAAAAGTCATCAAACTGATATGTACTGATAGTAATGCAACTTTACATTAAATATCAATGATCTATCACAAATAGTTCCTATTAAACTAACTTAAGCAGAAAACTTAACAATTGTTGACGCCGTCGCCGCAGCCGTCGTCGGAAAAGCAATCCCTTTGTCTCCCTTTCCACGACTTTCGTCGCATGCGAGACAAAAAATAAAACCCCCGATTGTTCTTAAAAAAAGATTGACTACAAAACCAATTGAACAGATTAATCAGTATCACCATATGCTAGTTTAGACCGAGAGAGTCTCAAATTTAATTGTTGCATAAGTTAAATCATCAGCAGACGAATAATCAAAAATATGATCTACATTCTATCCAATTTCAAACATTGATTACTTGTATGATTATAAACTCTGGGACCAACAAACTCATGACTAAATCACAACTTTTTTGCAATTAGACAAATAAGATATAAGAACAGCAATACGGACATTGGTACCATAAAAGTATACTTACTGCTTCCAACTCCTGTGCTCTGAGTCTATACCTTTCTCGCTGGCTCTGTATAATGGGCAACAGGGAATCAGCAGCTGTTTTGCTGGCAGGATCTATGGTGATTGCAACTGAAATGTCGAAATATAATTATGGCAACAAATTGTTAAAGCTGGATTCTTCACCCTTACTTTAAATGGTGAACTGTTTTACAACGTTTCTTCTGTTTGTTCAAAGTGCACAAACATGAAGAGCAATAATATTGTAGTTTTTTTCATATTTTTTTTATATTTGTTTATAGCGACACATAATCAGACAAATGAGATAAATAAGCATAATCAAGCAAATGATTTTTTTTTTAATACAGTATAGCATTAATTATACGGACTAAGTATATCATTTTCATTACTATAATGATAAAGCATTTACAGTACAAGCATATATATATACGTATACAGTCATTTTTGTGGAATAATATTGTAGTTTCACTTAGTTTTCTTGCTTGCACTTTACCTGGGGCTGCGACATCTTTCACTACCTCTGCCACCATTTCAGCCTCACCACCAGGTGTCAGTACATTCTGTCCTTCTGGTGTACCTCTAAACATGGACGACAAAGCATTGACACTTCTAAGATCTTCTTCCAGTTGGGTAATCAATTGTTTCTGCTCTTGTGCTGTTTTAACTGCTTCTTGGTATTCAACCTGCAGATTCTTATATTTATCTGAAATTGACAACGAAAATTTCATATCAGTTTAACAAGACTTTTTTTTCCAAATGTAAGGGTTCCTACAGTTGATTGTAGCCATTTGATTATGGCCATTTAAACTTCCGTCTGGCAGTAAAACTCATGCTAAAGAAATTTGTCCGTTTTGCAGTGCAGGATGTATACGCAGCCACGTCCGGTCATAATACGGACGTTAAAAGACATTAGTTGTATAGCAAATGGCCTGTAGGTTGCAAAGCAAAAATATTAGCCCCTATCCTACATTCACTTTTTCAGTGGTTGTCCCCGATTTCAACTTTGGTGACCCATTTTCCCTTTTTTTTTATTTTATAATTTGTAACAGGTAAGTAAAGGACCCTGACCAAACAAGTCCTTTTTTTGCATTTCATCAAGTCATAAATAGACAAAAAACGTTTTAGAATTTCAACATTATAATCAATTGAATAGTGAGTTTAATCAGAAGGAACCATGCTTTAAAAAATGATGTACATGGGTCCTTCAAGATGGTGGTAGTTATGATTTGACCACTGCCTATTGTAAAGGATAGTGTCTTGGATTTAGAACAAATCTTTTATTTAACAAAATAAATGACGAAACAGAAAGAACTTTATTTATTATATGTCATAATTTGAAAAAAAATACCAGAAATATCTCTTAAATATATAATAATGATACATAGAATCATTTGATGAAACAAGACACAATTTATCAATTACGAATGAAAAACTACAAAATTTAACAAATATGTCCTAAAGTGAAATAAAAGTATAATAATTAATGAAAATATGACAAATATAAATAATGAAGAAAATTATGTAAGATTATGTAAAATTTTATGTAGCATGAGATTTCTACAGACAGGGTCATTTATTTTATCATTCTGTATATCATGAGACAAAAGTATGTCAAAATTTAAGGAAAACGTTCGTTTTACATCAAGTTCTTTAAGATTTCTCTTAATGCTGTTTTCACAGGGGACCAAATGTATGGAAAAACAAGAGTATACCAGTCTAATAAACTGGTACTATATACCTTTTTATTCTCCATGCATGCAGTATTTAGGATTTACTTCAGAAAATAAATGATGACTGCCAAAAAACTAAGTTCACTTATCATTAAAAAGTAAAAAAAATAAAAAGAATTTTTTCCTTGAGTTGTTTTTTTTTTATGAGGCTTCTGTCCAAGTTCTGTAACATTCCATAAAGATTTCAAAAAGTCTTTTATGTATAAAAATAGAAATAGCCCCAGACTGTATATAAATGCTAACTAAACAAAACTCAGTCCAGTTATCAGTAAATTCTTTAAAATAAAAAAAAAAAAAAAACCCGTTATCAAAACGTTGCTTCAGATCTTATGTCTTAATTAATAATAAATGGGGAATGTGTCCATGGGACACAGATGATGCCCCCGCTTGCATATCATATAAAGTTATAAAGGGACATAACTGAAGAACGGTAAAAGTGACGCTACCCAAATGTGTACTTGATCTGATTTTTGTTGTAATAAGTATTGTGTATAAGTCTCATAAATTTAGTTGAGGCAAACTTAAGTTAGAGAACGGAAACGAAAAAATCAGCATGTTTTTCCATTTATAAAGGGGCATAACTCTGGAACAGTAAAAGTAACACCACCAAAATTCAAACTTGGTCTGTATTTTGTAGTAATAAGCATTGTGTGTAAGTTTCATAACATTTGGTTGAGGCTAAGTTAAGTTAGAGAACGGAAACGAAAAATTCAGCAATTTTTCCATTTGTAAAGGGGCATAACTCTAGAACGGTTAAAGAGACACCACAAAAATTCAAACTTGATCTGTATTTTGTGGTAATAAGCATTGTGTATAAGTTTCATAATATTTGGTTGAGGCAAACTAAAGTTAGAGAATGGAAACGAAAAATTCAGCATTTTTTCTATTTGAAAAGGGACATAACTCTAGAACGGTTAAAGTGACGCCACCAAAATTCAAAAGTGATCTGTGTTTTGTGGTAATAAGCATTGTGTATAAGTTTCTTACAATTTGGCTGAGGGAAACTTAAGTTAGAGAACGGAAACCAACTTTGGGACGTACGGACGGACGTACAGACTGACAAGGGTACAACTCAATGCCCCCTCCGCCGGGGCGGGCATAAAAAGCGTCCGTCAAAGTTTCATATGAAAACCAGTTAAATATGAAAAAATTAATTTCATGCATTTTTACATTTTTGCTATGGATACGGTCTGTTGATCATGGAGAAGCAGTAGTCCGTGTTTTGTAAAATTCTATGGAGGTTTGACGTTATTGTTGTCCCAAAAACGTTAACCTTAATGTATCTTAATTTCAAATGCAAAAGAACTACGTCAATTAATCAGGAAAATACGGAAATATGAAAAAAATCAAAACAAATTCTCTTCATACTTTAGTATTATGTTATATGAAAAAGGCATTGGATTTAAGATTTATATACTTCGGTACTAGCATGCAAATACGGATATTATGTTATTGAAATATGCTGTTACAAAATTTTGGGAGTTATCTTAAATTGAAAATTATATCTCCCTCATGCAAAGCTCTCATTTCTTGCCCAGTTTTGTCTTTACTTTGTGTCCGTTTTGGTTTTATCAAAAACAGTTTTTGATTTTTAAATATATTGGCCTCGATCATCACTGAAGTGACATTTATTGTCTAAATGCGCATCTGGTACTGTTAAATTTGTTCAGTTAATGCTGTAAATCGTGTGTCGTTTGATCATGAAAAAGTTTCTGCTCACATTTCAATAAATTCTATGAAGGTTTGGCATTTATGTCTGAAAACAACGTTAACTCCAGACTGAATTTAAATGTTGACGAAGCCGACGACGCAGACGGAATATAGCATCGCTATGTCTAGCTTTTGTTCAAAGGAACTACCCACAAATGGTTAAACTTATATACCATGTAAGCAATCAAACAAACTGGACACCATACCGATTTTATTAATGTACTATTTAAACGACCAAAAAGGGAGTACAGCAAGAAACAGTACAACATAATATAGACATAAAAGATCACTTGTCACAGACGTTTGATTTAAATTCTACGTGTTTATAATTCTACACCTTTCTTCGGTCAGACAATATTGAACAGTAAAATCAAGTTGTATTACAAACACGTCACTAAGATCTGTCCATTATAACCCTTCAGGATCATTCCACACCTGGTATACTATATCACAAGCTGAACTGACAAAACAATTGACAATTTACACAATTGTACAATCCTTATGCTTGACTCGATGTGACAGTTAAGCATGTGTTATTAATGTGTGATTGTTTTTTGCCAATCCAGAATACATAATTTAATGATACTTTCTATGATATAATGTATAATATATTTTAATAGCATCCATTGCCTTTGGGTGTTTACACAAAACAGATAGTACATTAATTGTAACTGGAAAATACATTAAATGTATGAAGTAAAACTGATGTTTTTTTTCCACCAAAGGATGGAAAAAGATATTATATATGTTTGGATTATGTTTTAAAAATATGTTCCTTTTATAAAAAGTAATGTTGCAAGAAGATTGATTGATTGTTGGTGTTTAACGCCACTTTGGGCACTCTTGGCTATATCTTTTGCGCCAGTTTTTATTGGTTGAGGAAGCCGGTATGCCCGGAGAAAATCACCGACAATCAACAGAAAAACTGGCAAACTAAGTCAATTATGATCGGAGTTAAACGCACCTGCAACTGGCAGGGTTCGAACTCACAACATCAGTCTTGACAGGCTAGTGATACAGATTATTGCAAAAAAAAAAAAAACAATCTATAAAACAACACAGAAGAAGTGTAAAGGATTGTACATCGATAGACCTTATGACTTGAATACAACATGATGATAAAACCTCCCGCAGCCTGTAGTCCACTGGTTGTCGTTGGTTGCTTAAATCAGACCCTAAGCTTTCTCTTTTGAATTGGTTCAAGTTTTGTTCTCTGGACTTTAATAGCTTTCTATGCCACAGTGGTTTTGTTCATTGTTACATTTTTTTCTGTTTACTTTCTTGTCCTCTGAACTTTGCCATAAATAGTTGTCTCATTGGCTTGGTTAATTGTTATTTGCTTGACATCCAGTTGCAAATAGTTCATGCATGTTCAGGACGAGAACAAGTTAACAATTAATTCAATATGGATGTCATGTTATAGGGGTCGACCGGGACGAAGGGCGGGAAATTTGGATTGCCACTGGAAATGAGGTATATTGGATAGGCACAGAAATTTTGTTGCAAGGGTTTATAGCGTACAGAGAGCGTAGCACTGCCGCTACGTGAGGTATCGGAAAACGTTCCCATTCTGACCGAAGGGTGCTGCGTATTTATACATCCCGCACAGCCAAATAATTTGACAAAGGTATGACTATACCCATGTCAACCCTTGGTGTCTCATTGGCAATCATCCTTCATATATTTAAATTTAGATAGAAGTTTGAAATTTGAAGACTACAATAATCAAGAGTAAAGTTAAACTTGAACCTCAAACCTCGCATACTACGTTTGATTTGAAGGAAAAGACCAAAAAAAAAAACCATAACGTCAAGTTTGACAATCTGTGTATTTACATTTACTAATGAAAATTGATTGCTTCTTTTTGTTATTTTATTTGGGTGTAAAAGCGTTGACCGAATCACATTTTTGGAAGCGCGGAAACGCTTCATACTAGAAATGTGCGCATGTTCAACGCTTTTATACACTTATAAAATTACAAAAAGAAACATTGAATTGTCATGCTTCAACCATAAATCAAATCATTGCGTGTTTTTCTATGCATTGTTTGAACGGTGTCACGGATACTACGTGCAGTCATTATAGATGTTGGGAAATAAAAATAAATTTTATGAAAGCTATGATTTTCTATGTAGTGTAAATATAGACCAATAAAAGCGGTCCTACTAAAAAGCGCCCGGGAAAAGAAAAAGCACCCGGGGAAAAGAAAAAGCGCCCCGGAAGAAAAAGAAAAAAGCGCCCGGGTGAATAAAATAATAATATTTTATAACAATAAATGTTTTCCTGAATAAAAAAAAAATGATCATTGCTTGTTTTGTCCTTTATATAAAGGGGGATATGTACGATGCTAAAGTGTGTAGATAGTGTTGTTGCGCTTTTACATTTTAGATTTCAAAATTGTATATAAGTAAGTAAGTAAATATAAACCTAAAGGTAATGGAGTTGGAAGCGAAGTATGAGCACAGTGTTCCCGTGTTTCAACGTTATTTTAGCAGTAATACATCATCTCTGAAGAGCTATGTCTGGGAACCGACACAAAAAGACATTGCCCCAATTAACTGGAAGAACAATTCATGCAAATTCATGAATAATATTTTAAAACTATCGACAAATTGGAAAGCCGTTAAGCTCCCGGACCTTATAGACAAACTACACAAAATTGTTCAATTACAATATCGAGATATACGCCGAGCATTACATGACCAGGGGAACTATGCGTTGGCTCCTTGGGCTAAAAAACTTCAAGTAGCAGAAGTGGTATGGTCGCCGAAATGTGCAATAGAAAAGGACGCCATTTTCAGAAAGTTTATGAATCTAAGCAAACCGAGAGACAATTTTGTGGAATCATCTGACGGAATATTAAAGATTCCTAAAACACCAACCACCGCAAGGAAGCCAAACCAAAAGAAGCGTATTCGTAGCAACAAGACCACTACCTTGAAATTTTGCTGATATAGATTTATTATATCTTTTTATAAAACTAAAACTGTTTTAATGGCTATGCTTATCAGCGTTTTAATGCTTAGTTTTAAATTTAAACCAAAACTCCTGCTTTTTGCCCCCTTGTTTTAACTACGGTACATGTATAGTACTAGTACTGCTTTATTTGCTGATTTATAATAATTTTTTTTTGTATAAATCCAAAACTGTTTAAATCGCGGAATGCGATTTGTAATGTTTATCCGTGATTCAATGTTATTTGTTTTATACCAAACACCTGCTTTTAACATGCATAGTAAGAAAAGAAATGCATCAAAATACCAAAGCCACTGAATGATTATCTTGCCGTGGTGCTTCAGTTGGAGAGGTATTATCAATCTCTGTACTTAACCAGATAAATAGATAGGCTGGTGGGTAGGCACTCGAATTAACAAGAATTTGACGCCGTTACCAATATTATTTAAGACCGCCGTCTTTAATATCTAAACAAAATCAGACATGAGCTAGCTCATCAGTTTTGCTATTTTATTGATGTCAAGAAATCATTTTAAAGAGATATAGCTCTGCAAATGATAAATCAAAACAGCTGTCACCGCATGCTTCAATGATGAACCACGACCCTCTATGCATGGATACCCATGATGTGGTTCTTAATCTTAATTTCTATCAGGCAAAGTACAGATAAAACAAGGAGGCATGAGTTTCCTGGCGAGGGACAGACACATAGGCGGATGAAACTAGTTTTGTGAAATTCAATCAACACCCATTATTTTTTTTACAGTGGAGTACATATGACATGATTCACTTATAAATGTAAAATAAGATGAACAGCATTTTTGGCTGGTTTAACCAGATAAGTACATCAGAAAAAAACAAGTATATTTTGAAAGCGTGCTCGGAGTAACTCCACTTACACTATCACATTTCAATGCTAAGTGAACTATAGTTCAGGGTCAAAACTGTAAGGTGGAATATAAACATAAAAGTGCACATCATTCTTAATATGTGTACCAAGTTTCAAATTTATGCTGACATTACTATACACGTAGCACACGTGTGACCAAGACTTCATCGTTAACTACCTTAATTAAACCTGATACCTTAAGGATGAATTGACGAACAGACGGACGGACGGGATAGCGGACGAACGGACGTAATAACGGACGGACGAACAAATGAACAAACATACATTACCCTTACTATCGTAAAGAGAGCACACATAAAGAGTATTGAGCTTACTGGTTACAAGGAAGATTAAGATGGCAAAAATCAACAGAATAATGTATGACCAACAAATCCCAAGGAAAACGAAGACATTTTTGCAGGTTAACCGAAGTTTACTGGTATCTAACAATTGGGTACTTCAAACCTCATTAACAGGTGCTGTCTGATATCGTGTATTCCTACTGGAATCAAGTTCATGTATTTATAGGAACAGTTAAATGATTGGTTAATTACTATTGGCTTAACCTTTATGTCCAGTGGCAACTAGTTCATGAATATTCAAAACGATGGAACCAATTTTACGTGAAGCAATGGTATGATTAAAAAAAACCCATTGTTCAAGATTTTTATGCTGTTTTAATGTTCTTATCATCATCTAAGCATGGTGAACATTTAATTGTTTAAAATGTTTTGATAAAGCAGAGGTGGCTCTGATCAAAGACAGATGAGAAAATATTCTTTGCAAATTAAATGGTTTCTGATGTCATTTAGGCATCCAATTTCATCTTTGTTGGGGTTGCATAGCTTTTTTCTAAATATCTTTTTAATTTGAAAATTCTTTGAAAATTTTTTTTGATGAAGAGAAGTGTTTCTGGTAAAAATAACATTGATTTAAAAAAAATCTTCCTGTATATTAAACAATAATTTGTATTTTTTATTTAAAATAATAAAATGGTCTCGAGAAAAAAAAAAATTGGCCCCGAAAAAGATTAATGGTTGGTGCCTTAGGAAGCAAATAAAGTGTTTTATCTTATAAGCTGCTTGTCAGATCTAATTAATACTAGGATTTTTTAAGAAAAGAAGAAAATACCAATACAAGGTTTTAATTCCTTCATCAAAATAGTATTTTTGTGACGATCCTAAGTACAGGTGGACACCTTGACCTCTGAACCTTTTATTGTTTATTGTGACTGTTAAGATTTTATAGATTGTCACTTTCATACTGACAATTTATTATAAAGACATTTATTAGCCTAATGATTTAATTTGGTTTTTTAATGAATTCATACGTGTAAAATTATGACAAGTTACGCCTGACAAGTTTGAAAAGTCATTAATATCATGCCAAAAATCATCATAAAAATTCATTTAATTCGCATAAAAACAAAACCTCAATTTGTCAAACCCACAGTGGACTTTATATAGTTCATCGAAGTGGAAAGTGTAATAACTGTTCGGTTTTGGTTTAAAAAGGTGCTAGAGTATGTAGTGCTGTATAAAAAAGTGTAAACCCATCAATTTGATCAGCTAAACACCCCTGAGCTAAACATGCCACTAGACAAAGAACCACAATCTACCAATGGCATTTACATATGAAATGTATGAATCTCAGGTGTTCAGTAATTGTTTTGGACTGATATTTTGTGTGAAGTAATAATGGACAGGTTGTGGCAGATTTGTATTACAATCCTTTCTTCAAAGACTTATTAGGTAATAGTATAAAAATCTTAGATTCTCATAATTGGATACAAGACTAGAATCCTGGGTGCATACTGCTTACAAGAATATTACAAATGACAAAGTTACTATAACCATTCTACAAAACATGGTACACATACAAGATCACAAACCTGTGACAACTTGTATCTGGGACTATTATACTATTAGTATAAATAGTATAATAGTTCCAGCATATATTTAGTTTAGTGGTATTCAGGAAATTGACAAAAACCAACTGCATGAATTTTAACAGCAAGAAGAAGTAGTGAAAATAAAGCATTAAGCATATTGAAATTGTCCCTTTTATTCTTGGTTTTCATAAAAATTTAGAGATTACTTACCATGTGATTTTCCTACAATTTAATTACAAATCTACAAACATTGGGAGCGGGAAGAGTATCACTATAAAGATTGTTAGGAGCTTCATTTGATAGTCAAACTTACATTTCATCTGATTAATTTCAATCAATTTGAAAGCAATAAATTTTTAACATCATGGTTATAACTGTTGATATCTTTTTATTTCAAAATTTATGGGTGTATTTTGAGTATATTTTTCACAGGCATACACCAGATCATTTTGATGGATTAAATGTACTAAACAATGAAGTTCCGCCAATGACCTGAAGCTACTTTCTTTTTTTTGGTTATAATCAATGAAAATAACCTGAAACGTAGTCCTTTAAATTCTGAAACAATGAATTTGAATTTTAGTTTATAGTCGGGGCTTGAACAATCAAGAAGTTTCTTTGTTTTGATTAACTTGATTTCAAGTTTCCTGTTTTGTAGAAGATAAACCTACATTTCTATATCTAACCCTAGCAAACAAACCTTAGGGTGTATTGGAATCACCATGTCCATCCATAAACACAACTCCTTCTCAATGACTATAAGGATCAGGGGCGGATACAGCCATTTTCAAAAGGGACGGTTCCCAACCCAGGATAAAGGGGGGTTTCCAACTATATGTCCCCATTCAAAAGCATTGATCGTCCAAAAAAAAGGGGGGTTCCAACCCCCGGAACCCTCCCCCTGGATCCGCCAATGAGGATATTGATGAAACTTTAGATCACAACCTGAGCATGTGCTTAAAGGTATATAATCCTAATCTAACTGTTAAGGGGAAGATATTCAAAGTTGGGTGACAAGGTCGACCTTTTTGTGATTTTACTCACTGTTCTAGTTTCCATATTAACTTTTCTAAATACCAACAAATAAACAAACAACTAATACAAGTATATATAGAAAGATTTATTCAATATTAAAGCACCTATATTGTTAATCAACAGTAATGCAATTATATATTACCTGAACAAAAATATAAATGCACTGTTATAGTTAAAAAGACTAGATGTAATACAATCTGTTTGAAGTAAATTCTTTTCTGATAATGTTATTTTTAATTCAGAATAAACATTTGTGTGATTATGGAATATATAATCTGTGTCATATGAACATTTTATTAGTTCTTATTAAGTGTGGTTTTATAAAACATTTCTGTGAAATGAAGCAGATAAGTTAAAGCTGTTAAAATAATATGCATTTTACTTACAATTGCTCACATACAATTATACACACCTACAAATGCTTCATGAATTGTTTTAATATCATACAAATGTCTTTTAAGTGTAAGATATTTATGAAATTGTTTCAGTTCTCATATCAAACAACTTAGGGGAACAGGATGTTGTTTTCATTTATTTTTCTATATATGAAATACCCTCCTTTTAACATATGTATTACCTCCCTTGCTACACAGTACCAAAAAAGAGGTTATAAATGCCAAACCTCTTAAAGGAAGGTTGTTCTAGGTGAATATCAATTAACTCAACTGTAGAGTCTTTCTATGTTGACATTCTTCTAATGGCAGCAACAAAGAGCTTTACCAAATATTTCAGTCTAATAGTCAATTGATATTGTTTGTACAACCTACAATTCATTTTTTTTCCATGTCTTCCCTTTTCAAAACATTCATAAGAATTCAAAGAAGTTATCTCCCTTCTTTCTTCACAATACAAATCAGCATATATTCAGGCAGTAAAAAGTAAATATCTTGATTATGTAAAATAGTTAAAATAAAATATTACAAAAATACAACTGCATAACAAAAAATTGTAGCATTAACAACTGACGTGAATGATTTATGTTATAAAATGATTTGATGAGATTAAATGTTGATTTCGTGCAACTGAACACATATATGTGCAAAAATACTTTTTAAGATATATGTATATTATATATTCAACAAATATACAGATTTATTTCATTTTGTGTATTGACACAGAAAAAAACACATATGATAGTCAGTCATGTGGTCTTTGTGTGCAGCAACCATTTTATTTTATCAAAATATGTCAACAGATGCCATCTACCTTGAGATAGTATCTAATTATTTTCTACAATAGGTTGGTTGAGGGTGTTTAATGTCCTTCACAGCAATTTAATGCTCTAAGTTGAAAAGTAGTTTATAC
Organism: Mytilus californianus; assembly: GCF_021869535.1. NCBI lineage: Eukaryota > Metazoa > Mollusca > Bivalvia > Mytilida > Mytilidae > Mytilus > Mytilus californianus. Next base: position 101,148,963 of record NW_026262734.1, on the reverse strand, counting down.
AGTTGAACATTTCCAATTATATAAATGCATTTAACATTGATGTTCGACACAAATACATATGTTCGATGCACCACATAAATATTATTTTTTTATGTGTAACACCTAAACATAAATATGTGATGTTCCACAAATATATATATGTTTGATGCACCACATAAGAATATCTTTTTTCTATGTAACACATAAACATAAATGTGATGTGCTACAAATATATAACTGGTTGATGTTCTACATACATGGAAATGTAAAGCAAAAATGCCTAAAACATGAAGATGAAATAACAGTCCTATACAATTAATTTGCATTTTAAATTCACTTTTCTCCAACCGAAATGAACATTTTTGTAACAATGATTACTGCTAACAAAGTCACACGGTATAGTATTAGTAGATCCTTACATTACATGTAACAACCTTATAAAGCCAGCTTTTCAGTTAGGTAGACATAAATAAACAATCTGATATAAACAGAAATGGGGAAAATACACAAAATATTCCTTGAATATCTTAATTTTTATCAGTAAAGGATTAATAGGAAAATGCTGAAAACAAAATTATGCTGTTTCACTTTTGCAAAATGTCTGGTTATAGAAATAATGAAACTTTTTCTGGTTACAAATTGAACTTGTTTATAAAAAAAAATCCCATGGTAGGATATGGCTTTAAATTTATGGACAAAAGTAAAAGAAAACTATAGTTGAACTTTCTTTCTCAACACCTTTATCCGATAAGATTTTTATGATTCATAATTATTTATGTGTACTTTATTTATGTTTATAAAATGTAAGCTTAAGATTTCATTTCAATCTGATGTATCATTTTTTTCTAATTTTAAGGCAAATATCTGATTTATTTTCTAAACTAAACCTAATCTAAAACAATGTTTTTACTAAATTACAGTTTTGATTATTAATTTTGACAACCAATATCATTTTTGGAGTATCAATTCAGATGATTGTCCAAAAATATATACAATCAACAAGCTGGATTTCAAATTTTGTTTTAAAGCTTTTGTCCAATTTTTAGGATTTACAAATAATTAAACAAAACAAGGAGTTCAAACAAAAGTGTTTTTTCTTTATAAATCAAATTTTAATATTAAATTTATAACTTTCTGAAAAATTCTGAAGCTCTTACTTTAAAATAAAATTCATACTCAATTTAATTAAGAAATAAATCTACCTCACTTTTACTACCATTTAAAAAAAAAGATTGCCATTTATTGCACAAAAAAAAACAGTCATTAGAGAAAACAAGTAACGCATTAGAGAAATTAAACTGATTGAACACAAATAAACTGTATTGCACAGTGATTTTGAATCAAATTTTGCAGATATAATTCTGAATATCAATCCATTTATTTAGGGTAATTTCATTTAAAAAAAATGTTAGCTATTGTATTTTTAAAGTTATTGATTTTAAATCAATATTTCACAATGCAATGATGCAGGTAATAAAATGAAGTAAAACATATTCTTATATGTAATTTTGTGTCATATAAAGATTTCGGTGCAATGAATATGTTTTCTCCATCGTATATAGCACTGAATAAACAAAAAAAATGTCTCTACTGTTAAAACTACGAACACAAAATAATTCAATATTGCACATAAAATCTGTACAAAAAAATAATAATAATAAACAAAACTTAACAAAAATCATCAATTTTAGGCACTTTAAATGCTTCTATAGCTAAAACAAAAAATATAACTCAGCTTATTAAAGCAAAAAACAATCCTGTCCAGAACTGAAAAATCAGCTGATAACAACCTTCATCTTGTCTGTAGAAGTTAATTATTCAAAGTGCACAGCACCAACTAAAATATGTAACAAAGAATCTCTAAGTTAAAACAAATGGTGAAATATTTCTATGTCAAATGACTATTGAAAAATGGTGGAAATAGAAGATTAACATCAAATTAAAGATTTAATATGGCTAGATCAACAAATCAGACTTTTTACTTTAAACAAATTTACATATTTTTTTAAACGGTAATTGGAATCCCAAAGATTTTCCTTGCCATGTTGTTATTATCAATATTATGATTTTAACACGCATTCGTAACCGTTTGAGTTTTTAAATCACAAGAAAGTTTCTTCACAGACAGACTCTTTTGCTTCAACGCCTACCTCCTGCATTGTGAAAGTTTTTGATAAGAAAGGTCTGTGCATTCTGATTGGCAAGTGTAGATATATTTGAGAGTCTTTATACATGTTAATAAATTCTATACATCATAAAAATTGTTTTGGATTTTTCTTTATCAATTTTAATAAAAATTCCATGAAAACAGAAAATTTCCTGAACAGACGCGACTCAAAGAAATGTATTTTGTTATTTCAACGCCCAAAGAAATCAGGGTCTAGAGCTACTGTTTACTTGTCAATTACATAAATATCTAGATTTGCATGATTTAAAACAGAATTTTTAAGTCAGGAAAGTCTGGAAATTCTGATTGTTTCCTAATACATATTATTTTGAAAACATTTCAGTGCTTAAAACGTCCATTGCAAAAAGCTCAAATTACTAAAGCCTAAACCAATGTAAAAAATAGAACAAAGTATTCCACCCTTAAAACATGTGATTGAAGCGAAATCAACAAAAATTTGTAGAATATACAATTTTAAAGTAATGGAGCAATTGGATATAATATACAGTCTGAACACATCATGTATCAATTTGTGTCAATCAAAATAATATAATAATACTTAAAATATAATTGTTTTCTAAAGCTATACTCTAAATAGCATGATATATAACAGAAGCCATATTTACAAGATTTAAGTTTTAATTATTCGTCTACGTGTCCACCTGGAGTTTAAAAACCTTTGCTTCTATCTTTTATAAGCCATCAAGATGTACCCTTTCTTGCTTAAATATTGCATTTCAAAAAACTTAATGTAGACTATATACAGTCAACATACTCTAATCACTGAACTCTTCATCAAAATTTCATTGGGCAGATAAATGCAATAAATTCCAAACCTGTATTTGACTAGCAGGATGGACATCCCCTGTAGATTTCAAATCGGTTAGCCACATCGAGCAAAAAGGAAGCCTTCATATAAAATCAAAACATATTTCTAACTATTAAAAGTCTTGTTTTAGTGAATTTAAAATTCTGTTACATTTCCATGCATACTTAAATAAAGAGTGTTTTTATCCTCAAAATCAATTTGATACAACATAAATGCTGTTAGACCAGTGGTAAATTTCATTCCTACAAACTTTTCAAAATCTCCATAGAGAATTTCAAGTACAGGAGGACCTAATACATTTCTTATACATGTTATGGCTCTTTTAAATTTTCTCAGAAATTCTTATCGGTCAGTCAATCTATTTTTAAACTCCAGTTGGACACAGTAGTAATAGCGATTAGGGTGATTTTTGTAGTTAACTAAATTTACGTAAATTTATTACTTGGCAGTGTAATCAACAACCGAAATAAAATCGACAACCAAAAAAAATATGACACAAATAAAATAAAAATACAAAAGCCTTGAGCATATTTCTTTACATGAGATTTGGTATATAATATACTAATTTCTGTTGCAGAATAATTACTTTTTCTTTTTTATATCTTATCAATCTTTACTAACCAGCAAAATATAATAAATAAAAAATTCCAAACCTTTTTAAACAACCTTTTAATTCCACATTAAAAATCTGAAAGTTTATTTCATTTAAATTAAATTTTATATAAAGAGAAAGAACCACAGTTTTTCTATTTATTTAATTTTTTCATAATGCCAACAATTTTCAATAATTTGGAGAGTATGATATAAATGCAATTAATACCTTCCTGTCTTTGACATTCAAGTTGAAAAATGTGATGAATTATAATTCTGGGAATGTCAAGAATGAAATAATTAAGTTTAAGAGTTACATCCCCTTTTGAAAGGAAAATAACTATTAAAAAAAGTAATGATCTTGGCTTTTCCTAATTTTACTATCAAACTTAAAGAGTTATTTAATGAATTTGCAAGAATCAAAACATCAAATATGCTTAAGTTTCTATTTCAGACTTTGAACCAAACTTTAGAATGAAATTAGCTAATCAGAACCCTTTTGTAATCATAAAAGAGGTATTTTTATTCAAATGTTCAGTCAACAGGCATCACCTTTCTTAGGAAACATATTAAATGGTCCCCAACTAAAAAAAATGTTTTTTAAATTTTTATTTATTTTTCTGAGGAATAACCTATTTAGTCCAATCCTCAAGACCCTTGACAGACAATAAATGAGTTAACTTTTTCACCTTACCTTAACACAGTTGTTTCAATGTTTGCTGAATATTTTAATACTTTTTTTTAAAAATTTTGGCAATATATTAATTCTTTATCAATAAATAGTAACGAATCCAAACACAGTAACCATAGCTGTTTGGTATTGTGTACGAGAACAAAATAAACATGTAGTATAGATTATAAAAATAATAAAAACATTCATAACAAAGCTTCTTAATACAACCTAATAAATCTAACTTTCTTTAAATAGATAAACTCATAAAGCTATTTTTTAAAATTAAATTTACCCTTTGTGAGCCTCATATGTTTATAAACATTAAAATGAGCAAAAATTTCAAAAACTTAAAAGCACATCTCATTTCCAAATCACCCCATTTTAACAATGTAAACATAGTTACTTTCCTGTACATATTCTCTTTGAAGCTTTAACATGTGCTCTTTTATCATAACAATTTGGAATAACAGATTTTTTGGGCTGTTGAATACTTGAATTTCAGTAGACACTAAAGCATTTCTATATTTCTTATTCAGTCCTTCTAGTTAATTCAGAATAATCTTTCTGTGGTTTCTGCTAGATTCACAAAACAGACATTGAATTTTAGATTTTCAACATGCAAGCTCCGATCTTGCTAGTAAAACTTGACTATAATCATGAAAATCATGATAATTTCTTCAAACATTTTGTCCTTAGATCTCTAGAAACTTAAGATTAAAATGTTTGGATTAGAAATATTTGATTCAACAGAATATATAAAGGTATATAAAAATATGGAGTAATGTGTCTTGATAATATATAATAAAGAAGCAAGCACTTTTGTACATATAATAATTCTATATACACCTAGCTATGAACCATAACAATTACTGTCAGTTCAATTTACACTTGTTTTCTGTTCCAGAATAAATGTTTGCAACTGCAACTTCCATGCTCAGTAGAGATCTGTTCTTTAAACACACACACTTCAAAAGCCAAAGGACACCTCATGTTTACATTGTGTAAACAAAGGTCACAGATAGCCAAGGTTAAAGTTACAATAGTTTGTGGGTGGTCATTCAAAGTTAACATCTAGCTATTTCCAAATAAAATATGACTGTACTTTGGACAGGCATCCATTTTTTTTGCATCTTATTGTCTATATCAATATAAACTGAAATGCAACTAATATGACAAAAAGCTAAGATTTCATCCATTCTATCCATAAACAAAGCAAATAACAAAGTGAATGAAAACAAATGATTCTTCCATGGCAACTAGAGATCTTTGGTTGAGATGATGTTTCTACTCTAATTTGTTGCCAAGCAACTGATGTCAAATGATCTTTTGAAAATGATGAATATCAAATATATAAAATTGAACAATGAGAAAAATTCACAATAAAAATACATCAACAAGTTTTTAACATATATATGCCATAAAAATTCACAAATTTAACAAATGTATCTCACATTGTCAATGATTGACAAAAAACGGAAAAACACATAAAAAATGTACTTTTTCATATAAAAATATAGAAGCTACCCTTTCAGGATAAAATACTGTTTTCCATGATTGTGTTTATAATTTGTGTCACAATTTCACAATAATATCATTTGTAGAAGGCAAAACATTAACTCTCCGAGTACATGTGCACTTAAAATTCCCACGTACCAGTCTGTGGGCTATGTTGTAGATTCTTCTTTAATTTTTCAATACTTGGAACATTGTCAAATTCATCCCAGTCCTGAACAGGTGAATCTATCGCCTTTTGAAGTTTCACAATTTTGTTTAAATGCTGGCCATTTTGAGCTTTGTAGTTTAGGTCTACATTTCCCAACTCGTTTTCTTTTTCAACATCATCATCGTCCATTTCGACACCTTCATCTTTGGAAACACAACTTTTTAACATGCCACCATACATATTTTTAGTTTTGTCTAGTTCTCTCCCTTCAGAAACATATTTTGGATTTGACCTTTTGCGTTTGTTTACACCAGGTGATATATTCTGACAAGGTTCACTCTGATTCGGATTCTGATCTTCATCATTTGAATGCTCATCAATTTCATTAAAAACAGGGTAGGATGACTCATCCTCATCTTCCAGATCATCTTGGGCTTCTTTGGTTTCTTCTTTTTCTGACGATTGACTACCAGATTCTTCTGAGCATCCATTTTGTTGCTCACGAGACCTTTCCTGAGCAATTTTCTGCATGACAGCTGGCTCAAACTGTGGAAAAAGCCACTGATTGTTAGGCTGGTTTCCATGGAAACTTGATGACATGTGATTTGTGTCATCAGATAAGCTTGAAATATCACTATGCATTGAAATATCATCATTGGGTTCTGACTTTATATTTGGATTGCTGGAATTCCCATCTCCAAAATTAGATCCAACCTGCATACTGCCAATATGCTGTTGTTGCTTAGCTCTCATACGGTGATTATGGAACCAGTTTATAACAGTTTTGACACCAACATTGAGCTCAGCAGCTAATGATTCTATTGTTCCCTGATTTGGGTACGGATCCTGGTTATAAGCTAGACGTAGTTTATCTTTCTGTTCTTCTGTGAAGAATACACGAGGGCGTTTTGGCATGGAGGATGAATCATATGACCTTTCATCTATACTACTTCTACGACGACGTTGAGCTACAAATGAAAAACAAACTCTTAATAATTCTTCTTTTATGAAATGATATATTAAGCATGGCACTTACATATCATAAATCACATTCAACACTGTGTATTCAGAAATTTTTGTAATGGTAACATTACTGCTTAATATGCAACAGAAAAGCTTTCTCAAATTTTAAACTTTGAAATCATTATTTTGCATTTCACATGTTTGTCAATTGTTGCAATAATAAATGCACACAAAAATTTCTGAATTAACAGTAATAAATAAATATATTTTTTAACATTATTGCAATCAAATGGTTTTTCTTAACCATAACTTAAATACAGTGCAACCTGTCCGAAGCAATCTCTGGTGTTGGTGCAAACAATACAAATTCTTGTAACAGAAAAACTAGCAAAGTCTTTAGTCAAAAGTGATCAGGTTTAAACAAGACTCAATGTATAACTTCTTTTTAACTACTGTATATAAGCAGGAATTTTCCCTTAGTGTTGAAATTTAAGTATCTTAAGCTTCAATTTTCAGTTGTATATTTTTTTATTTCTTACTCAAAGAAAACCTTTTACATTTTTATTTGTATATGCATGCTGATGTATTGTGTAAAAATATCTTTATTATAAATCACTCTGATAATTTGAATTCAAATATGAATTAATCTGAAAATTTATCATTATTATTCTCCATTGGAAGAAAATTTCCGAAATTCACTCTTACCATTAAATCATTATTCTAAATTTGACTTTGTTTTGTAAAACTTAACAACTATACACCTTGTACGCCAATTTTGAGTTCTTTCGCCATTGATGGAAACAAAACATTTTCATATAATTTATTTATTATCACAAAGGAAAAAATTTATTGATTGTTTTGCCAAGATCATGAGGTGATTTAGCCCTAAAGTGAGGTCAGTCAAATTAAATTCCCAGAACTCAAAATTGGTGTATTGGCAAAACATTGTTTGTTTATGCAATATAGACTACCAAATAAGAAATTTTAAATTTTGAAACAGAAATTTATATTACAAAAAAGATTCTGCAATTCTAATTATTGTCTGCATACATTCAACTGATGACTTTGGTAAGTGAATAGAATTACAAATTTAATTAATACCTTTGACCTCATTCTGGTAATGTTTAAGTCTGTCTACATTATGAGGGTCACTCAACCATAAGTGCATTTTTATGAAGGGTTCTCTCCCCTTTATACTAAGCATGTGCCACGGTTTTGGCTTTGATAACAATTCACTGACTGAGCCTTGTGAAAGCCCTAGAACAGCTTCTCCAAACAACTTTTGACCCAAATTGTGAAACTGCAGCACATCTTTAATTCTTGATGTCAACTCAAGTGTGTCAATCTCTGATGTCATGGCGACCACTTCCAACATGGAGGATGGATATGAAAATGAGGCCCAGTTGTACGGATGATGATTCATAAACGGGTGGGCGGGATGTAGATGTTGGTGATGAAGATGGATATTGTGTTGGTTGAGAGGGCGGTGTTCTGTGGGAGCTTGGTGAATGGTGGAGCTGGTTGCAGGAACATGATTGGTTGGCTTGTCACTAGGGGAAACTACCAAGGAGAAAAAAAATGTCTAAGGAAACGTGAAACGGAAAACAAACAAAAAACTTGTAACTAAAATTGGGATGCAAGTTTAGTATATGGCCAATATAAGTCATTCCAATATGAGCTAGAAGATTATATGTGTATATTATGTTAGACTTTATAAATTAAAAAGCAGCACAGGCATTTAACGTCAAACAGTTATCAATATCCTAATTTATTTTACAATTTAAAGTTATATCAGAGTATTAAATTTGGGGTTGTCAAAATTGAATATATTAAATAGGACATGGAAAACATTTGTTTTCTAAAAGTTTAATTCTATGAAGGGGTTGTATCAATATTTGTCAAAAGCCTAAAAAATATGGAAATATTTTGTTTATTCAAAAACTAAGCAAATGAATCAATTAAATTCAAAATCATTTTTATTAATCCTTCATTTTAAATAAATGTTAATTAAATGTTGATTAAAAAAAATTCCAGAATTTTTTTTTCTTTTGGCAAAAACTAATTATAGAAGAATTTGATTAACATAAATTTTACAAAATTATCAAAAGAAATACAATTTTTTTAATGGTCAACATCTGGGCTCCTATGTAACCAAAGTGTATTTGGTCATTTTGAAACTTGAGGCAACAATTAATTTAAATAATATCAGTAATATTTATTCAAAGTATATTCAAGTCAAATTTGTTCTAGATAAGTTTTAAGTTTGATATTTTTTAAAATGCAACAAGATTTACTAGCAATAAAAATTTATTATGATCATCCTGTGTAAAGGTTGATCATGGGTTATAATTATTTTTGTTAATTAGCTGCAAATGATCGGTCTAGATTTTTGCTAAAATTAGAAAATTGAATGCAAAAGTGAAATTCATTTGTGAGACTTTTTATTTAAATGAAAAAAATATATTTCCATCAATTCGTAATGTTTAAACTTTGTTATTTGATGGGAGATAATTCAGAAAATTAATTTTTATGACTGAAACTGCACACTTCTGTATTTTGTAATGTTGCAAAGAAAACAGGTTTGGTGGTCCAAATTTTTCTGAAAATGCATAAAACTAGCAAATCTAATGAAAAAATGAAATTCATATGAAAAGAAAAATAAAACTTTGTTATCTAAGGGGAGATAATTCAGAAAATTATTTTTTATAAAAGAATGTACAGTAAATTTCTCCATTTTGTAATCTAGTAAGTAAACAGGTTTGGTGGTCCCAATTGTCTTTTTCATTATCTGAAATCACATAACAAGTGCTATCTTCTCATATTTTTACTTTAAATTTCTACTGTTTAGTATTTTTGTAGTCACACAAGTTTAATCTTTACAAAATCTTACAATTTTGCACAGCCTGTTACTTGATAAAAAATCTTAATGACCCATATTTTTATTTTATTTTTGAAAATAGTAAGATAAATATTACATTATTAAGAAGTATCACAATATATATTGCTTTAATTTAGACCCAAATCTATCTCCCAAAATAAAAATAAGAACAGGGGTTCAATTTATCCTATCTTGATTTTCCTGAACAAGGTTTACAAATACCATTGAAATTCATTATCCTCTAACATATCAGCAAGCATGCAAGGTTGTATTTAATACCAATCATTTCCCTGGAAACATCAAATTAAGTATCTATAGTTCATAATGATTGTTCTATCGACACACAGGACGTTGAGCTCAAAAGAATAAAGATCTAGGGAAACTCTTTTAATATTTCAATGGGAACAAGTTCGAACCATTTTTCCTAATCTGTTATATGAATATGAACTTACAATTGTATTTCTAAACACAGTGTATTTCATTTTTTAAAAGTTGAACGTCAATCACAAACTTAAATATTTTAATACTTATTTTTACGCAAATTGTATACTTTTGAGATATATATTAGATATCTTTCAAATCGTTCCAAAAAATTAAAGATACCTTACACACAAGAAAAATATTTAAATAAGAACCCTCTAACCTTTACTTCTCAGAACTCCTGAATCCCTTAGAATCTAATGTTGATAAACGCAAAGGCAAACTAAATCAGCTGAATAAAACAAGACAAGAAAACTAAGGACAAATGAACTAGCAATATCAGGACAAGCCACAAATCATGTTAGATGCTGGATATATGTTGTATATACAGTATATAGGTGTGACACATGTATGCTTCAAAATTATTTTACATCAGTTAGTATCTGACGAAAATAGGGTTATTTCTTAGGTCATTGGAGGAAATGTACTCTGAACGAGGGAAGGGTCAGGAGTCATTAAAGTAAGGCAAATGAGGTAAAAAGAAACTATATCAAAGCTGATTGGTGCATTTTGCAATAAGGAAGGAGGCATTACCATAATTGAGCATGTCATCACTCCCATCCCCTTTTACCAAAAAAAAAAAAAAATGATGCAAGTATGAACTTTGAAAAAAGTATCAGGTTATTCAGAATTCCTGGAAACTTTAGAAATGGCATGCAGTAGGCTATTGTCAGTAAAATGTCTATACATATGATGCATTTAACTGTTCATATAACAGTGATATGGGATCTAGGAGGGGTGCCAGGGATTTTCACCCCCCATTCCTTTTGATTTTTTGTTGTTGAAATCAAGTACAAATCAGAAGAAAATTAGTCTGACCAACCTCACCTTCCCTTTTCCAGGTAGAAACCCACGTATCCACCTTTCAAAAATTAGATAGAATGGTTTACCCCACTCCCCCCTCCCCCTTCCCCGAGACCCTTTATTTAGACTTTGGCAGGTAAGGAGAATGCTTACCTGAAGCATACATTTGTTCCGAGTTAAGATTAGACTGTAAGATATGTATATACAGATATAAAAGATGAGTTAGTATATAGTATGATATGATATATATATTGGGCAGCCATTTTGTTAATTTGTCAGGTTCAGCCAGATGTTTTAATCAATGGCATTTTAATGAGCCTGCCATGCATCCATCCTCCATTTTGGTTAGAACCGGGTATATATGTATATATTTGAAATATATATATCAGCTACTATATAACTTGATCGCCATGCATCAATTTTTTGCATTTTGCATTAAATTTTTTACGCTGTTTGTAGCTTTTAAAGCCATTCATCATAGAAATGCATTTATTTAACATGTTGTAATAAATTACATGAAATGTAAATCAGGTTTTGAATAATTAGAAGCAAATGGAAAGATCCAGCAAAAGTTGACTTCATGAGACAACTTATTACCAAATCTTACTTATTAATGTGCATTTCATATGCATAATTTATTGGTACTGTGTGTCCAACAATCTCAGGAATGCCATTTTACTTTTAAATTCCTGTTTAAACTACAAACAGGAAAACAAAGAATGTTAAATATTTTTAATTTTTTAAATATTCTTTTTAATATTTATCAACTTTGATTGCATGTACGTAATTAATAGAAATTCCCTTTTCATCTCTTCTATTGTAAAATTATCCTTGTCATGAGTGTTCTTTTTATAAGCAAATCAAGTCAGTAGTCCATAAGATGACATCAGCATGTATTGATTGCAAAGTGTTTCTAACTTTTGATGGTTTGTGAATTCTTCGATACTTTTTTTTCAAGATTTTCATCAACAACTTTAAATTTCATAAAAAATACTATTCCTTTTAAGTGGGACACACAGTATATAACTATTGTTGATTCAGTATCTCTTGTGGAGTACCAATATTCGTAGATATATGAATAAACCACAAAAATAATATCCTCTAACCATGAAAACTGGTATCCACAAAATAAATGAATCCACAGTCATTAATAAAAAATATTATAGATACTGCCTATCTGTAATACATGTACTGACAAAAATACTAAAAGAATCTAATACTATACATTACTTTTTAAATATAATCCAAAATGAGGCTTCAAATCATATGCTTTTTTTTTCTTCTCTTTTTTCACTTTCTGATGCACACAAATTGAGCTTAATGTAATTTTTTAAAGAAATTTGTTTACACTCATTTGTAATTTAAAATTTTAAACATTAAATATTACATAATCATAAATAAGATTTGATTTTCAACATCTATTAAAGAAGTAGTGACTGTCCCCTTTGAGCATCTAAAATCATTGTTTTTATCATTCATTCCTTTCACATGAATCAATTTGTAACAGGTTGAATGAGATGCAAATAATATTACACTTTACAATAATCAAATTTCTTCATTAAATTATAATTTGCATGTGCATAATGTTAAAATTGATTTTCATGAATATGCATGAAATATTTGCCACTGGATATAAATCAAAAACAACAATCAATCAATCTTAAGGCTGATTTGACAGTCAAACATGAAAGCACAAAGAGAACAGGCCCTATAAAAACTGAATTCTCAAAGTAAATCCTTGCTGACAACTGAATTTTTACATACAAAGATATTATTGTCTTTTGTATAGAAATCTTACCTATTTCATTTGGCTTTGGGATTGAGGCACTTCTCATCAGTTTTTCTGGTGGAATGTGGTACTGTGATGCTACAAGTTTTGGAATTGCTTCTGTGTCTTCCAAGAATATCTGCATTCTAATGAAGGGTTCTCTCCCCTTTTGTGTGAGCATGTGCCAAGGTTTTGGCCTAGCAAGCAGATCACTTACGCTCCCCTGAGAGAGCCCCAGTACACTTTCTCCAAACAATCTTTGGCTGATTGAGTACTGACTCAATGTTTCTTTGACCTGTTTGACCAGGTCATCAGTGTTTATGGTGGCGTAACTATCAAACTGTTCTTGTGTAATAGCAGGCAGAACTGCCCGGAGTGGTTTAGCAGCTGCCATTCCCATGTGTGGCCTTGACATTAAGGAATTGGCAATGTTCTGCATTCTTTGTAAAGGTGATACACACTCAGGGGCCGAATAAGGGGCAAACTGGTTGTTTTCAAAACCATTAGCATGGCCATTAACCTTTGGCTGAACGATGAAAAAGGCACTACCAGATGGATGAGCAGTTTCTGTTGAAGGAGATTTGTCTGAACCTCCCGATGTTGGTGTTGTAGGTGCTGAGCTGCCATGCTTACTCAAGTCGATTGGGCCATTGTTGTTGTTTATGGATAAATTCAATGTATCTTCTACTGTACTGTCTGGTGGTTCCATTTTAATCGAATTCCTGTCGGGAGATGATCTTGCTCGTCTAATCTCGCCAGGCTCTGTCTGTTCTTGGATGTGAACTTTCCGTGCCATCTGTTGTAGTTCTCTCTGATACATTGAACTTGCTGCCATATTTCCTGCATTTTCTGCCGCCTGGGCTAACTTCATTAACTCTTGGCGATAAATTCTCTCTACCATTTCTCTAGAATCTCTGCCATTACCATTAATGTTATTTCTAAGGCTATTTTCACTGTCCCTGTGACCAGTAGGGCTGAGATTGGAGTCTGATTGACTGTAAGGTGTACCTGTTGGTGATGCCAGAGGATGATGATGACCGGACATCATGGCTAGTCGTGACATTTCTTGTTTATATATACTGCTGACCATGGCATGAGCAACTTGTTGCTGAAAGATAAAAAAAATATGCTTATTTACACAAAACCTCATTTTTTAATTCACTTTTGAATATTTTTGCATTATTTAATGAAGGCTGTGACTATTTTTAGCATTTGTGCAAGTTGCAGTGACATGTTAACAAAGAATATGAATTAAAAGAGAAATGGGCTGTATATCAATGAGACAGCAACCTGAAGACACAAAAGACCAAAAGACTTTAAGAGGTCAAGAAGTAATTCCTACTTTAACAATTCATTTATTGAGAATTAATGCATCTAGAAATTAACATATAAGAGAGCATCCTCATTCCAAATACTATTACAATCTGCCATTTCGTGATGTTTGCCCTGTATCATTTTATCAATTTATTCCAAATATCAGGTAGAATCAGCCATTTCATAACATTAACCCTGTATTATATCATTAATTTATCCACAAGGTCATTCTCTGCCTTTCTTTGTGTCAGAATATTGTCATACATTGTAATATATATATATATGAAAGCATGGACACTCTATAATTTTTCAACTAATAGTTGTGAAGAGAATACTGTCTCAACCCTTAAGTTATATATCCAGGAAGGTGGTAAAAGGTAATTTTTGTGCGATATCTTTCTCCATTTTGAATTTCACTTTTTTGTGCCTAAAAGTTGCACTGTTTAAAGATATTTGTATTTAATCTATTTTTGTGGAATTAGTATTAAAATCTCTGTTCAAATACAGTAATCATGGAAATTTTCGAACAGGGGTTAAATATCTTTCTTAATTTTATTTATCACATATGTACGAAAAAGTCCCCCATACTAATAATTTGTATAAAACAATGATATTGATATAAGGTTAAACTTATCAATCAATAATCAAAGTGAACTCCCTCCCCCACCCCCAAAAAAAAAATTAAAGAAAATCGTGAAAAATAATAAACCTTGAAATATCAATGCTTACAGTAGTTGAAATATCATAGTTTAAATTTTATATTTTATAACTTAACATGAAAAGATTTATTGAATAGTAATTCAACAGATGAGTAGATAAAATGCTGTTTCCCTATAAATTTGATAAGGATGTTCGCTATTAAAATTTAAAATAACAACATCTTTTTTAGATTTTATGTACCAAAACTGAAATCAATAAAAAAATGCTTGTTTAGAAAATTAACGCATGCTATATAAAAAATCACTTTTTTAAAACAAACATCTTTTTTCTTCAGATTTCACAGGAATTGCATGAAACTAAATATAAAGGTGAAATGAGAGTCTGGAGAGGATAACAAAAAACTTAAAAATAGTTTGCAAAGGAGTACTAATGTCTTTTTATACATAAATGTTCAAAATATAAATAAACATGTAGGGTTTGTTTGGTATAAATAATTAGTGCACTACAGTATGTAGACAAAAGTCATTCTTGTTTTTTTTTATTTAAGTTCTTTTTCATTCTATGTCATTTATGTTTTTGTTATAAACTGATAAATTTCCCCCAGAAAATTTGAAGCTAATATTTTCTCTTATTTTCATTAAATCATCATGTATGTTATGGTTTTTAATGGTTACTGTCAAATATTTCCTTTTGAATTTTTTTATTTTCATGAATTCATAGTGTAATTACAAACTTAAGTTTTGATGTTACACTATTACTGTACATATAGTAACTTGTGATAACAACACAGTAAGTTAGTAAGTTAATGTTTAACCTGTGAATTCTAAATAGCACTAATTTATACTAAACTATGAAAATTTGATATTTTTAAAGAGAAAACTGTAATAATATTTCTGAGCTTAATAATGATAATGTCATGAAAATCAGTTGGAAAATGAGTTCAAAGAAATTTTTTCCAAACTTAAAAATTTGTATAGAATAATAGACAAAGTATGGGAAAGGAATGACTTTTATCAACATACTATACAGGGAAAACATTCGAGGGGTCACTAAATACTTCTGTGACGAGCGAACATCCTTACGTGTTGATATGCCGAAACTGGTACCTGTTCCATGGCTTTCTTAATCTGCATGGCCTGTTGTGCTTCGTTCAGAATTTGAGCAATTCTTTCTTCAGTGTGAGCATCTTCTCTCTGTACACTGGATACCAGTGGCTGGGAACCTGTGAAGAGGACAGGAGGATAGGAGTTATTCACCCCTGGTATGCTGATTGGAGGATAAGTACTATTCGCCCCTGGTATGCTGACTGCCCTGTTTACTGAAAAGTAAAATTGGGCCAAATCATATGGGTTCTTTTGTCTCCCTTTTGAATCAAAAGTTAATTTAATTAAATGATTGCTTTACTTTTATAACTATTTGTCAGAAAAGTTGTAACGAAAACAATTCTTTTGAAATACAATCTGTTGTCTTATTATCAAAATATTTTCTTTATTATTTTTAAAATCATAAAAAAAAAAAATTGCATCTTTCCAAATAAAAAATATACATTATAATCCAGATTAAATAGGTGTTTTCTTCTTTAAATTTTTCTTAACGAAATGAAAGCACATGAGTTTTTAATGCTATTTATTTTATAAAAACAATTTTCAAAGCAGCTTGTGCTAAAATGCAATCAGTTGGCATTTGAAAAAGTTAATTACATTTTTTTGACATTGAGATACAAATTTTTCACTGAAATATGGGAATCAGAAGAATTTGAATTTAAAAATGATTCAATAATAAAAAATAAGAGGAATCCGTTTTGTTTCTGGCGTAAAGTCATGAAAATTTTTGTTGACTTATATGATGACCATTCAAATCCAAATTTCGAAAACAATAAAAAGTTTATAAATTTCAACACAGGAAAAGAACAAACAGCCTCATATGGAATAAATAAGAATTGGGCAAGCAACACAGTCCCAGGAATTAGAGGAGACAAGGTATAAAACCAAAGCCAATATGGCAGCCAGCATACAAAAAGCAATGCATTCTGGGTATATAATATAAATAATGAGAAAATGACATTGATAAATGCTAAATAGATAATATATATATATATAAAAAAAATAATCTGGGCTTTTCCATTGAAATTTATGTACAAGATTCAGTTAACTTTTCTGTTTTAATATATATCTTTTTTCGTTGCCAAATATAAAATGCTGCTTTTAATGGAAAAGCCCTGATTCTGAATAAAATATTTCCATTACTATATATGCAAATGTAATAGATTTGATAATTTTCAAAACTGTTAAATGATAATTCAAATGTTTTTCTAAATGACAATCCCATTCCTTTGAAGAAATATCTGGTGTTTGACAATTGAAAACATTTGCTAAAATCATGTTCACTGTACTTTTAAAGAATGAGTATCATAAGTTCATGTGAACTGAAGATTTATTTTTAACCAAGGAAATATTTCATTTAACAAATAACATGAAATGGAATATATTACAGTTTTAGAAAGGCATGATGTTTCAAATTTTTATAGTCAAGCGAACAAAAATGTCTCATGCAGTTATACAATTCTATAATTGTTTTCTCTCGTATCTTTTTAACTTGTGTGCTTTAAAAAATGAAACAAATACACGAGGCAAATGTACAAATATTTAAACCAATGAAACGACAAATTTTCAAAGGTACAAGCAGTACAAAGTATATAAAGCATTCTTGATTATGCAAATGATGTCTTACCTTTTTTAGGAGATATGGCTTTTAGCGCCACAATATTCCTTTCATCTGTGGCCCAAGCGTACATTTTCCTGTAGGATTCTCTCCCCTTTTCGGTCAGTTTATCCCACGACTTTGGCTTTGATAATAATTCACTAACAGTTCCTTGAGATAGTCCTAGGACATGCTTAGCAAAAAGTCTCTGTCCTATATTATGGATACTTAAAAGTTCACGCACAGTTTTTGCTACAAGAACCGTATCTAATCCTTGAGAATTATTTGGGTCCACCTTGATGGCACCAAGGTTCATACCCATAAAGTTTGCCATAAAATGGCTATTGGCAAATTGATAAAAGGGTGATGGAAATGGAGGCATATGTATAGCTTCGTTGGTTGATACACTTGACTGTGTTTCCATTGGTGGTCTCGGAGAAGTTTTCTCTTCTGACTCCGCTTCACAGGTGTCTTTACTGCTGACGGGTGAGGGAGGGGTTTCTGGTGATGAAGGTCTTATGTCTGGAGATTTTTGCTCCTCTCTCTCTTCACTGTGATATGTAGCTGCTATTTCTTCTCCAAGCATGGTCGCGAAGGCTTCCGTGTTTTCGGAAAGTGCCGGAGTCGATGAATCTCCTGTAAGAAAGGTGCATATGCACATGAAAGAGTTTTTTTTAACTCTCAAACAAGGACGTGTAAAAAAGTTGCCATTTCCAACAGAATGTCACAGAACCATGCAACAAATATCATTAACATTCTCAAAACATAAACATATTAAACAATTAAGGGTATACATCTTTCCAAGCCCTTTCATAAGCATAAACACCTTTCTTAAATTCTGGGATCCTGATATAATTTATAACAAAGAATATAATAGCTAATTTTTTGGGGGGAGGAGGCTGACTATTTTAAATGCTGATTTATTGGAATTTCCTCTTCCTGAAAATGTCTCGAATGAAAAATATGGTATTTGAAACTCATTTTCAATGTTTAATATTAAATTCTATGTAAAGGGAGTGTAAAAATATAGAAAGTA
Source organism: Mytilus californianus (assembly GCF_021869535.1). Lineage (NCBI taxonomy): Eukaryota > Metazoa > Mollusca > Bivalvia > Mytilida > Mytilidae > Mytilus > Mytilus californianus. The sequence continues at coordinate 101,130,458 of NW_026262734.1, read as the reverse complement.
AATAGTAAAGATTCTGAATTTCTTGGTGTACTTCAGTCAGTGTGTTTAAGGTAGATTATAAATTTCTTAGTGTACTAAAGTCAGTGTATCTTAAGGTTTACCTTTAAGAATGTAATGATAAAGTAAATTATTTCCTGAAATTTTTTTGAAGTGCCTAGTAACCATGTTAGTATCAAAACATCACACAAACACTAGTTATTGGAAAGCAGTGATGTCAAATGGACACAAAAGGAAAGGTAACTCTTACTCTGATTCAACATAAATATCAGTGTATATTGAAATACAATTCTTGAATATCAATGAATTCAAAGATAGGTAACTCTTCAAGTAACTCTAACAAAAAGGTAGAAAATTCAACACAAAGCACAAGAATGTTGTAATTTTGAAATGGATAAAGTCACAAAATGATGAAGTGAAGAACACATTAAAAAAAATATGTAAAATATTGGTTATCCTAGCATGATATCCTTATCATAACTACATATGTTACATGTAATTAATTTACTCAATTGCAGGATCTTTTTTCACAAATTTCTAATCAAAAAGTGACAATGCTCTGCATTTAAGAATCATTTAAAAGTTTTTGTCACTAAAATTGCATTACAAATTCATATGATTTTACATCAATTTCATCATTCAAACATTGTTGTAAATTAAATTATAAATAAACTAAAAGTAATTGATAAAGATATGCTAAATTTAAAAAAATTAAAATTTTTAAATTTGTGAAAAAATATATAATTTCACAGATAAAGGAATATTCAGGTTTAATACCAGAAGTCTGTAATGCACACAATGATTTGAAAACAATTTTTAAGATGTAAATTTGTTGTAAATCAATTCAGTTCAAGGAAAGGTAATCCAATTGATAGGTCAGACTATAAATAACTTGAACAAGGAAGTGAAATGCTACCACTAACTAACCCGTTGCCATCTTACCTGATATTTCACTGTTGGAGACCTTCAATGTGGTATTCTCTGACTGTAATGCTCGGTTCTTCTCTAATAATAGAGTCTCTAATGATTTAGATTTAGCATCTTCCTCTCCATTACCACCAAACTCCATTGACTTTACTACACTAAAACGTAACAATATATTGCAATACATTATATTTGGGATTTTCAAATATTTTGGCCTCCAGCATTAATGAAGAGCCATTAGTTGTCGAGGTGTGCATCTACTAAAGTAAGTTGGTACCATAAATGTCATTATAGTTGTCAGTTAATGGTGGGATGCATTTTTACTTGTTTTCCATCTCTTATTTGCTTTATTCTTCAAAGAAAATTTATTGTGAAAGTACTTCTATGCATTTTATAGCTGACTATACAGTATGGGTTTTTGTCATTGTTGAAGGCCATATGGTGGCCTATAACTACTTTCTACCACTTCATTTTAACTCTGTTGGGAAGTCGTTTCAATGGCAATCATACCACATCTCCTCATTTTTATATGTATATAATTTTTTGTGGTTTGTGGATTATCTGCTAGTTTGTGCATCTGTTGAACATAATTATCCCAAAGTCTTGTAATGCTACACATATTGAAATCAACTGCTAAAATTCTTTGAAAGAATATCATTGATAATACTGCCACTCACTATTGAGTTAATTATCTTAAACCATAAATTCTTTTTCTTGGGCTTTTTATTTCTTACTATACAGTATTGGCTTAGTTCATGGTTGATGGCCTTACAGTGTGACCTGCACAGTTGTTTAAATCCTTGTCATTTGACCTTTTGGTGGATAGTTGTTTCAAAGGCAATCTTGCCAATTTCCTATTGTTTTTTTTTTTAATTTATCAAAGAATTAAAGTGAAACCTCTCAATATTTATTTTTTTCTAATGCCACGTTTAGTTATATATCTGCATCAAGTAAATATTACCCTTTATCTCAAACTTTCAAATCTTGTTTGACTATTTTTAAGATACATTTTCTATAAACTTGAATTGAATAGAATTATAAATATATACTTGAGTTCTCTTTTAATTTCTTCATAATCCTGTTGTGTTTTGATTTTTTCTTCCAGATATTTGAAGGCTTGATTTTTCACAGTAAGTTCCTCCTCTAAATGAGCTACCTGTAAAACGTAAACACATATATCATAAAACATATTTTCCTTAACAGAGCACATGCTTGTGAAAATAATTTTTTTAGTTTAAGTTTTTTTTTTACATTCTTCTGTGTCCATGTCTCCCTATGACTGACAAGAACTGCTTATCTTTTCCTGGCACCAGAGTTTAACTATGGTCTTTTGTAAGGTTTGTGTGGCTCAATTGTAAATTTTCTGTGAAGTGTTTTTTGGGACTGTTGTTTTTTGGTTAATCTGTTTCTTTTGGACATGGTGTTGTCTTAATTCCACTTATGGGTTTTTTATAATAGCCAGACCCCTTTTTTAAGGTTTCTCTCCCTTTTTTCTTTATTAAATATTAACATATCTAGATCCAACAAGAAAGGTGTCAAAAATATGAATCATTTTCAGTTCAATACATACAAATCAATTTGCCACTGACAAGACCACAATTAATGAATGTAAATAAAAGTAATGATAAACTACTAAGGAAGCTCATAAAAAATAACTATATATGCATTTAATGTAAGTAATCGTGGTATTCTAATATCAAATATTGATTTACAATTGCAGAATCCATTATAATAAAATTTGATGACAAGAAGTGTGACAAAATTGCATTTAAAATTAATTACTGTCAATTTGAAGGAATCGTCAAGGGATCGTTTCTGGGTTTATTGATACATTAAAATCAATATGCCAATTGCAACGTTTTTCAATACCGATCGACCTGTGATCGCAAAAGCTGGTGAAATTTACGCCAGCTGTCAATAATTGATTGAAATTAACATGGTTTCCAAGGCAACCACTTTTAAAGATTGTAACATTTCAGAAATCTATTTCTAACTGAAAATATCGAGACAACAAAAGTATTGTATTTAAGACAAAAAAATCAATACGTTCAGTTCATTGATTAACGATAGCCAATCTGATATCATGCAGATAAAGAGGCCCAGGGGAGAGGGTATATACAAAAGACATTGTTATATTAGAACTTCAGATAGGGAGTGTTTCATAAAATTCATTCTAATTTTATACACTAACAAATTTGACCCATTTTTGGGGATAGCCACTCTTTCATTTTAGTCTTAAGGGATATCAGATACCTCTTCTCCACTCTGTTGGATAAATGATATTTCAATCTTTTGGATATAAGATTCCATGAAATATGTTAAATTAACTTAATTACATTTATTTCCAGGGATATCTGATGTGAAACTTTTAGGGATACATGTATTGGGTACTCCCTAATGAAAGTTTTATTCCTATAACATTAATTAATTCATTTTATACCTGTGATGCAGTCGTCTCCCTCATTTTATTCAGGGATGCTTGCAATCTTTGCACATCATCTACAAGTTGAGAAATCTGAAATTCACAATAAAAAGGTATCTAAAATGTTATTCAATTTCATGCACTGGTGAGGCAAAAACATGATAGTATTGCAAAGAATTACTGAAAACTATCTTTAGTTCAGAAGAGTTTAATAGTATTGTTTATGATGATTGATGCTACATCCAATTTAGGGAAACTTCTATTCCCCCAATTTCTTTAATATACTTCACATAAATCAGTTCATTGAAACTATTATCATACGAAATATATCACTAAAATATAGTTGCAGTGACCTAGTTTGATGTATTTCTTCAAATACTATATCACTTCCAAACTTCATAATGTTTATAACAAGATTTGATTTCCCCCTGAGCCTTCCCCTTCCAAACCCCTGTTACCTCTTCTACATTTAAGTAGTATCTAGTTATTCCTTTTTCATGAATTTTATTTCAAGACTGAAAGTGAAAACCTTAAGTTTCTATCTATTTTCCTTGCCCACATTTAAATGTAGTAGCAGTGATCTATTTCTTACCTCTTTTTCCTTAGCTGCCAGTTCTACCTCCAAACCAGATCTCTGTAACATATCTATTGCCTTTTCCATGTCTGCAGATTTCTGTGTAGTGTCTCCCTCTCTCTGACTCTGGTTTACTGTCACCAACTGTTGCCTTAACTGTTCTGTTTGTCTTTCTGATCCAGCTGCTCTCTGTTGGAAAGAAACAAAGGCAAAATGTCATTCAAAGAAGTACTTCAATACATAATGCACACAATTTTTGCACAAAAAAATGTTACCAAGAAAATAAATCAATCTTTAGTGAGCTAGCTCTCAAATCTCTACTTAAAATCAATGAATAGAGTCTCCTTCATGCCTTAAACAACAGATATCCAACAAGAATTAAAAATTTTGTTCAGAAAGGAATAAATTGATGACAGACTGACAGACCAACAGACATGCTAATGGGTAAAAAATATTATGAACCTTTACAATTGCATTACATTGGGATATTATAACAAGTCTTTTTCCATTTATACACAACTTTTTATCCCTTTTCCCTAGATTTATAGAATTTTGTCTTTTACTTTTTTTTCTTACTCATTTTTTAAAAATCAAATGAGAGGGCCTCTACTTCTTTACTTTTTAATTTCATGTTTATCATAACAAAAAGCAGAATTATAATATTTACTAGACATGCTGGAGTTTGCTAGCATCAGTGTTTACAATAACATCTATTTTTCGTTTAAAAATAATCAAGTAATTTTGCCTCATGAATTTTCCTCTGGTTTCTTTAAAAAAACATTCATTCAAAATTGCAGCTAGATTTTAACCTAAGAGTTTAATGTAAAACATTCGATATAAAGCTCATCAAAATTCAATTAAACATTTGATAGTTGTTTTTTCCCCTTGCTGAAGTTAATTTTAAAGTCATTATTGATTTCCTTATAATAATATACGTTTTCAATATGTTACAATATCAGGATTACAATTATATTGATAGAAATATTTAACCTTCTCAATCAAAAATATATATATCCATTTTATTTCAATCAACCTGTTAAAAAGGCAGACAAAATGTGAACACAAGTTATGTTCTCACTGATCAAATTTAGCCTACGAAAAACATTTTAAGTGTTGCTTCATTTCTGAAGCATTTAGTCCCTGAAATTAAGATTGAATAACACAAAACTCAATAATTTTCAATCTTGATATTGGTTTTATTAATCAACAAATTGTACAGCAATATTTGTCGAGTATATTTTGATCTCACAATTTTTTCTATGCCAATTTGAAGGCTTGATGATAAGCTCGCACATTTAAAACCTGTACCCTTTTACCAGCTATCACTACATCAGAAACAATAGGATCTGACTTTTCCCGATTGCCATTTAAATAATTGTCTTATATTTTTGTCTGCAGTTCTAATTGCCATTGCACTACAAAGGATTATGCCATTGTGTACAGCAGATTATGCCATCATGTACATCACATTTTGATCTGTGTTACCTATTGCATGTGCAGTACCGATAGACGGTAATATTGTGTGAAACCAGATCTTTAATCAACATTTAGATAACAGTGCAGTCAACCATGTCATTTACCTTTGGATACAAAGCAATGTTGCGCTAAACAAGATCCTTGGTCATAATACCATTGTTATATCCAACTTAGCCATGCGGTGAAAATTCCTCCTTAAATTGTCTATACTTATTTTTTACTTCCATAGATTTCTTGAAAAAGTTTTTCCTCTGATTAATCATGCAGTAAGAGTTAATCATGAAAATCACTGTTTGCTTGTCCAAAAATATAATAAACTTTTCTCCTTTAATTTGCGCAAGTAAAATTATTACGGATCATCTTGTTTCACTTCTGATCTACACTTTTAAGTCATACAATGATATATTTAGTTCCAATTCACTCGTCTTTTATAAGCGAAAAAATTATAAATATCTTGAGTCTTCAAACAACAAACGACTCATCATCAACTTCATTATTTCAAATAAAATTTCCATTTGGAATCAATACGGAATAATTGCCGACCGTAAGTAATCGATCAGCGATCAATAAGACATTGATTACTTGTCAAACACCAGCAATCGTAATCAATTTCATTTTGCTTAATGATTGATTAATTGACAACATTTTCCAATCATCAACCAAAGAAATTCAAGCAATACACAACAAAATTCAGTTTTCTATGTATTGATTATTTTCTTTTGTTAGAATTTGTCAATAATTTTAATATATTGAATAACTCAATAATACATGCAACTACGATAATGTTATACTATATCATGATTTAAATAAAAGATTTACAAAATGTACTTAGAATTGATAACAAGGAAGGCAATGTCTTTTTCCTTTATAAACAATAAGGAAATAGATGATTATCAGAAATTATTACAATTAGAACATGGGATTTTTTAAACATCGATACAAGTGGGCTTTAATATGCATCAAATGATATTGTTTTTCTCTGAATTTTCAATATACTTCATAATAAAACTTAATTTACGATTTAACAATGCCCCACACATACAGTGACCACAATATATTTATTATCTACAAACAATGAAAATAAAAACCACAAAAATATATATATATATACTAACATTTTTTACTATAAAAAAATCTGATATTTTTGTTTTTTTCTGGTCAATATAATTCATTTGTAATTGTCATTTGATGATAGTCAAATGTCTGGATTTTACTTCAATAAAAATTACTTACTTACTTATTTACTTACTTATAAAATATTCATAAATTAAACAAAACACTCCATGTGAGGATTTTTGGATAAAGAAGAGTTCTTTGTCACTTTTATACTGGGGATGTGATAAGGCCATTTTTCAAACTTGAAAAAAAAGAGTGCAAAAATAGTTACACAACTTGTGTTATATTATCACATACAATTGTCTTCACAATAGCTGTACTTAACATAAACAATGATTTTTTTATGTAAAAATTGAATTATAAACTGTTATCACAGAGATATGTCTCGCCTTTTTGTAATTTTGATAATGCAAATGTTGAAATTAAAATAGCAATACTTTAACACCTAAGTTATGCAAATATTCAAAGTCGATGAACAATGACTGAAGGTACATGGCTAAACAATCTCCATGGAATGAGATGTGCCAATGCTAATACAACTGCATACCAAATACCATTGACTTATTATAAGTCGTTCCCTTTAAACAAACCTAAACACAAACATTAACTTGTAAACTATGTAAAAGTTTCAAAGTCAATGAACCACGATCAGGGGTAGGGCTATATAATCTCCATGGAAACGATACTTGCAAATGCCAATAAATTTGCATACCAAATATCATTGACTTAACATTAGCAGTTCATCTTAAACTGATCTAATCACAAACTAATACATGTAAACTAAGCAAAAGTTTCAAAGTAAATAGACCATGACTGAGGGGGCGGGGCCAAATATTCTCCATTGAAATGAGATGTGCTAATGCTTATACAACTGAACACCAATTAACATTGGCCTACCACTAATTGTTCCCCTTGAACTGACCTAATCACAAACTAATACATGTTAACTTAGCAAAATTTTCAAAGTCTATAGACCATGACTAAGGGGGCGGAGCCAAATAATCTCCATGGAAATGAGATATGCCAATGCTTATACAACTGCATACCAAATATCATTGACCTACCACTAGTGGTTCCCCATAAATTGACCTAATCACAAACTAATACATGTAAATTATGAAAAGTTTCAAAGTCAATAGACCTTGACTGAGGAGACGGGACCAAATAATCTCCATGGTAATGAGATGTGCCAATGCTAATACAACTGCATACCAAATATCATTGACCTACCACTAGTGGTTCACCATGAACTAGACCTAATCACAAACTAATACATTGTTGACGCCGCGGCCGCCGTTGACGCGGCCGCCGGAAATAGCATACCTATGTCTAGCTTTTTTACTACGTCAAGGCGAGACAAAAACTGCCATTTTGTGGTTTAAATATATGGATTTATTTTCAAAACCAGATATATTGACTATCCATAGAAGGCCGTAATATAAATAAACAAAAACTAAGAGATATTAATTTCATGAGGCAAAGTTAATATTTGCTGAAAGAATGGCCTAAGAATCTGTTATAGTCATTGAAATGAAGACTAGAGCTTACAAAACTACAAACCTCATTAGCTCTTTCAAGCTCAGACATCACCATCTCCATTTCATCAGACCTACAAGTAAAGAATACAATGTTATTATTATTAAGTCGTTTTTCATATCTCACTTGAAGTTATAATACACGTACAATGTAACTTAAATAGATAATCTGTCAAAATCAAAAGGGAGATAAATCTTAATTGAGTGCACACTTAACCTTTCAATTTTCATCCACAGTAAACTGCCTAATTATAGAATTTGAATGCAGAAATCATAAATATTCTATGGATATTACCTAATTACATATTGCATTTTGAAATGCAAAAGGGGTGTGGCTTTAGGGGGAGTGCTTTAAGAAGTTGTCAACCCTACATCTGTGGATAACATCAGCCTATTTTAGTCTTTTAAAATTCCCTCACTTTCAACAATTTGCAAGAAAATTAACCAATATAACATCAGGCATATAACCATCAGAAGTCATGAAAAAAACCATGTATTTTTAGGTAAAAACCAAGAGACCAAACTTACAGAATTACTACTCCTAGGGGGGTGTTAAACAATCCTTACTACTTGGGTATTTCACAGTCCACCCTAGCTTACACCTTTTTGGGCATTTCTATATTTCTTTTTATTTTAAGATATTTAATGTGATTCATAAATACACAATGTATCAACCAATACAAATCAATCATTCTATAATACATGGTGCAATTATGGCCAAAATGTCTTAATTTGAAACCAGTATGTTACAGGAGAATTAAGAATGACTATCATATTTAACCATGATCTATATAGTTAACTATTATATTTAACCATGATCTATATAGTTAACTATAATATTTAACCATGATCTATATAGTTAACTATAATATTTAACCATGATCTATATAGTTAACTATAATATTTAACCATGATCTATATAGTTAACTATAATATTTAACCATGATCTATATAGTTAACTATAATATTTAACCATGATCTATATAGTTAACTATAATATTCAAATGACTATTCTTCTTTCATGGCTATGTAAACAAAGAAGATTTTATCTTTTCAAGTATTTTACTTCAAAAATTATATCTTTGAATTAAATAAAAAAGGATTACAAAACGTTTTCTGTAAGTATCATCTTATATAAACAAATACGTAGAGAAAACAAAAACAAAATTTTGTAAAATTTTATTGGCATATTAGCATAGATTGATAAGGGAACGTGGTCAAATTAATCATGTTTGAAAAAGATCAATTGAGCAAAAACATTTATTTGACGCTATTCTAATTTTTATATGTTTGTCTGACAATACTTTACTCAAGATAAAAATTGTGAATGAATATGTGTGGTAAGGATAGATCATATTTTTATCACTGAAGAGGACATCATCAAGGTCGAGTTACCAATCATCCATAGATTTAGGGCATTTCCAAATTTATAACAACTCAGGCTATCAAAACAATATCAAAATTAATGACTTAATCCTTGAGCAATTGAACGAAACATCCTCTGTTTGTTAAAATAATAGAGCTCTCAAAATCATCGGACCTCCAGCAGTTGATTGTGACACAGACCAACTTAAAACATCATTCAAATTAATTGCCGGACCTTAAAATCAAAGGACAAATGGTTTAAGATCAATTGAAGATTTTGTGGTCTATGGACCTAATTAAACATGATGTATAGTCCCAAACTGATGCAAATCCTGTCCTGTCAATTGACTGAATAATCACCTACAGCAGTTTACAATACAAATGTATCAAACAATTTAAAAGTTGCCTCCCTTTTTTGGTATGTGAAGTTTAGCTTATATTACATAACACAATATAACAGGATACACATTTAAATATAAATAAAGATTTTTGGTTGATTGTACTTTTTTAAGAATTTTTTTTATAAAGTTCACAATAAACCAAATTAGTCACATTTACCAAGTTAATGTTAAGTTATGCAATTTATACATAAAAGTTATCATAAATTTGAAAAAATGTTCAATAAACCTGTATAGATCAGAACTATAAGAATGACCATTGCTAATTATTCATATGCATTACAAAAATGGCATAATATATTTGTAGAAACTACTTTCTTGTAAATTTCAACAATAATTAGCAAATTGCTTGCAAACAATTAGGGAATTTCCTTTAATTCCTTATTGAATATTTGTTCATGCCCTATTTGGACCAAGCATACTTACTTGTAAATTCTATTTTAAGAAATGGCATAATTAGCAAGTTAATATCATTAAAAATATAAAATGTAAAGTTTATTCCATGAAGCTAATTTTCTTTTTTCATACTATTTCATGCTCTTTTTCAGCTGTGTGTACTTGCTTGTAAATTTTAAAAATTCATTCAATGGAACTATTTCCCTTGAAATATTTAGTAATTGTATATTTGATCCAAATGTATTTGCTATTAAATTTCAACAATAATTAGACTAGCGTAAAAATGGCAAAATTTTAATCCATAAAGCTTATCTTATTTTTTCATACGATTTCAAGCTCTTTTTCAACTGAGTGTACTTGCTTGTTATTTGTACCAATTTATTCAGGTAGCCTACTGATGCATCAGTAATTTATGTTCATATTAATGTTGTGTAAATGATTGAAGTTATTGTTTTTTTTCTAAGTACCATTTAAACTAATCACTTGTCACAGTCCTAGCAATTAAAACAGTCCGACTATTTATCACCGGAGACCTTCTGAACTCTCTCTGTGGCATATGTCATATTCGTTCAAGCAAATCAGCTTGCGTTTACATCATCGGAAATATTTATTTGTGACTATAGGTGATTTTAATGTAGATTCGCCAGCAACATATATCCGGCTAATGACAGAATCATTAATAATCATACAACATCGGAAATCTTACATTTTTATACGAAAGTGAGGTTTTTCCACTTTTATGAATTGTTTTTATCTTTGACCAGAAATAGATACATGTATTTCTAAGAAGCATTAACCTGATTGATTTTTTTAATATATATATTATAATATTCATTGTACTTATTTTTTACTCAAAATATATACATGTATTTTTAGAGACAATTTATGCAATTGATTTTTAAAAAATGTAAATTTATCAATTTAACTTTTAAATTATAATCTTGATATATGAAAATCAATCATTTTCTTTCACACTGTTAAACTATCTTTAAGAGTAAAAAATATGCACCAGAAAAATACATTTCAACTTTTTAAGTTATTCGTGTTGTTAAGTAGCTGTCTCCCCATCATCTCATATTATTAGTATTTCAATAGTTTTTAAATTGGTGTATTTCAACAATTTTTAATTCTTAACATAAAGCCACAACTGTTCACATATTCTTACTCTAAAATTGCAGAAAGAGTAATTGCAATTCAGAAACAAACTTTCAAATTTTTTTCTGTATTGTTATTATCCTGATGACGGTGCCCTATAGGCACCAAAACACGTCGATGTCATTAAATTACTGCAGCAATCCCTTACATGTTGTTGTTATAACTGCTTTCAAACTTTAAAAAAGATAAATCTTCCCCCAAAAGGGGAGGGAAAAACCATTTAACAAACAAAAAATATAAATATCTAAATATTACAAAGAAGTATTGAACACATCAATGTAAATAAAAATCAAAAACAAATCCAGTTCTCTGCATAAAAAACAGTATTACAACATAATACTGTCTTTACAACATCAAAAAAGATTTTCTTTGTAACTTTCAATAAAACACACCATTAACAAAACAAAAACCAATATCATTACTAGTGAATTTACAACTTAAGACATGTAATCTGTATACAAAAAACACATTCTTTCATAAACTGGCGATAAAAACACAGAAAATGGCCCGGAAACTTCCCCTTGTTTTCAAATCAATACAGTTTAGTTACTAGTGTACATTTGGACTATGAGCTAATTAATTTTCTTTTTTGATCTGTAATTTAGCTTCGGAACACGAGCTAGCCCGCAGCAAGATGTCATCCACAATGGGTTGGGTGCTGAATGTACGATCTGCGATATAATTTCTGTCATTTACACAAATCAAAGTGATCACCGCGTGTCAACAGGCCAATAATAATCAATCGTTAGATATGTAGAAAACTTGTTAACGGTAGTATTATTGGTTTATATCAGATTTTTATGTTTTCCAAAGTGTATTGTTTTGTCAAAAATGGATATTGACAATATGGACATAGAAATTATAACTTTTATTGAGACATTTTACGTTCTTTGATCATTTTAGTTTTGATTTTTATTTCAGTTTCTGCTTTTTATTGCTTTTTCTATAAATAGATTTTACATGTCCAAATCTTGGATTTCCTAACCATTTTTTATAGACAACATTGAAACTGTTATATTTTATCATTTCTTGACCTATATGGTTTATTTCATATTTCATAGTAATGATTTAATTTATGTATTATTTCATGACAAGGTAAAACCAAATTTGTATTAGCTGCCTCTCCACCAAACAGACCATTTAGTAGAAAGACAAAAGACTAGTCAACTCACAGAAAGGAAGACCAATGTGAATCCTTTCTACAGACTTTTAACTCATGAGCTGGCAGGTTAAAATTCAGACCTACCATATCATCTAGAACAAACCTTGGTAGTTAATCATTCTGAATAGTATAGTGAAATATTTGCAACTGGACATAAAGCAGACATTAATGAATAAATATAGCTTTCCTGATCTTGTCTTATTTTAAGTTTTTTTTTACCATATCTATGAAAACTTTACTTATTGTCATTTTAAGTTCAATTTTATTCAAATTTTTATTTTTAAAATATGAAAATCTTGATAAATGTATCTCAGAATTTTTTATTCTTCATTTCATGAAAAACATTTTACAGATGTTTCATTTCCATTGATTTTTTAATTGATTACTATATTATCATTACATTTTATAAAGGTAATAACTACCATAAAATATCTATTTTATTACAATGACCATAACTTTTTTTTCATCCAACCTTTTTGTCATTTATCTCATTAGTACAATACACTAAAAGTTGACAGGAATCTCCCAAAATATTGGAAAGTACAGCAGACCAATCCAGCCCCTCCCCCTTTTTTCTTCCAAAGATACAGACATATAAAAAATGATAAACAACATATGGTTTGGTACAGGCACTGAAGTAAGTACTGCCCCACAGGAAAAAGCTATCCTCTCCAAATGGAATTTTACCTCATGTAAATTGTTTCGGAATACTAAATGGGCATGTTCATAAATTGACTTGAAAAGTATATAAATATAAATATATATGTAAATATACTGTTCCTTTGCTTTTTGTGTATTTTGCTTTGCATGTCCTGAATTTGTGTCATGGATGATACCCCTTATCCTTTCTTATCTATTACAATTATTTCCAAGAACCTAAATTTCTTGTTCTTATACAAAATTATTCCGTTAAAGTATTGCAGATTCTGTTTTCATGATGCATCAATTATAAAAAAATTTTAATCATGATAATATGTGTTTAAACTAATAATCCCTTTAAAAAATCAATTAATACTGAAACAATTTTTTTCTTAATTGTTACTTTTTTTTTAAAACACAAAGAAAGTTTTGTCTAAATGTAAAGATATTAATAAAGGTTGCAAAATAATCTATTAATTGTCAATATTAAAAATCAGTTGTCAATTTCAATAACAGACTTGTCAATCGTAACATAAAAAAATTATTAATTATTGCATATAACAGATAATATATTGATTTACATGGGAGATCATTTCTGTAAAACAAATGACCTATTATGGTCTGATCCCTGATTGAGACAAAATAAATCAAAAACTGGACAAGGGTAAGTCTGGTCAGTGAATACTGGACACAGAAAGATACAAGACCACCAGTCTGGACAATTTCCCTCCAGGAGATTGTGACCATAATTTGAATGACAACTTTATACTTTAAAGATAAAAATTTACATGAAAAATTATGTTTAAACATCAAAGTTACAATTAAGTCATTATAATCACCTGGTAAAACTCAGATGTCTGTTGACCGGTCAACGTTAAACTAAATCATGATTACCATTTACTACACATAACAATCATAAGACTGACAAGCAAGCAAGCAGCTATTCCAAATATTTAACAAACAATAATTTGTATCTTAAAATCTAAATCTTCTTATTAAATTAATAGAAGAATTCAACTTTCAACTGATTCAATAGTCATTTCAATTTCAAACAACATCATAAAGAAATTTGCAAGTGAGCAAAATTATCTAAATTTTGATTGGTCAACTTTTATATTCTAATTTGGGTTTTTTAAGTTACATCAAACCCTCTTTTACCCTTTTTAAACATAGCACAGTTTAAGGGCACAAAAGTATTGTGAACATCAAATAGGTTAAAAATGCAGCAGAGTTGGTGAAATCTTTTTTTCCCAAGTGGTCCTTGAAGAAAATTTGCTGACCCTCACTATTATTTTTATTGCAAAATATCAAAATTGTGTCGTTCCTGTACAAAATTTTGGTGGCCAAACCTTTCGACCACCAAACTCTGCCATTAAATGGTAGTCAATATTATATTTGCCATTAAACACAACTTACTTGGCAGTGGTAGCCTCGTCATACTTGGCCTTGACCTCAAACAACTCAGATTGGACATTTTCAAGTGCTGAAAAAAAGAAAGAAAAAAATCAACTTAAGGTAAATAATAAAAAAAAATTTGGTAAAAATCAAACCATTAATACAGTGGAACAATGCTATATTGCAATTGACCACTATTTGACCAGTAGGGAATACCGACTTGGATTCGTTTTTTTAATCTTATGGAATGCTTCAGTCCTCTAGTTGTCTCCTGGAAGTTGTTTATAAGTTATTCTGATTATTTGAGTTTTTATTTTTTTCAAAAACTAACAAAATAAAGTTTGAGTTTATACTTCATCTTGTATCAACTAATCTTGGCGGGGTGTAGAACTTTCTTTAAAGGCTTTATTAATATTTTTTTTATTTTTCTATACTCTATTAGATTTGCTGTTGTATCTGAAGTTTTTCCACCACCATGTAACCGTTTTTTTTTATATTCATACTTCCTGTTTAAAAATCGATAATTTTTACATATATATAAACAAGAAAAACAACAATCTGTGTCCTACCTTGACCAGAAACTTTAGCCTGATACAGGATGGTCAAAGACTAACAGACAAACAAAGAGATGACCTGACAGACGCACATTCCAGAAAACATAATGACGTCAACCATCAAAGGCAAAGAATCAAAAATTTCAGATGATGTGTTTTCAAAATAAATTTCAAAACTCTCTTCAACATGTCAAGCGCTTAAAGATGCATTTCAAAACTAAATTTCAAAGCGATAAATAATTTACATATATGGTAATAAGATGGCTGACACCTGTCAAAGAAACTGAATTTTGACACTGATTACAAGTGTTTTGAGATCTATGAAATTGACGTAATTGATTTAAAATGAACATGTTGCTGTCATTACAAGTATATCAACAGATGCAAGCTAATTACATGGAATTATTTAAAACCAATATATGTCAATTTGAGGAGAGGGTGGGAAACCAAATGTATTTTTATAGCACTGAAATGCACAGACATGAACTTTTAAAAAGGTCAGAGCACTCTTTGTGATATAATATCATACAGTTAACAAAAATATGAATAAAAGGTGATATTGGCTCAAAGATCAACGTAAAAACATAAAAAAAAGCACAAAAATCATATACATGTACATGTTTATGTGACAGGGGTTTTAAACTTTTTTTAACACTTTTATCCTTATATGGTAGGGGTGAGCAGTTGAGACAATCAGTACTTAAATATTTTTTTAATAACAAAAAATACATATCCTTTCATATTTTTTTGACCAAAAAAATACCTATTGCTATCATAATTACGCTATTTAATGGAGATATACATAGATTTGATAATTATATAGACTGATGCATTTACAATTGTTGGTTACTATAGTCTCATTTGTGAAAAAAAAACAACAGACATCAGATTTGTTTCAGATACTTAAGATTTAATCTTCATATTAATTTGTTAGCCTTATCATATATCATGAAGCAGGAAATAGTGACCTATTACATTGGCTCATCCCTATTACTCTTTCATAGTAAGTTGTCTACCGAGTTGTGATTATGTACTTGTGAGATGATGCTGGACATTGAAACAAAGAATACAAGAAATATTTAGAAAAAAATTTTTGTTTCACGTATTGCACTGAATGAACAAACAATAGTTATGTATTAGAATTTTCTTGAATGTCGTTTTAATAATTCAACCTAATAGCCTTGCACCATAAATTATTTCAGGGACAAAAACAATTGTTGTTCATTATAATGCACATCTGACTAACAAAATACTTGTAAAATAGTCATTAGTCCAAAACTCCATCTTATAAAGTATTCTTGATTAATAGTACCAATCAAAATTATGAAACAAAGGAATTACATTATGTCTTCATATGTAAATTAAGGGGAGGAGTTTAAAATAAGATTTATGCAAATTAGGTCCTAAACAACATCCTTTTGATAATTAATCAGCTTTTTTCAAAGAAAATGACTGGTTAATAAACAGGAACATCAATTTTTCTTTTTAAACGATACGTCTAAGATGACTTTTCCTGGATCCTTAATCAAATATTTTTTACCCATTAGGAAATAACAATACTGGTACCATGCACCAGAAATTTACTGTCGAAGACTCAATCGAATGCCTTTTTAAGATGTTTTATCATGGACCCTGTCAAAATTTGGTTTTACACAATCAAAGGTACAAAAATATAAAGGACCTGAGCATCTGTTCATGAATAATATAAAATAAAGAGATGTGGTATGATTTTCAAGGAGACAACTATCCACCAGAGACTGAATGATATATATATGATAGCAAATAGGTCATCACCCGGCCTTCAACAATGAGCAAAACCACTAGGGGGTGTTTAGCAACCTTGACTACCTATGAGGGTCTCGCAAGGTCAGTAACAAAACCAATACCACATAGCAAGCTATAATAGCCCCAACATGACAAAATTTAAAACAATTCAAACAAGAAAACCAATGGCCTGATTCATACACATGTACAAAACAACAAAAGAAATACAAATATGATATACTACAACAGACGATCATATTTTTCCAGGTTAAACTAGAGTCTACAGAACTGCAATAATGGCTGAGCCAAAACAGACCATGTTCATCTGAAATGGCTGCAATCTGTAACATGTACCTATATAATTTGCAGTAGCCAATCGTTTATTGTCATATATTTTTTTTATCTAAACACTGGTAATGAAAATAAATACACAACCACTAATATAAATATATTGTTTGATTTTAAACCTTTCAAAAGGTCAGTTATCATGCAGAAATAAATTGGTATAAAAAATAGAAGATGTGGTATGATTTCCAATAAAACAACTCTTCACCAGAGACCAAATGACGTAGAAGTTAGCAACTTAAGGTCATCTTGCGGCTTCAACATTGAGCAAAACCTGTTCAGTAAGACCACAAAATTTTTATCGATTCAATTAAACAAAAGTCTGTTTGATTAAATGAAGTTCATGTTTTTCAGTCATCTGTCAATAGTTCATAGTTCAATTTTTCAAATTTCATAAAAATATACAGATAAGAGAACAAAACTCAATTGTTATTTTAAAAAGGTAAATACAAGAAGATAATGGTCCTGAACATGCATGAAATATTTGCCACTGGACATTATGCAACCAACAACCAATCAATACAAAAAGATAACTAGATTATCAGTCCTACCATCAAATGGCTTTTAGTAAATACAAAAGATTGTTTTCTAAAATATAAAAATAATCAAATCCTAATTTAACTTCCTACTGGTACACTGTCTCACCTGGTTCCCTAAAACCTGCTTAACATTCCTCTTAAAGCAGACAGAAGATGAATCAAAGATTTATCAATTCCCGGATTTGTTAGAAAAATCCTACGATACATATATATGTTCAAATCAAAACAGGAACTTGCTAATCGGTTGTTAAAATGGTAGGGGTCATAATGCATCCGGAACATTGATTTGTCATTTGAAAACTAAATGACGATATTAAGTAATTATTCATCATTTTAGGGCCAATTTTGATCGAAACCAAAATGTCAACAGTTAATAAAATCAATATCCTAAACAGTATTTCACTCCCGTAATTGATTTCATTAATTTGATTCAATTTGTTCACAGATGTTTTTGAGAGGTGCCTCAGTAACATTGGAAGATATGAACTATCAATGAAGATTTCTCCCTCAAAGTGTAAAACAAAAACAAAAGACTTAAGTCTACAATAAAGCCTTAACAGCTAGATAAATCCAAATACAGTACATTACCAGCAGTTTACTGACAGTATGTATTTTGTTACATCCCAAGGGTGTATGTTAATAAATTGTGCTATCAAAACTGACTTTATGAAAGCATACCAAACACGGAACCTCTTTTAAACTTTACATTGTTTATTTTTCTGCATGAAGTATTGCATCTGTTGTTTTTTTCAATTCATTTTTAAGGTTTCAACACTATATCCTCTTCTTGAAAAAGTTAGCTGCGTGTTATGCTCAGTTAGCTGTGTGTTATGCTCAGTTATATTTTATTTATCTTTTTTATCTGTTCAGAGAAGATAACTGATTTATATTGTTTTAATGCAAAATTCTCCATAATATTTAAACTTTTACAAACCAGCAAGTGAAAAGGGACTGAAACAAGTTTCTATTGCTTGTGCTTTATCCACTAAAATCAAGAGTTTATCAAAAAATTGCTTACATCCACTTCATTTGAACTTTGGTGGATAGTTGTCTTACTTGCAATCATACCAAATCTCCTTATTTTTATATCAACTAAAATTATAAGCTTTTTTAATACATGTATATAACTTACCCAGTACCAGTGAAAGGGAATTGTCACGGTATGGACACATTCATATTTTTAAATTAAATTACTTTATTTAGCACTTATTTAACAACTGCTTATCAGTCAAATTGAATGAAAACAGACAAACTGGCATTAGGTTATACCTTAATATGACTATTTTGAATGAAGCATCATAATCTTAAATATTTTATAATTTTTTCTACCATCTAGCTTTAAATTTCTTCATTTTACATTAACTGACAAAATCAAAAGAATGAAAGCAAAAATAAAAAAAAAATATGTATTCAATAAAATTAGTTTTTATTTCTTTTGAAATGGTTTAGAAGAAACAAATACTTAACAGTCTTATGTGTATTTATTTATAGTAATTGCATAAATTAGGTGACCAGTGCAGAAGTATCCAACAGAAACATTTGCATGTGTCACTCAAAAAAATTTCATAAATAAAACCTGCGTTCATCTTTTAAGTTTTTAACCCTTTAGACTTATTTCTTGCAAGTTTGGAAAACCATCTCATTCAAATTTCCTTGAAAGGTAACTTTCGGAAATATTAGAAATATCGATTTTAATTATTTTGTTTTATTTAAAGAGGTTTGGTCAGTTTTAACATTAGTTTCTAATTATTGAGATGTTAACAATTTTTGTCTAGAATTTTCATAAGTTTATAAGATATCAAAGCAATGTTATAGTTGGCAATCATACCACATCTTCTAATTTTTATATTAATAGAAACTTTTAATTTTAATCAATGAATATAATTCCTTTTAGTTTTTCATATTAAACAAGTTCATCTTCATTGCAACTTGTCTAAAGAACATTTATTTGAAGCGTACAACAAAATATCAGTTTAGAAAAAGCAAAACGATTGACTGGAATCAATTAATACGTGTCATATGTTCTATTCGTTAAATTTTCCACAAAACATCAGAATAAAAATACAATAACATTTTTGGTATATTATATCAAATAAGAAGAGTTTTAGTCTACATAAACTTAAATTTTTGAATACATTTATAAACAAAGAAGCCATGTTAATTCTTTCAAGAAAAATGTATTTTTGCAGATATATAAGATGTAGATTACACACAAAAACTAACAAAATATGCATTTTTCAGATATACAAGACATAGATTTCACAAAAAACTAACTCTGAAATAAAACAAATGCACAAAATCATCATATCCAATTATTTAAATCTTTCTTTCAATTATATAAATTCAAGTTTCAAACAAATAGATAAGAAGGTGGGATTTAAATAAAAAATTTCAAATGCTGAATATCACTTTTGTTATCATACTGAAAAGATAACTGTTCATTTTTTTTGTTTTAATTTATAAAAGTTGAAAGCTCGCACAAAAGCTGAGGTTTGTGGTCAATGAAAACATTTTACCGACTCGCCACAATAGATTACCTGCATGAAGGGTGGTCACACGCTGTTCTGCTTCTCCAAGTTTTTTTGCAACAGCTAACTGTGTTTCTTGCAAATATCTCTCTTTATCTGCAAAAAGTCTTTGTAATTCCTTTTCCTTCTCTTTCGTCCGTGCCTAAATTTGATACAGAAAACTTCACATTAATGTCTCAATTTCATTAATTCCTGATGGATATACCATTTTAACTTTTGCGTCAAAGCTTACCACTAGTGAAATAATAATCAAAAATAATATTCTGAATTTCTAAAATTTCAGAAATTATTGATTAAATTTGATTTTTTTGTAAAATCACCAAATTTTTCAAGTCCGACTGCGGCAATAAACTTTGACTATTTGAGAGGATCTGACAATACAACTTAATATATGACAATATATCTTACACAGACACGACATACGATTTACATGATTGATCTACACACACACCCATTCCTAAATTCGTAAGACCAAGTGATTTGAAATGTGTGTAACTAATAACCAGCGAAGCATGACCAGCCAATAGGTAAATTAGACGATAACTTATTTCTTGTTGTCTATGTCGTTAGCTGACAACTGTCAACTAGGCCTGTCAATACAACAGTGAAGTTATCAAATAGGAATCTTATATTCACAAATAAAAACAAAACAATAACATGTTCTTTCAAAATAAAAAACAAAATGAAAATATAGTATGAAACTTCTCTCTTTTTTTGTCAAGACTTGTGATTTACAAAAAAAAATTTAGTTTTTCCAAATTTTAAATAAAACTCCAAAAGCATCTCTTTAAATTTCACTTACTTTATCAAAAGTATATCTTTTACTAACCAAACCAATCAAAATGTATTTCAAATAACATTCATAATTCTTCCTAATTTAAACCAAGCAATATTAATTTAATTCCTTTTTTATAAAATGTATTATTAGATATAATTTACTACTAAACCATGCCATAATTTTTTTTTTTTTTTTCAATGTTTATAGTAATTAATCAGATATATCAAAATAATGACTATAATCAGGTACACATATATGTACAGTGGAAACATGGGATATATGAGGCAATTAAAAAACATTTACTGTGGATTCATGTATGTTCTTGGGTACCAATTTTCATAGATTAAAGACAAATTATATTTTTTGTGGATATTTGGTTTCATAGTTTTGTCAAAGTCTGTTAGACGTTTAAATTCGTGGTTCACTAGTTCCCACGAAATCCACTAAAAATTGATATATTACGAATAATTATGAGTCCACAGTATATTGGACATGGGCACTGGTCAAGCCAGATAGTTTTTCGTTCATCCAATATTTTATTGTATATCCCTTTGAGTCACTTTTTAACAAACGTATCCCTAGTGATCTTTGTGTTGCCCATGGTATCTTGCAAACTTTTGATACACTGGTTCAGTTTAAGAATTGACCATGTGATCACTTGAAGGATCAGGATGTGATTTTACAAAATTTGAAGCATGATTCAAGTAGACTTCAGATACCATTGACACATTTTAGAATAAAAAGAATAAAAGGAGATGTGAGGTCTATGTCAAAGAGACATGAACCTAACAAATCATCCAAAGGTCCACATGTGATCTTCAACAATTGACAGTTGTCTAAATAATATGTCTAGCTCTAAATCAATCTGAGTCTAAACAGTTGTCACACATCCTTTCCATTATAACTGTCCAATAGTGTGTCTATAAATAGATCAGGTCAAACATATTTTTATTATAACTGTCCAGTAGTATGTCTATAAATAGATCAAATCAACCATTCTTTTAATTATCACTGTCCAGTAGTATGTCTATAAATAGATCAAATCAACCATTCTTTTAATTATCACTGTCCAGTAGTATGTCTATAAATAGATCAGACTTTTATTTTTATACTGTTGCCCAAATTTTTTAATTAATCTTATTTCTATAATTTTCCATATACATGTAGTACATGTATTGATATCATTTTTTCAAAATATAGAAATTATTCAATTTGTATAATTAACAGAACCTTTTTACAGTATTCATTGTCCTTTTAAATTTTTTCTGCATTTTATTAACAAAAAGACCCATCACTTATTACTTCTGGTCCTTTTTTTTAACTTTCAGTATTTTCTGAACAAAAAGACCCATACTTAAGATTGTATATGAATATTTTTAATACTGTCATCATAATTCTATGGAATTTGTGATGTAAAATTATGATGGTTTAAAAGTCTGTCACATGTAAACTATCTGATCGTATATGGCCTGCTATAACGAATAGTCCCAATAGAGGGATGCTTTAGCTTAAGGATATTCGCTCCACTTGTTTTTGAATTTTAGCCAGATATTCGTAATCCTCTGGTTTTATCAATGAAGTGCCATTAAAAATTTTGCCTGCTAACCCCTACTTTTCTTTTCATAATTTTATTACATATAATTTAAAAAGTCATATATGAAAATCTTATAAAATCCTTGTTATTTTTTCATAGTTTTTGAAAGAAAAAAGGTGCTAATGTTAAATGTATGAAAAATCTAGAGAGAACTATTTCCAGCCAAATTTTCAATGGCTAATATCTCGAAAACAAGCACACCTACCCTTCATTTTTTTCTGCTTTTTTTGTTTCTTTATTTATATACTATCAATGTATAACAGTCTTTTAAAAAGCTTGTTATTTTAAAATAGAGTAGCGAACATCCTTAAGATGAAGGAATGTTTTGTAAAAAGCCACTTAGTGGGTTAATAATACTAGTAATATTATCATATGCATATGTCAATCTGTGATTTGAGGTTAACCCTAAATTAAATTAAAGTTCCTCACGATATTCAAATATAAAGTTCTGATGAATACCACAAAATAAGACACAATCAAAACAAACCTGAAACCACAAGAACTGGTATTCACAAAATGAAATGAACTTAGAATATAAAGAATAGTTTCAATGTCATAGCATATATATCGTTTACCTGTTCTTTAAATTTTTGAGAAGTCAAGGTAACCAGTCTATTAGGGAACCAGATTCTTACCTCAGCAGTTGCTTCTATCTTTTCTTCACAATCTTTTAGTTTGTCTCTTAACTGTTTGATTGTCACTTCTGTAAAAAGTGAAAGAAAAAAATCAATTTACCTCCCTTTGATCAAGTGAATACACTTCATTAAAGAGTACGCATCCCAATAATATTTTTCAGGAGTTATTTTTAGGAAAATTTAAAATGATTATCTATTTTCAATATAATTGCTTTCTTTTGAAAATTTATTATAGGTAAACAAAATACAAAAAGAACTCTAAAGATATAAAAATTTAAATAAATTTGAAATATTGATAATTATAACAATGAAACTTCAATAAAATGATTTTAAATTCATATCTGAAAAAATTGAAATATTC
Source organism: Mytilus californianus (assembly GCF_021869535.1). Taxonomy (NCBI): domain Eukaryota; kingdom Metazoa; phylum Mollusca; class Bivalvia; order Mytilida; family Mytilidae; genus Mytilus; species Mytilus californianus. Next base: position 101,106,806 of record NW_026262734.1, on the reverse strand, counting down.
ATATTACTTTCTGACATATCCGGAATATTGAAAAGATCATGCAAATATGTATGATCAAATTTCTGCCTCACTGACAATTAAAAAACTGGAAATCTTTTTGTGTGTGATTTGTCTACATTGTACTGCGCATTAAAATGCAAAGTGCATTGATAAAATTCAAAGATCAGATAGAAATTGATTATCAATCGTTATTGTTCCGTTTTCCCTACGAAAAATAAAAAAATGTTCATCATGAAGATTGATCACTCAGAATGAACTTTCCTTTGTCAAAACTTCAAAAGAATCCCAAATTTTAAAATAAAAATTGATTTGAGAAGACTTTGACTGCCATGGCATTAAATCAAAAAAATTTAAACAAAGACTTGGAAATCGAAAAATCGTTCGGTAACCAATTGATAAATATGAGTTTTTACATATAAGATTAATACTGCTGTCCCAAAGTGCATTAAATTGCATTGATTTTTCTACAAAATTGGAATAAAAATTGGAAATCTACATCGATCACTATTCCTATTTAAAATCCACTAAGAGCTAATTGATAGAAAGATCAATGGGTTTTAGGGTTTTGATGTATACACAGGCGATCTGGATTGTCACCAAAGCTGACGATAATATGATAATAATTTACTTATACTCGTACGGGAGCATAGAAAATTGATTTTCTATAAAGTGAAATCAGCTTGTCTAAATAAAGGATCAGAAAATGATAAATTAATCAATACATGTAAACAGAAAGTGACATTTATGTATACTTTTTTTAAATCCTCGTTTTTTTAAAAAGAAAGTTTCTCTTTATATATGATAAATCCTAGCTTTATAGTACACGTTTTATGTGTAAATCTTATTTTCCTGTATACGGAAAAAGAGTAGACAATTCCGAGAGAAAAATGAATAGCAACAAAATCATATCAAATAGGTATAAAAATGTTTATGTGGGTGGTTTATTCCATTTTGCACCTGATTTGTTGAAAAACTTTTTGCTTTTGTTTATCCATCATGATTTTTGTAATTGGCTTATGAAACTTTGTTCCAGATGTGAATTTGGTCTCATGGTCTCAAGGGTAACTTTTTAATGTATAGCTGTTTGAAATGGAAACAGTATTGTCTATTTATATTAAATTATAATGCTGCTAATATATTTTAATGACATCAAAAACTATTCACATCTGCCTTTTCGTGTTATCTCCCTTCAATGCATATGCTAAATAAAAAGTCTTGAGAAAAATTAATTTTACCCCTTTTAAGTCTTTTTATATCAGAGGTTATTCCCTTTATCACACCTCAGGTAAATTAGGGATGATGTAATTGTTTAAACGCCATCAGGTGTTGACCGCCTAACGACCTGTAGGGGGTCAGCAGATTTCATAGGCATATCATGACGTCAGGTTTTCTATTATTGTTATTGAATTTCATTGTTTATTTTTATACAAAACTTGTCAGGAAAAGTAATGTGCGATAAATTCCATATACTGTTTGCTACTGACCCCCTACAGATCCATAAAGGGTTAGTAAAATCTATAGGGATTTGGCTTCTGCCTCACCCTTATGGATTTTACTAACCCTTTATGGATCCATAATGAGGGAGAGGGGGGGGGGGGGGGGGGGGGGGGTGTAGCAAACCATATCACTTATATAAGCATTTTCATACATCTGGAATAAACTGGTTCATTCATGGTCACACTTTTTTGAGAGAAAATAACCTTTTAATGACTTCATACAACAGACCTTAAAAAAAAGTTCTCACAATCTAACATTTAAAATTTAGACCATTCTATATATCAAAAGTTTAAAAGGATAAAATTCTCATTAAGCATCATTAATTATTTCAACTATTTTTCACTTCTGAGCGTTAATTAATAACAAATATGTAAATTAATAATCTAATTAAAATAAATGCTCGTTACAATAGGCGGTCAGAAAGCAGAAATGACAGTGACATGCATGTCTTCGACCTCAGGCCATTATAAATTTGACAAGACAAACAATTTTTTTCTGTATATCTGAATTAGCCGTCAATTTACAAATCTGTCCACGTATTTTATAATGGGCCATTAATTGTGTATCTATCACTACTTTATGTTTTAACATTTATTAAAACAAAAGACAATTAATTTTTCTATTTTATTTAATTTTTTGAAAGAAAATGAGTCAATTTTTCTTCATCATATGTCAAGATTAGCCAGGGATGAGTTAGGATGTACTTAACTATTTTTTTGTAAAACAATGGAAAGATGGATACTTAAGCACAGATTCAGAGCACCCCACAAAAAAATATTGTGTATAGCATTTTAACTTTCCAAATGTGAGGAAGAGTTTTGATGACGGTCAAATTCAAAAGGTCAAATTTCTTTTGATTGTCTGAAATCACAATTTCCATCAAATCTGGGGCTGATATAAGCCCTTTTTTAGTGGTTCTAAATAAGACAAAAACCTGATTTCCAAACAAAGACGTTACGTTCTACTTGAAATGATCACAAGTACCAACTTAAGATTATCCATAATAATACAAAATGTGATACAATAAATAAGACATTTTTACCTTGGTTTTTCACCTCAGCAAATTCATGGTTATATTCATCAAGTGTATCACGTAACTGTTTGTTTTCTATTTCTAAATCTACCACTCGCTGAGCTTTCTTTTGAATCGTTGTAGCATACTCCAGCACCGAAACAGGATCTTAAATAAAAGATTTTCTACAAAATTTAGATTTATAATTTTTTTTATTATTTTACATTAACAGTAAACATTCAAAATTTCAAGAAAATCTTCAATATAAATTTTTAAAAATTTGTTATATACTATTGGGGAACATCATTATACATTTCAATAAGACAGACAGGAAAAATCTTTCTGTTTAAGCTTTAACTTCAAGACTTTTGACTGGTGTGATTTTTAAATCAGTGTACCCTCAACATGAGAAACATATTAACTATAAGCAAACTATCAGGCTATCAATTGTATACAACCCTCAAACAAATATAAAAAAAATTTGGTTCAAGGACAAAAAAGCAAACAATATACTGAAAATTTTGAGTGGAATAATGGGAGATAACTCTGCTCAATAAAAGGGAGATAACTAACCTGGTAAATCAATGAGTTTCTTATAAATGGACAAGAAGGCTGCTTCTGCTGCTTTACTTCTCTTGGATAAAAAATCAACTTCTCCTTGGAAACTTTTTAACAATGGTGCAACTAATTTACGGACATCCTGAAAATATCAAAATAAGCAACGTCAATTATCATTAATAAATCCTCATATCTAGTTACCAATCCTAATTGATACTTATATGAATTCATACAAAATTAGTCTACCTTGATCAAATTTCAGCCCTAATCAGACATTTGTGTATCAGACAGGAGGGTAGCTTAATTTTACCTTTCATATCTTTAAATTTAAACAAATGAATCAATTGAATATATTTGAATTTCAGTCAGATCAGCAATGTAATACACCATTTGATTGCCAAAAAAAAAACCAGGATGTCATTACAATAGTTATCTCAGTTAAATTTTGTATACTTCATTTCTAAATAACTTGTGAAAAATGACAAAAAAACATATCTACCTAACAATTAATTCAAAATTTTCAAACTATATTGCACACACTACCGTCGAATATTACAAGCTAACTTTTGGTTGTTGTACAATGTTCACATGGACAATCCCTAAGCTAAGGACAGAGATATAGATGATCTGCTTTATATTGTTAATCAAATGGTTTTAGAAACAGAGAACACAAAAAAATCTACCATAAAATTGTAGCAGAATGCTCTGGAATGACAATAAGAATACCACTATAGTATGCTTATCTCCCTTGTCCCTGAAATTTGTGAAATTTATGAAAATGCCTACTGAAGTTTGTCAGTTACTTTTTGGAATGTTCAGTCATCTTTCTTAGGTATTTAAGTTTCCTCCTACAGAAACTACAAGAACTCACAATCATGACAGAATTTGAGTACATAGTCATGATAGTAGAAAGTGGTAAACAGACTAACGATTTCCAAGGACGTATATTAGGTGTTTAAAAATCATTGCTATTTCTATTTAAGTACAAATGTACCAAAAAGACATTAACTTTCTGTCATATGACAATTCTACCTGCATTATTTTAGAAAGGTTTTATTGAAATTTTGGTTAGCATTTCTCTTAAGTATTCTAAATTCTCCCCTTTTTGTCAAATAAAAGTATTATGCAAATTAGGGGACACATTCAAGTGGTCATACATTGTATTGGTATTCAACCTGATTCACATTTTTAATGATGACCATACAACATGCTATCAAACTTGCATTTCTAAAAGTACTTTTGCCTTTTGTCTTCCTCTCTTCTTTCACACAATGACATAAACTATCTCAATTTACAAATCATCCAATTCAACAGGACAGATAAAACTATAAATAGCTTAACAGGGTGTGGAAAATTAATTCTTGGAAATCCCATTTAATTGAACATATGATCTGTTAATGTTACCATATATACATACAGTTTGATTTTAATACAAATTTTAAATGTTCCAAACTTCAAACAGGTCATGTTATAAATATACAATCAACCTGTGAATATCAACTTTCTTTTAAACTGTAATGTAAAATAAATAGTTCAAATAATCTACCTCTTGAGTGATCAGCTAAAAAATAAACATTATTTCCAACAAAATCCAAAACAATTCTCCTTCCTACTTGAAGTATTCAACTACAAAGTCATCCTTTTCATGTCTATTTCATTCAATCACTGTGGATTATGATCAGATGATTAAACCAGTTGTAATTTAATCTCTTCACTAAATGATCCAATTTTGTAAAATTGTGTAGTTGGATAAATCTTAATAACACAGACACCAGGTTGATAACATCAATTTTCAAACTTTTGATAAAAAACACACTTCATCTTTTATCATTTTCACCAATAAATCAGCGCAGTTGCTCCCCTTTTCAGAGGCATCAAATCCAATCAATTTTTGTGACCTGAGGCTATATGAAAGGGAACTTTTGATTTGTAATTCGAGAAGTATAATTATCAAAGCTAGTTTCATTTTACTGGAAAAACCAAAGTCTATTAAACGATTAATCTAGAAGCAAGACAAATGTTTAAAATCATTCTTTTCTGCAATGATAGCTGTTTTATTGGATAAATACAAAGGATGACCAAATGTCAACTGAATTTGAAAATAGAAGTTAAGATATCATCACAGAAACAGCTAGTTTTAAGTTCGGACTTCTAGAAACAGCTAGTTTGAAGTTTTGACAACTTTGAACTTTGAGGTCAGATGAATCTTGTGTTTTACATTGAACTGGTGTTTGTTCTTTTGTGTTGGAATAGTTATTAGTGATGGATTTATCAATGTAATCAGATTCTGACTGTCAAATCAGCTGGTTGTTCAGCTGTCAGAATGATTTGTCTCCCTTTACATCTGAAAGTTTTCAATTTCAGTGTCTCCATATTTCCCCAAGGAGGAGAGAAAAAAATTACTAATCCCCTATTATCTTAAGAATACCTATGTAGTGCCTCACATATAAATCCATCCCTATTAACAAGCCAATCACCAATGAAATCAAAGATTCTGATACAGGGGTTTATCTAGGGTCACCACATCATGCCAAAAAATCTCGGCATAAACTAAACTTAATTAACATTGACAAAATCATGGGCAAAAAAGTCAGGATTTTCTTCCATGATGGATGTTAATTAAATCGTATTAGATAAGACAAAATATATAAATATTATCAGTTATCTAAATGTGCAATATACAATCGGGTTAGACATATTGACATCCTATTTTGTAGAAATGGTGATGTAAGGATTACGCTAATCTAAGGATCGCGTTGGGGAAATTTTTGAAAAGATGACTTGTGCTGAACCTTTTTTTATCATGGAATATGAGAATATGTTTCATTAAATATATCAAGCAAGCAATTATGATCATACAATTTTTCAATAACTGTGACTGAAATTTATGGGCTTCAACTAGAGAGTGCATGCATGCATCCATGGTATTGGCAAACTGATCGAGGGAAAAGTTTCATTATTTCGGTGAACAAAATAAAAGGGGAAGGGTTGACATCTCAAAAACTAGTTTATTCAAACACATATAAATAAGTGAGGACTTGTCAATGACTGTTTGTAAATGTTTTATGCCCAATGTGACTTTGGTGTTGATTGAAGATCTATGATAGGGTCTAGCTTTGTTATATAAATTTACACACAATTTCTGGAGTCTTAGGGTGATATATAGAGCTACAGGCACATTATTTATGGACAGTCAGAGACCATATGTTAACCTATAGAGTCTTGGGGTGACGATATATAGAGCTTCAGGCACATTATTTATGGACAGTCAGAGACCATATGTTAACCTATACATATCATTTAATTGTTTAAGTGTTCTGGGTTGCTGTCTTTTGATGTATCTTCCTATCAATTTCATCAGAGACATCATGTGTGAAATTTCAATTGTTATAACTTTGGTATTTTGAAAGTTTCAACATAAATAACATAATGTACACACAAGTTACAAATATCCCAAACAAGACTAGATACATTGATTGATTGATAGATGTTTAATGGCTGGAAATGTCTTCATCCATATCAAAGTCATTAAATATCAGTCTGCAAGATAAAATTTTAAATCCACAAGCCTGAAGCTATATTAGTAAGATTCTTTTGGCTTGTATGGATGATTTTTACAGGCCCAAAGTGATTTTACAAACCTGGGATTGTGGGCCTGTGGTTAAGGGTGAAGACAAAAAAATTGATTAGAAAACATCAAAAATGTATCTTTATTTCTTTCAATAGTGAACAGCTTAAGTTAGATCAAAATTCATAAAGTATTACTTTCTTTTATGAAGATTTGCACCTTTGTCAAAAATGTTTGATAGAGATTATCTAAGGGCACCTGTGTGTAGTAACAGATTAAGTGATATATTGTACTTTGACAATGGGGGACATTAATAGATGTGTTTGTTATTTTCAGAAGTGAGAAATCATTAGATGTCAATTCTGATTCTCTTCATTCCTTTGTTTTTCTCTATAGATCATAGAAAGATTGATACTTGCTGAGGCTCTGCCAGGGATACACAGTGTAAACAATATTGCTGATGTCACTGACCAGGTCAAAAACTAGGCCACTGACCTCCAGGGTATAAAGTTCTATTAAGATCAAAGTGGAACAATTAATTAAAGTTTAGTTGATGAAGGTTCACTGAAATGTTTTATTGGAAACACTTAGAATATACAAAACAAATATGTAATCATTTTATTCTCATTTTCACATTTTTTCTTTTTAACACTAAATGGTTTGTATAACAAGCTACATTGAGACCTATATTACTCTGCTTATATTGAGACCTATATTACTCTGCTATTCAATATCAAAATGAGGAGATGCAGTATGATTGCTAATGAGACAACTATCTAACCAGAGTTAAAATGGAATGGTAAGTAACTCTGCTTTTTGGATTATCTCCCCTCTCTTGATTGTCAGTAATTTCATAAAATCATTATAGTACTAAAATTATGCATAAATTGAAAAAAAATATTATCAATTGCTAATTTCAATACATTATATTTCAGCTGGTAATAACTTAAATGCTTAAATGACAGTTGCTTCCCTTTGAAAACTATTTATTTGATTTTTAATCAAAACAGCTTCAAATTCAAAGTATTCAGTTTTGCCCCTTTAGAATTAAAACAATAAATGGTCAACTAGAAACAAAAATTTTGATTTTAAAATTGGTAACTTTATTCCTTACTGAAAACTAACATCTGTTTGTTTTTCATTGTCCAATTTATTTATATTCATTGAATGTTTAATTGCTATACTTCGTTATTTGTCACAGTAATATGCTTTATCACAATAAAATTTCTTCATAAAAATAATTTGAGCAAAACTATATATACTCAGGACATTTTGCAACAATTTCATAAATTAATCGAATTAGTTTTCAAGGAAACATTTACTTTTCTCAGAAAAAAAAAAACATCTAAATTTAGAAGGCGGTAGTTTTCTTCAGTGCATAGAATTTAATATTAGATCTTATGCCCATCAGTCCCTAACAATTGATCTGTTTGTCATGACATAAGTACATAAAGTGGTTTCAATGACAACTCTTACAACGATCTTAATGACTCACAGTCAATTATAAATACTCTAGTTTACTCTTTGTTCAGATACCAATCAGCATCAAAACACTTCATAGTCAAGTGGGCCCAATGAGGCTCCTGACTTAGTAACGTAAGTGGAATTCCACCGACATCACTATATTCATTTTAGGATTTTAATTTTTTTTCTCCTTCCTTCCTTATTAACAAATCTCAGAAAATATTAATTGATATTGGTTAATTCTTTTACACATAAATTGACCTTGTCCTAAAAAGGAATCTACGGGACTATAGGGGAATTTAGTCCTGAAGGTGAATCTAATGTCCAAAAGGGGAATCTACAGTTCGAAGGGAAATCTATTTTAGTCCTGAAGGGAAATCTACAATCTCAAAAGAGAACAAGCATTCTGTGAGTATTGCATGGCAATACATAGTCCCCTCCCGGTTAAAAATTCATTGTAATGGAACGAAATTCTAACTTGATCTATAACTTGTCATGGTGTAAACTACATAAAAACATCAAGTCAAAATCTTCAAGCATGACGAAAAAAACTGTTGAAAACTGATTATTTAAGTGAATTTTCTATGTCCAAAGACCATAACTCTGCACAAAATCATCAGACCGGAACAAAATTCGAACTTGATCTGTAACTTGTCATGATAAAACTATATACTAATTATCAAATCAATATCTTCAAGAATGACAAACAAACCTACCACTAAATTCTTCAAACAATTTACCAAAGAAAAGGAAAAAAATCCAAAATGTCATTTTGCCTTTTAAGAAATGAGTTATTTCCCTTTGAACAGAAAACTACTAATAAATAAGTATTTCATCAAAAATTTAATTCTAGGGAAAGGGCTTTTACTGAACAAAGAGAAAAGCTAAAATCTTGAAAATTGAACTTGACCTGTAACTTGTCATGATAAAACAATAAACCAAATATCAAATCAATATCATCAAGCACGAAGAAAAAAAGTCTGGAAAACTGATTTGCCGGAACGACAGATGGACAGAGTGCAAACCTAAAGTCCCCTTCGACTTTGTCCGTAGGGGACTAATTAATAGTTCTGCAGGTAAATCTTCAATCCAAAAGAGGAATCTAAAGTCCAAAAAGGGTACTTACAGTCCTTAAAGTGAATCTACAGACCAAAGGGAATCTTGTCTCCTGAAAGGGAATCTACATTCCAAATAGGGAAATTTCCATCCACAAGGTCAATCGAAAGTCTTAATGGAAATTTCCACCAAAAGGAAAATCTAGTTTCAAAATGTATTCCAAGAAGATGATCTACAACATGGAATTTACACTCCTGAAAGTGAATCTAGTCCAAATGTGGGAGTTTAAAATCCTGAAGACAAATCTACAGTCCTAAATGGTAATCTACAGATCCAAAAGGAAATTTACAGTCCAATAGGGGAATATAAAATTCTAAAGGGGAATCTACGGTATAAAATAGGGAGAAAACTAATTAATGTCCAGTAAAATAGTAATATAGAGAGTTGAAATACTGGCACTAATTTCAAACCAATATAGGGAGATAACTGCCAAAATGTCAAATAAAACAGCAACACAGAAAGTTAACAAAGACAGCAATACAGAAAATTAAAACAAAAAGCAATTTAGAAAATTGACAGAAATACAGAAGTTGACACAGAAAGCAATACAGGAAGTTGACACAGACAGAAATACAGAAAGTTGGCACATACAGAAAGACAGAAAGTTGACACAGAAAGCAATTCAGGAAGTTGACACAGACAGAAATACAGAAAGTTGACACATACAGAAATACAGAAAGTTGACACAGACAGCAATAACTAAAGTTGACACAGACAGCAATACAGACAGTTGACACAAAGACAGCAATAAATTAGGTAGACACAGACAGCAATAAAGAAAGTTGACAGACAGCAAGACAGAAAGTTGACACAGACAGCAATACAGAAAATTGACACAAAGACAGTAATTAAGAAAGCTAACAAAGAAAGCCATACAGAAAGTAAACACAGACAGCGATACAGAAAGTTGACACAAACAGCAATACAGAAAGTTGACATACAGCAAGACAGAAAGTTGACACAAACAGCAATACAGAAAGTTGACACAGACAGCAATACAGAAAGTTGACAAAGACAGCAATACAGAAAGTTGACAAAGACAGCAATACAGAACTCAATAATGGGAAATAAAATGGCAATGCAGAAAGAAGACTAATGTTTTTTATTTGATACCAAACTCCATTTAACATCATCCATTAGTTTTGTAGGCTATCTTTTTTGACATTCAAATCTCTGAAAATCACATAATTTTTACAAATAACTATCATCAATCAATTTGTTATGTTCCGCAGCATTTATACTTGAATAAGTAGTTACCCTCAATAAACTCTTGAAAATTGTCCCAGATCAGAAAGTGTCATATAATATGGCCACTCAAATATTTTTGATTAGAAAATCACATGTCTTCTTTTTGACTATTGGTACAAGGCTTTCTGAATGAGGCACAATGAGGATAATCAATAAGAGAACAAAATTAATTGAAAGAACAGTCTTGAGTTTAATAAATTAACAATTCTACTAATAATTCTGACAAATATCACTTAAATAATATTAAATTGTCATAAAAAATAAATTGTAAAAAGTTTTGAACTATGTTTTACCCCCGTAAACGTCCTCTGATGGAATTATTATTTCCAAAGTGTTTAGGAAACCTACTTGAAGGATGTAAGTATTGAAAAGTTACAAGCTTTTACATAAGGATCCCTGCAAACTTTTTATGTTGAAAAGTGACTGATTAACACAGCTCTCCAACTGTGCCAATTTCCTACAGAAAACATAGGATCTATCAATTCTAGTCAACATTGATCATTGGAGTATAATTTATTGGGGTTCTGTAGAGGGAATTCTTCATCAGCACTGATTAATAAATAAAGATTATCAAATGGATACCAAATATATTTCTTTTATCCCTTGGACGTAAAAATTAAAATATCAAACTTAGGATGTACTTCTTTTACTTCAGGGGTCCAAATTCTTTAGGGTTAGACCGTTGGGGTTTGTTTATGGTTAAGGTTGGGATAGGGGATGTTAGGGTTAGGTTCTAGAGAGGTAGGGCTAGTGTTATGGTTAGGTATGGGTTAGGGCAAGGTTTATGGTAAAGGATAGTTTATAGTATAGCTTTACATGGGTTGGGACCCCTAAAGTAAAAGAAGGCCAAATTATTAGGTTTTCATCATATTAACTATGAGCTTCAAGTCACATTAGAAGTTTTTGGGATTGACCAATTTGCAAATTATCTCCAAAAGCTTCATACTGTGTCCAGCAGCAAGTATCTCAATACTGTATAGGGAAAACATTTAATTGACTTATATTCAGATTATATTTTCAGGGACTATCAATAGTACTTTTAATTTCTCAAGCTTGACAAGATGTAAACAGGAAGTGGACTTCTAAAGTTTGGCGGAAAATAATATCAATGTTAACTGACAAACAGACAAGTCCAAATCAAACATTTCGGTCAACAAATTTGAAATCACAATCTTATAATTCTGTATTTTGTGACCAGTTCAGTTCAGTTTTAATGTTGGAAGAAACATAAAATAAAGACAAATACATAATAAACAAGGTTTGTCACCGAATTTTTTTTTAAAACAAAGAGATGAACATTTTTTTATGAAAAAATTTTTAAAATCTTATAGCGAAAAAATATTAATTTACAGGATTTATAGAATCATTTACTAATTTATAAAGCTTAATATATCTTAAAGTTTATATATCTCCCTCAAGAGAGTTATTGAACTCAATCAGTCACCAAATAAAATTCCCTAGAATAAAAGCCAGGTGTTCCAATCTCAATGATATAACCTCAACATCTCCTTTTGAACATGATACCCTAAAATGTACCTCTATCCATTTCTACATCTCCAATACATAAAAGAGTTACCAAAAATCATGTTTCTAATGAACCATATCAGAGAATTACAGTTCTTGTGTCCCAGCTAAAACACATTTTAATCAACAACAGATGGCATTTTAACAGATCATTATTTCTTAGACTTCTGTCTGCCGGATTCAATTTATTTTTTAATCAATATATGTTATAAATCGTGTTTTTTACACATACATTCTTACATAAAGAATAAATTTTCAAAAATAATCATTATATATACATCATTCATCACATCTCAATGAAAACACTGCATAATGGCGCACTGGTGAACATTTCTGGCAATTCTCTGTGATTTCTAATAACGCTGACATAAGTGAAAGCACATTTGTCGAAAGCAGATCAAAGATTTGAACCCTTGTCATCCCAATAAAAAACTTCAAACTATTCCGCGATTGCCTAAGATCAGGTAATATGATTTCAATGTTGATTAACGAAGATCCGGATATGAGTGTCAATTTAATTGATATAATTGAATGTATCTGATTCAAAGAAAAAAGAAAAATCCCATCATGCCTAATCTTCCCCTATGATAAAGTCATCATTGTATTTTGACAAAAAAATAGACATGTGCAAGTTTTTAAACTCAGGGGAGTTGTCTTTTTTTTTTAAATAACATTATTACTTATAACCCTTCTCCTCATGGATGCTTTTCCATTTTGTACTTCTTTCAATAACTTAACTTTTAATTGCACAAATCTATGGGCCAAATAAAACAATATGTTTTTTCTTGCTTTGAAAACAGAGGTGTTTTTTCCTGCTTTTGTATAATGGCAGCTTCTAGCATGTCTAGAAAGAACGGTAAATTTCAAAAACTTACTTAATTTTTTTTTATACATTTAAGTATTTATTTTTATCAAAAGTTTGGCTGAATTAAAAGTCACTTCATGTTTCCATATCATTACTCCCTTTTTGGTATTTTCTTCTTCTCCTTTTTTCAACTAGAACCATTTCCATACAATGACCTTCTGAACATCTATATGTTATTTTTAACTGTATTATATTATTTGGTTGCTGTCTCTTATTTTAACATAACCACATGTCTACTTTGATCTTTATCAATCAATCTGACCAGAATTGCCTTTTCTAATAATAAAACCAAAACAAAATTGAAAAAATCATTTTTATGAGAATGACTCTAACTGTTTCTAATATCATTTGAGCAAAATAATAGCAGTTCAATAAGTATAACCTCATCAATATTAATCAAACAGCCAAAGTTTTGACAAACCATCAAGTATCTTATCCTCTTTCATGTTGTATCAATAATCATTTTCATTCAAGTCAACTTAATACTTTTCTCTATAGATGAAATAAGCGACCTAATACATTTCTCCACAAATGAAATGAGCGACCTAATACATTTCTCCACTAGAAACTTACAAATGTAATAAGCCATAACCTAAAGGATGCTTAACTTCCTTCTTATGTCGTTTTCTTGATCTTAAATATCATTAATTAACCAATACAAAGGTAATATTGAAAGAAAATACTGGCTAAATAGACAGAGGTTAGGCATACTTCAAAATGAGTACTGGAGTCAATGGATTGGAAATCCGAGTGTTTCAATGACTATAGTATTTAATGTGATGTAGAATATTTTGGAAGTTTGTGAGACAAAGTGAAGGCTTATTGTTTAATTTGTTAAAAGTTTTCATAACATTTTTTTTTCATAATGTTATACATAAATCAATGATATCAGAATTTGTCATTAGAAAATAGTTATTATCAATAAATGAATGTCTATACTGCAAAGTACGACATTTTCGTAAGGCGTTTATTCCAGTAGATCATAACTAAATTTTAAGACAAGAAAAAGGCAAAAATAAAACCTTGTGAAAACAGGTTTGGCCTTTGAAATCGTGAAATTTAAAGTCCACATAAAAATACACTTTACAAAGAGCCAAAGAGCAGAAAACAGCCAAAGACCTCATTTTCATACAACCCAGACTGAAGCAATTTCTAATGAAACTAGCATTCTGTGAGTATTGCATGGCAATACATAGTCCCCTACTGGTTAAAAATTCATTGTATTGGAACAAAATACGAACTTGATCTATAACTTGTCAAGGTGTAAACTAAATAACAAATATCAAGTCAATATCTTCCAGCATGACAAAAAAAAGTGTTGAAAACTGATTATTTAAGTGAATTTTCTAAGTCCAAGGACCATAACTGTGCACAAAATCATCAGACCGGAACAAAATTCAAACTTGATCTGTAACTTGTCATGATAAAACTATATACCAAATTTCAAATCAATATCTTAAAGCATGACCGAAAAAATTGTGGAAAACTGATTATTTGAGTGAATTTTCTAAGTCCAAGGACCATAACTCTGTACCAAATCTGATCTTGAAAGCTTGATCTGTAACTTGTCATGATAAAACTATATATAAAATTTCAAATCAATATCTTTAAGGATGACGAAAAAACGTGCAGAAAACTGATTATTTGAGTGAATTTTCCAAGTCAAAGGACCATAACTCTGCACAAAATTATCAGACTGGAACAAAATTCGAACATGATCTGTAACTTGTCATGATAAAACTATATACAAAATATCAAATCAATATCTTCAACCATGCAGAAAAAAAGTGTGGAAAACTGATTTGCCGGACTGACAGATGGACAGACAGACAGACAGACAGACGGAGTGCAAACCTAAAGTCCCCTTCGACTTCGTCGGTAGGGGACTAATAACTTTGTAGCAGTAAGAGTTACCAGTCTCTGAAATTTTAAGATTTGGGATTCCATCCCTTCTGACCACCTTGTATTTTAAAACTAACCTCAAATTTTCTGTAGATACTAAATCATAAATATTTTCAATGCAGAGATCAAAATATCTATGTTCATACAAAACAATCATTGTAAAATTGTTGCATAAATATATATGGGATAATGTGTTGCTGTGGTTACCTAGAAATTTGTCAATCACAAATTTTTCTATTAAAACCATCTCATCACTTTTTATTGGATTCTGCCTATGATCACAATTAGCCTTAGCATATGCAAATAAATAAATATACATATAATTGAGGAAAAAAAGATGTCAACACTTAATTTTCACAGGCTTGTGTAACAATTAAACATTATTTTATTTTTGAATATTCCTCAAAACTTAGCATATATATAACTCTTATAAAAATCCCAACCAATATAGAGCTCTAATAAACTGTCCTTTACCTTTGCCTTACCCTAAACCTAACCCTAAACCTAAAACTAATCCTAAACCTAACCCTAAAACTAACCCTAAACCTAACCCTAAAACTAACCCTAAACCTTATCCTAAACCTTACCCTAAACCTTACCCTAAACCTAACCCTAAAACTAACCCTAAACCTAACCCTAAAACTAACCTTGAACAACCCCTATCATAGAACAACCCCATACTTAACCATTAACCATAAATGAACCCTTAACCCTGAAGTATAGGAATCTTAAAGTAAAAGAAGGCCTCTTTTTTCTATCAACAAACAAAGTGGTAAACTTTTGGCACTACTTATCTACTGGACCTTGTTTAATCTTAACTTGAACTGGTACTTACCTTCACATGTGCATTTCCCTTTTTTTTTGTCAACAAAGATATTACGAAATATTTGTCAGGTAACCAACCTACCCAACATTATGAACTGGTACTTTTTTGTGCTTACCTCAGGTGTGTTTTTCTTAAATTCTCTACTCTGTTCTACTAATCTTTTGCGTGAGGCGTCACTTTCGTCTTGTCTGTTAGCTAGTTCTGTTGCTGTTGTATCTAGTTCCTTCTACAAAAGAAAAGAAATTATTTTTAATTATTAAGAATTATTTAACTATTAGTTACTAATAAAAAAAAGTTGAAGATCTTTGTAAAGCAGAAAAAAAACAAACTATAAAAATAAACAAACTATAAAAATAAACAAACAACTATATACACTGTGCATTTTATGAATTTGTCAGTAAAGCACAAATACAATTCTTGTCCAAAATAAATATTTCAACTTTGCACAGAAAGGGTTAAATGTAAAAAAATGTAAAAAAAAATAGGTACCTTTCAATGAAAGATTTTTATTACCTGAATTTCAAAACATTTTTGCCAATAAACAGTGTCATGTAAATAAGCATCCCACAATGCAACACTCATTCATCAAACAGAAAGAAATTCTTACTACCTGGTGCATTGGTACCCTGAAACCAAACTGAATTATTTCTGCTAATGATGTGTTTCAATATGAATGATCACGACATTTTTAAGACACTGCACCATGATAGGTGAAGGTCACATGATTTTTCAATGTAAATCAACAATCACACATTATGATAGCCAATCCTGACACTGACAGGCTCTCAGAAAAAAAAAGTCACAAATGATCAAATGATTAATGATGACTGTCCCATGTAAGTGGACTTTATAAGTATTTTGTAGTATCCAAAAATGTCTACGTAGATCAAGAATCATTTATAAGATTTTTTGTGCTTATACAATCCAACGATACTTTAAGAAGGCATCACAGAAAAAAGGTCAAATTTCGATGATCATAAAGACAGCATAGAAAACCAAGTCAATTGTTTCAAGAGTCAGGAATGAAAAAAACACTGTCCCTGATCCTTCAGTGATGTTTTTTTTCCATATAACATGACTTTAATTACTGTGATTTTTTTTTCAACTGTACTTTTTATTCGTTTTTCTTCATTTACATGTGTCTTTAAACAAGTATACTCAATTTAAGAAGATTGAATTGCAACGAGAGAGAAAAACAACTTACTGGTACTTGGTTTTTTAAACCATTTTTTTTGTACTGGTTTTATATATCGGTAAAACTCTTTAATGATTGCACTCACAGTATCATGTCCAGATATTTAAAGAAAAGATGACAGGCACAGTTTCTCATCTTAACTTTATGTCCGAGAACAAGTTCAATAAAATTAACAGTTAACAAATGTCCAAGAACAAGTTCACCAAATATTTACAATTTACAAATGTCCAAGAAAAGGGTACATGACAATTAAGACAAACAATGTTCAAAGTTTTTATATGGTTCACTAACTATGCAAATCATCACAAGTAAAGAATAAAATCAAAACGTTCATATCTAAAACATTCTAAAACAAAGAGTCAACA
This sequence comes from Mytilus californianus, assembly GCF_021869535.1. NCBI lineage: Eukaryota > Metazoa > Mollusca > Bivalvia > Mytilida > Mytilidae > Mytilus > Mytilus californianus. The sequence goes on along the minus strand of NW_026262734.1, from coordinate 101,089,666 downwards.
TCTAATTGCCTTGACTGACAACAGCCTCATGAAATACAGAGACCCAGAAATACATCATGAAAATTTAAGCGTTCATTGCAGTTCTTCATCTTATAAGTTGCAAGGAGGTCGTTTGTCCTATTTCTAATAGGATGCTACCACAAACAACATGTAATACTTTTTAGGGTCTCTTAACTTACATTTTTATATAGATCTCTTATCCATATGTTTTTCATCACAATTGCTTAATTACTTAATTGCCTACAAATCAGTTGGAATAAATTAATTAAGAAGAGAACCTGTTTATTTATTTATTTATTTATTAGATCTTACAGTGAATTTAAAATTCATTCCGTTACAATTAATTTTAAAGTAAAATTTTCAATGCAAAATCTAATAAACAATAATATAATATGCTTTAATTGTCAATCAAAATATTTTAATTAATAATTAAACATGTGATTGTTTAGTGATTAAGTGTTATTGCCCTCAAATGCACTTTATACATGTGTATATAGGATAAAATATACAAAATGTACATATAAAAAAACATACACATTCATACCTGCCAACTTTCAAAATCTACATGGGGGATTTAAAGACAAGAGGACCTCATACCTTTACATGTCATTAGTGTACTCAATTACTTTAGTAGAACATCTATGGTTTTGATTGAGTGTACATGTTTAAATGTATTTTTTATTCCTCTGAATGCCTTTTTAAAAGTATTTAGTCTAAATATTAGAATATTATAAGGATCAGGTCAACACCTCTCATGGGGGATATCCCCCATAAAGGAGGAAAGTTGGCAGTTCTGCTGACATTTTGTATGATGTATCCAATACATACATTAAATACCTCTTTCTGGTTTTATTAATGTGTTTTGGATTGTTGTCTCATTTTGTATATCTTATATAAAGCCTCCTTTGTCTATATTCCTTTCTACAAAGTATAGATACAAAAAAAACATTCAAGCAACATTTTAAAATTTTACAACTTTTAAGAGATAAAATTATTTTAGGTATTGAGAAATAATCATTTGGAAAACCAATTGTGATGATAGACCAGTTAAGAGATAAAATTATTTTAGGTATTGAGAAATAATCATTTGGAAAACCAATTGTGATCATAGACCAGGCTTTTGAAAAATAATGTTTTTTAAAGGGAGGTAACTTATATATATGAAAACTTGAATTGATGCATGAACATTACTATTAGTTTCCAGAAGACTGGATTTAGTCTGCAGTTTATAAAAGTCAACTTTATGGTTGCAGAGTTTGATTTAGTGCAGGGACATTGAATTTCATTATCCAATAACTATCTGAAACCAATACTTTGTGCCGAAAACCTATTTCCATTTCAAATCATCTAACATTCCAGAACTTTTTATGTAATTTGTCTAACCTTGATAATAAATCTCAAATTTTATGCTTTATTTGTGTCCCATCCTTACCTATCAGGTCAATTCTATACATATTTAAAATTCAAATTCGATCATCTTACACCTAAACAATCAGCAATCGTTTCACCTTTTGGGTGTCTTGCTTGCTTCAGCGCACACCGCATCTCTTCCTGAACAATACAATGATGGTGACAAGATCAAATTTTGTAATTGTTGAGAAGTCTAATACATTTAAGATCGGGAATATTAATGACAAAATCTTATCCACGGCACATTAAACATGAATATTCCGTGCCCTGAATTAAAAACAAAACTGTATCGACTGTTTAAATCATCAGACATTAAATCTGATATCAGTCGAATAAAAAAGATCATGATTTTAAATGAAAATAAGAAATATTTGACAAAACATTGTAAAAATATACAATGATGTAAAAAACAACTAAAATCCACTTGAATACACAGGTGCTTGGGTTCAATTACAATCGAACAATAACAAATAGCAATTAAATTGCAAATTTTATTTTCCACTGTACAATAACCATACTACTTCCTTGCATATCTTTTTCACCTTAACTGACAAATTTGTCATTGTAATTGTAAGACTGTTCAATTCTTTTTGTAGCAGATGATAAAAAGAATCCATTGGAAGGTGTGAATTTAAATGTTCGCAAATGAAAATTCTGAAAAAACCTTATTTTTGTCACTAGTTATATGTAGTGAATATTACAAAAGACGTTAATTCAATTCTTTCCTTTCATAATTCAAATACAGTAGGAGTTATTTCCCTTTTAGACAACTATTCTTATGCAGATTATTTAGCACTCCTGACATCTTATTTCATATTGAATATTTCTGAAACTTCAACTCCACCTACCTTTAAACATTTTCATCTATATTTTTATATAGCATTATTAAAATACTCTGTTTAATCAAAATCTGACATTCTACAGTTAAACACACATCTTCTTGTCATTAGATACCCAAGAGAGACAACTCTTGCAAATAGAAGATATTGGAGATAATTCCAACATATATAAGAATTAAAATGGGAGATAACTCTGACAAGAATTACAAAATTTAAGGAAAATATTCAATTCTAAAGAGTCAATAATCTCTAAGTAAGTCTAAATATGATGTTTAATAGATAAAAAGTAACATTGGAAGTGCTTTGTTTAGTATATTTGAATATAATCACAAACAAAGAAAGCTGGTCAAGTGATATTTGTATGTAAATATAGCTGCTCTATAGCATCACTATGAATCAGACCAAGTACATCAGCTATTGATATTTACTGGCACTGTTATTTTGTCTACTGTAGCTTTTCTTGATAGGAATACAGTTTAGTGTACTGTTTACTGCAAATGGACATTTTTGTTGGAGAAATACAGCACTAGGCTACAGTTTATCTCAATATCCAGTATAAACATGATGAGCATACAAACAATGAACAAATTTCATGCAAAACTTTTCAATAGATAATGATTTTAAAGTTTAAAGACTAAACTATAAAATCCTTTTTAAAAAACTTAACATATTAAAGAAACAATATCTTATTTCAAAGTTTGATGTTTTGTTTTATAAATCATAAAGTTCACAAAGTAGTCTATACAGATAATTGAATTTTGAAGAAGTGTATTAAATCTGATCAATATGAAAATCGTTATTTTAGACACTTTTAAATCTATGAATCAACAGTTGATTTACCTTTAATTTACAAAGCTTGATCCCTTCTGACGCAGTCCCTGAGTATCATGGATTTAAATCTAATCGAAACTGACTGTGTAGATATTGATAACAGTCGGTCAATCAGTTACCAATCACCGAAAAAATGAAAGGGAAGAGTTTAATCTGTAACGATTACGTTACTAAGACAAAAAGACATCTCATGTATTGGTCTATAATATAATTACAAAAGAGGGTGGGTTCAATTTTCCAATTGAAAAATTCCGTTGCACTTATTACGGCCATCAAGGGAACAAGGAGTTTAAAGATTAGGACTTTCTCTCGATGTGAAAAATTATGCACATTGACTACTTATCTCAGGAAAAAGAAAGATCAGAGCACTTTACATTTATTTATCTATCCACTTATCAAAAAATGTTTTCTTCTTAATAATACAATATGTATCAACCAATTGTGTTAAAAGTTGAAATTAGATCAGTTTTTCAAGTAAAATTATTGTTAAATTAACCATACAAGTGAACTGTTTATCATATAAGTAATTGATTAAAATGAGTATTGTCTGATCTTAGTTGCCAGCAAAATGTTCCTGCCCTGTTCCCACACAAATAAAATAGTTAAACATTGAGACAATTGACTCTATGCATTAGTAGTGCAAAATTCTATATAGAGAAATATTTCACATTTCATGTAAACCTATCACTATATTTGATATTTAAAACTATGTGGAAAGAAAAATCTTCCACATTTTCAATTATTAACATTCAATATAAAATTACAAGGAAAAATGAAAACTGTCATTTCAACATCTCATTTTTCTTACTTACCTTAAAGTTCTTTTTTTTTTTTAAAAGATATGAAACGTTTTGTTATGAATTTTTAAGGCCAGTTAAGTAAGTATATAATACTTTTAATACTGGTAAAAAAAAAATTTGGAGAAGGGTTCATCTGCCCTGAGATTTAACAACAATTTTTGCACATCTTTTTTTATGTGTCCAAAAACAGACAGAGGAATAGTCATTGCAGGTGTATTACTGAAGAATAAGTTGACCTCAAAATGTCTTTGAGTTATTTGTGTCATTGGATTGCTGTCTCGTTGATGTTTTACCAAAATCGTCCTCTTTTCACATGGAAAACTATTTGTTTGTCAAACATGCTCCACTTGACCCCCCTATCAAATAAATCCAGACTTCAGGTCTCATCATAAAGTCACATCAGTTGACAGTCTCATCATTTTTGAACAAATCACTATACATAATACCATTTCATAATCTGCCAAAATGATGTTTTGATAAATTTCAAATAAATCAGAATATCTGATTCATCCGACCTAGTTTGAAATCAACATCATTGAAATCAACATCATAACCATACGAAACTTACATAATAATTTGATTGATATACACTGCATCCTGTTGTTCTGGTAAAAATCACCGTTTGACAGAAACCATGATTCATTTTGTCTAACATTTTTAATGATGGTGTTTTGATTGGATACTGTTTGAATAAAAGCATCAATTGATCACTACAGACAAAACATGGACTGTGTCATTTTCTTGAATACCAAAAAAATTGTCATATTTTATTTTCATGTATAGAAACCTTTTACATACGTTTTTCTTGAAAAGAGGATATACATGTTTTTTGTAACAGAACAAAGACATACTTACTGTTCAAATTTTTATCTTTACTATCAAGATTTTTTTTTCACACAAAAATGAAGAGAGGAATCACATGAAATTAAATGTTCGCATTGTGTATATTGTTGTATTGTTTGCCTTCAACCCCTTGGAATATAAATGTGCATTTCTTAATAAAGATAAATTGAATATGAATTAAATATCTTGCAAACTCTCCCAGTTTAAGGGAAATAACTCTACCCCCTTCGATAGGCTTCTAATGTCTAGAAAAGAGTTAATTCCCTTAAGATCAAAAGTACTCTTTATAAAAATATTTTAGATCTTTAAGATAATAATAGACTCTAACTGAATTCGATCTTTGAACTGAGTTAGTTAAATCAGAATAAACTGAGAGGATATAAGATTTCTTGTTCTATAGGCTTCCAATGTCTAGAAAAGAGTGGCCTCCCTTAGAGTTAAAAGAGCACCTCATAAAAATATTTGAACTCTTGAGATGATTATAGACTATATATAACTGAAATTCGATCTTTTAACTGAGTAAGTTAATCCAGAATAAATTGAAAAGATACAAGTTTTCTAGTTCTAAATAGGCTTCCAATGTCTAGAAAAGAGTGGCCTCCCTTAGAGTCAAAAGTGCTCTTCATAAAAATATTTGAACTCTTGAGATGATTATAGACTATATATAACTGAAATTCGATCTTTGAACTGAGTAAGTTAATCCAGAATAAATTGAAAGGATACAAGCTTTCTTGAAGCTTGAAGTATCAGTAAAAAGGCCAAACAGACATCAAACGGATCTTCTGCTAACTTTACAACTATAATGTAACATCAAATGACCCATGCCAATGCAAAGAAATTGTCTACATATCTACATGCACACGATCTTTGATCTTAATCACAATAAATCATTCAAATCACCCTGCTAATTGTCAGATCAAGTATTTTCTTCATTTCAACATCAGATTGGATAATTGATTTCACAGAAAAAAAGATTGAAAAGATAAGTAAATCCTATTTTTATAGAACTTTACCCATTACTTGGTGATTGATTTGGCAAACGAAAGATTGAATTGCAAAATATATGTGATTCTACTCATAAGAATTTGTGGTCATAGATTTCCTATTAAATTTTCTTTATTAACCTGATAGTCAACATTTCAATTTATTTTGGCAAAAATATCTTTTATGTTTTTTTTTTACTGGTATATAATTTATTTTAATGGATTTCTACGAAGCACTTGAAGATCTTACTAGCATTTGTCTGTTACAGTTAACTTCTGAAACTTAAACTATTGATATATATGAAATGCTTATATTTTAAAGGAATTATCATCCAAATTAAAAAAAAAAGGGTTTTTTTTTGCATCTTTTTTTACTCCTAAACAATTGATTTTAATGGATTTCTACAAAGCACTTGAAGATCTTATAGTCTGTTTCAAATGGAACTGTACCCTATTGATACATTGTATATCTTATATACTAAGGAATCAACATCCAAATTACAAAAATGTTTTTTTTTGCATTTTGTGGATTTATTTCACTCTTTGAAAGAATAGAAAGAACCACCCCATAAAATCTTTATCTTTGAGTAGTTTGCACTTTGACAATAATTGCTGAAATAAACATCAGAGAGTGTTTTCTTTTTTTTTTATAATCTACTTTTTTCTTTTATTTTACAATTTTCTTTGTATCTCTTTTTTTTTTTTTTATTATTTTTCATCAATAATGTTACAGAAATACATAGATCCGAAACTATTTTGAATCCCATTTTCAATTCTTGATTTGTTGTGCAGCATAACAAAAATCAAAATCACTTTCAAAGGCATTTATCACATTTTGGTTCCTTTGAACTTTGTCTTCTTCATCCTCATTCCATCTTAACTAATAATCCTGAATCAAATAGATGGTTAAACAAATACCCATGTTTAAAAGAAAATCTGCCATATTGAAGCAAATAGCAACGTTTGTATTTACTGTTCAATGTTTGGTCAATTGTCAAACTTACTGCACAGGAAAAGTTCAAATTCTCCCCTTTTTAGGAATCTATTTACAATCATTTAGTTTCTTATAAAATAAACATTCGATTTGTTGACGCAGAATATCTGAAATCAAACAACGAAACGTTTTCCGCTAATATAAAAATGGCTACGATTCTAAGATCTATCGCTCAACAAGAAAATTTTAAGAAACTCCACCTGACAAAGATCATGGCAGTACCTGATGATGTTGCGCTTTTTAAGCCTCGGAAGGTCGAAGATCAATAGATCGGCGGCATTCGTCTAATGCCCTATCAAAAGAAATGAATTAACGCTAATCAATTTGTAACTTCTATACAAACATAAGATTTCATATAACAAGAGACAAATATACGTTATCAGTGATTTAACCCTCGACCAAATACCGTCAGATTAGTGACTTTTACTTTTACAGGAATCTGGACACTTTTCAATGAAGATTTTAGATCAAATGTATCAATTAGGAAAGACAAGAGGAGATAAGCCTTTAAATAAATGTCCAGTTAATAAGCTTAAATCAATCATGTTAAAATGTACTTGAAATAAATGACGACCAATGTCAACGTCTACTTCTGCTGTCTTATTGATGCTTATGAACTCTCCATGTGAAAACATTATCTACTGAAGAGCTCTTTTAGTCAATCATTGAAAAATGATTATCACGAAAAAGAAAAACGACAAATAAAGTTAATATGAAGCATTGAAGTATTTGTCAGAAGAGGAAAAAACTTATATATTTACTAAACCCTTCAACACCAGTACAAGACTACAAGTGAAATAAAATTTTATTTTTTTTATAAAGAGGCTATTAGTACTGAGGACATGAGACCCTGAAATATTTGCCTGTATTATATGAACCACATGCTAACATTATTATAATTATTTTATGTTAATGCATATAAACTGTAAAATTAAGTTTATAGTGACAATTTACTTAAAACTATTACTGAATGTTAAAGCAAGTTGGGTACAAGCTGCAAAATTTAAATAGTTCCACAACTAAGTACTATCCTTTAAATTAGGGATTGTTTCCAGTATTTTTTATAAATATATAGTATAATAATATAAGTATCATTTGTTATAAATCAATAATTTTTTTTCTTCAGACTGGAAGAACAATTAATTTTTAAAATTACCAAATATTGATAATAATTTCTAATAGAATTGAGTTTTTAACGGCAGTCAATTAAAATTTCCCTAAAAGAGCCTTCTTTGATAATTTGAAGACAGAAACATAATGACGTCTGCTAAAAATGTCTTAGAGTGATTGGCGTCACATGATCAGAAATTTGAGATAAGTAAATGAACACAAGTGCCGAAACTATGCTGAGTATGGCTTTGTTTCACATAAAATCATTTTTCATTATGTGAAAATCTGTAATAATGGCATCAGTATACATCATGTGGAGCGATTGATGTACGAGCATCAACCTCTTGATGAAAATGAGATCATCTTTGAATAATGATCACCGTCTCAAAAACAGAAAGGCAAAAATGTTCTAATATCGGGAGGAATTTGCAGTTAGGTAAATGAATTGACTGATCAGATACTTAAGACAGGGAAAAAATCATAGATCTGTCCTACACGTTTTTTATTTGCCAACCTCAGGGTTGTTATAATTATTTTGTCATGATTGATAATATTTCTACCATGGCTTTGATTGCCTGCTTAAATTGCTTCGACTGGAGTTTGTCTTTGATGTTTAGTTAAATAATTTCAATTTGAACATATACATTAAATGCTTTTTCTGCTAGTTTCCACCCATAGATAAAAAAATAAGTCTGACACATCACCTTCATCTATTAGATTATAAAGAGGTAATTTGATGGTTTCAGATTTTCACTGGACATTTGGTTCTGCAAACAATGGTGACAGGCCTAGTTAGATAAAACAGTTTTCTAATTGGGTTTATACATCTATGGTTTATCACAAATAGATACATTTCTCCTACAAATTCTAAATAGAAACCTGGCATAGATCATTTGACATTCATACCACATCTTCTTATTTTCATATAGAGGGTTATGTCTTTAAATAGCACCTTGTTGTATATATATTTAGCATCAGTGCTATAAAACAAATCCATTATAATGTTTTTTAGAGCAATTGAATAAGGACTCTGATAGGTATTAAGGACAAATAATTAATTAGGGTAAAATGCCCTAGAAAGAACACTAACAAATCTAAATTGTATACGATAATTCATTAAGGTAAATCAAATTTAAATATATTGGTCAATTTTTTCTAATATTCAATGTGCTAACTGATATTTTTATGAAAAATATTGAAACTTCAGAAGGCCAACTAAAACTTGAACTTCTAACATATATCAATAAAATTGGTAAAGAAAGCTTCTCATATTTACCATGTCTTGTTCAACCTAGGCCTGTATTGACCCCTACGGGTCAATATTCAAGTTCTATTAATTATGTTTGATAGTACTTGCAATTGTATATATGACTGAACAAGTCAGCAAACCAACAACACAATAAAACCCCAAGGACATCCTGGGGTTCACAACCCATTAGTGTCTTCACCATATGCTGAGCATATCTATCACATCCATTCAGTACCCAGTAATTTTTCGAGACTTTTCAAGGACCTTTCGACATCATTGAGAATGTCATTATTTTAATAAACCTCTAAAACCCATATATGATTCTACGACAATAATCATAGTTTTAAAATTTCTATTTGAATGTGTAAATACACACCTTGAAGATTTAGGGATAGTGTGTAACCACAGAAACGACAGATTTATAGCTCACGTCAAAACAATTGAATTCTGTTTACGAAATTGACAGGTATAATAGTTTAATTTAATTGTTGTTGTGTTTAATTTACATTTGTACATTGGTTTTAATTACCACATAACAATATGTGCTTATCAAAACAAAAAACTATAAAGCAAACATCCCAGTGTATACCATTAAGGTAACAGGTACATATACGGCAAGAGATCTCACTGATTGTTATGAAATTTTACATGCAATTAGAGCATAAAATGAACTGCTTGTCGTTTGTTGCTGTGTATCATATTTTTCTTCAAGGTTGGGCGGTATTTACCACCCCCGGTATTTACCAGTGGTATTTACCGGTATTTACCGCCCCGGACAATACTCCCCAAGTGGTCAATACTGGCAAATACTGGTCAATTGAAATTTTCATGCTTCTTTTGACTGGCTTATCTATCAATTCTAGTAAAAAAATGGTTGAGGAGGGAAAACTTTATTCCTTTGGCATGATTCAGTTTATAAAAATGAATGATATTGGTATGTTATTAATTATTAAAACATTAAAAATGACTAATTTAGTTCTTAAGGGTAATTATATTGCATACTTTTGGTATACATATAAAATTGAGCAGCTATATCAGTTATTTTAACATGTATAAATCAAGATATTTTTTTCTTGAAAAGGTTTGAATTTTACAGGTAAATAGAATTACAAGTGACTAGCAATATAGATTATCAGAGCATTACCTATTATATGGCTAACAGGTGTCAAAAGTTTAATTACTATAATAACTGTCCCCTAATAAATGATGACATAACAGGAAAAAAGTCATAAAAGTGATTTCTAAAGATTGTTTTAAACAATGAATTAATTCCTGGCTATTCAACAGCATGATAAAATTGTTCTAAATGCAGGAAATGTTTTATTTTAATAAATATATAACATATATATATATAAAACAATTTTTTTAAATTTTTTAATTGCATCTTTCAAAATAACTGTTAAGAAAACCAGATGTTATATAGTCTCTCTTAAGTGACTGACTTCATGGTGTTAATGACTATATCTGTTGTATTATTAAATCAATATTTGATAAATCTTCATTAAACCATGTTCATGAACTAATTAATTGTGACTTTTTGTCCTATTACAATGTAGTAAATAAGTGACTTTCTGCCTTGTGACTATATCTATCCATTTACCAAGTAATTGACCTGAGGTAGGGACTAGTTTTATAGTAAAGTCCTATCAAAATTTCAATTGACCAGTATTTGCCAGTATTGACCAGTATTTGCCAGTATTTCCCGGTATTGACCGGTATTTACCGCCGGCATGGTCAATACTAGTATTGACCGCTTTTTTGCCATCCTTGTTTTTCTTTCATAATTTTGTACATAAATTAGGCCGTTAGTTTTCTTGTTTGAATTGTTTTACATTTGTCATTTCAGGGCCTTTTATAGTTGACTATTCAGTTTGGGTTTTGCTTATTGTTGAAGGCTGTACGGTGACCTATAGTTGTTAATTTCTGTGTCATTTGGTCTCTTGTGGAGAGTTGTCTCTTTGGCAATCATACCACATCTTCTTATTTTTATATGCATATTAATATCAAATAAATGGGGAATGTGTCCATGGGACACAGATGATGCCCCCGCTTGCATGTCATATAAAGTTACAAAGGGACATAACTGACCTAACTTTGCACTTGATCTGAGTTTTGTGGTAATAAGTATTATGTATAAGTTTCATAACATTTAGTTGAGGTAAACTCAAGTTAGAGAACGGAAACCAATTATGGGACGTACGGACGGACATACATAGACGGACTGACAAGTGTAAAACTTAATGCCCCTACCCCTACGGCGGGGGCATATAAAGCAGAATATCTTTACACATAAATTATTGCTTTAAATCATATATTTAACAAGAATGTGTCCATAGTACACGATGCCCCACTTGCACTATCATTTTCTATGTTCAGTGGACCGTGAAATTAGGGTCAAAACTTGTTGGATGATCTCTCATCAAGTATTCAAAGATTTATACATGCAACTTGAATATTTGGAATCTATCTCATTCTAGCAGAATTTTGTTACTAATTATAAGAAGCATAATTAACAGCTAAGAAAATTGTAAATCAATGTCCACTTTTCTTATTTTTGGATGACAGAAAATGAAGTATCTCCCTTTGAAAAAATTTGAAAAAATGCGGGAAATCAACTTTAATATATCACAGCTAAAATACAGAATACAGATTTTTATTCGATTACTTTAACATGCATAAGATACTGATAATATACTAACATACATGTTATTTCTTATCGACTGTTCACAGGGGATTTCACCTTTTAACTTCAAATCATAAAGAATAATAGGTTATACAAGTACATGTAAGAATTTATTGGCTTCATGGGTGCACTTCAAAACTAATTCATTTATTCTTAAAGGACAAATTACATGTGACATTTATTTAGTAAATGTTTTAAATGATGTTTTTTAATTTCTGCAAGAAATTTACACATCTGTTCTCTGTCCAATCTTAAAAATATGTCTCAAATCCAACTCTTGACCAATCAGAAATATCCAATTAAGTTCCTATAACACAACAACGGTTTTAAAATATAATTGATCCCTTTGTTACAAATCTGATGTAAAACAATAATCAAACAAACAAAATCACTTTTCTACCCATCAAGATTTATTATGACTAAAAAAGTTTAAAACAGATTTAAAATTTCTTTCAATATTTTGTAAATTTCTTGCAATACTTTAACTAAACAACTGATTATATAATGTACACTTGAAATCCAGCAAAAACAGTAGTCATAAGTTAACATGTTACAAAAAAAAATGTACTAAATGCATGATTTGAGTGATAGCCGTTTTTCCTGCAATCAATATCATTTGCAATGAAAATGTCTTGGATAGAGATTTCATCATATTTCAAATGTTTACATTTTGCAGATCGTTTTTTAAGTTTCAAATGATAATAAACCTGATAATTTGTAAGTTGTGAATAAAAGGTTAGAATTGACCATTGTCAAACAAATAAAGTACAAGTTTCTCCCTAAATACATGTTTCTGCACTAGGCATAGTTATACATTACCACACGTTCTACTAGCAGATATATCAATACAATACATGTATTTCTGAAAAATCAATTCTCCGAACCGAGTAATGATTTTCCAGTACAAATGTTCTTCACTTTATGGAACAGATATAAAACTCAGAAAACTTTAATAAAAATCAATAGAAATAAAAAAATATTTTTTATTAAATCAATTTTTGCTACCATATAAAGCTTAATCTAAATCTTCCTAAAAAATTACATCACATATAGCTGCTGTTTATCTACTTACTAAGAACAGGTGTCCGTGTAAAAACTGAACAAAATTCACAATCCTATGATGTGTTAAATCAACAGATTTAAAAGGATGGATATTTTCTCCGCTGATGGCGTATTGATTTTTAAAGATTCAAATAAAATTTGAAGTATCATCTTCGGTAATTGAAGACTTGAATCAACGGGGTGATCTTTTCTTAACAATCACAGCGTAACAATTCAATACTTTTTGTATGGATGATTGATAGCTTCGGGATAAGTTTTATAACCAGTATAAAATTTTACCTATTATCACTGCAGGTGTAAGGGGAAATTTGATTTACCATAGAAATCCAAATAAAATCACGAAGATTTAACCCCTTAATCTCCCCTTTCTCCCTTCCTTCACAGGTCAGGTCAGATTTCTACCTGCCATGAATGGCTCCGGCTAAGATACCAAATAAAATAAGATGTTAGGTAAAAATTAAATTTTAAACAATTAAGTTCACATTCAATTCTTGTGCTTAGTACTTATTTATTTAGTGTTTTGAGAATCTTTGTTATTTCAGTCTGTTACGGTTTTTTTGTTTTTGCTGACTTATTTATATGATGATATTTTTTCTGCCATCTTTTTTCTCTCATTCACCCAACAACTTTATAGTTTATAAACTCTTTCCATAAGTATGATATACTAGTAAGAAAACAAGTTAGTTTCAATTTTATATTTGGTCAGGATATAGCCTTTATGCCATTGTGCCAAGGTGATTTTAAGAATCTATCAATCAGTCAATCAATCTTTTATAAGTGTCAGTGCATTTGAAGCAGTTAAAGGAATTTTATATCTCAACAATTCTACATGCCATTATCATTTGCTATTCTAAAGCAGTAAAGCAATAGTTATTGCATAAGTTAAAGAGAGGCAATTAGGATACCAAGAGAACATTCAAACTCACAAGTCAAAAATAAACTGACAATGCCATGGCTAAAAAGAAAAAGACAAACAAACAACAGTACACAGAACACAACATAGAAAAACAAAGACTGAGCAACACGAACCCCACCAAAAACTGGGGGTGATCTCAGGTGATCTGGAAGGGTAAGCAGATCCTGCTCCACATAAAAGGGATAAAACAGAAATTACCAAAAAAACATAAGACAGTACAAAAGACACACACCAACCGCCAGTGAACCAAACAGATGTACCAATAAACACAATCAACAACATTTGATATTCTAAAGCAACAAGTCATCTGATCCTATAAGTTAACTATTGTCATACATACATTAGGGATAACAAGAACTACCAAAACATTAGACAGTTCAACTGACTCAACCAATGACCTGTGAACCAAACAGATGTACCAATAAACACAATCAACAACTAGCACCACATGACATAAACTTAGTGGTGGAGGTTAAACCAGGTTTACATGTGAACAAACCTCCCAATTTACCTGTAATCTGGACCATGTCCAGTAAAAGTAAATCATTCAGTAAAACACTTGCAAATTACATGCAGCCACCAACAGGTTGTCTACTTAAACTTCAACTAGGATATGAAAGATGGCACATAATCTAGACAGCTGGGACTAAATCATCTCATTACTTCAGGAAGCAGGTTTTTAGCTTTAATCATGCTTATTATGAAACTGATTATACAATTCAAGAATTCATGCAAATTTTAAACACAAATACGGTATAAACATTTTGTCTCCTTTACCGGTCATGAAGCATTAATTTCTCAAAAATTTTCAGCAGTAAATGAAATGAAGTGTGACAAATTGGATGTTGAATAACCATAGATAATGGTAGGCTTCCAAGATCTGTCATCCCCCTGACTTAAGATAAAGATGGCTGATAGCCCAGCCATTGTATATTATTCCAAGATATCCATTTTAATGACTTGATGGATAGAAAAACATCCTATTGTCGATAGTTCACAGATTCTGGTCCTGAATAACAATTCAAGCAGAACACAAAATATAAAAGCACTCAAATTCTTTTCTAATTTTCTTCCCTGCAGACATAAAAAAGAGGCGTGAAACTAATAATGTTCATTGGAAAGTATTGTATTTAAAATTTAAAAGATTTAGATACATATCTTCCATAATTATACGTATAAACATTATTTAGATTTAAAAGTTCGATTAAAGAGGCACGAACTAAATCATTTAAATTTAAAAATTGCTAAAATATAGGTGAAAAGTTTACATTGTAAATGCTACCATATCATGCAATTAACAACAAATAAACTTACACAGGGAAGTAATATTAATCTGTCTAATACATAGATGGTTGAAACGTTTATATTACATGTATTTAAGAACTGGGTACAAAATAGGGAGCTTGCATTTGTATCTTTAAATATGAACAAAAGAAGATGTGGTATAATGTCAAGGAGCAGCATTTGACAACCTATATTTGTTCCGCCAAACAGAAGTTCCCCTGGAAACTTTGTTATAAACAACACCATAATATCTGTTCCTGTTGGAACAAATATTCTATACCATTTATTCCATTAGGAACAAATAAGTGTAAATATTTGTTCCAGTGGAAATAATATTACATACTATTTCTTTCATTTGGAACTAATCTACTATGAAGGAACTTATATTTCATGACACATTAACCCAACAATAAAATTAAAACCAAACATTTTTTTTTATTAGTGTCTATACTATATATATGTCAATTTTGTCCTGAGTCAAGACAAATAATATTTCAATGAAATAGTGTATACACTTTTAAAAAAAAAATACAACAATTTTTCATAACAACAATTCCTCAATGGATAAAAACAACAATATAATATGATTGGCATGAACACATAAATAGAAATTTTAAAATGTTTGATATGTCATTTAGTTTTTACTTGTCACTGGGTGGCTGTCTCATGGTTGTATACCTGACTTCCCCTTTTGAACTGTATACATTATTTAAGAAGAACAGGTTAATTTAAGTGGAATTTTTACAGGATATTTGAAATCATGACATGTCCTTTTGTCTTTGGTAGTTAGTTGTCTTATTGGTGATCATTACCACATCTCCATAATTCTTTATCTTGTCATATTTATTTTTTCTAGAAAATGTGCAGTACACAAATAACGATTTCAATTAGAAATCTCCCTTCTGTGCTTGATAATTGACTTTACACATTTATGCTAAATGGGGACTGTAGGTGATATTTGCTTTGATTATCTCAGTGTATATTACTCTGGAAATTTATGACAAATTATCAAAATCCCAGTGTTCATAGGGAAAAAGATAATCAGAGACCCAATAGCCCAGGCT
This sequence comes from Mytilus californianus, assembly GCF_021869535.1. Lineage (NCBI taxonomy): Eukaryota > Metazoa > Mollusca > Bivalvia > Mytilida > Mytilidae > Mytilus > Mytilus californianus. The sequence goes on along the minus strand of NW_026262734.1, from coordinate 101,073,598 downwards.
ACTAAATTTTAGGCAGGGCCTTTAAATTTTAAGTGAAAATGCTCATAGTGCTTATACTAATCTTTCATATTTTTGCAGCTTCAACAATATCCCAAAGACTTAATGACAAAAAAGCAATTCCAGAACTTAACTTTGGTAAATGAAGAAAATTTAGTAAAAATTTCTTTCATGTCAGCATCTATCATTTAAATATCATATTCCTTACTGATTAAAAACTTTAAAATTTGATTTGGATGCGACAATGAAAAATTGTTATTCTTTCATCTGCAAGGTGCCTCAAGGAAAGAAAAAAATACATCCCTGGTAAAGTTACAAGTCGATTTGAGAATGAATGGTAGTATGAATGATGTTCAATGGGGCGAAACAACGGCCGTATCTGATATCGCCACTATCTCTTTATTTTATACATTAATTTACATATTTCAAACATTCAGATCTTAGTTCATAAAATGTCATGTGAAACTTCGAATCTGATAAGATCCTAAAATATACATAAGTTCTTATGAAAATTACCGATAAAATTTTAAGTGTCGGTCCTCAAGTTATTAAATAATAATATTCCTTTGGATCACAATGATTAAGAAATACAATGCTTCGGGAGATCTAGCGAAGAAATTTTATTCTGCATCATTAAAATGTTTAAATAAAAGTAACACCTGATTTTTTCCCTTTTATGTCTGAATCGCTTGGTGTATTTTCTATAGAATAGTACAAATTTCAATAAATCGCCATTTTTCGATGATCCATGAAGTTTTATTATCTAGAAAATTTATATTCATAAATAAAAAAGAATAATATCAAATTCTAGTTTTTTCATAGTATTTTTTTTTTTTTTTTTATATGAATTTATTCTCAAATATACTGTTTTTGCGCTTACAAGTTCGTACTTTATTTGTTACATTTTTCTGAACATGCAACATTTTGAAGAATTACTCCAATTCCATTTTTCAGAACTTTAAAATAATTTATGATAGCAAGGACATTTCTTTAATGTTTTTGGTTTTTGCAAAATTATTCTTAGTTTATACATTTGACATAAAAAATAATTTGCCAGTCCCTAGTTTAAATCAGTTATTTTTTATCATTTCTTTCTGTATCATACTTAAAAAAAGATTCAAAGTGGCATTAATGTCAGGTCTAAGTTGTTCATTTACAGTGATCACTAGCTTGTCAACTCTGAGATTGTTTAACCCCAGGCCTGCACATGGGTAAGGTGTGTTTGTCAACTCTGAGGCTGTTAAACCCTAGGCCTGCACATGGGTAAGGTGTGTTTGTCAACTCTGAGGTTGTTAAACCCTAGGCCTGCACATGTGTAAGGTGTGTTTTTCAACTCTGAGGTTGTTAAACCCTATAGGCCTGCACATGTGTAAGGTGTGTTTTTCAACTCCGAGGTTGTTAAACCCTAGGCCTGCACATGAGTAAGGTGTGTTGAACATTGATCTTCATTAACATGGATCACAGTTTTTCCTAATAAAGGTTGGTAATGCTTGCCTCTTAACAGAATTTGGACACCAATTTAATGTCATTTCCTTACTTTTGCAAAAATCTGTTCAATCCATATGTAGTTTATAACTGAAGCTATATATGTACATTTATGTCAATAAAATACTTTTTATGTTAATAATAAAGGCCGTCTTTCCAACAGCAAAAACACAATATACCATTAATCCATGATAAAAATAAATTATGTATTCTAAAGTGAGTCAAAATAAAATTAAACAATGAGTTACCTCCCTTGAAAATTTCATAGAAATTTTTAAAAGTTATTTCTCTTCCACTGATCAATTCTATATCTTGAATAATTATCTGAATATGAATAAAAAGAGATACAGAGTATTTGTGAAATAGACAGCAACCCAACAACAAAAATAACCAAACATATTGAAGGTAACAGAATAAGAATATATTCATTGTTCCAATTCGGGCACTTGAAGGGCAGGATGACATTTATACCACAAAACAATAAACAATGATTTTGAGAAAATTCTTTTGAAATGAACATGAACAGTCTTCGACAAAACACAGGTTTTTATACCATATGGCATGCTCTTAACTGATTGGAGCCTTAAAAGTCGGTGCCATCTACACAAATTTCTCCCCATAAGATGACTAAAGATAACCAATGACAAGGTTTGTTACTTCTTGGACATGGACATGAAGATTACGTTTGATTTTGCACTTTCATTTTAACTCAATTATAGAAGACATATTGTTCAGTCTTTTTGAACTGATCAACAACTTTAACTTATATGCATAAATTAATCACCTGAAAGTTATTTCAAACCCAATTATGGAAGACACACATTTAAAACTTCCATTTATCACAATTTGTAATCTATCAAAATTGCTAACAAGACCGATCATTACTATTAATTCATCAATTTAATAAAATAAAATAAAATGGATGACGGTTTTCTTGGATTAGACCAAAAAATTAAAATGCAGATTTTTGTCTATGAAATGAAGTAGTAAAATATATGATTGATACTGAAGCTTTATGACCGAGGATCAGTGAAGGGACATTTTGTAATAAAATCTCATATTGAAATAAAAATAACCAGAAAACTTACAATTGAACAAGATACCTTCATTGGATTACATGTATTAATTCTCAAATATACTTTTTTCAAGGTTTTTTTTAGTTCGTTACTTTTTTCTGCAACATTTTGAAGAATTAATTATTCCGATTCAATTTTTTAGAACTTGTAAAAAATTTATGATAGCTTAGCTAAGTTTAAATCACTTAACATTTCATTCTGCAATAATTTAAAAAGATTCAAGGAGGCCTTAATTTACATCCTTACATATAATTTACTTCTATGATATAAAACTGAGATATTGTTTATCCTTTAATATTTACGTCAAGGAACTAATAATCTCTAATACATATTGTACACGTTGTAACTGATATAGATAAGATATTAAGTTTAAAAGTGTCAGTAGACTTGTATTTAGTAACTAAAAGCAAGTCATTGCATTTGTGTGTTTGAACATTTGTGAGGTACAAAAAATGTATAAAGATAATTTTTTCTTAAAACAAGAGAGAAATCTATCACCATTTTACCCCATTCTGGGCCTCATTTTCCTTAATATTGATGATCAGTACTCAATTATTACATGGCTCATTTAAGATGTATTTAAAATTTCCAGATTTTCAAAAAATATTCAAAATAAAAATTGACTCGTCATGAATACTAATGAAGCCAATTTTTCTTTTGATCTCTATAAAAAACCTATATGTTTCATAGCTTGTTGTTTTCGTGCCGATATTTCATTTATAAGTAATTACTTACTTATTGATTATATTAGTTTTTCTTTCATGGGGATGTCGTTAACAGTTGATAGATAAGTATAGATAAGATATATCATATACATGTACTTAAATTTTCAAGTACAATAATTCCTGCAATATTTTGGGAAATGGGCGGTGATAAGACCTTAAGTCGTTTTCGTCAATTACTTAATACATTATAAAAAGAAAATTTTAACTCTAAGAAATAAGCTTTTTAAATATCAGTAACAAACTTGTATACTTAAATGAGGGTGCAGTATTTTTTAATGAACCAACAACTCTACGACTAAAATAACCCTAATACATCTTCAGGGCAACATAGAGTGACTTTTTATTGCTTATTTTCTTATGATACACAAATTAAATTAGTAGGCAATTGAGAATTTCGACACTTTTAGGACTTTTTATATAAAGTTTTGAATAAAGAAGCAATTGTATGAAACCATGAATAGAAATGATGCTTCAGGAGCATAAGTTGAAATTTTATTCCTTCTTATCCTCAAAAACAGAAGGGAGATTTTTTGTGCTCTTTTTTTTTTAAAAAGGGAAAAATTTAGCCACCTGTTTATCCTCAGACAATTAAAGGAAACCAAATTGCCTCTACTTAAAACTTGAAAATTCCTAGGGACAATTGGGAGAACAAAAAACTTCCCTTTAGTCCATCAGGACAAAATGAAGGAGTAATATTCAATATCCCTTAAATCCTTTGACCACAGCATAGAAAACTGAGGTGACTGTTCCCCTGTATAGGTTAGTAAAGGGAGATATGGTAATGAACATGTCTTGGTAACAGTATCCAATCAAACATTAACATTTTGTTGAGAGTTACCACAACAGACATGATCATGATGATTTTATAAGTTTTATATTTATAGTTCAATTAAAATCTACATTTTTCATGTTATTGTCGAATTTAGGAAAAAATCAGACTTTGATGGATTTGACCTCCACCCTTGCAGAAGAGATTTTACCCAATTAAATCAATTAATCAAATAATCATCAATTCTTTGCCATCCCCTTGACTTGCTTTGCTACTGCATGTACTGGTAGAACATGTAATAATCTTTCAGAAATATATATTTAAAGGACAACTGTATGACACTCCCTCCCTAAAGAACCTCAAATTAGAATAAACATTGAGCACTGAAAATGTGAATATGATTTCGATAAATGTAATAATGGTTGGTTTATACTGAAAAATATAAATACTTATCCTGTTTCATTAGTGAACAATTATGAAATTTATGAGATTTGAAGTAATTGATAATTTTGAGGCCGTGAGATAAATGTACAAGTATGTAATTTCTTCATCCCTTGATGTACAGTCAAGTAACCTGAGAATTACAATAAATTTTATCCACTTAGTAAATCTGATTAAAAACAGAATAAATTTCCCTCCAGATACAGAATATTTATAAAAATCAATATCTACGTTGTGCTTGATCAATCCATCGGCAGAAAATTTAGCTTGTTTTATTATTTGTCGCTGAACGTAAAAAATCAATGATTGTATTTCAATCAATTTGGTATAACTTAATTTAGGAATCTTCACCAAATCATGCCGTTCGGTATTAGGAGTATTTTTACAACTAATCAATATTTACATTGTTATAAAAGCAATGATCATTGATTTTAAGACAAGAAATGAGATATTATAAACTTCTTTGTCTCCACTGGGATTACCTACATGTACATCTATACATCATCCTTCATCCTGTTTAATTTTAAATTTGATTTCTATTTTCTAGAATAAATTTCATTTACCAGCTGTTCCAAAAAAAATTGGGTGAAGGATGACAGGCCCCTTAAATTAATTAAATATGGGTGGTTGCATTTTCCTTTGAATATTGTAGGACTTATAAAATGAAATTTTTAATTCTATTGCTGGTCGAGGTCTTTAAAAAGTGCCTCTATGATGCCCTCAATGCGTATAATTCTGAAACACAAACAAGACACTCTTTTCTAGTTTTATGGTGTTGTTTGGTTACTGTCTGTTTGATTCAGTCTTTTATTTAAATTATATGCACAAACAAGATACATCGATATCTTTAATATTTGTATTTTGTTGGTGGAATATAGTCTCACTGACATGACTGGTGTTTTTTATTCATATATAAAGACCTAATAATATATATATTACTATAGTTTGACACATAAAATTTTATTCAAATTAAGCTTGATTGATTGATTGTAAAAAAACATAGATCTCTATGTAGATAGTTCAAAATATCTATTTCAAAATTGTTTAATAAAAGTTCGAAATATCTATTTCAAAATTGTTTAATAAAAGTTCAAAATATCTATTTCAAAATTGTTTAATAAAAGTTCAAAATATTTATTTCAAAATTGTTTAATAAAAGCAAACTGTTACACATGTAAATTTTGTACATGTATGAACAAATGGCCTGTGTTTTTTTTTTTAAAAGAAAGATCAATGCATGGCTAAAACCACCACAATAAAATGGAAAATCGTTGAAATCAAAAGCCATAAATTTAAACATTTCCATGAAATTTATGTATTTATCTTTTTTCTTTCAATTTTGTTATTTTTCAAAACATTGTTCAGTACCTAATATAAATTTTATAATGATTTACCTTACAACTTTGTATCAATTATATATCTGATAAAGAAAAGAAGTATGTGGGTCATTGTTCATGAGAGAGTAACCCAACAAAGTATTTTTCCCCTTTCCATCTCAGCCTTATTCATACTAGATGTACATAGAGATGCTACATATAAATTTGATTTAAAAAAAATTGTATACAAGTAAACAAGGTAGATAACTCAATAATAAATGCCTAAACAGTTTATAAAGTTTTTCTCATAATCTTAAATCATTTTTCAAAACTTTTACAAATGTACATGTGAGCATGATTTTTTTTCAAATCCATAATCAAAGAAAACAATTATGAAAAGAACAACTATTTAAGTATTACATGTAATGATGTATATTGGATTGATATTCTTAAAGATATTGGGTTTTTTTGTGTTTTTTTTTCCAGGGGTGGGGTAAACAATAAATTTTCAAAAAATTACCTTCTGAATCAGGGGATGCATACTTTTATCAATTTTTCTCCTAAAAATCAGGTCTTTATTTCTATACAAACAAATCTTAAGAATATGCACAAGTTATATATTTTAAAAACATATGCTTAACTCAGTATGGGGAGTCAAGAAGAATATTTTTTGAAAATTGGGTACAATTGCAAATATTTCAAATTCATAACTTTGTTCAATACCAAACTTAATCATAAGAATGAAATGATTTGTTAAAGAATCTGCAAGGATAGACTGATATAGATGAATCTGTTTTAATAAAAACCTTAATTGCACAATTTCACTTTGAATCATGAAAAATACATAGAATAACCTGAAAAAAAAATCAAATACATACACAAAATTGATTTCAGGTTTGAAAATAATCAAATTACTTATTCCTTTTTTCTTTGGTGGATTGTTGTCTTATTGACAACTATAAGCAGTATTTTAGAAATTAGATTTCAAACTACAAAAATGTAGTTTTAGGTCAATACAGTAGTCAGGAAAGCATAAAAAAATCTTCAATTAAAATCAAAATAAAATCCAATTCAGTGTTTAACTAAAAAAAAAATTATAGTTAGAAATTCAGCGATTGAAAAAAAGGATTGGGATCTATAACTAATTTTCTGATGAACATTTACATGTACATGTTGTGGTGGATCTGGGACTTCCAATAAGGGGTCCCAATAAAACTATAAATACAATTAAAAAAAGTACACTTAAATCACACTGTGTTTACCATTAAAGTCCCCTCTTGGATCCATCTATGATACTTTCAACAGGAAATAACTTTGTGAGATATAAGTGATTTTTATACTGTGCACTAACAATTCATAGCTCCTCAGAACTATTATATTATACATCAGAGAACTGAAACCAAATCTGTTGCAACAATTTTTAACCCCAAAGACATATAATTTGGCCTGTCTTTTTATAATTCATGAAAACAATTAAACATGCATCATCTCCTTTTATTCCTATAAACAAATGAAAATTTATTAAAAAAATATATACATATATAGTATTTCAGTGTCATCTGTAAATTTAACAAATATATTTTTGTTTGTGGCCTATTGTTGGTGCTATGTCCATCCTATTTAACAACTTGTATGAAATGTATGATAAAAGTTTTCTGAAAGATAATTCATATACTTACCTAATATCTGTCTAAGTGGTGTATTGGAAATGATCAAAACATGACAGTGAATACAACTGTTTATTTTAATGAAGTTTTCACAGGTGACAATAAATAATACTGGGACTAATCTGGTTACCAAATTTGTAATACACAAGCTAATGACTTCCAATACACATTTATCAGTTGTGGATGCTGAGAAGACAAGTCATAAAACTTTTCAAACTTTCACTGAAGGGTAAAAAGTTGTTACACTGTTTGAAACTTTTGAATTTATTATTAACTAATCATTTAAAACTTTATAATCAGCTGCTGCTTCTATACTGACACAAAGAAATCCACTGATCAGTCAGCCATATTGATTTTTTAGATAATACACATTTTATTGATGATATTGGGAAATTGGAAAACAGCTGACATTTTGTAACTGCATTATTTTTGATTGGGGTATGGATAATTCATGAAACCTCCGTCACCTAAAGATATGATAATTAATGTTAATGAAGATGGACATACCTGTAGTTCCTGTAAATCAAACTCTTTCCAATATTGTACCATTGACTGCAAGCTCGCAGCCATCTTGAACGGGATTAAGCCCAATCAATTGATCACATGACCCACTTAGAATCGAAAATAATCTCAAAACTGTTTACATTTTGATTTTTAGAAACAAACGTTGTCAATATATACAATGAAACTAGTTTGGACAAATACCTATTTTTGATTCTGAAAAGCTAGTCGATTATTCTTTGTATCATTTCTTTGTAGAAAACAAGTCGATGTTTTCTTCTGTTCTGAGGCTTTCTAGAGGGAAAATGGCGGGTGTTGACAGTTGGCGCACATGTTTAAATAACCAGAAATTTGTTAAAAATCTTGCAGAAAACAATTCTAAAGACTCAAAACAAAAACTCAGAAATTTAGCTAAGAGTTTATTTGTTGTATATGATAGCGATTTATATGTATGGGACTCGTACGCATGCCACATTGTCTATTTCAATCTGAAGCAGTTGCTTTTGGAAGATAAGGAAAAACAAGAAAGATTTCAGGTATAAAATGCATCTATCTGAATGGTTTCATGCATGCACACCCTAGATGAATGTTTTGTCACTTAAATATCAGGGATAAGGGATGTTTACTTGTTTTAAGTTGGCATGTTATTTGTTGTTGTCCTTTTATGAAAATGAAAGTAGAAAACGAAAGTAGATTTTTTGTTTATAAACTTCTACACAATAAAGAAGACAACTGATTGGTTTCTATCTTTTTAATAATTGGGATGAAGATGGTGAGTAAGTAATGCAAACAATCATTCATATGTTTCATCAGACAGTGTACACTTCCGCACCTGATCCTAAGGTCTAACATGACACAAAATATCTCCTGGTACATTTGTACTTCTTGTCTTCCTCATATGGTATGTCATAATAAATGAATTGTTCAAACATTAAGTTAAAAGACCGATGAGACATGACAAATAAACTCTACTCTTCACTACAGGACCTAAACATAACTGAAAATGGAATTGCAAAATTATTATCAAATCTTAACCCAGACAAGGCTGCTGGACCAGATTCTATAACATCAAGTTTACTAAAAGAACTTTCATCAGATCGCCAATACAAGAGTATTAAAAGAACTTTCATCAGATATTGCACCAATACTAACAACGATCTTCAGGCGGTCCTGTCAAACAGGTGACTTACCAGATTTATGGAAAAGAGCAAATGTAAGTCCAATATTAAAGAAGGGAAAAAGGCTTGACGCAATAAACTACTGTCCAGTCTCACTTACCAGGATTTGCTGCAAAATTATGGAGCACATTGTAACAAGCCACATAATGACCCATGCTGACAAACATAAAATATTTTACCCACTACAACGTAGATACAGAAGAGACCTATAGTATCCAGTGAAACACAACTGATCGACTTCATCAATGACATCACCTTAAACATGGATGCTGGGAAACAAACAGACTTCCTAATTATGGATTTTTCAAAGCCATTTGATAAAGTAAGTCACAGTCCACTGACACACAAACTGGATCACTATGGCATTAGAGGTAAAACCAACAAATGGATACAATATTTCCTTTCTGACAGGAAACAAGTGGTAGTTTTAGAAGGGGGAAAATCTGATACAATCAACATGAAATCAAGCGTCCCACAAGGTTCAGTACTTTGACCCAGTGTGTTCCTCCTCTACATAAGCGACATGCCAGAAGGTATTCACTCAAGGGTTAGGCTCTGCCGATTATACCATAGTATATCTTAATATTGCGTCAGCACAGACAGTGAGAACTTACAAGCAGACCTCAACAAACTGGAAATCTGGGAAACAAAATGGAAAATGGCCTTTTCATCCCGACAAATGCAATAACAATTTCAAGAAAACGCAAACCTATTGTGAGAGATTACACACTGTATGGCAACACCCTTGAATCTGTAAAATCTGTTAAATATCTAGGTTGTGCCATCAGTTTAGGCTTGAAATGGAACGAACACATCAGAAACATACATCTTCTTATAAATTTATATTTATATGTAACAAAGCAAACAAGACCATTGGATTTCTTAATTGAAACCTCAACATCAATAACACTACTATAGAAACGAAACTGTATCCAAATACCTAGTTAGACCAACCTTGGAGTATAAATGCAAAGTCTAGGACCCTATCCCATGTATCCAGCACGACAACACCAGCTGGAAATGGTACAAAGAAGAGCAGCAAGATAGGTCACTAACAGATATTACAACACCTCATCTGTTAGTGACATGCTTACGCAACACGAATTGAAAACCCTTGAAGATGAGAGAAAAGCATGAAGACTTGCAATGATATACAAACTTGCCAACAGGATGGTTAATGTTAATACAAAAAAACACCCTCACTCCACCAGACAGACTATCCCGTCACTTGAACATCAATGGTTTCCAAGTACCATTGTGTAGAACAGAAGTGAGGAAAGAATTGTTTTATCCAAGAACAATTAGAGACTGGAATGCACTACCACTTACCACCACCAGTGCAGGTAGTCTTGAATGTTTCAAGACTCACCTACATGAGGCAATCTAGACTAGACCACCGTCCAGGATGTTTTTAACTTCACTGTATGTAGAATTTATAGCACAATTTTCACATTATTTTTCTAAAAAATATTTACATGCACATCCAAAAGTGGCAAAATATTCAGTTTGTTGATGGTGGTCATGTAATGGTAGAAGTAGAAGTCATTGCTCAAAGTAATTTCTCATAGTAGTTAGGTATACTTGTTTAGGTGCAGGATCAAGATCTAGGGCTTGCCAGTTCTTGAAAACGGAAAATGTCGAACTTCTGGTAGGGACGTGTATAATACAGGAATCAGACTCGGTGAACACACAATTTTTTCTGGATTTTGACAATCCAAAAAAAAAATTGCAGACATACCGACCCTATTTTTTTTCAGGCTGTAACTGGAACCACACATATACTTTTAATTAGCCAAAAGTTAAAAAATATATAAATCATTGATAATCCCCTTAAAAAATCATTCTGCTTTACAAACAGTACAAATCTTTATGAATGCAACCTTACCTCCAATAATAGGGGAACCTCACTTTCCTGCCATCATTGATCATCAAAACTGTTTCATTGTGCAAATTCCACTTACCCTCATCAAACATTTTTGTCAAATATGCCACAAAATCCTCCAACTTTTATAGTACTTGTTCATTATTTTAGTATGGGACTGAATCTACTTTGGGTCAAATGGACTTGAGTCGAATGAACTTGGGCCAGGTTAGTTTTGGACAATGGGACTAGCATGACTTGATTACAAAATTCTAAGTGTGGTGGTAAAAAGGACTATTGGTAAGGGTTAGAAAAAAATGGAGTATAAAGCAAAATATATAAAATATTAGAAACATGTCATGAATATTCATGTACCAGGTATTCAGTGACGATGTTGCCTTGAATTAATTTTTGTTTACATGTGTGCATGTTTCTTGTTATCAGTTGTATACTAGTTTTTGTCCTTTTTTAGTTAGTACTATTTTAAACCCCTGACTATGAATTTTCATTTTAACTTAAAAGATTTCAGGATTTTTGAAACCCTGTCTATATTCATCTACATGTACGAATATAAATTTGATAAATTATCTTTACAGACACTGCTATGTACTGATGCACCAAGGTTTGATGTGGAATGTTTGGTTTTCAACAGAACGGGGAATTATCTAGCAGTGTGGGGTCAGACTGGTATTACTGTGATAGAGTTGCCACGGAGATGGGGAAAATACAATGATTATGAGGGTGGAAAGCAGTGTGTTCAGTGCAAGTAGGTCAACAAAGAAACAGCAGTGGTTTATAACAATTGAAACTGAGTTTTTTATACCCCTGTTCTGAAGGAGGGGTATACTTGTTAACCTCCATCTGTCCTTCCCATGAATTTTCTTTACATTTTTCAAATCCAAGCTTTCTTAATCCTATTCTCAAGGTTCATGTGAGCATGCTTTATCATGTGGTGCTCTTTTACACTTATCAACTTCCTTTTTAGCTCACCTGGCCCAAAGGGCAAAGTGAGCTTTTCTCATCACTTGTTGGCGTCTGTCATCCATCATCGTCATCTGTTAACTTTTACAAAAATCTTCTCCTCTGAAACTACTGGGCCAAATTTAACCAAACTTGGCCAAAATTATCATTGGAGTATCTAGTTTTTAAAAATCTGTCTGATGACCCCACCTGCCAACCAAGATGGCCGACATCGCTAAAATAGATCATAGGGGTAAAATGCAAGTTTTGTCTATTATTTTGAAAACTGTTATAAATAAAGAAAATCTAACAAGGCAGAAATGTTCAGAAGTTTGAGCTCTACCTATTGTTTATATATGCCAAAACTGTCAGATGACTTCTTATAGGAGTTATTTCTCTTAAATGACAAATTTTACCATATTTTTCATTTTTTGCCTATTATCTTGAAAACCATTATAGATAGAGAGAGAGAGACTTTAAAATGCAAAAATGATCAGTAGGACAAGTTGTACAAAGAAGTCTAATGGTTGAACTCATCAGTGGACTCCTGATTAGAGTTATTGCCCTTTGATGAAGATTTTTACTTATTTTTTTTGCGTTTTTGCCTTACATCTTAAAAGTTATAATAGATAGATAGAAACTAAAATAGCAAAAATGATCAGCAAAACAAGATCTACAAATAAGACATAGTGGTGAAAATTCGTTCGACGACTCCGTATTGGAGTAATTGTCCTTTAATTAAGATTTTACCATATTTTTTTTTGCATTTTGCCTTATATGATAAGAATTATAATAGATAGATAGAAACTTAATTAGGAAAAAAAAATAAGCAAGACATGATCTACTTACAAGTCAAATTTTGATGATATAGCTACTAGACTCACTCTTTATAGGAGTGATTGCCCTTAATTTAGATTTTTTTTTTACCCTTATTTGTTTTTTGAGCAAAATCTGAAAAAGGTAAAGAGAAACTAAACAGACTAAATGATCAGCAATACAAGATCAACAAAACAGAGATTTTTGTCATAAATTCTATTCTCGTCTACAATGTTGCAGAGTGTCCTTTGTTGAATATGCATATAGACCAAGGTGATCGACAGAGGCTCTAAAGATCCTCTAGGTTAAGTATACTTATATACTCTTACATACAATGGGCATGGCCATGCGTTAAATTTACAAGGCAATTTACTCAGGAACTATAAATCAGAGATTCCTGAAATTTGGTATCAAGCTTTAAAAAGGACAAAAAGTATAGCCAAACTATCTGTATGTCACAAAACCGTTTCTGTTTCTCAATTTAAGCTAGCCTTGTCATAATAAATTGAAATTTAATAGAAACCAATAAATTTTAGTGACTACTTATGTTGTTACTTATATAATTATATAAATATATATGTATTTAAACATATTTGTGTATTATATATACATATTATATTAAATACTGTTTATTTGCAGATCTTTAAATGTAGCTGAGCATTATTTTGCTGGCCATCATGGAGTACGTCTGCTAACAGTACTGTGGCATCCTGGGAGTGAGACAGACAGCCATATTGCTTTTCTGACTTCAGACAACACATTAAGGTCTATTAATGGACTTCTTGCCCATACATAATTTAAGATATATATGAATATTTATTGTAGGGGTGGTGTCAGTTCGAATTCTTTGATTTCTTACTGAAATTATATGTTAATAATTTCATGTAAAGTTTTAGGCAGGAATAAGTCAGCTTTATGCTATCATAAGATAATCTGAAAGTATAACTGATTACTTACATGTATAACATTAATTATAATTAAGATGTAAATAAACTTACCATTAAAGTATTTACATTTAATTTTAAAGAAAAAAAACCCTTGTATAACTGATTACTTACATGTATAACATTAATTATAATAAGTTATAAATAAACTTACCGTTAATGTATGTACATTCAAATGTACAACAATTCCAACACTCTGATAGCTATAATTGCATTTTATTAAACTTCTGAGATGTTTAAAAAGTCCAATTTGTAATAAGATTGTTCAAATTTAGAAACTCCACATTCTGAAACTCTAGTTTAAAATTGCAATGTTTGTGTTTTTTTTCAGTGAAAAATAAAAACCTTTGTAAAACAAAACAATAATAATTAAAAAGGGAGATAACTTTTAATTATGCTGGAAATTTTTTTTAAAAGATTATACTTCAAGTTTTCCAATTTTTACACTGTATGGTTATATCCAGTCTAAAGAAATTCTGTCCATAGAGTTATCTCCCCTTTAGTACATAAAAATCAGAGGTAAAAGAATTCTATTTTCCATGACTGATACTAATCTCTTGGCTAAAATAAGGGCACTTGGTGTAAATACAAACAAGCAAAATTATTGCAATGCATGACAAATATTAAACCAATTGATTTTTATGCCCCCGCTGTAGCGGAGGGGGCATTAAGTTTTACCCTTGTCCATCTGTACATATGTCCCAAAGTTGGTTTCCGTTCCCTAACTTGAGTTTGCCTCAACCAAATGTTATGAAACTTATACACAATGCTAATAACCACAAAACACAGATCAAGTTTGAATTTTGGTGGCGTCACTTTAATCGTTCTAGAGTTATAAAATTGAGAATGGAAATGGGGAATGTGTCAAAGAGACAACAACCTGACCATAGAACAGACAACAGCAGAAGGTCACCAACAGGTCTTCAATGCAGCGAGAAATTCCCGCACCCGGAGGCGTCCTTCAGCTGGCCCCTAAACAAATATATATACTAGTTCAGTGATAATGAACGCCATACTAAACTCCAAATTGTACACAAGAAACTAAAATTAAAAATAATACAAGACTGACAAAGGCTAGAGGCTCCTGACTTGGGACAGGCGCAAAAATGCGGCGGGTTAAACATGTTTATGAGATCTCAACCCTCCCCCTATACCTCTAGCCAATGTAGAAAAGTAAACGCATAACAATACGCAATTTAAAATTCAGTTCAAGAGAAGTCCGAGTCTGATGTCAGAAGATGTAACCAAAGAAAATAAACAAAATGACAATAATACATAAATAACAACAGACTACTAGCAGTTAACTGACATGCCAGCTCCAGACTTCAATTAAACTGATTGAAAGATTATGTCTTCATCATATGAATATCAGGCACAATCCTTCCCGTTAGGGGTTTAGTATCATACCATCATAACATATATGAGAAGAACATAACCCGTGTCATGCCAACAACTGGTTTTTAAATAAATGTGTTTAGTGCCGATGCAAAGACCCTATAAGTGAATCAATATTAACGCCAAAATATGCAATCTTTAATGACCTGACAACAGTATCGTAACTATATCCCTTCTTAATAAGTCTATTTAAAGGTTTTGTTAGCTTCAGAGGTGAATACTGACATTTTTGTGCTTTATAAAGAATATTTCCATAAAGCATTGGATGTGAAATACCTGAATGTATAAGAAGTATGCCCTTTTATAAATGGAAAAATTGCAAAATTTTTAGTTTCCGTTCTCTAACTTAAGTTTGCCTCAACCAAATGTTATGAAACTTATAAACAATGCTTATTACCACCAAATATGAAATCAAGTTTGAATTTGGGTAGGGTCACTCTAACCGTTCTAGAGTAATGCCCCTTTATAAATGGAAAAATTACAAAATTTTTAGTTTCAGTTCTCTAACTTAAGTTTGCCTCAACTAAATGTTATGAAACTTATACACAATACTTATTACCACCAAATACAGATCAAGTTTGTATTTTGGTAGCATCACTCTAACCATTCAAGAGTTATGCCCCTTTATAAATGGAAATATTACAAAATTTTTAGTTTCAGTTCTCTAACTTAAGTTTGCCTCAACCAAATGTTATGAAACTTATGCACAATGCTTATTACCGCAAAATACAGATCAAGATTGAATTTTGGTAGGGTCACTCTAACCGTTCTAGAGTTATGCCCCTTCATAAATGGAAAAATTGCAAAATTTTTAGTTTCCGTTCTCTAACTTAAGTTTGCTTCAACCAAATTTTATGAAACATATACACAATGCTTATTACCACAAAATAAAGATCAAGTTTGAATTTTGGTGGGGTCACTTTAACCATTCTCGAGTTATGCCCCTTTATAAATCGAAAAAAAATGCAATATTTTTAGTTACCGTTCTCTAACTTAAGTTTGCCCCAACCAAACATTATGAAACCTATACACAATACTTATTACCTTAAAACTCAGATCAAGTACAAATTTGGGTAGCGTCACTTTTATCGTTCTTGAGTTATGTCCCTTTATAATGTTGTATGCAAGCGGGGGCATCATCTGTGTCCATGGGGACACATTCTCCATTTATTTTTAATTATGTTTCTTTTCTGATTAAAAATCCTTCTAGGAAATAATTATATACATTTGTATCTATATGACTGAATATCTCAGTTGATACAAAGTAATTGTCTGAGAAAATAGATTATTTACTTGTTGGGATATATATTTATAAATATATTTGTCAGCATCAGAATAAACAACACATGAGGTATATTTGTAAATATATTTGTCAGCATAGGTATAAACAACACATGAGGTATACCTGTTAATATTTTTGTCAGCATAGGAATAAATAACACATGAGGTATATTTGTAAATATATTTGTCAGCGTTAGCATTGGAATAATTTTGGTATTCTATTGAATGACAAAACAGTTAGGGCTGTTCCATTAAAACATACATGGTACCCAGGGTAGGCACTTTAAAAATGGGGTAACCACCTATAGAGGCAAATTAATATTTCACTTACATTTCCACTATGCAAAAACAAAGACGACACCCACCCATAGTTGAGTTTTTGAAGTACCTTCCCTGGGTCCCATGTATGCTTTTATGGAACAGCCCTTATAAATAATTTGAAGTGAAAGAGCAGCATTGCTTTCATAATTTTCAGTTTAGTTTCATCAAAATTAGTAAAGTAAACACAACAATTATTTATAGATTTCAAATGTGTGAAAAACTCTTCATTTCATAACAATTTTATTTCATTTTATTTGCCTTATAAGAGTACATGTAGAATCAGACATAGGCCTATAATTTGAAAGTTTTTGATAATACATACTTAAAATAAAGTTGTTTTTCTTTAAACTACAAATTAGTATAGTTTTTAATTTAATTATCACATATTCCAAAACTTTAAAAAATAGTTTTAGTAAATCATGAGGTGGAAAATTTAATGAAAGTAATTTAAGACATAGTAACACATACAAAGTAAAATAAGAATAGCCAAACCCACTGCATTTGTATACACCTGTCCTAAGTCAGGAGCCTGTTGTTCAGTGGTTGTCGTTTGTTGGTGTGTTTCAAAAGTGTTTCTCGATTCTCGTTTTTTATATAGATTAGACCGTTGGTTTTCCTGTTTGAATTGTTTTACACTAGTCTTTTTGGGGCCCTTTATAGCTTGCTGTTCGGTGTGAGCCAAGGCTCCGTCTTGAAGGCCGTACTCTGACCTATAATTGTTTACTTTTTATACGACCACAAAAAAATTTGCAGTCGTATATTGGTATCACGTCGTTGTCAGCGTCGTCCGAAGACATTTGGTTTCCGGACAATAACTTTAGTAAATGTAAATAGAAATCTATGAAATTTAAACACAAGGTTTACAACCACAAAAGGAAGGTTGGGATTGATTTTGGGGGTTATAGTCCTAACAGTTTAAGAATTAAGGGCCAAATAAGCATTTTTCTAGTTTCCAGACAATAACTTGTGGAACGGTGTATGGATCTCTCTGAAATTATACCACAAGTTTCCATACCACAAAGGGATGGTTAGGATTGGCTTTGGGGGTTATGGCTCAAACCGTTTAGGAATTAGGGGCAAAAACAAGGGTTTCCTGGTTAATTGGACAATTAAAAAAAAGTACAATGTTAAGTTTGGATTACCTCCCTTACACTGCTTTTAAATTATGTATAAAGGAATGTTGCATTGTCTTGAGGTGATTAGTTGTCAATTTATTTTTAGAAGTTACTATTTAAAAATGCTGATTAAGGAATATTTAATATACTAATTTTAGCCATGATTATGTATGTCATTTTCTATTTTAAGACTTTTATGATGTATTTAAATGGGTAATTATGGTTGCAAACTCCATTGGAAATAATTTGAATTGAGATTATGACCATATCTTGAGGGAAAGAATTTTTTTTTTGGAAAGGGGGGGGGGGGGGGGAGGCGGGTAAAAAAGAAATTGTGAGGAAGGGGGACAATTTTTTCTCATTTCAGATTTCAGAAATTAAAAAGAAAATTGACTCAAATATTTTTTTTTTTTTAAAAGGGGGGGGGGGGGGGGGGTAAACATTTCTTTTTTTTTTAGGAGGGGAGGGGGTCAATTCACAACAGCTTAGTGTATTACACAGAAACAAAAAAAGGGGGGGTAAATTTTTTTTTTGTAGGGTCAATTCGCAACAGCATAGTGTATTGCACAAAAGCTAAAAATTGAATATAAATTCAAATCATATAACCAATTCTAAGTTCTTTGACTACAGTTATTCGGTGTCAGAAACCTATTATGTGTCAAATATTTAATTACAATCCAAATTCAGACCTGTATCAAGTGCGAATATTGTGTCCATTTTTGCCCCAACTGTTCAGGGTTGGACCTCTGCGGTCATATCCAGCTGCGCTCGGCGAAGCAATTTATTACACGTTGTGACTTGGATGGATAGTTGTCTCATTGGCACTCATGTCTACTTATTTATATGTTAGACATTACAATAGACCATGCGTACACCTACCACAAATAGCTTACCGGTACTCCTCCTAGAAAATAGACATACAAACAGACAAACAACACATGGTCCAGATATGTAATGTTTGGAATGGTCTAACCAGTAAAAATGATTTTCTTTCTTTTGCAGTGTTTATAATATACAGGAACCAAATATTCCTGTCCAAGTTATCAAACTAAGTAATGCACCACAGGATATCAACCAATCACCAACCAAGGTTTCATTTCCTGCTGTGCTTGGAGAGTATGCTGCTTCCTTTGATTTTGGGCCCCCTGTAACATTGAAAAAGAGGCAAAGACCATATACGAAGACAGAAACGGCATCAGTGACTGTTTGGCCGGCATATATTGTAAGAGGCAATGGTGATGTATTGGTGGCTTATACAGAGGTTTCTAGGTAATGAAGAAATTACTCTAGTCATAAATTTTAGCTAATAGCTACTCAAAATATGAAGGTATACATTGATTAGACATTGTCATTAAGTATAAAGATTTTTGTCTCTCCTACGACGAAAGTCGCAGTATGCGAGACATAGGTATTAGTATCCGGCGGTGGCGTAAACCATTTGTATAAAGCTTTATATTGAAGACCTGGATGCTTCATATCTTGTATGCAGATACCTTATGTAACGAAGTTTCCGTCAATCATATGTCCATTGTCCTTGACCTCATTTTCATGGTTCAGTGACTGCTTGAATTTTTTTGTCATGTGAATTTCTCACTTATTATGAGTAATAGGATAACTATATTTGGTATATGGGTTCCTTGTAACATCTACATGTCTGTCAGACAGAGTTCACCTGACCTCGACCTCATTTAATGGATCAGTTCTCAAGGTTAAAGTTACGTGATTAGGTCCGTTTCTCAAATACTATAAGCAGTAGATCAACTATATTTGGTGTATGGAATGATTGTAATGGGTACATGTCAGTCTGGCGGGTTTCTTCCGACCTTTACCTCATTTTCATGGTTCATCAGTCGAAGTTAATTTTTTGTGTTTTGGTCTGTTTTTCAAGTACTATAAGCAATAGGTCAACTATATTTGGTGTATGGAATGATTATAAGGTGCACAAGTCTGTCTGGCAGGTATCATTTGACCTTGACCTCATTTTCATTGAATCGGTCAATGTTATTTTTTTGTGTTTTGGTCTGTTTTTCAAGTACTTTAAGCAATAGGTCAACTATATTTGGTGTATGGAATGATTATAAGGTGCACAAGTATGTCTTGCAGGTATCATCTGACCTTGACCTCGTTTTCATGGTTCATTGGTCAATGTTAATTTTTTGTGTGTTGGTCTGTTTTTCAAGTACTTTAAGCAATAGGTCAACTATATTTGGTGTATGGAATGATTATAAGGTGCACAAGTCTGTCTGGCAGGTATCATCTGACCTTGACCTCATTTTCATGGTTCATTTGTCAATGTTAAGTTTATGTGTTTTTACCTGTTTTTCAAGTACTATAAGCAATAGGTCAACTGTATTTGGTGTATGGAATGATTGTAAGGTGTACATGTCTGTCTGGAAGGTATCATCTGACCTTGACCTCATTTTTATAGTTCATTTCAATGATAAGTTTATGTGTTTTTGTCTGTTTTTCAATTGGCATACGCAATAGGTCAACTATAATTGGTGTTTACAAACATTGTAAGGTGTATTATGTCTGTCTGACACAATTTGTCTGACCTTGACCTCATTGTCATAGATTTTTAAAAATGTGAAGTTTCTGTAATGCTTTAAGTAAAACCTTTACCTTTAAGACTTTCAACATAAAATCAATGGTCAGTAAAGCAGGCGAGACATTTCAGCGTGTGCACTCTTGTTTTATTTTCAGGCCTGTGTCATTTATCACAACCCATGGATTTTAATTAAACCTTGCTAAATTGTACCCCATCTCTAGGAATGGAGGTGTATTGCAATCACCTTGTCAGTCTCTCTGCCTTTTCTTCTGACTATTATTTTCATCACACTTTTCTAAAACTGCTTAACAGAATGATGTCATGTTTGGTCAGCAGGTTGACTGTGATAAGTTGTAAGATATGACCACTATTTGAATCTGTCAGATACCTACAGTGTTTTCAATAAGTTTGAAGTGAACAGGCTGTTTACTAATTTGAAGTGGTAAATAGAAGACAGAGGGGGTATGGAAATTTTTTTTTTTTTTCTTACATTGAAAATGGTGCACTCTGAGGAATTTTCAGACTGTTTACAAGTGCATAAAAAAATTAGGTTTCATAGGAATAATATCTTTTTTTTAAATTTTTTTTTTAGTAAAGTTAATCTTATTAGTAAATTGTGATATTGCTCATCAAATTAAAATATTTTGATATTATACAATTACTGTCTTTTGATGAGGTAAATATGTGGTTTTATTGAATTTTGAAATACTGATATTCACTGAGGTCAACAGCTTTCAACAGTCAATTTGAAACGGGGAGATTTTGCCGGGTGCCGGTGCTTATTGAAAACCCTGACCTACTGTCTATTAGCTGGTATATTGAATGAACTTAATATTTTTTCTCAGAAACTACTTAACAAAATGACTTTCTTTTTGATAACCAGCTTGACAGTAATGAGTTGTAAGGCTTGAGCACTTTTTGGATCTGTCAGATACCTTCTTCCTTTTTGCAAATAGTTTGAATTTTCGAGGATTTAAAGTTTTTTGTGGCATATTTCTCCAATAGGCAATACTACTGAACAGTTTTACTTCATATTTGCCCAGCAGATCAACAGTAATAAGCTGTTATGTCCGAGGGCTTTTCAGATCTGTCAGACACCTACTTCCTGTTTTCTGATACTTTTAATTACGAGTTGGGGTATGATAAGTACGACAATGTAAACATTTTTGTTTGAATTCCACCTAGCTACATTTCAATTTATCTCCTGATTGAGTTGCATTGTTTTATAATTTTTGTAGAGGAACAAAGTTTCCCCTTCAGGGACCTCTTATTATGCAGCCACCAGCAGAAGATAACTACGGTGTAGACGCCTGTGCCATATCATGCCTCGACACAACTCCCACAGCTCTTATCATAGCAACAGGAGAGGGACGACTTCACCATTGTCTGTTGATACCAGCACAAGATGTGGAAGATATGACATTACAGGTAACAAGAGGTTCAATGAGGGGATCTTATTAGATTAATAGAGACATGATGATATAGGTATAGATTGATGATTATAATATGTCTTGACTCAACAATAAAGACTCTTGTCAAATCCATAGGTCATGGACCACTCCACTATTGTTTATTGATACCTGAACAAATGCGATTTCAGGGTTTTGACCAAGTCTGCATACCAGCATATATAAAATTTGTAGTTCGTTGAACAATTTAATTTGTGGTTCACCTATACCCATGAATTTCAGCAAAATTGGTATCCAACGAATAATAATGAATCCACAGTATTCATATTCCAATACATACAATAACATATCAAACATGCATACAATCAAGTGTATTCTGGTTTAGTAAACTTAGTAAAAAAAGAAAAGAAAAATTAAACAACAATAATAATCATTTTAAACCATTCCACAAGATATCAAACTGTTTTTTTTTTGTTTTTTTTTGTTTTTTTTTTACTGCCACTATTTTCTCTAAAGTATACATATATTTGAGTTTTTTTCTTTCTTGGTGTTGAGCCTATAGTTGTATTTATATTGTTTCATGTATAGAGAAATCAAATTTAAGTTATCCAGTGACAGACTTACACCACAAGATAGAAACCAATTATCAATATATAGTAAAAAAAAAAAAATTAAAGATGATTTTTCAATTCAATAAAATATGTTCATCAGATTAATTTTATGAGTAAAAAAATACATAAAGTGTTATCAATAACATTTATTTCACATAAACATTGATTGAAGCAAGAAATCTTTGGTTTCTTTTGTATTGAAGCCACTGTAATGTAGTGTTAATGGTAACTATAAAAGGAAATTTGAAGATATGTTCCCTAATGAGATCTTTTCTCCTGATATTTCACCCCACTTGAACAAACATTAGTAGTATATGTATAGGGGAAGGAAAAAATTAAGTAGGTTCTGCAAAGGGATAGATTAGGTGGAATTTGGGGAAATTACGTTTAATGACTGCTGTAGTAAAAAAGATTATTTTTTTAAGGACAGAAATTAAGTCTTGTAACAAGCCCCCTCTGTTATCTTCAGAGCTTTTGCAAAGATTCTTGAACATACAAAAATTAGTTGTCTTCTAAAATGGGGCATTATATTTTATGTGTAAATTCTACCCCTCCTGTCTGTATTTTACTTTGAGAGAAATCCGTGTAAACATATTCCTATACTGTAACAGTGATGAAAGGTTTCCATGGATCCGTAGATTTCTGCTTTTTAAGTTCATGTTTTTTCTGTCATTATTTTTCTTTTTTAACCGTATTTGGACTTCTGGGAACGCCATTTCTGCTTTTTTTGTTGGAGACCAATTTCGTCCCTACAGTAAACACTCTTGAGGTTAATGTACCTTTCTTTCAGTATGTGTAAAATTGTTACGTGTACATTAAAATATCAATTTTATTTTATTTTATTTTATTATTGTATCACATATTGATTGTACATTATACAATAACATATTAAATAAAAATATACATTAAAACAATCAATTCTCAAAGCCATTGAGTTGTCTGATGAGAAGCATATCTATAAAAAAAATCACATTTATATTGACAAGTCATTTACTTAATTTGTTTTTGAACAATTAAAAAAAAATATCATTTACAAAAATACACATTCAAGAAATAAATTAAAATTAAAAAACATTATTTAGATTAAAATTATGTGTGTATTCATTGTGTGCATATTCATTGTATGTACATTTATTATATGTATACACTCGATATGTGTGTATTCAAATAATATGTGTACATTCATTAGTACATTTATTGTGTGTACATTCATTGCATGCAATTGAAACAAGCATGAAAATGTACATAAAATAATGGTCTTTATACAATATGAATCTGCATAGCCTAATATGACATAATGATACCTAGGATTGTCGAAAATAAAATATTTGGATACCAAAGAGCATTAATCAAATAACAAAAAAAAAATGAGTTAAATAAATGTAGAAAATGTATAGAAATGTATATATATTATCATAAAATAAAATTTTCCATATTTATATAATTATAGCTGCTTTAAATAAATACTGCGTTATTTAACTGAACAAAAGTTTAAAAGTCATTCCTGACAAAATCTGCAGTACTGCATCAATTGGGAAAATTCAAATGTTTTAGTCCAGCGAAGTTTTCAGCATCAAGGTTCAAATGAGGACCAAAATGTGAAGCTGGACACATGTGATGTATTAAGCTCTCAGTCATAAAACTTTACTCAGTACTCTTATTACAAAATATGTTCTCGAAACACAAAATACAGTATTTTGATTGATTGAATTCAGAGTCTTAGTGAATAAATGTACTTATAATTTTTATGACCACAAGGCTTGAAGTTCCTAAGATTATTAAGTGATAATTTGTAATTTATTTACAGTCTGAAGCCAGTTTTGCAGAAAGCAGTATTACCAATAGTACAAAGTATGACTCTCCATCAGAGGCCTCCATCTTTGTTTTTGAAAGTGTTGAATTGGAGTTGTCACTAGCAACAGGACGAGTTGACCCTTATGAACCTGTGGAAGAAGATTTTACATGCCCTATCAAAATAGTTAAAGGTAATATCTGAAAATGATTTTAGAAATGCAAAATTCCTTTACTTTTCAGACACTGACCTCTTTCCATGGAATTTATACTTAGGGCTATTCCATTAAAATGAATGTTGGAGGGTAGGAAGGGACTTTCAAAATATCCCTACAACCAAGAACCATTTTTTAGATAATTTTGCATAATGGTAATAACCGCATACTGAAAAAAGACCCATGACCCACATTCAATAATTAAACTTCCCTTCCTACCCTCCCACATACATTTTAATGGAATAGCCCTTAGTTGTTTGCAAAGGCAAAAGACTGAGCTGTAAGCTTAAATAGCATATTGTGGTGCATCCAATGCCAATACTTTTATAAACAAATTATCTATCCACAAAGGGCATGTAACATATAATGATTACAAATAGACATAAGCCGTACTTTGACCTATAATTGTTTACTTTTTACACATTGTTACTTAGATGGATAGTTTTCTCATTGGCACTCATACCACATCTTCTTATTTATATAAGTTAAGAAACAATATTGATAATGTTAATGATAATATATATGGATTTAACTATAGCAGTTGTTTTCTTATTGTAAAACATTTATGATATATCAAAGCCAAAGTGATGCATATTTCTTCATGTTCACATGAAAGAAGCCAAATAAATATGTTTTCTGTATTTAGATTTTTGAAATCATTGCATATTTTTAAAGCTGAATCTAACATGAGCTTGCTGTTTGGTGTGAGCCAAGGCTCCATGTTGAAGGCCGTACTTTGACCTATAATTGTTTACTTTTTACACATTGTGACTTGGATGGAGAGTTGTCTCATTGGCATTCATACCACATCTTCTTATTTCTATAACTTCTTCTTGTTCGAATGCTGCACAATCTTAGAAAATGATTTTTTTCAATTGAATTTAAAGAGCAAATTTTATATCTTTGTCAATCTTTCTATAAAGTCCCTGCTCAATAGCTAATTTATGAGCACTAACTCTCGTTTTTGTGATGTGCTTTCTAGTTTCAAAATCCTTTTAGATAAGTCTCTCTTTTGAAAATGTTCTTTAATATGAGATAAGTTTGTAATTTTACTTTTTCGCTGTAGCATTCTGTTAAAGATTATCTTTCAAAAATTGCCTATACCTTTTAATTAAAACATCTTCAATCTCATTACCATTCTGGTGAATATAAATGCTATCTGTAAGAGTTTGACTTAACAAATGACACTCATTCATCTTTTGATTCTACAGAAAAATTTAATAACTGAACAAATAATATCAACATGGAGTGGAGTACGACCAAGTTCCCCATAAACTGCTAAATTAGTTGATTAGCTATAAACTCCAAGTATAAACTTATAAATTTCATGTATAAATTTTCACAAGAAAATTTACTATACTTTATGACGTGTCTGTATGAATTGTTCTGTCTATGAAAATATCTTTAAATGCAATGACCTGAAGATATAAACTTAGATTTAAAAAATAATTAATCTTTGATTAGTACTATGAAACCATAAGCCCAACTTTATGTTCCATTTGTCATAGCCACAATCCCATCCTCATTTCCTTGATTATGACATAACCATATGGAACTTATCACAGAATTTTATTTGCCCTGAGCAATATGTATGAAGATGTTTGGTGGTATTTGTGTTTTTCAATCTTTAGTTTTCTATTCAGTGTTTTGTGGATGGTATTTTCTGTTTGTCTTTTATCCATGATGTTTTCTGCTTTTCTTAAGCCATTATTGCCTGTTTTTATGTCACTGATGGGGTTTGATTTCTTCCCTTTCTTTTACCATAATTGAATTAAGAAAATATTCTTTTTTATATTGATAATAAAAACTAATTTCCGTCTTGTTAATTGATTTTTCCACTCTCCTACAGTCCAGCATACATCTGTTTTTAATGTTTTCAGATTTCTTTTTAATTTTAAAGATATTTAAAAGATTCTCTTTACTAAATTGTATTTTCAAATAAGGATTTCACAAGGTGCAAAAGGTTCAAATTTTATCTATAGATTTTGTGATTCAACCTCATTAATTATATGAAACAAAGAGGATGGGTAAATTGTTATTATAATGAGAGAACTTTTTCATCAATCTATGTATATTTTTCAATTACCTGTTAGGTACACCGACCCCGTGTAAAACAGTAACTAATTTTAGATTTGATTAATTATATACATAACCCCCAATTTATTGCTTACAAAACTATTTCCTTTTGAAAAATACAATTAATCTTCAGGCATGACTAAATTTGGACAGAAAACTTTCGTTTGAATTAATGATTTTTACTTGTCCATTTTTCCATGGACAAAAGATAATGATTAGTATTCATATCGCATATGTCATATTTATTGACATGACACGCTGCCAGTCATGTGGTATATACGCTTGATTTATTGTGGTCACTGTACAGTTATTTTATTGTAAGTGATATATATATATTTTTTTGTCTTGATCGTAAATTATTAATTGAATATCTAATTTAATAACTAGTAAACAAAGTAACGAAGTTTTATTTAGATTCCAGAACGTTCCTGATTTATTTTAAAATAGATGTAGAAGTAGTTGAAAATATCTGTCAGATTCATAAGAAAATATTCAAAACAAAATCTACTGGTGGGGTAATTTAAAGATTTTAATGATAAGATCATGCAGATATTTTGCACTGGGGATCTATAAATCATTTAAAAGTTGTCCGTAGACTGGCAGTAATTTCTATGATAGATGAAGAGTTACCGCTCTTGAATTATTCATTTTAAGAACATTTTTCATGGATAAAATCTATGTCAAAAATTATTTTATTACTTTTTATTTAATAGCACCACCTCAAGAAGAACGGATTGCTTTTATACGTGTTGCTCTTTCTATTTGTATCCATTTTGTTGTAGCCCCCCATCGGTCAGATTTTTTTTCTGAATAAAATGGAAAAAATAAAATAAGTTACAATTAACATTGATTGTATGTTAAATTGAAATTTTCATAATTTGTGGCTGATTTGGATTCATTACAAGTGACAGAAAGGAATCACAGCTATAGTGTCAATGAAAAGGTAGAACTTATGAAGGTAACAAGAAAAAATGACCTCCTCTTGACCAAAACACCATTCAAAAAAGAAGAAATTATGTTGACAAGCTTGTCTCCTTTTTGAAATATCTGCTCCTGCTTTTGTTGGTACAAAGGCACACAATACAAAATTTGACTATGGGGATTTCAAAAGGTCACTACGGAGATAAAAAACATAAATTTTTTGCCTTTTTGACAAAATGCATGCTCAGGTATTGTATGGGAGATAACTCATACAAATAGAAGATTAACAATACCTTTGTATTTTTTCCAAAATTTAACATTGAGCTGCCTTTTACAGATCTTACAGAGTGTTAACATTTATAGATTCAGTAAAATGATGTTTTCAATGGACTTAATCAATGTCCAATAAGTTTTGAAATTATCAGTAATATGATTATTGTCCAGTGAAATTTGATCTGACCAGTGAATTAGAATTGTCCATGGAATGAAATGAGTTGTCATTGAATCATTTAGCACCTTTGTAAACTATGTTATCAGCAATAAATAATTTGATATATGATTAATTAATCTACAGGATACATTTTCCCCTACAAATTACCTCATTATTGAACCCCATTACATTATCCCCCCCTTTTTTTGTGTATTGGCCTTTTTGATAGATAAGTATTCTAAATATATAAAAACTTTTCCTTGTCCTGATTTATAACGAGTTATTAATGATGTTATGATTCTAATGACAAAAGATGTTTTATTGTCACCTATACCGACATCTGTGAAGAGGAAAGCTTGATGGCAAGGCGTAGGTTTAAGCTGTCAGTGGAAGTGTAAAACCTGTCAAAATTGAATCTCGTTTTCTTAAGAAAACAGTTGTTTAGAACGTTTTTTAACATTCTAGACACGTGTTCTAGGTTTGTTTTAGAAGTGTTATATTAAATTTATTGTCAGATTTTAACATTGTGGTAATTTGTGAAATTTATTAATTGATTTAAACTCTTAATTTAATCATTTTTTATGACATTAAAGCATGTCTAGGAAGACCTCAAGTTCAGGTGGTGTTCACTCACACAGGTTGTCATGGTTATTTGGGAAGTGATTATTTTCACAAATATTTAACTGGGTTGGACTTAATCATCTGACATATATGGGCAATGATTTGGTATTCAAACCTTGGTTTCTTTTTGTATCCTTTTTTTTTAAGTTCTAAAACTTTAATTTTTATTCTGTGGGTTGTGTTGGTGTGAGAATAGTATTAATAGAACAAGTGGGTTTTTCGAGAAAAAATTAATCCTTTTTGATTCATCGTTTTCGTGACAGGAAACTAAACAGGATACCAAATTTATTTCCTTTATTTTTCACAATTTATTTCAAAAGACATAAATGAACACCATTACTGGTGTCACTTGCTTCTTGTTAATATTTAAAATCTATTTTTAATGCTAAATTAAGGTTTTTTTTAAACGCGACAGGAAACCATAAGAAACCGAAAGCATTTTTTAAGTTTTATTTTATTGCAAAATCTGCTTAAAATAATCTGAACAGTAAACTTTTTCTTGATAATGTTACTTATAACTGTGTTTTTTTTTAATTTAGGACTGTTTTTGATAATTTTTTTCCAATAGACAATGAAAACTATGAAAATATAGAAACAAAGGCACTTTATGATGTCACTATAATAATTATTTTTGGGCACCGACTTGCATCTACTGATTTTGACTACCAATGTATTTTCTCTTGCTTTCTGTTATTATTCTTATACACTTTTATATGTAGCACATGTACCTACTAACCCTTAGAAACCCAATGCAGTGTGCTAGCTAGCTATCTAACACAGTTGCATGGTTACACTTTATGACTATGCGTCACTTACCAGAAAGTTCAAGCACTGTAAAAACTGGGTGATCTAGCTAGTGCTACTTATCTTATATAATGTACTTTTCTATACAGGGCTGTTCCAGAAGTGAATGTATGGGGGTGTTGGGAGGCACTTTCTCAGCTCTCACTTTTGATTCAATTGAAAAGATGCAAGACATTTTAAATTTCTAAATTTTATTGAACACAAAACAAAAAGCGTGATCCAACAAACATGTTAACTCACATCAATATGTGAGTGATGTCCATTTTATCCGCAGTATAAGTAGTATCTTGTAACGTCCACCCTGTCCCTTGCTTTTTGTAGAATTGAAACCACAGCCATGGATCTTTAACTTTTGTGACCTGCAATGAGAACTCAACAATAATGATAATGGCTGGTGGCATAGCTTATTATCTATGATATACAACAAAACTGAACTATGATCTGAAGATGAAACAAAATTCAAAGATACAAATACAATAACACTTGAATACTTACTGACTACAAAACTTGATTATAAACATCAACCATTTTATAAATTTGAATGTGTTTTCATGGTTATGCGTATGTACAAGGTACATGTATCATAGATGACAAAAGTAGTAAACAACAAATAATTAGAAATGAAAACTTTAATATAACTATTTTTTTCACATTTTAAAAGGACTGTAGTATTAAGGTTGTGTACTCTACAGCTTGATAGATGTAGGTTCAAATCTTAGTATGGACAAGAGAGAAAAACTTTAATTACCTTATTACAACAGTTTGTGTCTTAATAATATGCTAGATATAATAAATTTCATATTGACAAATGAGGTAGAAGATATGTGTTTATAGTATACCCCCCCCCCGCCCCCCCCCCGCCCACCCCACCTAATTATAAAAGAAAGTGACCCAACTGCAACAACCAAACATGCTGTAGCTGCATACCAAATTGCAAATCGTATAGGTGGTCATAAAAAGAAAATCAAAATTAGAGAGACATACATAATTTAGAATTGTTTACCTTTATCCCTGTTTGAGGTGTCGAATATAGTGTACTTAAAGTTTGATTTTTTTTACATTTGTGATTTCGGGGCCTTTTATAGCTGACTATGCGGTATGGGCTTTGCTCATTGTTGAAGGCCGCACAGTGACCTATAGCTGTTAATTTCTGTGTCATTTGGTCTCTTGTGGAGAGTTGTCTCATTGGCAATCATACCACATCTTCTTTTTTATTTAGACAAGATTCCATATACAAAACACATTATTTTGCAGGTGTATAGAAATTCAATGAAATCCTATAATTGTTTACACCCATTCATTACAACTGATGGAAAATTACAGGTACCATGGATTACAGAAACATAACCAAAAACCTCATACACCAAAAAGAAGAGCCTGGTTTATTTAACTAAATTTCTTTCCCAAATTTGTGACCACAAATTTATAAATCTGATTAAAAAAAAGATTCTGGTAAGTTGTTATTGGGCTCGTTTCTCTAAAGGTCACAAGTCCTAAGTTTGATCGTAACTTCTTATCATTCAATACAAATTATAACCGATCTTAAGTCACAAGTCCTTTGATTAAACGTAACCCTAGTTCCTTTCAGCAAGGGCAACTGTAAAAAGCTTATTTTACATGTCAACATTAAAGTGACATGTTATTTCATGCAATGTTTTATGGCAAATTTGATATAGGTGAACACATTTTCAAAGCAAAGTTTACTTTTAAGTTGAAAAGAAAAGTGTTTTGATATATTGCCCATGCAGGCAGTGAACCAGCACTACTTACCAGAAGGGAAATAACACTTTCTGAAATCAATATGCACCAAAGAAGGAAAAGCTATGAAATTGTGACGCATACAACTGAACTGGATACAACATTGGCGGTTTCTGTGTATTGATTTACTACTGGCATACTTATGCATTTAGATTTGCATCTCTGGTTAAAATCAGTCTTAAATATAACAGTATTACTATATAACTCCTAAATATGTGTTTGTTTTAAAAAATTTAGTGCAATTTATTCAGAAATTTCCACGTTTTTTTTATTGATACAGGATACCATAATCGTTGTATCTTGATGTTTTAGTAAAAAAAATGTATTTATTGGTTTTGAAATTCCAGTTTTATACAATTAATTCCAATGTCAAATTCCTATTAATCCAGTAAAGTAAAAAATTAAAATCTTAAAATAGGCATCATGTTATATTTGTGACTTGTACACCATCCACATGGTTTCCACATTTTAACCTACTTTAGTGGGCTAAAATCGATAAAGTACTTCCTTTCAAGTCATGCATGGTAAAAGTTTACTTCTCCTTTGACAATATTATTGCATTTCTGAAAAGTGTTTGCAGAACATGATTAAAAGTAATAAAAAAAAAATTGTGACAAAGATACCAACCCCGGAATACTGAAATAGGTGCCATTGTCCTTGTCTAGCAGGCTGGTAATTCATTTATAACTAATAGGACACTTTTTTCATGCTTTTAGTTCCAGAACACAAAATAAATGTCTAATATAACCTTAAATGATCGTCGAACAACCCAAAATCAATGACTTTGCACATTGGAAATAGTGCTCAATGGAAGGTCTTACATTGAGTTTTATCTTCTTTGCTTTTGATAGCGATGTTAAAGAACAATTGTGTGAAATATTTCATCACCGAAAATTTCTATATACAAGTTGTTTACATTTACCAAATGACAAATTGCACATGGATATTGTTTGGCGATAATTTTAAACTAGTAGACAAAAAGTAGATTTCAAAGATTTATTACAAACGTTTAGATGTGATCGATACTATATTGCAACTTTGTTTACATGAATCGCCTTTTGTAAATGAAGTTGTTATAGTTGGACGACAAATGATTTAATGGCTTCTTAGTTCAAGGTTTTGGTCACATGACAAAAGGTCAGATTTTATCGTGTATGCATTGTTTTGGTTGGGTTGTTTTTATGCCCTACCTACGATAGTAGAGGGGCATTATGTTTTTCGGTCTGTGCGTCCGTTCGTTTGTCCTTTCGTCTGTCAGGTTAAAGTTTTTGGTCAAGGTAGTTTTTGATGAAGTTGAGGTCCAATCAACTTGAAACTTAGTACACATGTTCCCTATGATATGATCTTTCTAATTGTAATGCCAAATTAGAGTTTGACCCCAATTTCACGGTCCACTGAACATAGAAAATGATAGTGTGAGTGGGGCATCCATGTACTATGGACACATTCTTGTTTTTACATTTAACGTCTTTATTTTTACTTTTATAGGTTAAATGTTTTATTTTTGTTATTGTTGAAAAAATAATAAATTCTAATTCTTAAATTTTCTCACGTACAACACTCGTGCCAAACAAAAAACCTACTTTGCATATATATTCGAAAACAGCTATAAATATTTTACATACGGGTCATTGAAAATTTTATTTATAGATCAATAACATTCTAATTTTATAATTTCTTTTGTCATGGAGAGAAATAAAAGCACCGGTAAATAACACATAAAAACAGACCGAATGTTGTTTATAATCTTTAATGAAAGAATTAAAACAATATTATATGAGACAAATATATTTTATTGAATTTAACAAGATATATATGTCTTTGATTTTACACTGTGACACTGACATATCAAGCATAGCTCTCCATCCTTTTTCGGGGGTTTCCTGTTCTTCAGATCGTGTTTGAGTCCATAATTTCAGATTTTGGATATCAACTGCATACAGTTTTCTTGATCTAAAAATTGGCAATGTTAGTAACCGAAATCCACTCTACTGCTGCCAAGAAAGAATTGTTACCCCTCAAAACTTTATGAATAGGAATTGAAGTGAAGTTTTTTTCTTCAAAATTCGGTTTGGTCAAAGCAATTACGTATATTGTTAGTTCTGTAACATCCTTGGCCAAAGTTAAAAATATTTGGCTATAGTTCAACAACAGTGTCAGTGGACTTGTTAGTTGTTTTTTTATTGTTCATAGAAAGGAAGAAAAGCATAAATTTTGTACTGTAGAACTTACGTCAACCAAACACTGTGTTCTCCCCAGGCCAATATAATATTGGAGATTGGTCCTTAGAACTATCAGTCTTAGGACTGACCTTTATTTCTGGCCCATGGTTCTATAATTTTCAGTCAAAAAATCGAAAATCTTTAAAATTTTACATGACTTATCCGTGTAGTTTAAAATTCAAGGTGAAATTTAACCAACACCTTGATTGTAATTGATTTACCTGATGAAGTAGGTATGATGAGTCTAAGTTGTAAGCTTGTAACAGACCAACCCAAACATCGTCGGACCGCAGGTCATGACCTGTAAAAAACTTGAAGGTCCGCCACCATCCTGTGAACTACAGGACCTCCTGTCCTGTACATTTTTTGCAGAATGCAGTATTAAAATTGGGAAAAATGTGCTGCTATATCAAACACAAAATATTGTTTTCCCCCCGAGATCAATGAAAAACAATTGTCCTTATATTAATTAGGATCGCGGAAATACCCTAGTCATATTTATAGAGATATATGGGCAACACAAATAGTAACCCAATCAGAATGCAATAATATAAAAAAGCAGCCAATGAAATCACGCTGCCATTGCCAAGCAGCGAGATTTTCTTGTCAACTATTTTATGCATTCCCTGAAAATCGGCATTTCTAATGTGACTTCTTTTTTTTTTAAACACATTATAAGACGATTTTAAGGCTCACTGGCTTGTCCCCTACTGCTAAAACCCTTTCAATTTGAAGATTTTGTATCTCGATTGTCATGTCCGCTGCGTCAGTTTCCTGCATTTCTTTTTTCCCCGGTTCATTACGCATGCGCCGGAAACACATGTTGTAAACAATAACATGAGTTTCCTCTGTTTTTATGATGGGGCCACATGGGTTTGTTACAATTTGCCGAGTTTACTATCCATACGGACCCCAACAAAACCACGTGGTTTTTTAGGGGTTCGTATGGATAGTGGTTTTTTCGGGGTTCGTATGGATAGTAAACCCGGCAAATTGTAACAAACCCCTGTGATGGGGCCGTGCCTGGTCAAAAACGGAAGGCCGATGATGAAAGTACAGGATGAATCCATGAACTCAAATAAAATACTAGATTATGCCAAAGAGGAATAAATTAAGATAAAGTCTTAAAAATGAAGTTTTATTCAATGTGATTAAACATGCAAAAGAAAAGTGTAGTACGAGATAGTAGTTTTGGTTACTTCATTTATCATAGTCAAAGCACTCAGAATGCAGGATTTTGCATCTAATTTTTCAAAAATTTTATGGGGGGGGGGGGGATGCCCCTATACCCCCTAGCAAGTTTCACAGGTGATAATAAGTAGGTCCTGTAACAGCAATGAAGGTCCAGTAAAAAATATTTGTTACTGGACCTCCTGACCTGTTAAAACAATTTAATTTTGGCTGGGTCTAAATGTAAACTAGTTCATTAAAACATTTATTCAGCGTGTTGGTCATGAGCAAAGCAAGGTTCATAATCATGAACATAATATTTGCCTTCTATATAATATTTCGTGTAAAAAATGCATCCTAAGATGATCTTTAATTGAAGCTTCCCATTTTATTATAAGCTTTGATAGATAACTAAACCAACTCTTCCTCAATTTTCATCACTACTTTTTACCTTGGTTTTCTATTAAATGTCCACAGCACACGCAGTGCTTTGATTTTTAAAAGAGTTATGCCTTTTGGAAACATTATTTATATGGAAAATTGCATTGTTAGCGCTCTCATTTGTACAATTCTTGCCAGATTTTAATGAAACTTATGTCATAGGTTTATATCAGCAATATCTTGGATGAGTTCAAAAATCAGTGCCGATCAATTATTTTTAAAAGAGTTATGCCCTTGGAAACGTTAATTATATGAAAAATTGCAATTGTTACTGCTCTCATGTGTACAATTCTTGCCAGGATTTTATGAAACTTATATCATTGGTTTATATCAGCAATATCTTTGACAAGTTCGAAAATCTGTGCCGGTCAATTATTTTTAAAAGAGTTATGCCCCATGGAAATATTAATTATAATGGAAATCGCATTACATTTGCTCTGAAGCCTTCATTTCTCTTAGATATTTATAAAAAGTTTTAAACGAACAAAAAAAATAATGTTTTTTTAGTTGTTGCCCTTGTACGTTGGATAGATAAAATATGTGCAGGGCGAGGGACTTTGGAACTCTGTTCTTTTATAAATTTACAATTGAATACATATTATTTCCCTTGTTGGGAAGTATACTTGTATAAATACTGGTTAGCTGCAGTGCAGAGCAATGGTGAAAAGGAAGATATAAAACAATGTGTTACTTTAATTTATAATAATTTCCAGCTTTGTAAACGATTTTGATTACAAGAATATTGGATAGCAATAGACTTTAATAATTTATATATTTATATAGACAAATTGATATCTTTAAATCAACAGGGATTAAAAACCATCAATTGTTGACTCTTCATTCATCTTTGTTGTAGCAAAGCATTTCTACTTTTTGACAAAGGGATGACAAAAGAAATGAGTTTTCTGGCCCCTGAAATTGAAAAAATAATGATATTCTTCAATACATTAAAGCATGTCATAATGTAACTTTCTTCTGACAAATGATAAGGATGAACAAATATGGACACTTTAGTACAGAAAGGTCAGCTTTGCATGTCACTATGTGCACAGTTTATGCACAGTATTTTTTTTTCCACTAACATTCCATAGGTATTGACATTGATGCAATGGATGTCCATTATAAGATGTTTTCTATCCAATATCAATGTCATTTACCTGAGAGCAATTAGAATTATACTTGTATCTTTTCAAGCTCATTTGTATCCTATTTCTATCAAACAAAATACCATGTCATTAGTATTCCAGTAGAAGTGGAAAATATCAAAATATAAGTATAGCTATTACTTCAATGTCATATTTAAAGGTCATTTGATTGCCTTATTGAAAAATTGAAAAATAGCCTTTCATTTAAATTTAATGTGCACTTGAAAGGTGTGCTTATTAAAAGTCAAATCATTTTAACCACAAAATTGATGATAAATGAGAAAATTACGTTTCTGTTTCAGATGCGCTGGCTCCTGACAGATATCATTGTTTACATGCTGCTGGTGTTCACACTGTCGCTCTGCCGTGGATAGAAGAATACTATCAACAATATTTCCTTTCTGAAGGTATTTTAAGGTCAATTGAATAGAGAATGGAAACGGGGGATGTGTCAAAAAGACAACAACCCGACCAAAGAGTAGAAAATAGCCCAAGGCCACCAATGTATAAAATTCACTTTAAAAAAAAAATTTATTTATCCCTTATTGTTCTCGTTTATAGTTAGGTAGCAAAACAAAGTAGATATTGAGTTTGAATTGAAATTTATGTTTCATCTATTTGTATCATTTCTAAAAGAAGGTATATATAAAGCATTGATTTTGATTTGCCCATGAAGTTGGATATTTTGCATTTAAATCTGTGTCTGAATTTTGCATATCATTATCACAATTTTCATGAACAACTTAGGTTCAATGTTGTGTCAACATTACTATACTTTTAGTAACAGTTGGGTCACATTGACCTACATTTCACACTTTCCTATCTTGAGTTACCTTTTAAGTTCATTATATTGTATTTGTCCCTCTATATATTTTACAGAAGGGACTAAGTTGACCTACACAAAGCCTGAGATTTGTTGTCAATTTGTTTTTGAATACTTAAGATTATATCATGATAATAAATATGCACTGTGGTATTCCAAATCAGAATTCCTTCAAAGTATGCCGTAGGGGGGTACGCAGATTTTTTAAAACTTGAATGAATATATTAAATTTTAAGCAGATGTTATATAATATTTCATTGTAGAGGATGCTGATGTTCCTGAGAATTTAGAATGTACTGTAGAACATCTAGTGTGTACAAAGCCTCTCCCATCTAGGTTTGTTAATTGTCTATATCATATATATGATACATGACTTTTCAATATGAAATATATGATCTTGGCTTCATTAAATGTTCATGAGATTTTGTAGTTTCAACAAATTGTACAAACAAGCCTAAGTGAAGTTTGTATTATATTGAACACTTAAATCAATTATTAAGCTATACCCACAATTCCACAAAATAAGTTCCCAACAAGTAATAAAGAATCGTTTGAACGTTGCTTTGTAGTCCATACAAACATCGATCCCATACCTAAACAGAATAAAAAGAGATGTGAGAGTTTTATAAATAAGACAACAACCAAATAAAATACTGAAAAATATGTCAAAGGAAACGTTTTTATGCCCACTTGTTATAGCAGTTGGGGCCCTGAAAAGTCTGTCTCCACATACACTCTTTCAACAACAGTATAAGATTCTGTTTCAGGCTTATAGTAGTGTGAAATGAAATTGTAACATCACCACAAAACATCAAGATATCAAAAATATAATTTGGTAAACAATTCTGTGACCTTGATATCTTGCTTCAGTGATCATGTATAAGGCCAAATAAAAGTATATGTGATGTTCCAGTTACCCGACCGATCCTAGTTTGAACCCCCTGACCCTAGAACTTTTTTTTCCATCTCTGAAAAAATAATTTTCAAATGATCCCATTTTGTGGAATATGAATTTCAATAATTAAATTCACAGACGTCTGTCATCTGAATTTCCATTAGAATTATCCACTACGGCTAAAATGCAACAAATTCTTAACAGAATGCACCAAAATTAACTAAAAACGTAACATATCTGTTTATTTTACAACCAAACATCTAGAAAATGGCAAACTTCCGGTAGGGACATGTATAATACCGGAATCCGACTCTGTGAACACACAAGTTTTTTCAGGATTTTGACAATCCTTCCCCCCCCCAAAAAAAAATTGCCGACCTACCGACCCTAACTGGATCCACACATATACTTTTATTTTGCCTAAGGTTTAAGGTAATTTAATGAGATGACAACTTTAATTTTAACACAAGATACAACAGAATGACCTATTCTAAAATTGAGTCATAAAGATGGTATGACCTGGATTTCATGCTTCAGTAATTATTTTTGAAGTATGAATAGAAAGAGATGAAGAAGATGTGGCATCTCTGATACTTTCTCAAAGAATATGTCAGCATACTAGGTGCCAATGATACAGGTCAAAGTCATGATTAGATTTTAATTTCATGTCTCTGTAATCAAAATTATTCATGCTTTTGATGTACAAAGATGTGTGATAGGGCAGCATGTCTTTTAGATGCATGATTTTGGTATTAATGCATATGAAAGAAAAAGATATGGAATGTGGGGAATAAATCAATGACACAGCTATTCAACAACACAAGATTTGTTATTTCCATGTTTTACCATAGATCTGTTACCATGAATAATAATAATTTGAATTGGATATTTTGGAGACTGATAATTTGCATTTTTTTTTATTGCAGTCCCCCAGCACCAGTTATTGGATTAGCTGTTGTAAAGGAGTGGCAGACAGGATCAGCTCTGTTAACACTGACCAGTGATATAGAGTTTATCTCACTTCCACTTAGGTAAGGTCACCCTATGGAACCACAAAGTATAGATTTATTTCCCAGTTTCTCTGTCTTAATGATATGACTCCTCTGGCAAGGGTTTTCCATTTGGTAGTGAATGATGTTATAGTACACAGTTACATCCCATTCAAATGGGTATGTTAAATCTGTTGATTAATTTAGAGATTTAATATTTGCATGTTTAATTGCCCTTAAAACAACTCTTGAGGGTTTAATAGATGGCCTGTTGCAAGGTATATTTTTATATTTTATTCAAAATAACCTCATTTTCTAGTGGATGTAAAAAAATATTAGGAGTTAATTAATCTTTTCAATTCCCTCTTTATGGATATAAACAAAGAAACTTGAAATTATATCTCCATTTGGAAAAGGATAACCTGTCATTGTATGATTGTAAAATATCTAAAAATTGCCATGTTTTTATTATTGCAAAAAATGTGTCAGGATAGTTCTTGCAAAAATAGAATTATTGGTAGTTTTGATAGTGGTATTTTCTATGCACCATTTCCTGAAATTGAAATGATTAATTTTGCATTGTTTGTCCATTGTTAAAAAATGGCAATGATGAATGCATGCTGAGGTTTCTGAATCTACAGTTAATGATATTCTATTCACAGGTCCAGAATAGTAACATATACCACATCTAGTTTGCAAACACCAACAGGGACAATCAGATCACCATTACGTAAATTACCCAGAGAGCCATTTGATCAATATATAGCCAAAGTGTTACAAAAGAATTTCACTAATCCTTTGTTAAAGTAAGTTGTCACAACATTTTGTTACCTTTCATAAATTAGTTAATATAAAAATAAGAAGATATGGTATGTTTGCTAATGACACAACTGTTCACCAGAGACCAAATGACGTAGAAAGTAAGTAATCATAGTTCACTGTACGGCCTTCAACAATGAGCAAAAACAACACTGCATAGGAAGCTATAAAAGGCATCAAAATGACAAATGTAAAACAATTCAAACGACAAAAACAAACTACCTGATTCATGTACACAACAATAAACGAATATGATTTACAGCAACAAACATCAACCATTGAATTACAGGCTCCTGACTTGGGGACAGGCACACACAGAGAGTGGCGTTGTTAAACATGTTTGTGGGTGCCAAATCCTCCCTTATAAACCTGGGACAGTGGTGTAACAGCACAACACAAGAACAAACTAGAAAAATCAGTTGCAAAGGGCTCAACTCATCATATAGATACAAAGCAAAAACAACTAACAAAAGACACAAAGTGAAGATCTGAGAGTTCTCACAGTTACTGAAAGTTAGTTAAAAGCCAATAACAACTAATAAAAAGATCATGTATCTAAGACTTAAATATCTATCAGTACACATCCAATATCCAATTGATTTATTGTAAAAATGTCATTAACAGTCAGAGAAATCTATGACCTTGTACAATGTCATAATACAAGTATTGACAGATTGTAGGACAGAAAACCTGCAAAAAAAAATTGGTAAAATTTATAAATTGAGTCATTACACAGGAGCTTCACATTTTAAATGTTTCAAAAAAGGATACCTTAAACTTGCATCATTTTTTAGTCCTGAAAAATATAGGTAAATAGATACATCTAATTTTCTACATAAATGCAATCAACATGAAAAATAGAACTATACAATTCTGGTCTATTATAGAGATGAATTTTAATGATATTTTATTCTAGATCAGGCAAAAAAACTGAGATGACACAACAGGAATGTTATCAGCTGTTGAGTCGTACAACACAGGTGTTTAGAGAGGAATATCTACAGAAACAAGATCTAGCTCAACAAGCTATACAGAAAAGGTAGGGTCCCATATCATGACCCTGTAGAAACACAGGTGTTTAGAGATGAATAACTTTATTATAGCTATTTACATCATCTTACCAAATATGGAGTTGTTTCTCTGCTGACCTCATACTTTTCCAATCCAAAATATACTTTAAAATTTATTTCAACCAGGAAAATCAAGATAATTTACGAAATATACAAATTTTCCCATGGTCTGTTGTTTTGGTAACTGGTCAAATGTAAAATTTGTTTTTCTTTTCTTAGCAACTTTTAACTTAGTATTGATAGGGCAAATTTAAGATCATGTATTGGAAGTTGGGAACTTATTAATTTGCATTAATCTTTGGGCAAAAGAAGAATCCTATTGCCCTCTCTCCTTTATCCATTGATGTCTACGTGTACAGAAAATGTATTAAGAATTTTAAGATTATTTTACAATTAATGCTTTTATGAATAATGGATATTTTGAGATTATATCTATACAGGTTTATTTTAAAAATTGACAGTCAATATAGTTATGATAATAATGGTGTGTATTGTATTGACTGTGACATAGTAGCCTTGTTTGAGGGCATATTGCAGTCCCTTCTGGTCATGTATTAAGTAACTTCAATCATGGCTAGTATTTTTGCAAAAGCAATGCAAAACACTGCATTAATAAAAAATATTTTCAAGTAGTATGTCCTGTCTGCGATCTTAAAAGATATTCGGCAGTAGGATCAAAGTGAAAATGTACAAATTATCAGTAATAGAAATACGTCGAATTTGATTTGCATTTTGATATAACTTGAATAACTTTATCGATAATTATAAAAATACCAGCATTGGTTTTTTTTTTCTAGTGTCTATAATTCTTTATATTTGTATAATGTTTTATAATTGTGTTAAATTTTGTATCTCAAATATATAAGAACAAAAATATGAAAATTAGAAATTAACTTGCAATACATTTGAATGTTTAAAAAATAATTCCAGAGCTGATTTGATTGACCTTTAAATGGTGATATAAAGTCATATAAAAGTTTATCATAAGAAGTAATTCTAGTTCCCATGAAATATCTTGACCGATCAGTTATAGGAATGCAGTCTTAACGACAGATTTAACACCTTATCAATAGTATTGGTTGACAATATTGGATATAAACGGACACTTACTGTCAATTAATCAATCATAAACTGACCATTATGGCCTGATTGCACCCACAGTTGTAACAAAAATAGGACAGTGTCCACGTCTGTGGCCAGAAGACTCTTTACAATAACATTAATGTCTGTTTGTTACATTTTGGAAAATCATTAAGTTACATTGTTACTTATCCGATATATATAAACAAACAAATCTCCACTTTAGATCTATTTATCTGACATGTCTGAATTGTTTGCACACTCAAAATATATATATATACTATTCTATAAAATTGCATAGAGTGTATATACATGCATGTTCAGAAAAAATACAGCTTATATAACATTCAAAAAGGAGCTTTTTTTTAAGATTTGCAAAAGCAAGAAGAAATATATATATAAAGATAAGGAAATGTCTAATGATTGCCAATAAAGACAACTATCCAACAGAGACCAAATGACATAGATTTAAGCAACTACAGGTCAATGTACAACCCTTTACAATGAGCAAAAACATACCATATAAATCAGCTGTAAAAAGCACTGACATGACAAAATATGAAACAATTCAAACAAAGAAAACCGATGATTGTTCAGGGTCAAAGTTTGAAAGAGAATGAAAATAGGAATAATTTAATTTTACTTCTGACTAATAGGACTTTGAAAAAAATTAATGCTAATTAAAAGAAAATATGTTAATAGTGTTTTTTTAATCTCTCGCCTCTTTTGACACATAGATTATGATGATGTTCATCATTGTATTATATTATGCAATAATGTGAACCTGATTTAACTAGTCTCCTCCTCCTAGAAATCTCAGACTGTTTTATGAGGGTGAAAAATAACATGACAATCATTCCAATAAATGACCAAAGTTTGATTGACAGGTGTTAGGGGAGGGGCCATCTTTAATTTGACATGTTAAATTCTATAGATGTACTTAATTGATTTGGAATAAATTAATTGGTCAATGACCAAAGTTTGATTGACAGGTGTTAGGGGAGGGGCCATGTATAATTGACATGTCATATTCTATACATGTACTTTATTGATTTGGACAGTTGTTTAATTGATTCATAGGGTTAAGGGAGGGGCCATGTATAAGTGACATGTTATATTCTATACATGTATTTAATTGATTTGGACGGCTGTTTAATTGATTCATAGGGTTATTAAGTATTATTAATTCATGGAATGTATATGTAGTATGATTTGTGTCCTTAGATGGAAGGTTGGTAAAGTAATAAGATATTTTAGGTTGACTGTGACAAGTTGTGTGGTCATGCAATAACATGTTTCAAGAAATACATGTAAGAGTTCTTTTATATAGCAAACCTGCCAATTTTAAGAAGTTAAGTTAGACAAACAAATGTGTGCGTGTAATACATTTCAAAAAGAAGAAATGCCAGTGATATCAGTAATCTTTTCATTACAAAAACAATTTGAACAAAAAAGGAAAAACATTACAAAAAAAACTTTTTACAAGTGGGAATATTATAAACCAGGAGCATGGGCAGTGAGCATCATAAATGAAGCTATCTCACACAGCAATTGTTTACAGAAGGAAATAGGAAAATTATATTAAATTTTATATTTGATGCCTTTGAAAATATGATTATCTAACAAATGAAACATATTTTTAGGTTATTTTGGTTTTTCACATCATCAAAGCTTGACAGGGCTTGTTTTTTGAACTTTCTCATAGATTATTTTTGTCCTAGTTGTAGGACCATGGACAATTTTTCCTTGGAAATCCACAATAAAGCTGAGAAAACTTTTAACCCTTTGACCTTACAAAATGCATATCGCTAGGGACGACATATATGTCCCTTGTCAACAGACCAAGGTATGAGTCCCCCATAAGAAGATGACAAAGAAATTTTTCCAAACACACATCAGAATAATTACAAACTTGTTTGAACATACTCCATAGCATATATTTTAGGTCCCCTCAGATTTAAATTAATAACCATAAAATAACTTAAAAGGGTTAAGGCAATACCTAGTGTAAACTAAGATAAAGGATTCATATTAACAAATTTGAGAGACCTTTTATATATATTTTAATCTGCACTTTATTATCTCTAAATTTAAATGATTTGTTTTCTATTCTAGAGTAAGGATATTAACAAACCTTAAAGAGAAACAGTCAGATGATTTAGATTATTTGTCGCAGTTAAAGGCAGATATGCATGAACAAGCAGGAGAACTAGGTGTCAAGTGTGATGAGTGTCAAGAAAAAAATGACGAAATTCTTAAAAGGTTAGAGGGAAATATACAT
Organism: Mytilus californianus; assembly: GCF_021869535.1. NCBI lineage: Eukaryota > Metazoa > Mollusca > Bivalvia > Mytilida > Mytilidae > Mytilus > Mytilus californianus. The sequence goes on along the minus strand of NW_026262734.1, from coordinate 101,029,631 downwards.
TAGCATATGTAAAAAAAAATGTATAGTTTACTTCTCTTATCGGAATAAGATATTTTATTATAAATTAAAGAAATATACCCAAGTGTTGTTATCAACTGTTAAATAGTCCACAATTTTATACGTTGAAAATAAGTCCAGGGTTTTTTAATTTGTTGGTTTACTTATCTTTTATGTAAACATTCTGGTCTGTCATGTCTGTATGTCGAAAAAAATGTTTTTACAAGACATAAATATGTATAGAATTATTGTGTACTTCTGCTTTTTACAATATTTGTGTTTTCCTTTTTTGTAATCATTCTTTACAATTTAGTGCCAAACAATTTTTCTCGTGTGTTTTAAACATACAATGCATTTTATCAAATTTAAATATATTTCAGAGAGAATGAATTTGGCGGAGTAGGCGGAAATAAAAAAATAGGAAATTTCAATTTTGATTTTTTTCTGAAAAAATCTGGTTTGCGGATCTGTAAACCAACAAATAGAAATCATTTATATAAAAGAAATAATGCTAAGTTGTATGTCAAAATGTTTGTCTAGTCTATGTCAAAAGTCACAGAATCAATACTTAGACAGGCTGCTGTCAGTATTGTTGACTTCAACACTTATTCAATTTTGTGAAAGGGTAAAGTAGGTAAGAAATATATGTGTTAACAGTTATTTAACACCTGTGGTGATACCCACACCAGCCACTACTGACACTGTATCATACAAAAAGGGGGCCTCGGTGGCCAAGTGGTCTAAGTAGTCACTACTGTAATCACTAGCCAGTCAACACTGAGGTGGTGAGTTCGAACCCCGCTCGTGCAGGTGCACTCGACTCCAATCTTAATTGACTAGGATTGTCAGTTTTCCTATCGAAGGTCAGTGGTTTTCTCTGGGCACTCCGGCTTCCTCCACCAATAAAAACTGGCCGCCATGATATAGCCCAAAAGCGGTGCTTAAAAGTGGCGTTAAAACACCCAAAAAAAATCAAATCATACCTGTAATAAATTACATGACTTGTAATTCACATCAAATAAATATGTAAATAAAATATATTTATGATTTAATATTTTCTCAGAATCATATTTTTGTGTCACTTTTAGTTATTCAATTCTGTAACTTACTACTCTGTATTTGAAAATATATTTCTCCTTAAAAATCAGGTATCTGAAATCTTATTATATTGCAAACACATGTCTTTATTCCTGGCACAAATTTTACTCTAAGGATGAATAAAATAGTGTTCTTCTACAAATTCTGAATAATACATGCTCCTGTTTTAGATTATTTTTATCAGTGGTCAGTGGTTGGAAAAAAATGGTTACAGAAAAAAGTTTTATTCCCAGTCATCAGACTTTCTAATCTCTAAAAGCGGGGATACTAATAAGAAGTTTATTTTTTAAACATATTAATTACCGGTAATATTGATAAATTGTGCAATAAATCTCTTAAATTTTAAAATGAAATCATGGCTTGTCCTTTAATGGATTCTCTTGTGACAATATCCATCATGTCCATGGCTTTCACAGATGAAAATCTATAGTAGCATACATTACCCATACGATCACTGATAATACTAATCAGTCATGACTGTGTCAAAAAGATATCAGTCATGGCTGTCTGAAGTTCCTTGAGAAATAAATAGATATAAGATATGACATTGACTGTTATACTGCTGCATTTATTTGTTCAGATGAAAGTTAATAAAAAAAACCAGATATATAAGGAGAACTTTCTTTTAACAGAATAGAAAGCATAATGAGAAAGTTACAAGCTAGACTTCCAGTTCTGTCTGAGGCTGAGAGGAGTATGAAGAGAGAATTGGAAACCATGCATGATAAATTAGAGAGTTATAAAAATAATTTACAACAGGTATGGCTTACATAAAGTTAACAGTAGGTATTTTATGGCTTTCATATAAAGTTAACAGTAGGTATATGAGAAATAGGCTAATTATTGGTAAATTTGAAAGCATTAAGGGGAATTAAGCATGCTAAGTAATTATCTGTGAGCTAAATGCAATATTTTCTGATGATTTTATTTTTTTTTCATTTTAAGGAAATTTTAAATTTGCATTTACTTGGCAAAAACCTTTTGTGAGCATGCTCTTTGGATGAACTGGATTAAAATGGATTAATGTTTCATGTCCAAATTTAATCATTTTGAAAACATGAATGTAATATAAAAAGGAAATTTGTTTTGTGCTATGCAGAGCTGGATTTTTAAATTGCTTTCTCTTCTCAAAGGATAAAGGTCCAGAGGAGGATACCACACATGGACACATTTTTTTATTGGTACCTGATAAGTCTCTGTTGCTACTTGTAAATGTTGGTTATTTGGCAGGAAAATCTCATAATTGATACAGACTTGATGGTTTATGTCTTAGAATTTTGTTGACATTACTGGGAATATATTCCAGTTGCAAATTTTTTTTATACTTATTTCTGGTAGGATAAACAAATCAAATACCAGGAATTATTTATAATAATTTATTTAATAGAAGAAATATAAGCCATAAGGAAAGTTGAATTTCAACAGAAGTAATTTAGTGAATACACCTTATCGCTATTTAGTTCAATACGGGGGGAAAACAGTCGCTTAGACAACTTCCTGTTTTGGTCAAGTGTTGCAAAACAAAGGTCATCAGTAACAAGCTGAGGGAGGGAAAAGTGTAGAAAGGAAACATTTTCAAACTTTAACAGATTTTGATCAACTTTCTTAAAACACAAATTAAATCATAAAAATGCTTTGTTTGAAGTGTTTATAATAGTTAAAACGTGTCTCTTTGAAAAGTTTTATGCATACTACATTGTTTAAACAGGGCCCCAGATACCTTCAACTGGATGAAAAAGTTGTGTTATTTCAGAACTTCTCCAGATTGGAATGAATAGTAATAAGGTGTATGAAAGAAGACTCAATCACAATACATGTCTTTCATCTTATTGTTGCTTTCTTTTAGCTTGAAATAAAACAGAAATATCAAAAGAGACAGATTGATAACCAGAGGAATAATGCTGTGTCCAGTCCTGTGTTAAAAGATACTCAGCTCAAACAGATTAAAGACACCATGAGAAAAGAGTAGGTGTTAAAAAAACTCTTTAGTCATCCTAAATTATGCTGAAATTTTGATACATAAATGAGTCTTAACTGTACAAAGGATACCTTTTTTTTTTTTTGGTTAGGGATCATAGATTTATTCTTACGAGGAAGCTCCGAGCATGCTCGGAGGATGCTCGGGGCTTTTTAAGTGGGCTCTTCTCAGCAGTTAATGTGACAATAATTATAATGATCCATTAAGATGTCAATCAAATCTACACCACTTCTATGATAAGGAAAGTAGAGCATTATAGAGGAAGCTCCATTAACACCTGTGTAAACATCTGGTCTATTCAAATACATTTTGCATGAAATTTTACAAAACTATAAAATAGATTAGAAATTCTTCAACAGTGCTGTGTAATGCTTGGAAAGAAAACTCAAGTCTCCACAAAAAGTAAAAGTCTTTAAATATTTTCTTATTATATTTAATAATCATTCCTTTTTTTATAATAAAAGAATTCTCAAATTTTATAATTAGATGATATGATTTAAATATAGTTTATATTATATAATATGCTACATAAAAGTTATCAAGACACAAACAACAGTCAGGTGGCGATACTAAAAGTTATCTTTTTTAGTCACTTTTATAAGTATTTTTCGTTTTTAAAAATTATTTAATAACTCAATAGTTATTTTAAATGTCAAATAAAGCATGGACTAAATGTAGTTTTTAAGAATTTTTATATCATTTCATTAAATAAAATTAAGTATTTATCCAATTTGAGATGAGTATAGAGAGGTTACTTTAAAAAATAATGACAAAAATATTACTTTAATAAATTATTTTATACAACTTCAAAAAACTAAGTACTTACAATTATTTAAGGAATATATGTAATTGCTTTTGATTAAGATTCAAATTGTAAATAACTTCAAGTCTAAATTAAATATCTAGTTATAACTGTCTATCTCTAAGATTTTAAGGGGAAATTATATTTTAATAGCCCCAAGAGGCCAATCTTTGACCAAGAAGTGTGGCATCAGAAAAGCAATTAGTTCATGTTGAGTATTTAAATAGTTTTACTAGTATATTTCATGGGGAAAATAACCAGATATCTGTGAAAATTTGTTAAAGCTAGTAAAACCTGTATGAATGGTCACCTATAAAAATAATATTAACAGAAGTTAATTATTCATGATATAGAAGTAATATTTGAAACAGCCTCGTTTTCAACATAAGTTGTATAGGTAATTTTGAAAATTACTTGTTTAAATAATGCCCCTAACTAAACAAAGGTAATATGTTTTTTAAATAGCAAACTAAGTTCTTTTATAGAAAATTATAGCTACTTTAAGAAAAGTTGTAATTCATTTATAATGAAATTTTTGTTAGTTCAAAGGGCCAATGAGAGCTTTTGGCATTAATTTTTGGTCTGTTGTCTGTTAATTAACTTCATATTGTCCTATCAATAGAATCAACTTTTTTCCAGTTTGAACCAAACTTTGTGAAAAACTGTATAAGGTCCTTTTTAAAACAAACTATTCAAGGTGATTGAAGATAGTCCTGTAAATATTATATTTGATGTGAGATAATCAAGCTTTTAGAGGTAACCTATGGTCATAATCAGTATAGAAAATGAATTCAATAAAAAAATTGATGTCTTGGTCAAAGTTCAGTAATTTGAACAAGTTTAAGGTTAGGGTTAGGTTCTAAGTACTACACTAGTGTTAGAGTTAGGTAAGGGTTAGGGTTACTTAAGTATAACACTATTATAGGGAATTGGTCCACTAAAATAAATGAAGGCTATTTAGTTTCATGGAATTAGTCTTAGCTGTGCTCAAAAGCACTGATATTTAAATGTGTTTGAATGATGATGAGGCACTTCAAAAAAATTGCAATTAAATTAATTGTAAAAATAAAAAATATGTCCCGCTGTGAGGTGTAACACCACTAATTCAGGCCCGGCCAGAAAGCACATACCAGAAAGTAGTACATATTTAACACAAAATAGTTCATACGCATGGGTGTAACTTTCAAAATATGTAGAATATTTAGGGTATTTTTGGTATCAAATGAAAGCTGAATGACTGGTGATCATTGTAGAACACTTTTTGACTTATAATTTTGAATATTAAAAAAACTGCACCAAATTTTAAAAAGAGGGTACATTTTGCCTGTTTGTCAGATCTGAAGTACCTGTTTTGGTACATCCGAAGTTCCGGGAACCAGTTCTTTCTTATATGCCATTAAAGGTATGTCGATTTTTTTCATTACAAGACACCATAAAGTGTTGCTTTGACATGCAATGATTGTCACTTTATTTGAACTTAAAACAAAAGAGTTGTGTCTGCTTGAAATAGAGGAATTTAACATAGAAAGCAATGGAGCCATGAATTAGTGGTGTACTTCCTATTACAGAGAATCATCAGAAATTCAATTTTTAGAAGTTGTACCTATTCCAATGAAAATTAGTCATATTTAATGTTAGTAATCATTTTTAATCATCTTTTTGGGATGAACAATTCTGTTTATGGGAATTTCAGCTCTTAAATTGACATAATAAGGTATTTTAGCCTTTTATGGTCATACAACATGCATGCAGTTAAGGCTTGACTCCAAGTTCTCATTTTTGCATTACTTGGGATTGAAATCAATAAAACATGTATATTATGACTTGTTTATGATAAAAAAAATAGCACTTGGTCAAATAATCCTATGATTTTTTAAGTTTTATTGGTTTTCTTATGGTAGCCTTTTACAATCTAGGCAGTTGGTATATACTCATATAAGAATTCCAAAATCTCACTGTACATGCAATTTTGAACCAGTTTAGCAAGTTATCCAGCTGAGGGATATATAAATTGCTCTTAATAATCTATGTTGTACCACAGAAGTATGGTTTATACCAAAAATGTCCCTTTTCCAATTTGAAGAAAAAAGGGGGGACAATATTCATGATATTCTCAATTATGTCTTAGGTTTGGACTCATATATTTTTATTAAATGAACAACCTCTGGTAAAAATATGACTATTGGTAAGCACATTACTTTCCTTATAGAAATTAATAAATAGAACAATGATATTGAGAATAAAAAAAGTATATTGGCCATTGGTAATATCCATATGCAGTTTTCTTTGAATAACCCATATATTACTACCAGTCCAATTTGAGCTTAAAATTAGTGAAATAGTATTTGGACTAAGGCTTTAAATGTTTTTATTGCTTGAAATAGATCATAGAATGAAATAAAGTAATGCTGAAGTCAATATAACAAGTTTGGATCTGTTATAGGTGTAACACCACTAATTCAGGCCTGGCCAGAAAGCACATACCAGAAAGTAGTACATATTTAACACAAAATAGTTCCTACGCATGAGTGTAACTTTCAAAATATGTAGAATATTAAGGTATTTTTGGTATCAAATGAAAGCTGAATATGAAAATTGAATGACTGGTGATCATTGTAGAACACTTTTTATACGACCGCAAAAAAAATTTGTGGTCGTATATTGGTATGACGTTGGCGGCGTCGTCGTCGTCGTCCGAAGACACATTGGTTTTCCCACTCTAACTTTAGTTTAAGTGAATGGATCCTTATGAAATTTTACCATAAGGTTCAATACCACAAAAGGAAGGTTGGGATTGTTTTTGGGGTTATAGACCAACAGTTAAGGAATTAGGGGCCAAAAATAAGCATTTTTGTAACTTCCAGACATAACTTGTGTGTTAGTTTTTGGATCTCTCTGACATTGTACCACAGGGTTTCATATCACATAGGGAATGCTGGGATTGATTTTGGGGGTAATTGCCTCAAAATTTTGGGAATTTGGGGCCAAAAAAGGGGAAAAAAACAAGCATTTTTCTAGTTTCATGACAATTACTTGTGTGTAAGTGTATAGATCTTTCTGAAATTGTACTACAAGGTTCCATATCTCAAAGGAAAAGCTTGAATCGAGTTTGGGGGTAATTGCCCAAAATGTTTAGGAAAAAGGGGCCAAAAATAAGCATTTTTCTAGTTTCCAGACAATAACTTGTGTTCAAGTGTATGGATCTCTCTGAAATTGTACTGCAAGGTACCATACCACAAATGGAAGTCTGGGATTGATTTTGGGGGTAATTGCCTCAAAATTTTAGTAATTAGGTGCCAAAAAGGGGCAAAAATCAAGCATTTTTCTAGTTTCAGGACAATAACTTGTGTGTAAGTGTATAGGTCTTTATGAAATTGTACTACAAGGTTCCATATCACAAAGGGAAAGCTGGGTTTGAGTTTGGGGGTAATTGCCCAAAACGTTTAGGAATAAGGGGCCAAAAAGGGGCCAAAAATAAGCATTTTTCTAGTTTCCAGACAATAACGTGTGTTTAAGTGTATGGATCTTTATGAAATTGTACTACAAGGTTCCATATCACAAAGGGAAAGCTGGAATTGAGTTTGGGGGTAATTGCCCAAAACATTTAAGAATAAGGGGCCAAAAATAAGCATGTTTCTAGTTTCCAGACAATAACATGTGTTTAAGTGTATGGATCTTTATGAAATTGTACTACAAGGTTCCATATCACAAAGGGAATGCTGGGATTGATTATGGGGGTAATTGCCTCAAAATTGTAGGAATTAGGGGCCAAAAAACAAGCATTTTTCTAGTTTCATGACAATAACTTGTGTTCAAGTGTATGGATCTCTCTGAAATTGTACTATAAGGTGCCATACCACAAAGGGAAGGCTGGGATTGAGATTGGGGGTAATTGCCTTAAAAGTTTAGGAATTAGGGGCCAAAAAGGGGCAAAAAACAAGCATTTTTTCTAGTTTCAGGACAATAACTTGTGTGTAAGTGTATGGGTCTTTATGAAATTGTACTACAAGGTTCCATATCACAAAGGGAAAGCTGGGTTTGAGTTTGGGGGTAATTGCCCTAAACGTTTAGGAATTTGGGGCCAAAAAGGGGCAAAAAAACTAGCATTTTTCTAGTTTCCAGACAATAACTTGTGTTCAAGTGTATGGATCTCTCTGAAATTGTACTGCAAGGTACCATACCATAAAGGGAAGGCTTAGATTGAGTTTGGGGGTGATGAATCATAAGGGGGTTAAAAAAATTTGGGGGGAGGGATTTTTTTTCCCTTTTTTTTTCTTTAAAATTTTCCATTTTAAATTGGTTATTTCTGATTTATATGTAATAGCAAATAATAATGATATGGTTTGAATAGGTCAATTAAAAATTTATAAGTTCTTAGACCACATTCATTCTGTGTCAGAATGCTATGCTGTGTCAAATATTTAATCACAATCCAAATTCAGTGTGTATCAAGCTTGAATGTTGTGTCCATACTTGCCCCAACTGTTCAGGGTTCGACCTCAACGGTCGTATCAAGCTGCACCCAGCAAAGCATTTCATTGACTTATAATTTTGAATATTAAAAAACTGCACCAAATTTTAAAAAGAGGGTACATTTTGCCTGTTTGTCAGATCTGAAGTACCTGTTTTGGTACATCCGAAGTTCCGGGAACCAGTTCTTTCTTATATGCCATTAAAGGTATGTTGATTTTTTCATTACAAGACACCATAAAGTGTTGCTTTGACATGCAATGATTGTCACTTTATTTGAACTTAACACAAAAGAGTTGTGTCTGCTTGAAATTGAGGAATTTAACATAGAAAGCAATGGAGCCATGAATTAGTGGTGTACTTCCATGAGATTAAAGATGAGCTTTTTGAAGGATACCTTATACTTGATTTCGTAACACTATAAGAACTGAAACTATTTGTATTTTAAAATAATAAATAATTTATGTTCTTAGTCAATATATGTGCGTATTGCTATGTGTTTCTTTATTCTACATTGGCTAGAGGTATTGGGGGAGGGTTGAGATCTCACAAAACATGTTTAACCCTGCCACATTTTGTGCCTGTCCCAAGTCAGGAGCCTCTGGCCTTTGTTAGTCTTGTATGTTTTTAATTTTAGTTCATTTATATGTTTTGGAGTTTAGTGTGACGTCCACTTTCACTGAACTAGTACACAATATTATTTAGGGGCCAGCTGAGGACCAATTCTGGATGCAGGATTTTCTCGCTGCATTGAAGACCCATTGGTGGCCTTCGGCTGTTGTCTGCTCTTTGGTCGGGTTGTTGTCTCTTTGACATATTCCCCATTTCCATTCTCAATTTTATGCTTTTTTTGTGATGAAATTTTAGCAAATGCTAATTTGAGGTTTATTCAGTGTTTAGAAAAGGCTGTTTTTTAAACAAATTATTTTATTTATTTCAGGGGAGATGAGTTGAATGAATTAATGAGGAGGGTCAATCAGATGAAAATGGAGTCAGGAGTTTGACCTGTTGACTAGTGTTATAAAATGCTTTACTGTGATAATTCTTCTGATGTATGGAGAACTGCGACACTAGTGTGGAATAACTTATTTCATTGTGCTGTAATCGTCTCATTATGGAAGTTCTGTGACTGTCTTTGATATTGTTGTGATTTATGATTCTGTAATAGTGACCAAAGGTTCATACATTGATAATTAATTTTATATGAAAAATGACAATTAAAATATTTGTTGTAGTTTTGTAAAGGAAAGAGATATTTGTGCTCATTATTTGTTATTTTATTTTATACTTCCATTGTACAATTACTTATTACCCCTGTCTCAAAAGAGGAGCGATATACTGTCTCAAAAGAGGAGCGATATACTGGTCTGTTTGTCAGTGTGTCTGTTTATTCCATGACATTTCCATATCAATTTACCCAGGAATTAATAATCAGACCTTCTTTTAATTTGGTAGCAGACTTCATATTAGCATGGTAGAAAATGTGACGGGTTTTCACATCCATCACTGATCAACTTCCTGTTAATTGAATACTTTTTTATTCTTTCACAGAATGGCCTTGTATGAAATTGTTGTTATATTTATCTCAATAACTACATATCATATCCAGAAATTTGGTGTCAAGCTTCATGTGAGTATGCTGTTTCGTGTGATGCACTTTCACGTACATCCATCACTCATCAATAACCTAAATGGTCCAATATTTTTCTTGAACTAAGAATCAAACCTTCCATATTTTTTCTATATTGTCCACAAATGGAAGGATGTTGAACCTAGTGACAAAAAAAAATCCAGTAGTTTACCTTTTCAGGTCACTTGGCCATATGTGCCATTGAAGGTATAACCATTACTTGCTGTCCATCAGAGTCAACTTATTGAGAAAGATCTCCTCTGAAACCAACGAACCAATTTCAACCAAACTGAGATGTCTGCATGATCCTTAGGGTACCTTTAAATTTGTACATTTGTTTTCTCTTCCTGCCAATGAACCAACATGGCAGCCAGGAATAACATTCATTAAAATTTCTTGAAAATGTGGCCGGGCTAAAATCCTTAAAATGTCACAATCTTCCATTTTACCATTTCAACAAAAAACGTAAAGGATTTTTTGTCCTTAATGACTATATTTCATTGATTTTCTTGTTTTTGTCTGTCTCAAAAAGTTAATAATAAAGACAAAAAATGTAAAGTTCTGACAGTATCAAGCTTGAATATTGTGCACCTGGTCAAATCGCCACCCGGTATAGTCAAATCGGCACATAGTCAAATCGGCACCTGGTTAAATCGGCACCCATGCTGAATATGTTGAATATATATCAGTATTTTAAGCAAAACATTAAAATAAGGAAGGGGTTGTCCAGAAATATTGACTGATTAACATATTTTTTTTTTGGGGGGGGGGGGGTCTGTATGTCTTTTTTTCGTTCAACTGTGTATTCAAGGTAATTGATATTTGTTATGCATGTTTTAACCAGTTGAGCATTTAGCATGATTGTTGGTTTAATGTGACTGGGTTTTTTAGACAGCGGCTTTCCTGTTAGAAATTGCGCCCTATATGTTCCTAATTTTACTTAATAAAAAAGTAATTAATGTTTGTTTTGTTTTTTTTTACTTTGGTTGTGAGTTTTATGATTACATATTGTGTCGCTTATTTTTTTTTATTTTTATTATTATCAGATGTAACTCTCTTTTTTTTTTTCTTTTTTTTTTCTAATAGCACTCAGATTGTTGTTGATTTTAGAGATATATAAAACAAAAAGAAAAAGAAACAATTTAACAAAGAAAGTATAAAATGTAGTGAGTTATAAAGGATTTGAGTTCAGTTTAGTTGTGATTACATATGCCAGGGGCGGATCCAGGATTTTGGAAAGGGGGGGCGTAGTAAGTATAGTTTTCTTACCTTTTTTGGGCTAAAAACATAAAATAAGTGTAAAATGCACATTTTTAACGATTCCCGACATGGGCATGTATATTTTATAGTTAAAGTGTAAGCTAGGGTTGGACATTTTTGATGCCGCATTCTCCCCCTTAATTGTCTATTAGAAAATGATTGAATGGATCCAAAGCTATGTACTAATATATTTGATGTGGGATTTGTCAGTAAAAAATGGACATGGACAATTCTCGTTTGTTGTATGGTTAATAAGCATAACCTCACCGATTTCTTGTTGTAAACATGATATACGGCTATTCAATGAAGTTTATAATACGACCGACACGAACAAAGACAAACAAGCAATTTTTATCCAAATGTTTGGTTGAAATGTTTCACCCAACAAGGGAAGTGAGGGGTTCCAAATCAACCAAAGGCTACGAATGAGTCTGAAATTCAAATGACAACGAAGTTGTGAATGACGGTCAACAAATGGAGACATAAAGGCCACACCCAGCAGGCAGGTTGCAGTTGGACCTTGAAAAAAGTAATCAGTATATCAGTTCGGCGAAACAGACATTCCAGTCAGATATGGGATTTACATGCAAACCCCCCAAAAAAATTACGCACGTTTTTTATTCACAATGTTCATTTAATGCTGAATAATTTTGTTGGATTTTTTTTTCTTATTTCAAAAAAGGGGACACGATAATTGTTTTCAATACAGATACGGCCAGAATTTTTGTTTAAGGCAAAAACCAGGGTCAAAATTTTTTCTCTAAAATATCACAGACTGCCCTATCAAATCAAATGGTCCGTACCTTAGACTTTAAATTATCTAGAGCTTACTGACTGGGGATCATTATTCAGCAATGTTATTAATTGGCTGGGGCGTATGGGGTTACACATATTTTCGTAGGTGAATAATATTGCTTTGGAACTTTTTTTTCGTGAGAGTGTAATAGAGTATTACTTTCTGTTCAGTGGAATTGTGAAATAGAAGTCAACACGTTCTTGCTCAATCCTTTGTCGCTTTGAAGGCGTCATGCTTGTCATCTTCCGCCTAAGCAATATGTTACTGTAATTTGAATTTCAAAGTGCATGACTGAGTGTCGTTTTTTCGACGTACTGATCAACTCCACCGTAGCGAATCACATGACTTCAACATAATCAATAATATATTACAGTAAATACAAGCGAAAAATATCTTTATAAGTAAAGAATTGTCGCATAAAAATTAAATACACTATCGGGAAATGGCAAAATTCACTAAGTCTAGTCTGATTAATAATTTTACAAAAAAAAAAAAAGTTCAAGCAAAAGGGGGGGGGGGGGGGCGTACGCCCTCTACGCCCCCCCCCCCCCCCCCCCCCCCCCCCCCCCGTTGGATCCGCCACTGTATGCTAAGAAGGAAGTCTAAAGATAGAGTCAAAAATAGATTACAACCTATATGTAATAAAATTATTAGGTAAAAAACACATTTAAACATTGATCACTTCGATCACCTATATTAGGGTCGATGCTGATGGTTTTATGTCAACTTTCTCACCATTGTGCTTTTTTATTTAAATTTTATTTTGAGAGAAATAAACTACTGTACAATACTATTCAAATGTTTGTATAAAAGTTCATCTTTATAGTATTTTAACATAAGTATTTGTAATAAGTGTTCTTCTTTTGGCATATATCTACAAGTCCAAATACTATGTACATACCCATTAATATATGGAATCGAGTCTATATCTGTATCAAACAGTATACATGTATTTGTATTCATACTAAAATTTTGACATTTTTTCTCATTTTGTATAATACTACAAACTAAATTTCAGATGTAACTCTCTAACTAATTTATTTCTTAAATTGGTTTAATGCTGTTTAAATTTTCCTGAAATACTACTAGTACCTTAATTGCTTCTAATTTTCTCATGATTAAGCAACAGCTTGGTTAATGGCTTCAATTTTTTTTTTATTTAAGTTTTTGAAGAAAAAACATCGATAACTATCTGTATAGCATTAAAACAACAAACATGTTAATTATTTAATTGATAAATGTTATTAATTAATTAATTGAAAAGAAAACTAATTAAAACATCTGTCATAAAATATTGAGAAAACTCCAAACAATTAACTTATGTATTTTAACTGCTTAATAACATGTGATGATTTTTAACGATGTAATTAAATAAAATAAAATCCAACCCCAAATTTTTTTAAAATAATTAAAAATTGAAAGATCATTTTTACATATTTAGAATTATTTATATATATTATATAAAATATTATCGGATGCCGAATTGACTTAAATAGATGCCGATTTGACCAGATGCCGATTAAACCAGGTGCCGATTTGACTTTTTCTATAGGTACCGATTTGACCAGGTGCCGATTTGACTTGTACCCTCATCTGACCATTTCCTGATTTACATGGATCATTGGTAATTTTAATTTTATGTGATACTCGTTTTTCTCTAATACTGTTAACATACATTCAATCATTATCAGTTGAGTAGTCTAAACGTTTCACCGTTTGCACAAGGATTTTTATAGTTAGACAAATCCTTGGTTTGCACTCTTGTTTAATGAAAATGATGCATTTATGTCTTTTAGAGAAGGTCAAAACATATACATGAATAAAGTGGGCAAAAAAAAAAAAAAACAATATGGTAAAATAAATATTTAGTAATTCTGTAACAACTGTTACATATGATAAATTCAAAACTCTTGTCTTGGCAACTCCTTTAAACATTAATTTCCTCGTACTGGCAGCTGCTTTCAGGTACAGTTATTTCTTCCTCGCTATCGATAACATCAATATAATATGGAGCACCTGTCGGGTCTTCACTACAGTCATCGTAAGGATTATCTTGAATATCGTTGTACGGAAGGACTTGTGGTTCTATCTGCGGTGCTGCATGGTAGCTATGTAAATATAATCAAAGAAGTTTGTTAAATTTATAAATGGCTACAAAAAAAGTTATTTTCACAGTTGCTTCACATCCTCACTGAACAGACCCTCTATGGATGTGAATATATTTTTTTTACATCCTTGATAGCCCCCTTAATATCAAATTAAATTAGTTAATCATTAATCTGGTATTATACGTATCCAACTTGTTCCGGTTGTGTTGCTACTTTCACTCAGAGAGAGACGTTATTGAACGTAAGCATTTTTAGAACCTGTAACTTATGAAAAACAATAATTGGTGTAAGTTAAATAATGAAACAAAATAAATACAATCAAGAAGAAATAACAATGTTCCTGACTTGAGACATCCACATGAACATGTCCGGGGGTTCGATTATTATGGTTAAAGTACTTAACACTAAATATTCTAATATTGGTTGCCTTCCTCATATGAGACTTTTATAGGTTTCGTAACAAGTGAGAATTGGATATCGCTTGATTTTAACTCAAGTTATTCAATTTCAATATAATGATAAACGAGTCTTCTCCATAACTCGAGTTGCCATCAAGCGGTATCAAATCCTCACGAGTTGTTAAACCTATTTGTTTTAGGACAACACTCGCATTTTGTTAACTTTATAATTCAGCTCATCTTTGATCGATGCATATAGCAGTATGACTTCATATGTCATGTTCCGGTGTGAAACTTTAACGTCAGACATTTTGAAAACTTTTTTTACGCTTAAGAATGTAATAAGATTTGACAAAAAGAAGATTTTCAAGTGAAAATCGCGAGTATTTTGTACATTATTGAAGAAGTCTTTTGCCATCTCTTAACCTTTGAAAGTCATCAATGATCTAACGAAAGACCAATGGAAATGTCGTAATACCGTATCGTGATAATAAATAGAAGCTAATCAAATTCTTCAGTGTTCCTATCACTTTTTCGAGAAATATCTCCTCATGAAAGAAATAGATATATCATGTCACAACCATAAGAGAATACTATATTATCAGTCGTATCTTAATCTTCATTTCTTTTATGATATTGTAATATGCTTACATGACTGGTTTTGTCTCTGTAAAAAATATACCGCCTGAAATAAAGACAAACGTTCATTCTTTAAAGAGGCAAGTTTGGACCTCATGATAATATTAAGAGGTTTTTATATGTTCAGTCTACTTTCTTTTTTTGCATAATATTTTAAAACACTGTTTACGTTAATGGTATAGTCATAAGCAATAACAACGTATTTATCGTTGCATACAATTATATATATAAAACTTACAACACTGTTCTCATACTTCTTATAATGCTCTTATAAAACTGTCTTCCGGCAACTTTTTTTCTAATGCGTACAAAACTATTTAAATTTTACACATGGCTGTTGAAAACGGTTTAAATTCGAGTGCCACTGACGAGTCTTTTGTGTCTCGTGTACCAAATATTAAGCCTGGTATCTTTTATGAGAATTTTGAAACAAGTTTTGCAATTTTGGCATATTACAGAAGAAAGAATAAATGAATTAGGGATTTGTAATCTACGTTATATTTGCAAATGATTATTGTATGCTTAACAGGAGGGTCTGAATGAGGAATTTTCCCGCCCGTCCGTAAACACTTTATTTATTAGTGTCTGTGTGGGTTATAAAAATACGCAGTCTGGTTTGGTCAGGATAGGATTGTTAAGTCTTGAACATCGTGTAGATAGAGCATAATGTATTAAACATTATTTACAACAACCAAATTTGTTGGATCCGCAAGTGGCTTGAAAATTGTCTGCTCCTATTTAATGTTTTTTTTTATAAAAAAAAATTCCGTTGCAGTCACATTTTTCCAATTTTAATCCGGTTCAACATATACATAATAGTTACTTTCTATTGTATTAGTTGTAAATCTTCCACTCCTGAAAATACATAAGGTATTTGCTACTTTATGATATCTACAATTGATGAATTGGTTACTGATGTGCAGCTGATTTTTTAGGTATAATTGTAATGATGAGCTTCTCTGTTAAAGACAATTCTAACTTACTGTTTCGTCTTCTCAGGAAAAGTGTAGTCAGAGTAACAGTTGATATAAACACCGCTACCCCAGTAAGAATCCAAAGTAATACGCTTAATTTGTATGTATATCCTATAAATATATATCGTGTAACAAGTAATTTGAAGTGTGGTCCAAGTTATCAGGGAATAAACATTATTTTAATGTTCATGTTATTTCTTTGATGTTCAGGCGAATGTGAATATTTGTCGACGGTTGCCGCGAACATAAAAAAAAAATAGAAAATCGTACCCTTTTGACTTGCTTTTTTTCAGAACATTACAACGTACCTAATACTGTCAATTACTTTCAAATATCAAACAGTATATTAATATAGATGAATAGAAACCAAAGTATACTTCAACACCAAAGAACCTTTGAACAGAAAACTACATGACGACTAATCAGTACAAATAAGATAAGAATGTAAATTCAAAAGAAGTAATTAAGCCTTTTTCGCTATATCGCGGAATTTGCTGTTTCTTCGAGATAAAAAAAACCAGAAAATAAAACAGCAATATCAGTGGATATTGTTAAATGACTATTCCATATTTCATCTTTTTCATTATAATGGCAGAGCGCTTTACCACATGTTGATGATGATATACAAACATTTTTCTGCAACGATGCAATTGGTAGCTCTACAAAAGATAGGATAGCATTGAATTGGCAGATTCACTCCCCTTATGACCCAAAATTTGTGTTTGTCTTGGTTTTTTTCTGCTGTCTCTTTATTTTAGTTCCTGTCAAGCCCCTTATTGATCGTCCTTGATCTGCCACTTATAATTGTAAACACTAATTACCTTTAAAGTAAACTTCAATTATCTCTTTTGTTTTTCCGTATTTATTTTCAATGATGACTGAATATGTTCCACTTTGCTGGTTTTCCAAACTTATATTGGTATAATATCCGTCAGATATAATCTTCTTTCCATAAATCATTATATTGATTTTAGTTGGTAAAACAATAGCTGAGGCATTGGTAATTTGTTCATTAAACAAATACCACTGTACACTGATCGGCTCCACAATTGAGTAAAATTTCACAGTTAATAGTGTATTGAGATCTTGACTAGTATGTGATTGAACTACAACAGGTGGCCCTGAAAAAAAATGTCCTGGTTCTTGTTAATGGGGTTGTTGGCAATATACTTAAACCACGTAAACCGTATTAAAAGAACCAAATTAATAAAAATGTTATTTTAACTTTCTTGCATTGCCGGTACCCCTGTTAGTGCACTGCTAGTCCCCAGGGTATATTCAGCTAAGTAGTCAGTACTAATGTATACTGGCATGACTTTATATCACAACCTTATGTCATTTTGCATTGATACAATTAGAAGACAGTCTAAAACTAAGTTTCCAGCTCCTTAAGTCAAAGTTAACCTTATATGGAATTGGCTATTCTTCAGTGGTATCGACATGGTGCTTGACAATGATTTATCAACTTGTTGAAACTGAAGTGGTGAAATCTATTCCTCTTGAAATAAGGGAACAATTTAGAGTGCAATATCTTAAAATGAATTGACGGAAAAAAAAAACATTAAATCAAATTATTGTTTGTTAAAGGGGCACTAGCTACGAGATATTTTAAAAAAATCTAAAGTACGATTTGTTTGGTTCAATCATTAACGAAAGTGAAATAGTGAAATAATAATTCGCTTTTAGCAGCCAGTATGGTTCAATTTAGTCTAATAAAGCTAAGAAACATTGATGGTGAATTATTCACTTGCAAGTGAATAATTCGACCTCATTGAATCCGTATTCATGTGAACTTCAATATAACCCCTTAGCTAGAGATGGATAACGCTTGCTCGTGCGTGCTCAGATATTTAAAGGAAAAGAATGTCAACATTGAAAGTGAAATAAATGTAAATCATTTGATTGGCTGATTCGATCCACAAAACAATATTCTTTTACAGGTAAAAACGATGATTAACATACATTTTTAATCAACTCGTGCAATTGGATATGGTAAATATAAAGATACCTACCCATAACTTTTACTAAAGATGTTTTGTTAATCACAATTAAACAGACCTAGAAAAATCCAATTGCACGAGTTGGCTTTCTATTCATGTCTATATGTATGTTTATATCGTTTATATGGCAATCGGAGGTGTTTGGGGGTCAACTCGATGGTAAATCGTCTAGACTAAAATACACACAAAACGAAGCCACATGTTATCGACCCCATGCCCTGCAAATTATTTTTTTATACTTTTTATAATTTGGATGAATGTTTTACATTGTTATAAATCAAATATGAGAATTTGATACAAATCGGTGAACATGAATTTGACAGCTAGTGCCCCTTAAAAGCTTTGAAGAACCGGTCAGAACTAGTTCTCATCAGTGTACATGTACATGGTAGGCGAATTTCTTCGGATGGCCGACTATTTTAAAGTTTCATTTTTAAATTTTCCGTTTGTTGTATATTATAAAGTATCTTAAAAAAACATCCTCTGCAACGGCCTATATGTTAAGGTTAATATAAATATACTTACCCAGAACTTTTACTAAGGATGTTTTGTTAATGACAAATGTCTCCATGCTATGTTCATTCCAGGCTATACAGGTATAACTTCCAGCATCCTGATAACCACACGATTTTATAATGATAGATGTTGTATTTTCCGCAATTGTTCCATTCAGTTTCCTGATGATTACGCCATTAAAAGAGTGTATCCACCGTTTAAACCCGTAATTAAACAACTCTCCATTGACTTCACATGTAAGTACAATGGACAATTTACTTAAACATTCGGTTCGTGCATTTAATCTCAGCGCAGGTGAATCTTTAAAATAGAAGAAAATTATAAGCTTTCTACTTGAACTTTTTTCTCTTTCGAAGTTCTTCACTTTATCATATATGGCTACAGTTACAATGTTAGCTTCTTTCTTTCTTTAACTATTTTAACGTTGTCTGTATGTCTATAAGTGTTTATATGTGTTATATCGAGCACCAATTTTATAGCTTTATTGTTGATATTCGCCCTACATTTACCAAGTTTTAGAATAGTTTTATTGATATACAAGAAATTTCTTGGTATTCCTAAACGGAAGATTATACAGACAGAAGAAGTATACCTAACAACAAAATTTTTTTTTATTTACCTGTGTATAATATGACGTAATTTTTTTCAAAGTTAATGTTTTTCTGAAATTGTTTAACATTTCACAACCTTAATACTTTTACTTTAATTATTCATCCCTTATTTTTATTAACTTTGTATTTACATTGTATCATAGATCAAATTTATTCGTTCATTGTGTGTTAATTTGTGTTACTACGTTGTTTTATTGAGTTAAGCCATTCCAATTGATATTTTATAGTGTATCTTTCTATGTTGTGATGTTACACTATTGTTTCAGATAAGGGAGAATGTTTGGTACCATTAAAACGTCTAATCCCGCTGCAACTGTTTGCACCTGTCCTAAGTCAGGAATCTGATATTCTGTAGTTGTTGTTTGTTTATGTGGTTCATAAGTGTTTCTCGTTTCTCGTTTTTTTTATATAGATCAGACCGTTGGTTTTTCCCGTTTGAATGTTTTTACACTAGTAATTTTTTGGGGCCCTTTATAGCTTGCTGTTCGGTGTGAACCAAGGCTAGACCGTACCTTGACCTATAATGGTTTACCTTTATAAAATGTGACTTAGATGGAGAGTTGTCTCATTGGCACTCATACCACATCTTTCTATATCTATAAAATTATTATTTTTTTATTGTCTCTGTGTTAACAAATATATTATCTTTAATTATCCTTTGCATCTAAGATTCCAAGAAAATTACTTTGTGTAAACTTCGTTAATCAATTAGTTTTAAAATAAATCTACACGCGTTAAATCATTTTTTTCAAATGGAGTGTTTCAATGCAAAAGAAAAATTGTTTCCAAACTTACATATTTTTATTACCTGCATGTATAGAATTTATTCTTTTTGACAGGAATAAAAACGGTTGCATGGCTATTTTGTATTTCATTAACAATGGACGCCAGTACGTGGCCATCCCAAATTAATCGTTATTCATTTATACTTTGTATAAAAAGCAAGCAATTAGGTATAAGTTCAAACTAAATTTAACCAATTTTTTCTTCACTATACATACTAAGACACTACTCGTTTCAAGTCAATTTGATAAAAAAAAATCAATTCCAACTAGAACCTACCAAACTTAAATATCATGTACATCTTTTTAATGAACTAGTATTGTGAAATCGTAGCTTAAAGAAAAACACCCAACGAAGACGAAAACAAGTCCACATTACTCAAGACAAAAAAAAACTATCGAGCAAACCCAGCCTTTTATTCGACAGATTTGTTTCTATGCAACTTTTAAAGGTGTGTAAACAGATGATTTGATTACCCATTAGATATTATAGTAATAATATTATTTCTTTTCAACAATATTTAATTGTCGAAATGGTAGATTTTAATGACTGCAAAGGCTAATACATATCTGTGTGGCATAGCCCCTTGAGAACAAGATTTGTAAGATAATGCATATAAAATACGCACTGGTGACATCAATTTGTATACTGGTTGATCTGAAATACTTCCCTGCTTGCAACACACAACTGCAGTTTACTCCATTATGGGCTGATGACGGCATAAAAGTCAAAGTTGAAATATATTCTGTAGAATTAGTAATAAGGTTATAGTGTTTTAATACACGTAGATCCTGGCAATTCCAGACCAACTTTATGTCCGCATTAATCGCAAAGGCTATGCACATCAAATCTGTCTGAATTCCAGCTGCTATAGGTATACCGCTTGATGCTTTTATAGAAGGACCCTTTATATCTGCAAGACATTTCATAGATTTATACATTATTTATTCAAAAGCAAATACTTACAGAGTATTGCGTAAAAAAGCAAACATGGTTAAATCGTTCATGTCCTCAAACTCTTTTTCTATCTTTTCTCTCATGTTTAGATGTTCAGAAATATTTATCACCAGGAGTAAGAAGATGAAAAGCCTGCAATGAAACATAGCTTACCAATACAAAAACCTCTACCCTAGATAAACCAGCCAAACCTTTTTTTGAAGCGATGGATTGCTCTCTGAAGTTCTGTTTTTCTTCAAAAATAAATCTAAGATAAGATTTTGAGCAACGCCTACTATTCATATCGTTTACTATTTGTCATAAATTAGACCGTTGCTTTTTTTCTTTTAATAGGTTTCGCAGTTAAATTTTGTAATCACGCTTCTGTGGCATTGGAAAACAGATCTGATTTTTGGTGGTGTTCGTGTTCCTCATTCTATAGATTTCTATTGTGTTTTGTGTACCATTGTATACTGTCGGTTGTCTTTTAATTGTTATATGCCATGCATGGCAAAGACCAACTAACTAGCTTTTAAAGGCAGTGCTTTAATGCCTTTCTGGTTGCCGTGTTAATCTTTCTTTCCGCGATATCCAACTTATCTACGTGGGGGGTCATTAGGCTCCAAGTAGATCCGGAAAATGTTGATTCTCTCCTCTTCTTATTGTGATATAAAATATTGTTTGTGTCATTTCATTTACATTGGGAAATAGAGAAACGATCATTGTGTTTTTTTAGTTTTAAAAACTTTTGATATATTTGTATTTTACATTATAAGCAGTCAACCGATTGACAAACTAAAATTAATTGAATTCCGTGTGGAAAGAGGTCGGGTTAATTTCGAGTGTTATCTGCAATCTAGATGTTTATAAATCATTTCAGTAGTTGATATAATAATTAAAGGTCGACTGAACATGAATTATATTATACAATTTAAAGCGCATTTCTGTTTATGCACGCGGACCCGTCTAACGTTATTGTTATTTTGAAGTTATATAAAGTAGCAAATTATCGTTCCTGAATAGGTAGCGCCGTGGTAGCCGATCCTGTTCTTCAACTTCCGATTTCTGCACTGTGCAACTATTACAGTTGCATTTTTAATTAACGATGCCAAGTACTTGTTGTTGTGTACCTGGATGTCATTTAAGAGGAGGACATGTATTTCCAAATGACTTAAAAAGAAGGAAAAGTTGGATCAACGCCATGGCCCATACGCAGATTGGACGAGAACACGATGAAATCGTGGATTCCATCTCAATCAGCTGTTGTTTGCAAGGCACATTTTACTGAAAAAGACTACGTGCAGGAAACTATTCATGGTAAAACTCTATTTTCTTTTTAAAATATATAGTTATATATGTAATCGCCATGCGAATAAACCAAAGTCTGTTTACAACCGCAATTATCGTTTTAGAATAAAAGGGGGTGGTTAATTCAAGACGTCATATTTTTTTGGATTACGATTCAATGTGATCTGTTTGAGATTTTTTGGTGCTTGCTACAATTATAATGATTTCTTACAAGAGGTATATCATACTGAGAATTATTTTAGCAGTAATTATGCTAATGTAGTAATGACAGGAATGCATAAGCTATGCCTCATAGACTTTCTTGAAAAATATCAATGACAATGTTAACAGGAACAAAACAATGACATGCTCTCATCTATATTATAGTTATTTAGGTACAAACAATGTATGTTTGTTGCATACGACTCTCATTGTTTGTCCTTTGGATTTACATAACATACATTTTGATGTACATTGAATCAGGCTAACATAGTTTTATCCAGATTGTAATGAATAAATCTAGTTAATATTTTGCCAGGTAGTACAAAGTATGCATTGCTAAAGGAAAATCATTTAATTATCAAAAAACTAATGTTTTATGACCTTTTTCTGGGCGCAAACCCACCATACAGAGACTTAAGTCTACTGCCATTCCCAGCCTATTTTCCTGGACCAAGGAAGAGACTGAATCGTCCGCAAAAAGAAAAATCAGGGCAGTTTCCTATGAAAACAAAAGAACTAAACTTGATGAATATTGTAGTAGAAATCTAGAGGAAAGTTTTGATTGTAAAGTTGGTTTTCCTGAAGAAGTCATTCATACTGCAGACAGGATTTATGACTGTCCACCACCAACTGCCGAGCTAATGTTGAGCTTCACAGATGGAATTACGCAAACACCATCAATGCCTATATTTTCAGCAGAGAATTTTGAAATGAAGACACGTGACACAGCCATGCATTTTTATACCGGTTTAGAGTTGTATACTAAATTTTTATTTGTTTTGACCACACTTGGCCCAGCAGCACATTGTTTGAGATACATATATTTTCAAGTTGATAGGGTGTCATTTGAAAATCAGTTTTTTATGACTTTGATAAAATTGAGGCATTATACAACCAACTTTGAACTGTCTAGATTCTAGATTGAAACTAGTGTTAAGAATATTGTGTAAACATGGATTGTTTTTATGTCTAAACAGTGGCGTTAGGCTAACACTTGGCCATTTAGTGGTTTAGTCAGGTATTTTTCGCCATCCAACTTCAAATTAAAGTTTCCTACAACTTGGATTATTATTGACAGCACAGAATATCCCGTGATAAAACCTAAAGCTCCTAGAGCTCAGGCAACCTTTTCATCATATAAAAACAGAAACACTGAAAATACTTGTATGTTCGACACCTGGTGGTTTAGTCAACTATGTCTCTAATGCATATGTTGGTTGTACCAGTGACTGTGAAATAGTTGAAAGATGTAGAATAGTTCAATTATGTGATCCAGGTGACAGTGTGATGGCAGACAAAGGTTAAATGTGCAAGATTTGTTTGCTCACTTTTTTCAAAAAAGAAACAGAATTAGTTCCAAAACTCTTATACGGGATAGAAAAGTCTCCAATTAACACGTGCACATAGAGCTAATTATTGGACTTGGCAAAACATACAAAATTCTAATAAATCCTATGAATGGAACTGAAACAAAACTTTCATCTGAAATAACATTTAGTTGTTTTATGTTGTGTAATTTTAGAACTTATATTGTGCCAAAGGATGCATAAATAAAAGTGACGCAATGAAGTTTGTTCTGATATATATATATATATAAATATTATTTACAATAACATGCACATGTAAATTGTAATGCATATAAAAATAAGGAGATGTGGTATGATACTCAGTGAGTTGATCGAACCAAAGTGCATAAGAAATGGGTTAAGCAGTTACAGGTGTTCCTGTCACCGTACAATCTCCAACAATTAGAAAAACTTGTACCGTGTAAAAAATATCAGAGATCTTACAACTAAGTTTTGTTGTCTCACCTTGACTTTGGTGAATTGTTTATATCTGTTGATGTAAATATAAAAAAGAAGATGTGGTATGATTGCCAATGAGACAACTCTCCACAAGAGACCAAATGACACAGAAATTAACAGCTATAGGTCACAGTACGGCCTTCAACAATGAGCAAAGCACATACCGCACTGTGAGCTATAAAAGGCCCCGAAATGACAATGTAAAACAATTCAAACAAGAAAACTAACAGCCTAATTTATGTACAAAAAATGAACGAATAACAAATATGCAACACATAAACAAACGACAACCACTGAATTACAGGCTCCTGACTTGGGACAGGCACATACATGTACAGACAGAATGTGGCGGGGTTAAACATGTTAGCTGGATCCCAACCCATCCCCTAACCTGGGACAGTGGTGTAACAGTACAATATAAGAACGAACTATAATAATCAGTTGAAAGAGGCTTAACTCATCAGATGCATAAATACAAATACAAGTGGACGTGGCCGGGTAGTTGTACATCCTGATCCAACAACAAAAAGACACTAAGTACAGATCTGAGAGTACTCGCATTTACTGACAGCTAGTTCAAAACCACTAACAACTGATAAAAAAATCTTGCATCTAAGACTAAATTATCAATCCTTAAGCTCCCTTTAGAATTTTATAAATTTTAGATTTTACATTTCTGAGTTATGGGGTTTTATTCATTAAAAAAGGGGGGATTTTCCAGTTTTTGGACAACAACTCAAAACTGCATTAAGCAGTTCGCATGAAACTTTGGTGAATTATTTATAGCTATTGATGTAATCTCCCTATTGATTTTCATAAATTTCAAATATGACATTGAGAAGAAATTGAACTTTATTTGTTTATAGTCTGGCAACAGATTTATTAAGTATTGCGCAACAGCACAGTGTATTGCACAACAGCAAGAAATCTTAAATTGAATATAAATTCAATTCATATAACCGATTTCAAGTTCTTTGACTACAATTATTCAGAAACTATAATATGTCAAATATTTAATTACATTCCAAATTCAGACCTGTATCAAGCTTGAATGTTGTGTCCATTTTTGCCCCAACTGTTCAGGGTTTGACCTCTGCGGGTGTATCCAGCTGAGCTCAGCGAATCAGTTTATTTCTTAATTAAGAACTCCTTTTTGTCGAGCCTGCGACTTTTGTCGCAGAAAGCTCGACATAGGGATAGTGATCCGGCGGCGGCATTAGCTAACTTCTTAAAAGCTTTATATTTTAGAAGGTGGAAGGTCTGGATGCTTCATACTTTGTATATGGATGCCTCATGTTACGAAGTGTCCGTCAGTCACATGTCCAATGTCCTGGACCTCATTTTCATGGTTCAGTGACTACTTGAAAAAAAAGTTAAGATTTTTTGTAATGTTAAATTCTCTCTTATTATAAATAATAGGATAACTATATTTGGTATGTGCGTACCTTGCAAGGTCCTCATGCCCGTCAGACAGTTTTCACTTGACCTTGACCTCATTTCATGGATCAGTGAACAAGGTTAAGTTTTAGTTCAACTATATTTGGTGTATGGAAATATTTTATGATCTATTTGTTAGTCATGCAGGTTTTTTTTTTACCTTGACCTCATTTTCAAGGTTCATTGCTCAGTTTTAAGTTTGTGTGTTTTGGTCTGTTTTTCTTAAACTATAAGCAATAGGTCAACTTTATTTGTTGTATGGAAGAATTGTTAGCTGTACATGCCTGCCTAGCATGGTTCATCTGACCTTGACCTCATTTTCTTGGTTCATTGGTCAATGTTAAGTTTATGTGACAGTTGTAATAAAGCTTTATATTTAGGACTATCAACATAATATCAATGATTAGTAAAGAAGGCGAGACATTTCAGCATGTGCACTCTTGTTTCATTCAGAAATTACTTTATACTTGGAAATATAATTTTGCTTAGAGTTATAGTTTCTAAAAAAAGTATTGTCATTGAAAGAGTTGACATGTTGCAATGTACATTTATTCTACATAGTTCTATGGTACCAAATCAAAAGTTTATATAAAAGAAAGAAGTCAAAGGTTTCCCATCATAGTTTAGTTACATACATTTTTTTTGTACCTGAGGTCGTTGAATATAGATCATTATATAAATAAGGAGATGTGTTATGATTGCCAATGAAACAACTATCATCCATACATTGTACTTACCAGTAACAAACCACATTTGCAAAGTTGAATAAAATACAGTTGATAACTTATTACTTATTACTAAAAAGAAAATGCCAAACTATTTTAAACAGTATTTGACTATAAACATAGATAAAAAAGGTACAAACTGGACATAATGCACTAGTTCATAAACAAGTGAGAACAATCGCCTTCATATAGTGCTCAGAATATGACATTCATAAAACTTGTTCAATATCATTAGAGAACTCTAAATCTTAAATACTGAAAGCCCACTCTGATAAGTACAATGTACTATGCAAGATAATGATATAACTGGACTAAAAATACACACAACCTGTAATTAACTGCCTTTACAGCGCTTTCGCACTTTGATTATATACAGTAATGAATCAACCAGAGATAAAATTCCACGACCTGGAGTGTATCCCTTTCGTTGGCTTGTATAAATCAATAACTTAATTTATGATTATGTGAAAAACTATTTTCTTACCAAGAATGGTCGTACTCTTGTCACTGGACTGTTGACCAATTGCTTTAAATCTCATTACACACCTGGATTTTAAAGTGTCGAGGTTTGTTGGAATATCGTATTTGAATGAATACCAAAGTCCTGTCATAGAGCACGAGCAATTATGATATCTACAGTCTAAATTTTTCTCTCCTGTTAAACATTTCTCATTACTTCGTCTTACATTGGTATGTGAGCGTCCATTTATCAGAAATTCGGCATACAATCCATATGGTGGTAAATCAGAACTGCAGTTTAAAAGGATAGTTGAGTTTTTTACTGAGTAATCTGGTCCTGTAAGCTGAACATGCTGAACATGTGACAACAAAACATCTGCAAAATCAATATTTATTTAAACAAATGGCACTATACGCATAAATATCTTAATTAACAAGATGAACAACACAGCTAAAGAACAATGGTTGGTATTAAAGCGGGGCAAAATAAATAAAGAATAGAGAAAACTGCCCTTAAAAATAAAGAATACAGAAATTTAGACCCAGTGGCGTTGTTCAAGGATCTTCTAGCGCCTATGCTGGACGTTCTATCAATATTAATAAAATAATATGGGTAGTGGGAAGAAATACATTGACACTATGTTCTTCCAGTTACTCATATTTTATTATTATTGAATTGGTCAAAATCTGTTTGTGCTCTGAAAAGACTTTTATTTTTATTGCACAAAACAGCTAATTAAAAAAAAAAAACAACTGGATATGTGAAGTGTTTAATCGTTAAGAAAAAAGTATAATTTTGCAATGCCTAACGATTGTTGTTAGCTAATCTAAAGCACGGTTTCTTGTGATATGCTTATTTGATGTTGAAAGATCAGACAAGTTTTACAAACGATCTTGGCCATAAACTCTAGATTGTCGTCTTTTATACTAGCAAAGTGGCATTTTAAGTCCTCCATTATAACCAGAGGTGAACAATTACAGGACGTCTTTGGCAATATATGTTGAATATCAGGCTGGCACTATGAGTCTTTGCATACAAAACTGTATTATTAATAAATTCCTTTTGGTGACATTTGTTACTACAGTTTTTCCAAATCAAGGCCCTGAAGAATAAAGGTTAATAGATCAGACAGGTCTAGTCAACGACTAAGGTATTTTAATAACGATGTGACACCTTTAAGTACTCCGTATATACCGAAGGTTACAATTCGACGTTAAATTACTTTGGGCAAATAGACTTTAATACATTATGACTATAAGGCTGGCATTTTGAGACCACCATAAACATCGAATACAAAACAAGTTTTTTTTCTTAATGTTATTTGTATCTGTATTTCACTCTAAACCCAATTTTATGTAGGTTGAAAGATAAAAGAAAAGATATAGAAAGCGCGTTGGGAAACTTTAATTCCTGTGTGCTTACCAAAGACGAACCTCCACCCGGAATTCTGTTGATATAATCTGTATCTATACCTAGCCTAAGTGTAAGCAAAATTTTAAAGATATTGAAAGACCCTGGAGGTATCACATTCATTTCAGTGATCGCCCGTAGCCTTTTACAATATATTTTGAATCTATTTGATGCAATCTGTTTATATCCTTAGCATAATGGTAAGGCAAATTTCAGAGACACCGAAAGATCAGGTCATTTAAACATGCATCGAAAGTTTTTGTCAATACATTTTGAATATCAAGCTGGCCCTTCTTAAACATTGAATACAAAAATTCGCTTCATTTGGACTCTGTTAGATAGCTATCTCATTTGCAATGATAAGATATCTCTTTATTTTATATACAGATATACAATGCTGATGTGTATTCCTTCCCGTCTTTAAAACTAATAGTAAAATAAATGCATATTTCTTTACGTTATCATAGCTGTTAAATTGATTGGCGACACGCTTCAACTGAGAGCATGGTCATTTAAATTTTCAAGTTCGGCCGTAAAATACGTCATAGGATATTTCAACCCCTCTAAATAACAATGTCATTATTTTTGTTTCGACTTCTTTTTTTAAATTCTTTCTTGGTATCAACTTATATGGAAAGTATTTGCAACTATCCAATTTGTCTCAGCTTGATTTAGTCCATACTCAAATAACATCTTAAACCCTAGTTCTTTTCGGATAATTTAAATCGATAAAGGCAACAGTAGTATACTGCTGTTCAATATGCAATTGATAGTAACGTAAAGATCGTTGATGTGTGCGATATATACTGTAAATTCAGAAATTATTGCGTGCATTTATTATTGCGATTTTTTAAAAATGGACAAAAATGCGAGATTAATTATTGTGATTTAAGGAAAATCTGCATACAGATATATGTATCAGATATCAAAACGCGAGTTCTTATTATTGCGATACTCACCCAGTCGCTTTATTCGTATTAATAAAAACCTCGCAGTAATATCTGAATTTATAGTACTTCTTTACGATCAACTTGACGATTGTTATCTATAAATAAACGGGAATGTACTCGAAAGGTTGATCAAGCAAGTAAACGTCAGGTAAAATGTCGTTTTTAGCAATTTCATAATCAGGAGAAAGAAGCCGGAATGTGGAACATATCGGTTGTCATATCTGACAATGATATGCCATAACCTAATCTAAACCAATAGGCTGTCTGTAAAAACGTTTAAAGTTTTAAACCTTAAATTTACCACTTGTAACTTTTGATGCAGTTTGTTATCTGTAAGCTTTGAACATGTGTACTGCAGTCAATGGTTTTCAAATCAATAAAATGATAACGTAAGTATAAACGTACAACCTAAATGCAATATTTTATTTTTGGCATTGGGCATTTTACAGTAAAAGTTTTGCTATTTTGCCATTCATAAATAATATTAAATCAATTCATTTTTGACAAAAGAAGTGATATAACAAAAATACAGAACTCCTGGGAAATTCAAAACAGAAATGCCCAAATCAAATGGCAAAATAAGAGCTTAAAAATACCAAACGAATGGATAAAAACTGTCATATTCTTGACTTGGTACAGGCATTTTCTTGTATATGTAGGAAATGTTGAATTAAGGTAGAACAATACAAAGATTTTTTCACCCCCAATCAGACAACTTTAAACTGATGTAATTTCTTAAAACCAGCTTTAAATTTTATAAATGAGGTACCAAAAGAAAGAAGAAAGATTAATCTTTCAAATGGTGATTATTTCATTATGACATGATTATTACATAATTAATTATTATGTAATTAGTTGCTATATTGTGATGTCCACACTTGAATGAAATTAGCTTCTTTTTAGCTCACCGGGGCCCGAAGGGCCCCATGTGAGCTTATGCCATCACTTGGCGTCCGTCGTCTGTCGTCGTAAACTATTTCAAAAATCTTCTCCTCTGAAACTACTGGGCCAAATACCTTCAAACTTTAACTAAATGCTCCTTAGGGTATCTAGTTAATAAATTGTATCCGAAGTTTTGATCCATCGACAAACATGACCGCCATGGCTAAAAATAGAACATAGGGGTCAAATGTAGTTTTTTGCTTATATCTCAAAAACTAAAGCTTTTAGAGCAAATCTGACATGGGGTAAAATTGTTTAATTGGTCAAGATCTATCAGCCCTGGAATTTTCAGACGAATCGAACAACTCATTGTTGGGTTGCTGCCACTAAATTGGTAGTTTAAAGGAAATTTTGCAGTTTTTTGTTATTATCTTGAATATTATTATAGATAGATTTAAACTGTAAACAGCAATAATGTTCAGCAAAGTAAGATCTACAAAAAAGTTTACAAATTGTCAATTGACCCCTTAAGGAGTTATTGCCCTTTAAAGACAATTTTACACAATTTGTTCATCAAGTTTGCTAACATTTAAAAATCTTATCCTCTGAAACTACTGGGCCAAATACCTTAAAACTTCATCTGAATGTTCCTTAGGATATCTAGTTTATAAATTGTATCCGAAGTTTTAATCCATAGACAAACATGGCCGCCATGGCTAAAAATAGAACATAGGGGTCAAATGCAGTTTTCGGCTTATATCCCCAAAAATAAAGCTTTTAGAGCAAATCTGACATGGGTAAAATGGTTCAATTGGTCAAGATCTATCAGCCCTGAAATCTTCAGATAAATCAAACAACCCATTGTTGGGTTGCTGCCACTAAATTGGTAGTTTTGAGGAAATTTTGCAGTTTTTTGTTATTATCTTGAATATTATTATAGATAGATATAAACTGTAAACAGCAATAATGTTCAGCAAAGTAAGATTTACAGAAAAGTTAAATGACCAAATTTGTCAATTGACTCCTTAAGGAGTTATTGCCCTTTAAAGACAATTTTACGCAATGTGTTCATCAAGTTTGCTAACATTTAAAAATCTTGTCTTCTGAAACTATTGTGCCTAATACTTCTTAACTTTGAATGAATGTTCATTTAGGAATCTAGTTTATGAATTGTATCCGAAATTTTGATCCATCAACAAACATGGCCGCCATGGCTAAAAATAGAACATAGGGGTGAAATGCAGTTTTTGGCTTATATCTTAGAAACTAAAGCATTTAGAGCAAATCTGACATTGGTTATAATGTTTTAAAGGTCAAGATCTATCAGCCCTGAAATTTTCAGACACACCGAACAACCCATTGTTGGGTTGCTGCCACTAATTTGGTTGTTTTAAGAAATTTTGCAGTTTTTGGTTATTATCTTGAATATTATTGAAGATAAAGATAAACTGTAAACAGCAAAAATGTTCAGCAAAGTAAGATCTTCAAAAAAGTTTTATATGACCAAAATTGTCAATTGACCCCTTCAGGAGTTAATGCCCTTTAAGGACAATTTTACACAAGTTGTTTTATGTTTTTTAACTTTAAAAATCTTCTCAAATGAATCTAGTACAAATTTTGTATTTTATTTCCTTGTACGTCAAGAAACATAGACACTATGGCTAAAATGAAACATATGGGTAAAAAGCAAAAATAATCATTGATGAAAGATTTAAGCAAAAAAAAATAACAGGTGAGCGATTCAGGCTCTTGAGAGCCTCTTGTTTATTCATACCATCCCAAAATATTTTATAGATTCTTGTGCAACACAGTTTGACCTCCAAAAGGGTGTCTCAGATTTTTCCTATTGTATTTCATTCTCTCATAAACCTTCAATGAAGTTTGCAACCTCAATTCATAAGAGATCACTAAATTAAATTGGGTATAAAATTTGTTCTATTGATTTTTTTGGAAATCTGAGACACCTTTTTAAAGATAACTGGTCAAGGAACAACGTGTGTGAAAATCAGGCATATAGGAGCTAATTTCATTTAAAACTACATTTTCGTGACAAAAATGAATGTGTCACAATTGAATAAATAAGGATTGTACCCCATTAACTTCAATATAATTCACACATGTATCATGGGGATACTTCAGGATTGGCCTTTAATCATAAATCAATTAGGTTTTGACCAGTAAGAAAGCATTCCAATTCAGCAATTCTAAATATATAAAGAAAATGCACACCCTATGCATCAAAAATCAGATCTGGCGGGAGTTGTTATATCATTATTGACCTTGCTGTAAGTCAGTTGCTACTGATATGGTCAAAACTCCGCCCACCATGATAAACCTTTACTGTTAATGATCTCAGAAGTTTAATTACACATTGCATTTAATTTTTTCAATATGGATTTTATTCTTTTAGTACATAAAATGATATATTTTGTTTTTTGCATTGTTACAAAAAGTAAGTTATGCATGTGTACACAAAATGATCAGTTGGTCAGTATAGAGGATCCTTATGGGGGATTTCTAGAATTATAATTGTATACAATGACAATATGGTGTTTTACAAAAAGTAGATTTCTTCATTTTTTGCAGTTTGAAATTGAAATATTTAATTTGTATTTTCTTTTAAAAAGAATTCATATTTAAACATTCTCCTCAAGAAATTCTAGTATAAACATCAGCAACATTAAGTGTTGTACAATTATATTTGTTTAATATCTATACATTTATATTTTGATTCCCTCTATAGCTCCAAATAGTTGTTTTGTTTTTTCTCCTGGCAGCTCCAATACAGAAATGTTTTTTTAATTTGGAATTCATTATCTTCATTTATCCATAAATCCCAGATCCACCTCTTTTTCATAACTGTTATTTTTATTGCTTGTCAGTGGTCGTAAAGCTATCAAATGATTCTATTGATAAACCACATAGTACTGCCCACATGTTCTTATCTTGTATCAGTCAGACACGTGCATTTGTTTATATAACTAATTATCATCAAAACTCAATAACAGTGCAAGATATGTAAATATTTTTTTCTTCTGTGGTTTTTGAATATTAAGAAGTAACAAACACAGCTGAAAATGAAATTTTGATAAAATTTAGTTGCTTTTGTATTGTGCTACCTTAAACCTGTTTTTAGCTAACTACACATCTCACTTGTATGATTAGTTATCAAAGATACCAGGATTATAATTTAATACGCCAGACGCGCGTTTCGTCTACATATGACAGTCGCTTCAAATTCCTTTAAATTGATGTGTGAACAAACAAAATCAGATATCTTCGACTGTTTCCTGACTTTTGGTCGAATTGTTGTCTCTTTGACACATTCCCAATTGCCATTCTCAAATAATAATAATAGGTTAAATGTAAAATAATATGGGCAAAGCAGTCAACATTGTTTTATAATCATAATCACTATAAAAATATGCCAACAAAGAAAAACAAAAATGAGAGTTAATATAATGCAACGTACACGTATTATTACACAACTTTGTGAAATTTAAGCCAGATAGATGTTATTATTCAAAAATATAAATAAGATGTTAACCTACCGTAAAATTGAGAAAAAATAAACAAAACTTCAACATTCCACATTTTAATAAACAAATTCATCAATTGCATATTGATTATAGATTGAATATTTCCTGGAAGGAAACGAGTCTGTCAAATTATTCTTTCCGGTAATAAACATTCCAACCGGTCTGATTATGTACAAAATGTTTTAGTTTTAAACGTTGCAGTTTGAATTGATAAGTATGTATTGATATCAATAAAATATGTAGTTCCATTTAGTACCAAACTTTTTCACGAACTGAAATCAGCATAGACCCATTGAAATTACATCTTATACAAATACTTAATAACACCCTTAGACATTTCGATGGTATTTTGGTTCGCAATGATGACAACGTCACTATGAACAATAAATTGATATACGATTTCACAAACTTAATCCTTTAAAAAAACTGATTCAAAAAGGTTACCTATTCATCACTTTAATTAAACGATTATCATTTTATTGGTTTAAATATTCATTTTGTTTTCACTAAATTAAAACCAACAGATATCCACTTTCACGGTACTACAATCTGTCATTAGCTATAGTTTGGCGTTGCACAAGGTCATATTTTTCTCCGACTGTTTAAGACGTTTGTTAGCTAATTTATTGGTTGTTGGATGTGTGCAAATTGATAATTTAGTCTTGGATACATTTTTTTTTACTAGTTGTTTTTGGCTTTGAAAAATCTGTCAGTAACTGTATGTACTCTCAGATCTGATGTGTTTTTGTTGTAGGGATCTATAAGTAGCCACCCACGTCCACTCTGTGTTTTTGATAGATGTATTTCTATTTGTATCCATTTGATCAGTTAAGTCTAATTCAAATCATTTTTATAATTTGATCTTATGCTGTACTGTTACACCACTGTCCCAGGCTAGGGAGGGTTGAGCGCTCATAAACATGTTTTACCCGCAACATTCGTTATGTGACTGTCCCAAGTCAGGAGCCTGTAACTTAGTGGTTGTCGATGGTTCATGTTTTTCATATTTGTTTGATATTCGTAAATTGTTTTGTTATGAATGAATTATGCCGTTATTTTTCTCAATTAAATTGTTTCGAGTTTTTCATGTCGGGACGTTATATAGCCGACCAAACGCTATAGGTTTTTTCATTGTTGAAGGCCTTATGGTTGCCTATAATTGCGTACATCGGCTTCATTGAACTTGGCAATCATACCACATCTCCTTATTTTTATATTATCCCATTGAACTTACTTCAAAATAAACTAGTACTAACACTGAACACGGTCCTTTTCTTTCCTTGATCTTAAATCTCTTACTGGAAGCTTTATATCAAAAGCTACGATAAAAGAAATGATTTTAAGGAAAGATGTTACTGTATTATTGAAAAAAATATTACAACAGGGCTTTTGATATTGCAAACTTGACAAATATTTTACTAAATCTTACAAGTGTGGATACAGATCAGTGTGGATAGTATGTTTGGATGTTTGACAGTGTTTTCTGACAAAAAAAGTTATCTAGTGTTCCCCATAGGGTTCTATGTTGAACTGTTGTGCACAGTGACAGCCGACCTGTACCAAACACTGAAAATAGCAGTGTCTTTTATTTAATATTTATTTTTCATGTTCTAGTCTGTCATTGAGGAGACACTAATTTAAATCAATGCCGAACGTTAATAGGTTTTATTTAGCAAGACATTGCTTTTAATATCAAATCTACATATTGACCAATGTACTATATGGGTGCTTCGTGAATATAATATGCACATTCCTGTAAATAAATTTTGTGCATGTGCAACGTTCCATTAGAGGATTTCCTTTCAACATTTTAACTTTGGAATGATTTCTGCATGATGTGATTTTAATATGCGAGATGGTATCCGAAAATATGTATGCATATATGTTTCAGATAAGGGTGAAGGTTGGTTCCTAAAATGTTTAAACCCACTGCATTTGTTTGTACATGTCCCAAGTCAGGAATCTGATGTTCAGTAGTTATCGAGTGTTGATGTGATGTTGATGGTTCATAAGTGTTTCTCGTTTCTCAAATGGTTTTACACTAGTCATTTTTGGGCCCTTTATAGCTTGCTGTTCGGTGTTAGCCAAGGCTCCGTGTTGAAGACCGTACTTTGACCTATAATGGTCAACTTTTACTAATTGTGACATGGATGGAGAGTTGTCTCATTGGTACTCATACAACATCTTCTTATATCTACTAGTATATAATATTTGTATGATTCTATTTATGTTCCTTTGAGGTGGTCATGTCTTACTTGGGTTTGTCCACATAAAACTGACAATTTGCTCAGCATCTTCTCAGGATCATTTGTAAAACATGTTTTTAAATGTTGAAATTGTTTCTACGAGGATATATTACGGTTTTAAGTAACAACAATATAACAGATATGGCCGATACCAATACAGGTACTCATACTCCTACAAACTGATAAAAAATTCCTTTAGATAAGAACAGGACTGACGGGCAAAAGGATTAAAACAATTATACTTACTAACTTTACCGGTTACGGTATGTATAAGTGAAAGATCATTTACACTCAGAACTCACCAGCAGGCAGCACAGATATTTAAGAAATGTGTTACAAAACCACCTCGCATCATATTGTTAGTAGCACGAGTAGCATTGTTTGGTAATTTTGTTCTTTTTTTTATTTGGCGTCTGGACTTGAACTTGTTATGTTCAAGTGTGAATAAAATGATTTTATCTCAACTTAAATACTTACATTGAGGTTCTGCAAAAGGAAATCACGAATTCACTAACATTTCAACTTACTCCATTTTTCGGAAAATGACATGTGTAACAAACCTTAACTTTTAGCTACTTCTTAACATGCAGAACAAAATACAATGAAAGTTCAACTATGTACTGGCTTTCGAAGCTGCACAAAACACCTCAGACGTACAGATTTATTTCATCTTTGTTCCACTACTAAATTGTCTATTCTACTTACTAGAACACTTGGTACAATCAAAAACCTGATAATAAATTGTTCAAATAATGCCTTTGAAATTAGTGGAATTAATTACTTTTGGAGTGTCAAAAATTCGTTGGAAGTACTTGATAAATTGCATGCTTATATTGGTGATTTTGAATCTGTTTAAAGTTTTGATTTAACTACTCTATATAGCACTTTGCCTAATATTTTTATTAAGAAAAAACCACACACCTAATTAAATGAACAGTTAAAAAGACAGAATGCGAATATATATGTTCAAACTCTTTAAGTCATTTTTTAGTAACAACAAGCAAAAGAACTATGTCAATTGGACCTGCTTTGATACTTTAACTGCCCATGTATTTTTACTAGGTAACATTTTTGTTCGCTTTGCAGATTCCGTAAATCGTCAAGTTACCGGAATTCCGTTGGGGACTAAGTGTGCACCACTTACTGCAGACCTGTTTCCGAATTCAGCAAAGACCCATCGAATTAACATCTAATACATTTGTTTTTATCTTTTAGATATTTGGATGATATATGGGCTCTCAATAATAACGACTTCAGTGTGTATACTGAAGAGCTTTATCCTGTTGAAATAACTTTAAATAAAGCTAATACTAACAATGAACACTGCCCTTTCCTAGATATGGATATCTTTATCATAAACGGGAAGCTTAATACCAACATTTATGATAAAAGAGATGATTGTTTCCTATTGTTAATTAAAATAAAATTGAAAATGGAAATGGGTAATGTGTCAAAGAGACAACAACCCGACCATAGAACAGACAACAGCCGAAGGCCACCAATGGGTCTTCAATGCAGCGAGAAACTCCCGCACCCGGAGGCGTCCTTCAGCTGGCCCCTAAACAAATAAGTATACTAGTTCAGTGATAATGGACGTCATACTAAACTCCACAGGAAACTAAAAATAAAAATGATACAAGACTAACAAAGGCCAGAGGCTCCTGACTTGGGACAGGCGCAAAAATGCGGCGGGGTTAAACATGTTTTTTAAGATCTCAACCCTCCCTCTATACCTCTAGCCAATGTAGAAAAAACAAACGCACAACAGTACGCACAGTAAAACTCAGTATAAGAGAAGTCCGAGTCCGATGTCAGAATAGGAAACAAAAGAAAATAAACAAAATGACAATAATACATAAATAACAACAGACTACTAGCAGTTACTGACATGCCAGCTCCAGACCTCAATTAAACTGATTGAAAGATTATGTCTTCATCATATGAATATCAGGCACAATCCCTCCTGTTAGGGGTTTAGTATTATACCGTCATAAAATATATGAGAAGAACATAACCCGTGTCATGCCAACAACTAGTTTTAGAATAAATGTGTTAATTCCGATGCAAAAACCCTATAAGTGAATCAATATTAAGGTAGATGGGGTGTCTAAATTATAATCCATAGAATTTTTTAATAATTTGCAAAAATGTAGTTTATATCAAGCTTTTTAAAAAAAAATGATAAAAAGAATGGGTCACGGGGCTTATTTTCACGCTACAGGTTGTTCAAAATTAACAGATTTTGTATAGATTATGCATCGAAAACCCAATTTTCTGCCATAAAACGAAAACTACACCATAGAATTTTGAGATAAAATATGAGAAGATAGCTTTAATAGTATGCTTTCAGATAAGAAAAAGAAAAAATGGGGTCACCGGACCCGTTTTCTTGCTACATAATAAAATAGGTAAATTCCTAACACATTCTATTGTAAAAGTACCTTCATCTGAATTATCTGCCCTTACATTTGAGTTGCCTCCCCTTATGTGGCAAAGTTGGAAAAAATTGAATCAAACAAAAGTTTTCTGTTTTTTGTAAAATACAACCATAAATATGATAAAACATGTCATTTTCTATATTGAAATGAAAATTCTTACACATGAATTACCTACTACTCTCAAAATTTGCACATTCTATTAAAGATCTAGACCGATTGTTTTCAGGTATTCAAAATCCAAGATGGAGGAAGACACCCTATCTACCTTAAAGCCAAAATATGCAATCTTTAATGACCTGACAACAGTATCGTAACTATATCAGTTCTTAATAAGTCTGTTTAAAGGTTTTATTGGCTTTTGAGGTGAATACTGACATGTATGTGCTTTGTAAAGAATATTACCATAAAATATTGGATGTGAAATACCCGAACGTATAAGATGTCTGCATGTTGAGTTATATTTACGAATGATGTCCTTATACCGATGATAAAATTTAGCCATTTTAGATGATTACATTCGCTTGTCACAATCTTATGGCGTTTATATATCTCAACTTAAACGATTCAATCGTGTATGTATCAACGTATTAGATTTCAACAAATGAAATCTATGTATTACTGAAAAAATTATTACACCAGGGTTTTGTATATCACAAACTAGTTAACTCACCATTTTTTCTTAAAATGTCCTGTACCAAGTTAGGAAAATGGAAGTTGTTATCTAATAGTTCGTCTCTATCTATATTGCATAGTCGTTTTTTTTTTTGTTGCAGTTCAGTGTTTCTGTTGTTTCGTTGTTTTCCTCTTATAGTTGATGTGTTTCCTTCGGTTTTAGTTTATAACCCGGATTTTTTTTCTCAATCGATTTATGACTTTTGAACAGGGGTATACTACTGTTGCCTTTTTTACCAAATTTTATCATGGTACAAGGACATCATTCGTAAATATAAATCAACATGCAGACATCTTATACGTTGAGGTATTTCACGTCCAATCATTTATTGTAATATTCTTTACAAAGCACCAAAAAGTCGGCATTGACCTCAAAGGCTTACCTAACCTCTAAACAGACTGATTAAGAAGGGATACAGTTACGATACTGTTGTCAGTTCATTAAAGATTGCATATTGTGATTTTAATATTCACTTATAGGGTCTTTGCATCGGAAATAAACACATTTATTGTAAAACAGTTGTTGGCATGATACGGGTTATGTTCTTCTCATATATTTTATGATGGTAAGATGCTAAACCCCAGACGAGAGGAACTGTGCTTGATATTCATCTGATGAAGTCATAATCTTTCAGCAAGTCAGTAACTGCTAGTAGTCCTTTGTTAATTTATGCATCATTGCCATTTTGCTTAGTTTCTTTTGTTACCTATTCTGACATCGGACTCGGAATTCTTTTAAACTGAGTTTTACTGTGCGTATTGCTGTGTGTTAATTTTCTTCTACATTAGCTAGATGTATAGGGGAGGGTTGAGATCTCACAAAACATGTTTAACCCCGCTGCATTTATTTTTGCGCCTGTCCCAAGTCATGTTTACTCTCCCAAATTTAACATGTCCTACAATTGTTATTCGCCAAAAACTTAAAATTGAGAATGGAAATGGGGAATGTGTCAAAGAGACAACGATCCGACCAAAGAGCAGAAAACAGCCGAAGGCCACCAATCGGTCTTCAACACAGCGAGGAAATTCCGCAGCCTGAGGCGTGCTTCAGCTGTGCTTGTCCACTTTAAATAAAAAATATAAAAAGTTTACGACATTCAGTGATGGGTAAACAGACACCAGATAAGAAAAGGAATATCACAAGGTGTAATACCACCAAATAATAGTACGTCACTTCCGGTTGCATACGAAAATAGGTCGAAAAAAAATATTCCCTTGAATTTGACAGTTGTAGGTCATTGATCCTACATTTCATTGCAGTAAAACATTTCTGAGTCATAAACATATATCTTGGGTATTTCAAAGCACCATTATTTCTTTATTTGGGGTTTCTATAGAATATTTTGGAAACTTGAGGTTACATGGTTACTAAAGCTTGTACACAAGTTAAAAAAGGGGGAAAATTTGATTGGTTAACTTCCAGTGATGGTTATTTTCTTATATGCAATGAAATGTTATGTGAAATTTTTTCTATAGTACTGGACAGGATAAAACTTTACTCATGCCAAGTATTTCTTTATTTGAAACAATGATAAATTCTGCACAATTTTTTGAAAAGTGCAAATTTAACAAAGACTAATAGGGGAAAATCAATGGTGGTATTACACCACAATAAAAAAAAACTTCACTTGCAAGAGCTCTTTATAAATTTTTGATCGATATGATCATAATTGTAATAAATTTAGATGATGTATTATCTTGCCTGTTTTCTTAAGAATAGTGCAAGTTTTCGTGCTGCTCCAACTTTTGATTAGGTGGTCATTTATATTGCATTAGTGTGTTCAAAGTCAGTTAATTATATCTAACATAATAATTTGCAACTCACGCATCAATTCTTGTTGGTTGATTGCTTGATGTACAGTGGCAAATATTTCATAAAATTGAGAATGGAAATGGGGAATGTGTCAAAGAGACAACAACCCGACCACAGAACAGACAACAGCAGAAGGCCACCAACAGGTCTTCAATGCAGCGAGAAATTCCCGCACCCGGAGGCGTCCTTCAGCTGGCCCCTAAACAAATATATATACTAGTTCAGTGATAATGAACTCCAAATTGTACACAAGAAACTAAAATTAAAAATAATACAAGACTAACAAAGGCTAGAGGCTCCTGACTTGGGACAGGCGCAAAAATGCGGCGGGGTTAAACATGTTTATGAGATCTCAACCCTCCCCCTATACCTCTAGCCAATGTAGAAAAGTAAACGCAGAACAATATGCACATTAAAATTCAGTTCAAGAGAAGTCCGAGTCTGATGTCAGAAGATGTAACCAAAGAAAATAAACAAAATGACAATAATACATAAATAACAACAGACTACTAGCAGTTAACTGACATGCCAGCTCCAGACTTCAATTAAACTGATTGAAAGATTATGTCTTCATCATATGAATATCAGGCACAATCCTTCCCGTTAGGGGTTTAGTATCATACCATCATAACATATATGAGAAGAACATAACCCGTGTCATGCCAACAACTGGTTTTTAAATAAATGTGTTTAGTGCCGATGCAAAGACCCTATAAGTGAATCAATATTAACGCCAAAATAGGCAATCTTTAATGACCTGACAACAGTATCGTAACTATATCCCTTCTTAATAAGTCTATTTAAAGGTTTTGTTAGTTTCAGAGGTGAATACTGACATTTTTGTGCTTTATAAAGAATATTTCCATAAAAAATTGGATGTGAAATACCTGAACGTATAAGAAGTCTGCATGTTGAGCTATATTTACGAATGATGTCCTTAAACCGATGATAAAATTTAGTAAATGTTTTGACTAGTTTGTGATATCGAAAACCCTGGTGTAATAATTTTTCAGTAATACATAAATTTCTCTCGTTAAAATCTAAAACATTGTTACATACATGCATATTTAGAGCACTTTAAAGATTGCAATTACTTAGTTTTGTTCAGTTAAATTCATTCTTTACCAAGTAAATTCTTCTTTTGCACTAATTTACTGCAGTGATGACTATATATCTAAACCATGTTTCAGGGATTCAGAGTAGTGCAGGTACGACTTCCTGCAAAAATGGTTTCTGGGCTTTTAGAGAAGTACTGTTTCAATTTACTAAATCTTATCATGGCTACAACATGTACAAGGACATCATTCGTAAATATAAACAAACATGCATAAATCTTATACAACAACAACAATACTTTATTCTAAAAAAACCAATACAATCAAAGGAACAGAGAATGCCATTTTTATATTGATGTAGCACGAGATACAATATGAAAAAAACAAACAATCAAAAACTAACAAACAAAAACAAAAACAACATTGAAGTGTGATTTAGCAAGGAGATTTTCTCGTTAACGATAAGGTCTTTCCACTTTTCCATGGAAAGACTTATAGCTTTTGTTCATATTATTTTGTTTCTTCCGACTGATGTTTTTTTTTCTGCGCAGCATTATTGTTTGACATGATGTTGCTTTGATATTTTGTATTTGATATCGAACAGTTTATACGCTTTTGAAACTGACCCTGTTTAACCGAACGCTTGTAAGATAAATATAAAAAAGAAGATAACTCTTGTCAAACACTGTTTTCTTGTATCCCCTCCTCCTTCGCAACCGTAAAAGATTCGACCAATACGTTTTACCAAATTGCTTGTTATTTCTTCAGTTGTTTTAGAATTATTCTGACCGAAGTTATCTGGAGACTCCATATGATAGTTATTTCCCCTTATACATTTGTTATAAGTGATTTGCATTTGTAACTGGTAAACCATAGGTGAAAGAGTCCTAGGGTCTTTTGATTTGAGGTCCTTTGTCAAAAAAATAAGGTCAAGGTCATGTTCCAAATTTTGAAACTGGATTATTATCACTTTTCAAAAAACAATATCAGTTATCGACAACCTATTTTTCCATTGTTAGTCATGTGTTAGTTGCGACATGTCAAAACACATAAATTTGAGTTGAAAGGATACGTTGACATTTAATTGGAGTTTTCTCTCCTCTTATATTCAGAATTACGCGTTTTGGTGATATAACTCATTTACCATATATAATAAAGACCTAGGGTATTTTGATTTGAGATCCTTGGTTAATGACCATGAAATTAAGGTTTAGGTCATAGGCAAATTTGATGTTCTAGATTTTGACCGTTACTTTAACTTCATATGTATACATGATTAAGCCATTACACTTTTTGCATTAAGTTGCAACCCATATGACCTTGAAAACATCAGTCGGAAGTGACCTAGTTTAAACCGGAAGTATATATGTTTTGTACTTACTTAATGAAAAAGTATATTTTTTGAATTAACGTACAATAAACTATCATTTGACACTAAAAAAGACATTTTAAATCAGATATTAAGATTTTCATATCAAGATATACAGGTTTGGGTGGAAGGACCTCTACTGAACAATTGGTTTTTAATTTTCATTAGTTTACACAGTCTTTAATACGTTCTGGTTTGTCCCTTCCCATCGCTTATAGAAATATCATAAACAAAGCACAATGTCGTCATTGACCTGAAAAGCTTACCAAACCTTTAAACGACCTTATTCACATGGAATATATTTATGATGCCGTTGTCAGGTCATTAAAAATGGCATTTTTTAAAACCAATATTGATTCACTCATCTTTCCATTTGAAATAAACACATTTATTCCAAAACCAAATGTTGGCATGATACTGGTCATACTCTTCTCTTATAATTTATGATGGCATGATACTAAACCCTTAACAAGGGATTGTTATTGTTTTTCATATGATGAACAAATAATCTTTTAATCCATGAAAGTGGGTCAAAAGAGGACCTAGAATAATAATTGTCACTGTACTAGCAACATTTCTTTCCTCTTTGTCTTGTTTAATATATCACCGACATTACTAGTACTGCGTGCTTACTTGCTATGTGCAGTACGACGGGAATCACTTTTGATCGAAAAGATGTGACCATTTGGGTACATTTAAGTGAAACAACGAATTTTGCTTGTGTTTATGGTACTCCCATTTATATTTCATGTTGCTTATGGCTCTTATTTGAACATCCGTAACTTAACACTCTTGGTAAGTCATGGTTCAAACTGTCAATTTTAATACTGACATTTGCGGAACACAGTAGTATATTATTTCACATCAACATTACTATCTATATATAGTGTCTACACGATATGATTTGTAGAGTGAGTTGTCTGCAAATTAAGCTAGAAACACTTTGATCCGATTATCTCAACTGAGTAAATGCATAGAAAACTTATTCCATGTATAAACAAAAAAGAGTAAAACAATTAGCTTATTTGCACAAGAGATAACATATCTTAATGATCTCCGTGGTGTAGTGGTTAGCGCATCGGTCTACTAACACAAAGGTTCTTGGTTCGATCCCCGTTCCTGGGAGAAAATTTCAGGGACTGAATTTTCGGCTCTCTCTTGACACCATTTGCGAGTACGGTCTTGAGAAACGAACGACGAGAGTCCGTCGGAAGGGGACGATAAATGGCTGAGAGCCATATCTCTTGCACGTAAAAGACACCCTTGTAGATTTCGAAAAATAGCAGGCTAATGCCGCTACAAGGCAGCACACGCACCCGCAAAATGGAAAAGGATTAATATCAGTTGCTTGTTTTCCAATCCACTATAAATAAATATGTTGAAACTAAACTGATGAACTCCAAAG
This sequence comes from Mytilus californianus, assembly GCF_021869535.1. Lineage (NCBI taxonomy): Eukaryota > Metazoa > Mollusca > Bivalvia > Mytilida > Mytilidae > Mytilus > Mytilus californianus. Next base: position 100,984,920 of record NW_026262734.1, on the reverse strand, counting down.
GCGTATTTCATTCCAGTTTGGAGATCGCTTTGGGTTCAAAAACAACGTGTTTTTCTATTTGTCTACTTCATGGCATTATAGATCTTACAAATTATTCGATTAGTAGCGTGCCAGAAGAAGGGAGATCCGTTGGTGTTAATAATTTAATTAAAATTTGTTTGGAAAACCTTGCAATATAAATTTATGTTTATAACACATATATGAATACAATATCCAGTGAAGGAAGATCCATTTTGTTTTGTGTTTGGTTGAAATTTGAAACGTTCCGGAACATAGAATAGACCTATGATTATTCAGGATTTCCTCTATTTTAGTAAGTAGATCATTTTTATAGTGACATGTGTAGCATAAAAAATATTACATAACAATATAACAATAACTATAAGAGGAAAACAACGAAACAACAGAAACACTAATGTGCAACAAAAAACCAAACGACAATGTAACACACAAAGAAACGAACTATAAGATAACAACTGCCATTTTCCTGACTTGGTACAGGACATTTCAAGAAAAAAATGGTGGGTTGAACATGGCAATGATAAAACACTAAAATGATATTACTGTATTTGCTTACAGTACAAATAAATGCAAGACAATTAGGACAAAGAATACACAAATAAACAATACAATAATACATTTCGACATGCTATTAGTTATCAAAGGTACCAAATGTAACAATGATATTTCATGTCAACAAAAGTGTGCAGAATACTGAGTTGGTGATATCATAGGGACGAAATGTCCACCAGCAGTTAAATCAACCCGGTAAAACATGCATGATTTTAGATCTAAGAACGCTATTATATTACTCTTAATGTATAGGGTGATATCCAGATTAGCACCATTACAGTAAAATATTTTGGGTTCATTCTATCACATTTTGTTTTAATATTCTAATGTAATACTTGACAAGAAAGGATGCGTTATATTTATTCATTATATGCGTATTTGACAAACTTACTATGCTAAAATATCAGAAATAAAATGAGCTTAATGTCTTTTGGTGATCATCAGGCAAATTTCCCTGACACATTATCATAATCGAACTAGGTGTACTTGAAAGTATTTTTCCAATAAGGCTTGAACGTTTTGAGGAAATAAATTGGCTAGTCGTTGGTCCTTGTGTTTATTTTGTTAAAAGGGCCAACTTTTTCTGCGATCACAAATGTCATTGTGTCCACTAAAATCTATTCACTTTCAAGACAGTATCCTAATTTGTTGTAGTGAACTCCCTTATGGAAGTCCCTGGTGCATACCCTTTTACAATTTTTGCCAAAATCAAATGAGGCAGAAAATACCATAGGGACTATGAAAAAGTCATTAAAGTTAAATAAAAATGGACAAAACCATTGCAAAAAATAAAAAATTGACGAAAAGACAATAATAATGTCTAAAATATTATACAGAAAATTAACGACTGAGAAAAATTGGCTGATAAAGATCCGGAAGGATGTAGATTCAAGGTAATCCGATAGTATTATTTCTATTCTATAGTCAACCCGGTCGTGCTGTTCACCACAAGCTTAAATAAAGTGATACGTCTCTATTATAACGACACAATCGAGAAATCGAAAACAGGATTGTTGCAATGGTTATTGGGACATATCAATGGTCATCTGTCATACTTATGTAGTACCTAAATTAAGGGCAGGTTCCAAATCTATGGCAGATTCCTAATATATGTCAAATATGACGTTACAAATTTAAACGCCAAACAAATGAAATCTATTGCAGTTTTTTGTATTCTCCAAATCTATGGCAGATCTTGAAATTGCGTAATTTTCAGGGGAAAAGGGTAATATATAGCGTCAACATTTTTAATCACGCGAAATTCAGTGACGTCGTTGCTGCCGCTTACGATGGCGGAACACATAGATTTGAACACCATTTATAAATAATTTTTTATATGAGGAATGTAAATAAAAAAAAAACAACAGATATTTAATAAGAGGCTCACAGATTTTGCAAACAAATACACAGGGAAACACTTTCTGCTTTCCCTTTAGAATAATTTGCCGATGATTTAACGGAAGATGTGACCTTTTATACAGGATCAGAGGAGGGACAATATGTGCTGTACCGTCCGAAAAGATTTCTGCCATAGATTCGGAAACCGCCATAGATTTGAGTCCTACATACATAAAGGAAATGTTTTTCATACAGGCATGGAGAAACGAACCGCTGTTTTTAGTAGTGGATATTTAAGGAAAGAAGTTATAGTATATATTTTAGAGTCTACAGCTGACAAAGTTTATAAAGGAGAGATAAAATAACAGGATACTGATTACTTGTTTGTTTATCGAATTACATGTTTACTAGTTCGTTTGATAAATTGATTAAACAGGTACCATGCATAGATTAGGAAATGATTATTTTCCCGGGGCACACCATTTAATCCTAAATTCTGTATTATGTTATTTCACTTCTACACTTGGGGAATTTTATGGTGGCCATCCCGATTTGATTGACCATTATGGAATGTTTATTTCACAAATGTTTATAGACATGCTCCCGTGGTCGTACATTTCCACTTGGTAAAGACAAGTCATTGAACTTATACATGTTATATACACAAAGAAAAAAAGTTAAGCACTCGTCTGCTCAATGGATCTTGCGCCAGTTCCTCAAGTTCCAACCACGACGAGCTAAACACCATGCCAAACGCAGTTGGTGATGTCGGTAAGTGAACATGGGATGTCTTAATACCCTCCTTGACTTCAGTCCTGCTGATTTCAACCGGTTCCTCAAGGTTCTGGTTGGTAGCTGTCAATAAGGTTACCATTCTCTTTTAAGAACAGGATTTGTTGCGAATGGCATTCGTCTAATCAGGCGTTGCAGAGCCCTGTCTTCACGCTGCGATGTCACCAGTGGTCTATCGGATCCTGGCAAGTCTATCACGTTATTAGTTTGGATGTGTTTATGCACAAGCCTACTGACTACAGTATAATGGTAACCCATCTGACGTCTAATAGCTTTATAGGATAATCCTGATGACCGCATGCCGATAATCTGCCATCTTTGAGCCTCCGATATTCGTCTTCGTACCATGTTCACAGAGTGTGAATAACATTTTCAAATCGCCGGACTTAAATACTGAAATTTGAGGCGCAGGGAAACTGCATTTTATAATTTGCATGGGAGGCATGGTTCACGTGCATGATACGTTGATTACTTAATGACCGGTCACACCTGTATGGTCACATCTTTTAAAAAGAACATTGGTCTTGTTGAAATCAACATTTATATTCAAATTAACATTTTTGGTAAACAAACTATAATGCAATACACAGGAGGTGCTTAACTTTTTCTTTGTATATATGTACTACATTGTTCTCAATTTGCACAAAATCCTCCATATATTAGGAAATTTCTAACGAACGTTTTAAAGATAAGAATTTGTAAAAATCTGCCATAGATTCGGAATAGCAAGATTCGGAATCTGCCGATTTGAGTCCTACACATAAATTCCTAAACGCTCAAAAACTACAAATGGCCATGGCGTTGTACGTTTGTTTTCGACTAACGATTTTGAATACTGCTGTTGGCTCTATTGTAATGGTGTCGGTAAAAAAAATATTTAAGTATTACTTCAACTTCATCACTTCGTTTAATTTTCCCGACGGTATCACCAGCCTTATAGTCAGTAATTCGGTACAAGAAAAAAAAAACGGATACTGCATTTGCGTAATGGAAATTTGCTGTTATAAAACATTGAAATTATTTTAGAATAAGGAATATATATCCCTCATGCGAATCTCTGATTCATTGCCCGGCTTTTTATTTTGTCCTTCAATGCTTTATCGGATCATTTTTCAAAAAGGTTTTGATTTTCAAATACTTTTGACTCGATCATCAATTAAGAAACACTTATTGTTGAATAGCAGCGTATCAGTTATAAATAGCAATGGGGCGATACCTCCGCCGGTAGACTTTTAGTACACAAGGGTGTAACTAGCCAAGTAGCCAAGACTTTGATTCTAGCATGAAAATACGAATTAATTGATTAAATGAAATTGCTGAATATATTTCCTTATGCAAAGATATCAGTGCATATAATTTATATAAAGGCATTTTCAGATTTTTTTATTTTGAATACACCTTTTACAAATAATGCTATTGACTAAAAAAAAATGTAACAGCCGGTATATACTATTACAAAACAATCTATTGTACTAAAATCAATTTCTACTCTTGTCATTGGTAACACACGAAATGAAATATATCGCACTGTTTGCCTGGATGAATGGGTAGATTATTCATAGTAAAAGAATAACAGTAAAAGAAAAACGCAAAAAAGGTTGAAACCAATCACAATATTCTCAAAGAATAGAACTACTCGAAATCATGACGATAGGAATAAAGCTCAACAACTAGAAGACGTACAGTCAAGCAAAACGCAGACATAAAACAGAAATGAACAAATTCGCATCAGGTGTAATACCACCATAGATTTTACTCTATTAGACTTTGTTAAATTGCCAATTTTCAAAATTAATTGCACAGTTTAACTTTGTTTCAAATAAAGAAATACTTGGCAGGAGTAACTTTGTATCCTGGCTTGTACTATAGACAAAATTTCAAATAACATTTCATTGCATATATGAAAATAACCATAACTGAGGGTTAATCAATCAAATTGTCACCTTTTTTTGTCCTGTGTACAATTTGTAGTAACCATGTAACCTCATGTTCCCAAGATATTCTATAGAAACACCAAATGAAAAATACTACTGCTTTGAAACAACCTAGAAATATGTTTATGACTCACAATTTGTGTACTGCAATGACATGTAGGATAAATTTACCTACAACTGTCAAATTCAAGAGAATATCCTCTATTCGAACCCTTTTCGTATTCAATCGTATGTGACGTACTTTGCTTTGGTGGTATTACTAGTACATCTAAAGAAGTCTTTTTTTTTTTAATAAACTGAATGGGGCTTTTTTCCTTTGTACTACTGGTTATTTCAAGCATTACTGTCAAGTTTTGTCATAATCAGTTCAATAGGTTGAGAAATAATCTAGTATAATGTAAGCGATTCCAGCAAAATGTCTTTGAAAAATCCAAATCAAGCCGCAACATGACAGAATATAGTGTGGACCAATATGAAATAAAATATTTATTTATTTCATCTGCCTACAAACAGTTGAATATGATACACAAGATGACTATTACATGCAAAATAACTCTAATGAACCTTTTTGTCTTCATTTTAAGGTCCTATTTGGTTCATTTATACCTGTTGTTTCGGCAAAATTTCAATTTTGTAGGCCAAGAGATAAAAACTGTGGAGTAACGTTCTCTCATTAATGAAAGAAATGTGATAATAAATGAGTAATTGAAGTAATCAAGCTGAATGAACTATCCATATAAAAGTGTTCTGACTCCATGGCGGTTTCAGTCAGTTTTAACGTAAAATTTACACCGCGTTCCAGAGAGGGACATACAAAGCTTCCCTTTAAGTAAATAATTTATTGTTACTGATGCAAAATATTTGAATTTACTAACAACTGTATATTTATCAAAGTATTACTGAGGAAAATGTTTTCTATTATAGCAAAACATAAAAAATAAGAAGAAAAAGTCAGAAAAAAAGATCCATAAAAACACTGAGTACGGCTTGCTCTGTATACTAATACTCATGGTACAGTCTTATGTCAAGGCAATTAACATATGTTTTTGAGACTCAATCCACCCAGAATATTTAATTTCATAATATTTCACTTAAATTGCATGAAATTTTAACAAATGAGAGTACACTCAAGGTCAAAAGGGCATATGTAGCTTCCCATTTAGGTGTAATGCCACAATTGATTTCCCCTATTAGTCTTTATTGAATATGCACTTAAAAAAGGAGTTAATCTTTGTTTCAAAAAAAGACATACTTGGCAGGAGTAAAGTTTTATCCTGTCAAATACTATAGGCAATATTTCACATAACAATTCATTGTATATAAGAAAATAACCATAACTGAGGGTTAACCATTCAAATTGTCACCTTTTTTCCCTGTGTACAAGCTATTGTAACCTTATAACCTCAAGTTTCCAAAATATTCCATAGAAAGACCAAATAAAAACGTACTATGATCTGGTGGTACCTACAGTCATGAATAATCCTAGCAGTACTATTATATTAAATGCTTTCAAGATTGAGTACCTTATGTCTTTAGAAGAGTGATACTATGAATACAGTGACCAGTGAATATTTGAAAACAAACGATCAATTAGTTGGATCTTTCTAACAAAATGCAGATAAAAATACAGATAAAAATACAGATAAACACTCGGTAAAACAATGCGGCGTTTCTAGATTGAGATCTGCAGTAGAGACAATTTCAATAGGATCAAATTGTATTTACGAAATTTCATAAAAGGTAAAGTGATAACTGTTTTATTTCAAACGCTCAGCACACACAGACATATATGCATATATAGGCATAAGATGGTTCTAACTACATGTTAACAAACACTTCGACAAAATCTGCTGTTCTGCGACTCTGAAATAAAAATGATATGATATTAATATTTATAATGTACATACGATAAAAGTTATAATAATCATTACGTTGAAGATGTATCTTCAATTGTGAACAAAAAAAGATATGAGGTATACACAAAAGTTTTCAAAGATATGTCATTAAAAATATCAAATCGACAAAAACAAACGGTAAACAATTCGTTCAACAATAGACAAGTAGGTAAAACATATGTTATATAAAACAACAGAAAAAGATTTGTCAATTTGAATTCGGAGTTATTCAATTTTCGTTAAAAAGCTTCAAACGACAAATTAAAGTGTATCATATTATACATGGTCTGGACAGGTAAATTATTATATAGATCAGATTACTTGCCGCTTTACATCTCTTATCTTAATGTCTTATACAATTGATTTTGCTTAGTTCATCATGTTGATATGACGTATGATGGCAATTTTGTGCACAATAAAAATTTCCAGAAAAACCGTCATGAGAAATACACGAGACAAACAAAATAAGAAACCAGATACAGACGCAAATTGCATGTCAGTTTCACGTAAAAACCTTTGATTTAACACTATAACCATGTTCCTGATAGAAAATCATGCGAATATTTCCCATTGAACTGTAATGACAGAAATGCAATTGTAGAATTTTCATAAATATTTACCTGAAAATGAACATAATTTCACGTCCGATAAGCGCATTAAAATTATCTTCATGTGAATCGATTTTTAAAAATACATATCTGTGTCCATAAAAACAAACAAGGGCAAACCACATAGACCTGAAGGTAAACAACCAAAACTGTTTTCAGTAAGGTTTTCATCAGGAAACTTTAATTTCATCCCTTGTACAACTAAACACATAAACGAAAACTAAACCAAAATATGTGTCTTAATATCGAAAACGTATTTCTTCAAACTCTATGATAAGAAAGTTTAAAAACATATAAAATAGACGTCCTGACTGGTAACGTGATTTTAAGCTATTGTTCACTGAACCGTTAAGTAAACGAAAATGAAATGGGATTATCGCCTATTTACTTGACAAACTCTCACTTCTACGACAAAAGAAATGATTTCAGCTTCTCAATTGTGAACTTTCCATTTCTATGTAGCAACATTCCAGCAGCGCCTGCATACGAAGTATATATCTCCCAATTGATATGATATTCCCGGGCTTGTATTTCCTATCATGATTTCTTTGATAGAGGGTTGCTGCTCACAAGGAAGCTATTAAACCAAGAGATCCAAATGGTGAAGTTGAAATCATCCCTTCGTAAATTTTACGGACGCCGTCACGAGTTGGTTGACCGTTATGGAATAACCGTTTCACATATGATATCGGATATGTTCCTTACGTCGTAACTACAATCCACTTTCCTTTTCACCACGAATGTGACCTACCGTATTAGACTATTTATCGGGCTTGTAATAACATGAACAACACGACGGGTGCAACATGTGGAACAGGATCTGCTTACCCTTCCGGAGCACCTGAGATCACCCCCAGTTTTTGGTGGGGTTCGTGTTGCTTAGTCTTTAGTTTTCTTTGTTGTGTCTTGTGTACTATTATTTTTCTGTTTGTCTTTTTATTGTTTAGCCATGGCGTTGTCAGTTTTTTTTTTTTTCGATCTATGAGTTTGACTGTCCCTTTCGCCCCTCTTCTATATAACTGAACATTACAAATGCATTATTTGTATATTTTTAGGCGAGATATGAAGGTAAATGTAAAGTTATGTCGCAAATCCAGACATCTAAAAAAAAACAATATAAATTGGCAAACTGCTTAAAAAATATAAAACATTAATAGGATATTCTAACAATTTACAAATTTGGACATGCAGTTTACAAATGCATTTTGGGAATAAGGTGTGTTTAACGATGATTTTGTTCTGACGCCTATAAGGGACTTAAATAGAATGTTTTGTTAAATTTGTTACCAAATTAAGAATCATGACACTAACCCAGCATACAACTTACACTGCCTTAAACGCTAGTTGTTTGTGTGTTATTTATCATTCGGGAGCTCGGCATGGTTCCATTATCTTGATCTGAAAAGAATTGAAATAGGAAAATACCTCGAAAGAAAACAGTTTGAAGGTCAATTAGATAACAAAATTAAAAAGCATAGAAACCACAAATCACAACACACTGTGTACTATATCTGGCTTCGGCTTTGTATACCTGTTGGAAAGAAAGCCAAAGTGGCTATAAATCCTTAAAGGCAATTGTACACCAACAAGACAAATGTAATGTTATAAACTGGTTGTTTTCTGCTAATCTGCATGAGACACTTTAACATAGACAATAATTGATTGATGTGAATATTCAAAGTTTATTATCATAACGAGTTTTAATGTTTACATTCATCGAAACCACCGACAGGACATGTTGATATTAAGTATGATTGTTAACCGAAAACCAGATCAGTAACAATTGTACAATAATAACATTACATGTATGTTTCATTATAATACGTTATTTTGATTGGCTAACAGCAATCTCGCGTCTTTCTGAAATCAACCTTCATATCAAAATGAAATATAACATAAACGATGACACAAGCTTCCACAATAAAGTTCACATGTAAATGAAAGAAGAACTTGTTTCCATGATCCTATCAAATAAAATGTAATTATAAGTATTGAATATTTCTTTTGGTAATTTTATAGGGTTGTAAAAACGTTTACTGTGCGTTTAAAATGTACTTCTGTCAACGCTTTTACATCCCAATGAATTTACAAAAAGAAGCACTCAATTCTTAAACGTCAAAGTTTTCCAATTACTACATTTGCAACCTTGAGAAATATCATGTCATCTGCCTCATACCAACGTTGTTAATGTATTTCGCATAAACAATTCTGAATCAGTTTGTTATTGATTTCAATATAAGAAGATTTTAATTCAAAGAATACCTCAGCAGAATAGTACGTAGAATTGTTAAATCAGCATATCACATGTTCTTGCAGTCTGAATTGTGAATTGATTGATTATCACATTATCTGAGTTTCTCAACGAATGAATGAATTTTGATCCTGGCAAAGTTGAATCAAATTAACTTCTCTGCACATTGCCCTCTTGGTATCTTCTCTCTCTTAAAATAATTGTTTTGTTGCGTCGGGAGCCGACTGTCACATCCGTGGAGAAATTCTTTTTTACTTTTTCATCAGATTATATTTTGTGTTTTGTGTATCATGCCAGCAAAATTTAATCCATAAAAGTATTAATTTTACCCTTTACGATTGGATTGAAAATTTAGAAATATTTAAACATTCTTAAATAACTCCCTTTTTCATATATGAATTTATTTATATTATCTTCTTAATTAAGATTTAATTCACATTATTTGTCTAGATAATTTTAAAACATACCTTCTGAATCTTCGTTTTGCCTAGACTGGTCTTCTAAAAAAGCATTTCAATTAGAAATTAATAGAAATAAGAAGATGTGGTATGAGTGCCAATGAGACAACTCTCTATCGAAGTCACAATTTGTAAAAAGTAAAAAGTAAACCATTATAGGTCAAAGTATGTCATTCAGCACGGAGATTTGGCTCAAACCGAACAGAAATCTACAAAGGACATCAAAATGACTAGGGTAAAACAATTCAAACAGGAAAACCAACTGTCTCATCTATATAAAAAAACGAGAAACGACAAACACTTATGAACCACATCAACAAACGACAACCAATGAACAACAGGTTCCTGACTTAGGACAGGTTGAAGCAAATGCAGCGGGTTTAAAAGTTTTAACAGGCGTCCACCTACAGCCTAACCTGAAATAGTAGTATACCATGAAATTCTAGAAAGACACACTATAAAATATCAATGGAAATGGTTAAACTCAATCAAAAAGGAATAATAACAAAAACATACACTGAAAGAATCAGTTTGGTCTATGACACAATATAAATACAATATTAGATACAAGAAAAGGGGGAGATGTAAAACAATGTCAAAAATACAACTGTAACCTTGGACAAAATGGCGTTAAATAACATAACGTACAGAGGTAAATTTAAATGTAATAATTGGTTGTTAGGAGTACGGAAATATTTTTTACAAAATAAATAAATTTGTTGTTCATAGTACGAGAACAACATTTTTTAAATACATTTATTAAAATGTCATACAAGCTAATTGTCAAAAATAACAATAAAGTAACTAATCATTCTATGAGAAAACGTCAAGTGATGACTATTTTTTCATTTTAATACCTAACTGTTATATATCTCCCAATTGATACAATATTCCCGGCCTTGTATTTCCTATCATGATTTCCTTGATAGAGGGTTGATGCTCACAAGTAAGCTATTAGACCAAGGAGTTCTAAATGGTGAAATTGAAATCATCCCTTCGTAAGTTTAACGGACGCAATCACGAGTTGGTTAACCGTTATACAGATGCTATCGGATATGTTTCGTATGCCGTAACTACAACCCCGTTCCCATGTCACGAATGTGACCTTCCAAATTAGACTATTTACCGGGTTTGTAATAACATGAGCAACACGACGGGTGCCACATGTGGAGCAGGATCTGCTTACCCTTCCACGACACTTGAGATCACCGCAAGTTTTTGGTTGCGTTTGCGTTGTGTTGCTTAGTATTTAGTTTTCTATGTTGTATCTTGTGTACTTTTATTTGTCTGTTCGTCTTTTTCATTTTTAGCCATGGCGTTGTCAGTTTATTTTCGATCTATGAGTTTGAATCTCTCTGGTATCTTTCATCCATCTTTTACCCCTTATAAAAGACACTTGGGTTGTTTCTTCTTAGAAAAATGCACATGGATTCACAGGGGAAACATAAAACAGTCACAAAAGACACTGGTCTATGAAGGATGTTGGCAAACAACAAATTCTAAAACCTATCTTTGAACATCTTTGTCTGTAGCTTAAAAAAATAAGATTTTCAACAGATAGGATATTAAATATTTTCTCTGATTAAAATCCCCAAAACCAATTGTATGCCAATAGGACACAGGTAATAGATCAAACATTAAAAGACTCAACGGTCACGTTTTATACATATCTAGATTAAATGCATGAGTAGAATATCCTCAAATGTAAATGTCAACAAATAAACAAGGTTACTAGAAAATTTATGATAAACACTAAAATGGTCAAAGTATTTTTCTATTTTGTCACATGTGAAACATCATGAAACTGTTTATAATCTCACACAGATAACTAAGATAATTTAAAAACCAATTGTTAAGGAAACAATTCGTAATTCTAAGCTTATTTTTTGCTAATATGACAAACATATGGTTACAACATACTTTTGCTTGAAATAAGGGAAATAAGTTGCTACTTCTGGTTTACAAAATTTGAATTCCGGTATCATCTGACATACTTCACTCTGATCAAAAAATATATTGTTCTAGTTTTTTCAATGAAATCAATGTAACTAATGGCTACTTTAGGTTTGCAGGTGGATAAAAGGTCAGCTGATGTAGGACCTCAGTTAAAAGATACCCCAGGTAACCGGGGGAATTTGTCATCGATTAATTCGCACGAAAATATAGTTCCCTATTTTGATCGATCTAAATATCAAATTTTAAAGTGACTAAATACCAAATATGGTAACCTGACCATGTACCGTATTGCAATGGTGACCTGAGGTAATCTGACCATGTACAGTAATACAGTATTGACCTGAGGTAACCTGCAATTATATGTGTTTTGAAGAGCTGTCCTGTGGTCACATGACCATGTACAGTATTATAGTGGTGACCTAAGGTAACCTGAACATTTACAGTATTATATATATGACCTGGAAAAACTTTAAAATATTAGTGTTTTGAAAAGCGGACCAAGGGTAACATGGCTATGTACAGTAATGCAGAGGTGACCTGAGATAACCTGGAAATATTTTTGTTTTGTAAAGCTTATCTCAATTTTGTCCAGTCATCGATTTTGGTCAAAATTTGCAAAGGCTATTTCAACCCCCTAATCTGTATTATGTCATGTCAAATACAAGTGTATACTTCAGTGAATATGATATAGATTTTTAAATATCACATACTGTATCAATCCTCAATCAATGTTATCACTGGAACAAAGCTCTTGACATGATATAACATTGGTTAGAAGATTGATAACCTGTATAGTAAATAAGTCTTGCTCCTTTTGTCATTTATGCGGTTTTCTCAGTTATTTTTTGTTTCCTTGATCTTTAAATCGATTTATGATTCTTGAACATCGGTAAACTGTTGTATCCTAAATCAAGAGAGGAAACGCGCGTCTAAAATACAAATTTTATTACTGGTACTTTTAATGAGTCAATAATGAGCGGTTAAGGTAATATGTATTAAGAGATTAAAGTGAGCATGATATTAATAAGGGTTAATTTGATCAACATAGCTAGTTAAATGTCTGTGTGTCTTTTTGCGAGTATATATATATATAATGTTGTGAAGATAATTCAAAATTTGTTGACTAAGTTGAACGTATCTATCCCAGTGCACTATATTTAAAAGATAAAACAATTAATTCCGGAGCACCTGAGATCACCCAGGTTTTTGGTTGGGTTCGTGTTGCTTAGTCTTCGGTTTCCTATGTTGTATCTTGTGTACTATTATTTGTCTGTTTGTCTTTTTCTTTTTTAGCCATGGCGTTGTCAGTTTATTTTCGATCTATGAGTTTGACTGTCCCTCTGGTATCTTCGCCACTCTTTTAAGTCAACCTCATATCTTGACATACATCTAGACATTGAAAATATTTTCGACAAATAAAGTCGATTTAATTTTCCTTATTGTTATGTTCACAGTTCTATGTAGCAGCATTCCAGCATCACCTGCATACGGAGTATAATTATCCCAGTTGATAGATACTCCAGGGTGATTTCCTATCATGATTGTGGTGATAGAGGGTTGCTGATCAGAAGGAAGCCAATAGTTCTAAGTGATGAAGTTGATGACATTGCATCATTAATTTTAAGGACGCCATCACGAATCGTTTGACAGCAATGAAATATCAGTTTCACAGATAACGACAGATATGTTCCAAATGTCGAAACTATAATCTCTCCCTTTTCCCCGAATGTGAATTATTGATCGACTTGTCACAGGGTTTGTACTTATATGAGCAGCATGATGGATGCCACATGTGGAGCAGGATCTGTTTACACTCCCGGAACAACTGATATCACACCAAGTTTTTGATGGGGTTTATGATGCTTAGTCTTCAGTTTTCTATGTTGTAGTATGTGTTCTGTTGTATGTCTGTTGTTTTCTTCTTTTTATAGCCTTGGTGTTGTCAGTTTGTGTTAGAATGTCCGTTGGGATCTTTGAACTCTCCTCTAAGACATGAAACCAAAAGGCCCTCAGTGTCTATCATTTATATTGAGCAAGTTACAAAACATTTTCAAGCATATTAAATACAAAAAATAATTAATAACTCTCATGTGGGATCACTATATCCCTTCGGCCAAATTTAAACAAAACATCAAGAACATATAGCGAGCAATTAGCAAAAAAACAATTTGTCGGTTTTTTTCTTCTTCATTTTTTCATATTCACTTTTCGAAATCTTATACCAAAACTATAAGCCACATCTTGTAAGTAAGTAAGACATAAATGTAGTGGAACAAACAAAATACAAGAACAAATCTTATAGATCCTTACTTTCACTTTGTTATCAAAATGTCGGTTTCTCTTGAACAGGACTTGGAATGTCCAATTGATATATTCCGCTTTTATTTTGACATTTGGATGCATGAAATAAGATATATATATTGTGGAAGCCCATCCTTTAATACTGTTTTGAAATTCACAGTTTCCGAATCAGAAGTACTATTGGTAATTTCATTCTTTTCCCTATGTATAAAATTAATGCCAGGCATATCAGTTGAATTATAATTTCTGGTGCGTTTTTATCCAATTCCAACCTTAACATGCTTAATGTGTTTGCTTTTAAAGTAAATAACAAAAATACATTTGATTCTAAAATTGTAAATTGATGCAATTCAGTTTGTTTTAATGTCTGTCTGTTTTACATCTTGACATCACATATTTTAGGTATATAACAAATAATTTTATATTTTACCTAGTGTTATTTCTATACGTGATAGCTTTTTTTTATCTCTCATACCTACGCTTTAAGATCAGCATTAGATAAAATTTGTGTGATTGTATGTAGACGAATTAAAGAAAATTTAACATCAAACACACTGTTTTGTTATAAAAAGATGAATTAGCTATAATGTTAGGAGTGTTTGATAACTCTACTAGAATATATTTGTCTAAAATTACCTTGATTCATCAATAAAATACTGCAGCAAAGACCCACAATTGCACCATACAAAAGAAAAAATTGTGCACCTACAAAATGAGATATGTTTTTATTTATATTCTAAGAGTTTGTTCTTTTTGTAATTTTATAAATCGAAAATTCTGGACCAAGCATCAGAAACAAATAATGATGAGGACCTTTAACTAGTATAAGGAAAATATGTATCAACATGCCAAAAGTGATCTCAGATCAATAGCCACTATTGCATTGCTTGTCACATCAATATTATAATATTCAATGACGTCATTCTTAGTATGGAGATATTAAAAAATGTCCACCCTGATAAGGGCAATTTCCTCGAGGGGAATACCACATAATAGGATTGATCGGGTTGTTGTCTCTTTGACACATTCCCCATTTCCATTCTCAATTTTACCTATTGACTGATTATGAGAGTAATAGCAAGTTTGTCGTCCCTGAGACACCAATTCTTCCTCGAGGCGACAAGAACATGCTATTACACTAATAACTAGTCATTAAGTGTTTTATTGTACCGAACAAAACAATTTTCAAAAATTTCGATATGCATACACCACTAGGAAAAATTTAGTCACATAAACATGCACAAGATGAACTATCAGGGTTGCTTTTGTCCGTGTTGTAGTAATCAATAGTTTGAAGACAAAGATTGCTTTTGTAAACATTCCCGTGTATATAATAAATACAAGCTACCGTACACCAAAGCAATCCCAGATTATGAAGACGCCGTGCCGACAGACCCACACAATAAATTTGCTTTAGTTCAATTTGTGGCATATATTTTCTTTTTTCTTTTTTTTTTAAATGCTTCTGTAAGTAATATAATAATTTGAAATTATGAGGACAGACACATACATATTATACCGATTTCAATATTTCAGAGTTTAACGTTGCCAAGCGCACAAACAAAATGGTCAATGATATCATAGTTGTCCATTAAACAATTAGAATTAAAAAGTACGGGAAATATGTTTCGTCCCCGAGGTTATCACCAGCCCAGTAGTCAAAACTTCAGTGTTAACATAAATATCAATTACATGGTCATTTTTATAAACTGTTTGCAAAAGTTATGAATTATTCGAAATACTATTTTTCTTATCCCAGGCATAGATAACCTAAGCACAACTTTTTGGAATTTTGGGTCATCAATGCTCGTCAACTTTGTACTTGTTTGGCTTTTTAACTATTTTGATCTGAGTGATTTAACACTGACACACTAAGTCCGAATGGAAACACTGGGTCGATGCCACTGCTGGTGGACGTTTCGTCCCCGAGGGTATCACCAGCCCAGTAGTCAGCAATTCGGTGTTGACATAAATATCAATTATGTTTTAATTTTTATAAATTTCCTGTTTACAAAATTTTAAATATTTCGAAAAACTAAGGTTTTCTTATCCCAGGCATCGATTACCTTAGCCGTATTTGGAACAACGTTTTGGAATTTTGAATCCTCAGTGCTCTTCAACTTTGTACTTGTTTGGCTTTATTACTATTTTGATATGAGCGTCACTGATGAGTCTTATCTAGACGAAACGCGCGTCTGGTGTATTAAATTATAAGCCTGGTACCTTTAATTACTAATTAACCGGGGTAATAGTCTAAAACTATTGACTGGCAAAAAGTCTGTATAATGAAATAGCACAAATATTTCATTCTTTTTTATATAGAAAAAACATACTGAGGTATACTAATTTTGAGTAGTATTCATGGTACTTAAAAATATTCAAAAAGTTTACAACACTAACAAGTGATATAGAATTTCAGTTTTGAATTTGTAAATGAAATGCACACTTCTAGTGGAAAAAAAGGTAGAGATGCCAAGTTTTCTATTGGTTTAAAAATATTGTCAAACAAGTTTGACGGATTTGAAATGTTCACTAAACAATAACATGTGATTCAAGCTTTACCATATTTTCTACAACAGAAGGAATAACAACACTAACAACTTCAAATCTTTTTTTCGAGGCTTCGAAACGCGATACAGCAGCAGTCTTCAGAGGGCTAACACTGGAAGCGGCCATATTTCAGTTTTTAAAACAGGCTAGGAGAACGAATTGGACAAAAACCCATATTGTCTCTGAGAAGCAGCATTCAGAAAGATGGTATCATAATGGTACAAAATGTCTGAATTGGTTATCATCCCTTTACTTAGATATTCGATCAAGATTTTGAAATCATCAAAATTAAGGAATATGTCTCTCTAATGCAAGACCCTGATTCCTTGACCGGATTTGGCTATACTGTTGCTCCATTTTTAATTGATTATTTCTTCAATGATTGTATAAGGTATACATTTTAAACATGTCGACATCGAGCATCACCGAAGAGACATTAATCGTCGAAATGAGTATTAGGTTCAGTAAAATCGATACCGTTGAATCAAACAAACGGTAGAATCAAATTGAAATAAAATTAGGTTAATAATTTAGGATGGTAAACAGAAATACAGCATGGCATATTTTCGAACAGTCTACGAGATGTGAAATGGAAAGAAACATACAGGGAACAAACATATTGCTATATCTATTTGTCGCAGGGTTAAAAACACATTACTTAAATTAGAGAACAAACAAATTCATATTTCAGGCACCTTATGATCTGTTAAATATCTATGAAACTTTAACAAATTAGTGGATTTTACACGTTTTAGGTGATGTGTTTCCCTCGGTTTTAGTGTGTAACCCGGATTTGTTTTTTCTCAATCGACTTATGACTTTCGAAAAGCGGTATACTACTGTTGCATTTATTAATGAAGTTATGAGAACTTGTTGAAATTGGAAATCAATCTCAGACCTAGTAATATAAACATTCTGAATTGGACATAAAATCTTCTAAAGCAATGGCAACTATTGGATTTATCAACCTACGAACAAAGAACAAATCATTCAAACAATAACTTAGTACTCATGTATTTGTATTTTGTTATATAAAAGGTGTTACCTTCACATTTTTCTTCTTCGTTGAGTCCAACAACTACTGGTAATAAAAACAATGCGATGCTTAATATGAATGCGATGACGTAATTCCCTGCTGCAAAAGAAAATGAAGGAAAAATTATCCGTTTTTATTTCTAAACAAAATCGAAACTGGAATATTTGTAATGGTAGATTTTGCTACTATAAAAGAAGGTTTAATCCATAATTCTATACATAAGAAAATGCCTGTACCATGGTAAAAATATGAAAGTTGTTTTCCATTCGTTTGATATGTTTGAGCTTTTGTTTGGCCATTTGACTTTTTTTCCTAGGAGTTCAGAATATTTGTTTTTTACCTTTTAAACACAAAGGCTGAATAATTTATTAATCAACTGATACACGTAACGTGCGTCATAAATGGTTCTTGACCTGAAAAATCAGCATAATTATTGAATACAAAGAGAACATGGATTTAATTAGCGCACAGGTTCATTTTCAAGTAAAACCGATGCATTGCTTGTAGTTATAACAAAACTAGTTATTACCAAACTGTGCACTTTTGACAATACCTGAATTCGGACAGCATTTACAGAGGTCTTCATGGCCACAACAAATTCCTGCTACAATAAATCCAACAATGGATGACATTTGTTTTTCTGTAAAATAAAATATCTGTATGGTTCATTTTTATGGTGACGATTTCAATTATATTATATATATACCAGCCTTGTTCAGATCATCGGTACTGAAGAATATCTATTATAGTGCTGTTTAAAACAAATCGGTATATTCAGTTCAGATTTACAATGTAATGCTTATTTATAATGGATTGCATAGTATAACAATATGCCTATTCTATGGGAACTAAAACTGGTTGTTTTCGAAATTCAAATCAAAGTCCTTTTACCAACATTAAAAGTTAAAAAAAAAAAGAACAACAAAAAAGACCAATCAAATTACAAATAATATTTTCACATTTCAGAATTTGTCAAAGAATAAAATCTTTGAATAATTTCAAAAATACCGATAAAACATTTAAATCTTTGAATAAATACCTATAACATAAGAATATTGGATAAAAACACAGTAAAAAAAGTGATTATGATAGTAAATATGTTTATCAAAATACGATTTGCTTAGAAATCTGAAAGATACAATGGCCATTATATAGATTTTCCACACTTTTGCCTCTTGTACGAATTTAAGTATGGAGAGTGGTCATATTGTAATACAAAAACTCAAAGAATGGTCATATTGTTATATCAAACATCATAACAGATCGACCATTTGCACAGAGCCATAAGCTGAGTTCATGTATTTCTAGTGACTTTATCTTGGGTTTTATTTTCGAATGCGACCGATTTATAATGTCGCGTTGCAAGTAGCTTTAATGAAACTTACTCTTTCTATGGTAAGACTTGGAACGAGAGTCTGAAATAAATAAGCAAATAAGTCATTGGGATATAAAGAGTATTTTCAGAAATTAATTATTTTGCAATGTAATTGTTTATCATATGCATTAAAGTAATACAAGTAAATTGTATGCGTAAATCAATCAATAGAAATTGTGTTGTTTTTGCCACCCATGATGATATCGGAAGCAGCATTGATTTCAAACGATTCATTGAACCGCTTATCTGATTTATGTCCCATCAACGATTTTGGTCAAAATTTGCAAAGGATTTTTCAACCCCTTATCTGTATTACGTCATGTCCAATACAAGTGTATAATAAAGTGAATACATGTATGATATAGATTTTTAAATATCACATACTGTATCAATCCTCAAGCAATCACTTGAACATATCACTTGACATGATATAATATTGGTCAGAAGATTGATAACCTGTCAAGTAACCAGTCTTGCTCCTTTTGTCATTCATGCGGTTGTATCAGTTATTTTTTGTTTCCTTGGTTTCCTAATCGATTTGTGATTCTTTAAAATCTGTAAATATAAATTATTACATTGATACCAGTGGATTATCGGATTTATCCAATCATGATAGTTAAATTATCGGCGAGGACTTTAAAATTTATGATTTAACTATCGAGATTGGACAAATCCGATAATCCACGAGTAACAATGTAAGAATCTGTATCTCTAATGATTAAAAAAAATCATATTTGTTAAAAGAAAATCCCCTTCGAGTGCGTTCCACATTCACAAAGTTGTCAATTTCATTAACACCTGTTAGTATATTTAGATTCATTCAGTTAGCTGATTAAGGTTATGACCTTAAACTTTTCCAATCATCTTTTGAGATCACCGGCACTCACACGTTGATTAAATTTTTTTAAACAGAAAGGTATAAATTGTCAAAAAATTAGAGAAACTGTTGTATCCTAAATCAAGGGAGGAAACGCGTGTCTAAAATACAAAGTTTATCACTAGTACCTTTACTGAGTCAATAATGAGGGGTTAAGGTAACATGTATTAAGTGAGCATGACATTAAAACGGGTTACTTTGATCAACATAGTTAGTTATGTGTTTGTGTGTCTTTTTGCGAGTGCATATTATTATCTTCTACTAAAAACCTGTAATAAAATAAGTAAAGTAAGTTGGTGTAAACACCCCTAATTCCTACATTCTTTTTCAAATTGTCTTTTAGTACTAATCAAAACGTTTACCAACAAATTATGTGCAGAAAACATGCATATTATATAATGAATAAGTTGACCGATTATGAACTAAAATTGTGAACTAGAAGTAAATCTATTTGACGGCATGTGATTTTACTGGAAATAACTTGGTTTGCACATGACCACGACGGAAAGATTTACACGAAAAACAAGATTCCATCAGAACACTAATCATATTGTGAAAAGTAAACAAAGCGATAACACGTACAAGGATTGTAAGTTTAGCTGAAATTAGGTAGCTGAAAAAAGTAATCAATAATAAATTATTTGCCTATACAGTTACTAGTTGCTCCATATTTGATTCAAGAGTCCAACACTGTAGTGCTTTATTAATGGCAGAGAATTTAACAGTACATTTACTGCAGAATTATATTCTGCTTTGATGTAAAATGTAATAATTCTTTACCATGTACATACATCATAATAACATTTAAACCTTTTCCCGCTAAAAGTATAATTTTACTATGTTGTGATATTGCACGGCCAGTACTGGATTATTCTTTCTTTTTCTTTGATAATCGTGTCACTTAATGTTGAGGTGTTTGTTTGATAATATGTGATCTGTTCTTTGCCATTTCATCCGTTTTCTGTTTAGTTTGTTTAGTTTGGTCAGATTGTCTGTCGTTAACTTCTTCTATTTAAGCTTTTGATTGCCCCTCGATATATTTCAGTTGAACGGCAAACGCCTGAATCTGACAGATAGAGGTCAATTTGTCGACAAAAAAAGTACCCGTATGTAAAATGTTTACGCCCACAGACAGCGCCACCTATAATTTTTTCTACGGCGTCTTTGAGAACGATGTTCCGTTCTATAGTAAATTAAAACATTAAATTAACTAAAACATAGAAAAGTAAGTGTATAAAACTAATTAAAAGATATATTTGCACATGACTGGTTATGCATGATACGCTGGCAATGTGCACAATGTCCTTTAATCCAAGATTCAAAATTAGTTTGTTTCCTATGTCAAAATGGCGGATTCCAATGTTTACATTTTTCCATCGATTTGAGAGCTGACACAAATTCGTATCCAATCATTAATTTGCATATTATGTACTGTGTAGGGTAGCTTATCCAATGGGATTTACTGTTATAAAGTGGCTATACGTTACCAGCCATCGTTACAACAGTGCCATGTGTTTTGTGTGTATAGCTCAGGAATGATGTGTATTCAATATTTACGGTAAATAATCAATGTAATGTTCATTATATTTCCATGCATACACAAGTCATAACAGCAAATGCATTTTTTATAGAACTTACTAGGTAAACAGACATGTTTAACTGTCTGCTTTAGCAAAAATTCGTGTAAATAAACCCGATGGGTCGTTTTGAATATTCAAGCACAGCAGACAAACACGTGGTAGATTATTGATGTTTGTTTACCTAAATTGCACGCTGTTGTTACTAAATACTTAGAAATAACCATTATCGTGTTATTATTGTTTAACAGCAGATAAAATTAATTTTACAATTGCATTTAACTACTTTCAAGAGTTATATAATACACCTTGCCTAAGAAATAGGTCTAGCTAGGTCCATGGACCTCCTTTACTAGGTCCTTAAAAAAAGAGGCTGTAATAATGTACATGATGTAAATTACCATATTTACATTCCAGCATTTTTTTGCATTTGATATATTTCATATATATGTACATGTATGTACATAGAGAACAAAAGAGTAAATGAACATACATGGGTTTAATTCCCACCCTAGGTATTAATTTTAATACTCATTAGAGGTTGGAGCAAATAGGGCAGATTGCAATCGACCATAATGTAGTGTCTAAAAATGCTGATTGATGTGGCCAAGTCCTCAACAACCTTTTTTCTAAGTATACAGCAGCTCCTTTAAGGATTAGCAAGGGAACACTTTACATATAGTCCAGTGGCTAAGTCCTGTCTTTTTTGTCTCTATTATTTCCTTATTTATATTATTATATTTCTTATATTCTCTTGTACATGTAGTAAGCTAAAAGCTATCATTACTCTTTTTCCTCATCTGCCTGATAACAATGAAATGTATTCATTGTTGATGTCTGTAAAGTGACTTATAATTTAACTGCTAACAGACATTTGGACTCTGGTGGATAGTTTCTATACTGTTATCTCATTGGCAATCATACCACATCTCTTTATTTTAGTACAGGTTAAGTATTTAAAGTAAGTGACTAACAAACATTAAATCATTTGAAAGAAAAATTCTGCAATGATTTCAGTTAACATATATCAACAATAAAATTTGGTTGTATAAATTGTGTCATTATGTTTATAATGACCACTGTAATTGTGAACTGCCATGACTGTCTTGTACAAAATATATTTGAATAAGTTCCCTAATGAATAGTATATAGATGTTTAAAAAAACAAATGTATGTACTAGTTCCAGATCTATCAATTCAAAAATAATTGATGATTTTTTTAATTAATTGAATAATAACAACTTATTGCAATAATCATGATAATCATGATATTAAAATACAAACTAGCATTCTTATATGTGATACATATATAACTTAATGCAGCTTATTCTGAAATTGTAAGGTATGTCATAAAAAAGAGATTTTTTGTAAAAGTTACCAAAATTGTCTGTATTTCAACCACATTTAGGCCTAGGAACCTTAAATTTTTAAGTGTAGAGGTTGACAAGTCATGACCTTAAATTCAGATATTATCATGAGGTTTTTATTAAAGTAAATAATGCGATTAAATTGATTATCTCAATAAAAAGAACTCTCATTCTGATTTGATACTATGAGATTTTTTCTGATATCAGAAAAATAAATATCTCATTGTTGTCCATTCTTCAAAAAATTTCTGAACATACTGTACATGTATTTAAGTCAGCTTTGTTTTTGTCTGAGACTACTATAACATGGGAAGTGACCAATCTCTATGTTAATTGTTATAGTAGTCTCAGGTTTTTGTTTTGTAGTTCAATTGACTATGCATTTTAGAGCAGTTAAATATGAATTTGGATTAAATTTGAAGTTGATTCAGTATATTTTATGACATAATAACACTCTTTTATTTAAACAAAGCATTTTCAGACTTTATTTACAGACCAGCTTAGCTAATCATTCATTATTCAATCAATAATTTAATTAAAAGACTCAACAGTTGTTTGTAGGACTTATGAATTCAAATATAAGGGAAAAAAATCAAAACTTGAAGTAATACATGCAATAGGAATTATGAGAACTGCATGATATCAGATTGCAATACAGCTTTTTTTTCAGTTTTCTTTGTGTTGATTATAATGTTTTAAATCCCTTTCTGGCTTTTTGGATGTTCAGATTTTTTCTCTTGATTAAGAGCGAGCAACGGAACTTGTACATCTTATATAGTTTCTTATCTCGGGGTGGATCAAGCAAATTTTCAAAGAGGAGGGGGGCATGTATTGTCTACATTTTCTTTTTTTCCATATTGTAATTTAATGTAATGCAAAGTTAAATTCTATTGTAACACAAGTTCTGCTGACAAATGGCTGATAAACCCCTCTTGTATGTAATTATTTGGCATGAAATGAAATATGTTTTTTCTGTATATGGAAATTAGGAATAATCCACCCTCTCTTTATAAAAGACCTGGATCTGCTTAAAAGTTCTTGCTTTTCTCAGAATTTTCCATTGTTACATCAGGAATAAAGGCTACCAATAATCATGCTTGACAATCATTGAGGTCACACATAAAGAACCCATCTCTTTGCAGATCATAGTAGAAAAACAAAGATACAATGTAGTTGGTAACATAAATGTATTTAAAAATATCAAGAGAAACATTCCCATACAGAATCTCTGTCAATAAGTTATTTTTCCACTCTTAACAGGGAAATCTTAAATATGTAAATTGATCGGCAAGCCTCACATCTTGAAAAATAAAATGTCTGTAGGAAAGAACTATTGTTTCACAATTGATGCTGTGTTAGAATTTATAATATCACTCTTTTTTCTCCATATGATCAGCATAAAAAGTGACAAGTTCTTCAGTCTAAATAACTTTGTTAAATCTCATTTCTGATGGAACATTTTCAGTGCACCAGATTAACAACTTTCTATGTTAGATACTTATTTAAATATAAAAATTCAAGTCTAATTTTAGAGTGAAATTTTAATATATTTAAACAAACTGTTCTAAACAACCAACATGTACAAACACTGAGTTTATTTTCATATCCTTTCTTAGAATATTGATACAAAGAAAGTAAAACAAAGACTTGTATCATTCCATCTACCAAAAGGGTGTTTGAGAATATACAAATAAGTCCAAGTTTCAGAGAAAAGTCAGTTATCTATAATTTTCTTCTTTGGAAGTTTTCAAAAACCTGTTTTAGGGTACTTGAAAAAATGCCATATTCAAACATTCCATGACTATTTTAATGTTACAAGAGTAGAGGAACATAAAATATTGAATGGTTATTCAAGAAAGTGTCGAAATATAACTACAATCATTAATTTTACTCGAATTTACTGTTGTGAACTTGCAGTTTCCTACGACGCGTGTACGGAGTTATCTCCCGTTGATCTCCGCTTCGCCACGAATAAGCTGACACAATTGCGTATCCGGGGAATTTATGATCTATAATTAATATATAAGATGCAGAAAATGGTTTTACTTCATATTTTATACCCCTCCATACGTTACCAAACCCATTTAAGAAATGATTTGGGATTTTCCGTAGACCTACGCAAATTTTCCAAAAAAAAATTCAACTTCCATCGTTGTTTTAGAATACTTTTATAACACCTTTCATAAATAAGTATACATAATAATGAAGCTTATTCACTCAAGATTTGGACCCTACAAGTTTTATTTATGTACGAGTTACAATTAGACGATACGAGGTAAAAAACCAAGAGGTGTACACGTTCACAAGAAAACGGTAAACTCTGACCTTTTATCACGTGACCAATGTCTTGAACTTAGACGCCATTAAAGCGTTTGCCGTTCAACTGATTTTCTCTTTCATCTTAATCGAATTTTCATAAAAGCTGTTTGTGTGTGCCTGTCCCAAGTCAAAAGCCTGTAATTCAGTGTTTGTCGCTTGTTTATGTGTTACATATTTGTTTGTCTTTAACTTTTTGTACATAAATTAAAACATACGTTTTCTCGTTTGAATTGTTTTACATTGTCATTCGAGGCCTTTTATAGCTGACTATGCGGTTTGGGCTTTGCTCATTGTTGAAGGCCGTACGATGACCTATAGTTGTTAATTTCTGCGTCATTTGGTCTCTTGTGGAGAGTTGTCTCATTGGCAATCATACCATATCTTCTTTTATATAATTAAGATTAGACATAAATGTTATTTTAGACATTGATTGTTGCATAGCATACCTGAGTTTTTTATGCAGAATGTCAAAGCGAATATCAGCAAACGAATCAACAAACAAGTACACGCAAATCCAAATATACACCATAGCATCATCAGTGTCCAACAAGCAATGCTAGATTGAGTATCTAAACAGTAAATTGATTCAGCAATTATTTGATAGAAATTGGTACTGAAAAATCAAATTTATTTCATTTACTTTGTTGCTATTCAGGAATTTTGATTCAAAGCTAAATATAAATGTGAGAGATGAAACCTTTTTGTTGAATATTCATTGAAAATTGTCCTGCCACATTAGAAAACTTTGGGATAACAACACCTAAAGGCCCAAACATTTACAATTACAATATTCAATTTCAATACGACATTTTAAATAAGAAATTTTTGGAACCCTTTAATCACCATCAAGTTTGTGTAGCAACACATTTAGGGAGTTGTGTGCATGATATTAGTGGCATAAATGAATATAACGTTGTCGGTTTGATGTTCTTCTAAATAATCCTATAACGTGTTTTAATAACCGATGCGAGAACTTTCCGAAATGACAAATACCACCTATGGTAGAGGGGAAATTGATTATACTTTGCATTTCAGAATGGAAAATTGTAGAATATCATGTCCAGATTGTTCTTATTGAAAAAAAACTGATAAAATAAGAAACAGAATATTTTTGGATCGCTTCAGACCAATTTCATAATAGCTTTATACAGAAAGACCAAAGAAATCTTATTCGGAAATAAAACCAAAAGTTTTCCTATATTGTACGTCCAATGATACGTGCTCAAATGGTCAACATTGGCCATAACAATCCGAGAAAATATTAGTTTAGAAGATACTTGAAACATTTGTATAAACATATTCAAAAATTATAATTTTGGCTCAAGAGAGGTTCTGTTATCAAGATTAAATAAAAAATCATTTAAAACACATAGCAACACGTTTAACTTTTAGAGCTGCTGTGGTTCTTTTTTTACAAACGGGTGAAGTACAAATGGTAGGTTTATCTTAGTTAGCATTAATTAAGATGGTAAAAACCGGGTTTCAGATATGATTTGATATGCTTCTCATTTTTATACATCCTATTCTTTCAAATACGCTGGTTTGTGTGTTCCGAATGACAGATAGTCAAGAAAGCTCGTCAGACGCACCAGATATTAAAGAGATATTTTCACTTATTGCTTTCAACGGTAAATTGAGATTTTACTTACCAGTAACCGCACTTAAATCGATATCTTGGAGGGTTACTTCGGTTATAGATTTCCCGTTATTATGACCGTATTGGCATGTCCATAATCCATTAAGTTGCATTTTTAAAGGAATTTTGAAAACAATTTCATCCAGAGTATCGGAAATATTGGTCTTCTCTATGACAGATTGATTCAATCTCGATTGACATGGTACATGAGGAACGCAATATCCCAGCTCTTTATCAAATGGATCAATAAATGCGACCGGAAAATGTAAGGCATATTTTACTTCAACTTTACATATCAATACAAGACGTGAGTTCTGTGTTTTCCAAGTAAGACAAACATGAGCTGAGCACGATTTTGCATCTAAAAAACAAATAATGCACAAAACTAAGGGTTGATAAATTTCACATATGTCATGAATGTAATCACAAAAATAACGGACCGTATAATAAATCCCATTAATCTCCAACATCGTCATACGGTGGATAGTTGTCTCATTGGCAATTATACTAATACCACATCGTATCTTCTATACTACTAAAGTGAGAGACTGGTTTAATATTGAGCCTCAACTCCTCTAAAACCATACAAAGTCGGAAATATTTGTTATACGACATATACATTTAGTGTTTTATGCTTCCTAAATTTGTCTTTAAAACAATCTTTTTTCCACAGAAAACTCCAATTAAGAAAATATCCAAATTCAGAGATAGTTATCGATCCGTGTCTTTAAAGCTTTCGCGCATGATCAGTCGACATACTGCCTGCAAAATCTATCATACTAAAATAACGAAGTCATAAACGTCGTCATTATACAGGGATAAATACTACTAAATGCAATCTATGTCACATGAATTTTTTGGCTGTAGTTAGAAAACCAGGATGGGTTGAAACAAAAGAGTTTGATAGCCGAGAAAACTATGCATCTTATAATCAGCACAACTTTATCAGATGACAATACAAATATTAAAAATCAAGGCTCAAATACATTAATTTAGTCACGGATCCGCGATGTCGCGGGTGTTTACTAGTTATAAAAAAAAGTGGAATAAGTAATTCATCAGTTTTAAACTTACGTTCACTGGACACCAACTAACTATCGCGAAAAAGAAAAATAAATAGAATATATATCGTCGCGAATATGTGAAAATCATATCTTTTCTTATTTAACTTACTGATGCCATATTTTGGAATTTCTGTGACCTAAATGGTTCGCGAAAATTAATATTTTTATTTATAGTATAGTAACTACACTAATGCGAAATTAACTCACCCTGAAGATGTATAGAGAGGGCGAAATGCGAAATAACGAATCAACGAAAACAAGTTAATAAACAGTAATTTATTTTAAAGAAGACTCTTGTTATGAATATTACGAAGATAAAACTGGAACTTAATAAATGGTTTGCGTCTAAAGCACATTATTTGATTAACCGTCATCAGGTACGCCCAAATAAAAACTTTTGAATTTATCGGATTTATAAATACATTAACATGTGAGAAGTTAGAGCAAATGAACCTACATGTAAAACGAATAGCAACATTGACCAAACGTACGTCAACATTGCATAAAATAGATGGATCTTAGATTGCAACATTGACCAAACGTCAACAGTGCATAAAATAGATGGATCTTAGATTGCAATTAGTTATCAAAGGTACCAGGATTATAATTTGATACGCCAGACGCGCGTTTCGTCTACATAAGACTCATCGGTGACGTTCAGATCAAAATAGTTATAAAGCCAACCAAATACAAAATTGAAGAGCATTGAGGACATGACCAAACGTCAACAGTCCATAAAATAGATGGATATTAGATTGCAACATTTACCAAACGTCAACAGTGCATACAATAAATGGATCTTAAATTGCAACATTGACCAAAAGTCAACATGGCATACGATAGTTACATTACAATATCTCAATTCATCAACAAAAAATATAAATGAATGAATATAGTTTTTTTTTAATGCGGATAAAATCAAACTTTTGTGTTTCTTAGTTCTGAGGTTAGGATTTTTCTTTGCTCGATTGCAAAAAAAATCTGTCCTGCGTGTCTAACGTATCGATTTTTATAATACTACACAAACAATAAGTCTTTGTTCAACTAATGTGTTGAGAAAAAAGAAGCGCAAGAGATTTCCGTTCGTTGATAACCGAAAAGTATTATTTGAAAATGGCTTTGGGCAGGGTTTGTCCTTTTCTGACATACCCCTTTCCTTGCTTTGAACATTGGTTTTGCATGATATCGTTAAAAATATTTGCATTTGATATCAAACATTTATGGTACTTTGGAAGCTGACCACCGTTTATTGTAAAAGTTATTTCCACTAACACTGTTTTTGTCTTGTGTGCTTATCTCCTATGCAACAGTTAAAGATTATTTTTAAATTTTGCTTCTTACATACTTAGGATCTTATGAATAATTTTGACCGAAGTGTTCCGAGACTCCGTATGACAGTTATTTTCCCTTCAATATTTGTACTTAGTGTATTTATATGTATTTGGTACATGTTAACCATAAGTGTTACGGTCTAATGAACAGAGGTCTTTGGTCTATTTAAATGAAAAAAATTAGTTCAAGGTCAAAGGTAAATTTAACATTTTAGACTTTGACATTTGCTATAGATTCATATTTATACAAAATCATGATAAAGTTATTGGGTATTTTGCATCAGGTTGGTAGATTTATGACCTTGAAAATGTCAACAGGAAATGACCTTTTGTAACCCAGAAGTAGCAACTGTTCTGCTTTAATTAAAGCCACAGTATAATTAACTGTATATTTTTGTAAAATTTGCAATAAACATTACGTTTTCACAATCAGTGTGTGATAAGCTAATAACATGTTTAAGACCGGACATACTATTTTTAATCCAAAATTTCTTTTCTGGAATGAATTTGGTTGGAAAAACAATTAATTGTTCTCTGAACAACTGCTTTTTAATTATTACACAATTTGATTAATGTGAAATCATATCTGTACTATTGAACAGCGGTATACTAAAGTTGCCTTTATCTACACTTCAACATGTTAAATGTAAAAAAAACATTGGACTTCAGATCGCTTGGTTAAGTAAGATACATTAAATGTAAACGAACTGCATTCAAAACACTCATACCAAGTCAAGAATGATGACAGTTTGTTTTCCATTCGTTTGATGTGTTTTCGTGATTGATTTCGCCATGTAATTAAGGACTTTCTGTTTTGAATTTTCCTTGTAGTTAGTTTGTTGTTTTCCTATTTTACTTTTCATTACTATATCAATTTCGAGTGTCAAGTCATATATAGAATATTTATATTAGACATGTTAGAGATCATCACTGGATCTCATCATTATAGAGAGGAATGCTGTTTGATATAGGCAAACAAATCGGACTACAGAACAATTTCAATAATCAAACATACCACATTAGAAAAAATGAAAAAGTAATCATATCAACATTATTTAAATTTCGTTCTTTTTTTGCATATTTAGAAGCGGCATAAAAATACAAAGATTAGCAATCATTAATGAAAGTGAAATAGCGAAATGATAATTCGCTTTAAGCAGCAAGTATGGTTCAATTTTATCAAAATAAGCTATGAAACATTGATGATAAATTATTCACTTGCAAGTGAATAATTCGACCTCATTCAATTCATATTCATGTAAACTTTTATTTAACCCCTTAGCTAGAAACGGAAAACGAATGCATAGTGTGTGTTGAGTCATTTAAAGGAAAATAATGTCAATATCAAAAGTGAAACAAAGGTACATCATTTGATTGACATATTCGATCTACAAAAAAATCGTTCTTATATAGGTAAAAATGATGATTAACATTTTTTTTTTATCTATAATATGAAATTTTACAGACCGAGAAAAATCCAATTGCATGAGTTTCGATATCTATTTATATCTATATTTATGTTTATAACGCTTATATGACAGTCAGAGGTCTAGACTTAAATACACACGAAACGATGCTATATTTTATTGAACCCGTGCCCTGTAAATTGTTTATTTTCGACTTTTATAATTTGGATAAATGTTTTACATTGTTACAAATCAAATATGAGAATTTAAGTCAAATTGGTGAAGATGAACTCTACAGCTAGTGCCCCTTTAAATTACGTTTATTGTGTCGAACAAATAAGTATATATCAAAACATGACCGCTGGAATTTAAATTGAATGACGAGTTTATCTGACTACACACCTGTTATTAAATTTCATGTCATTGAACACTGTTTTGCTATATGATATTCTTTTCCCGCGAGTGTTTACTTAACATTTTCTTTTGATCACCATAACAAATAATTAGCGGCACATTAGTATAGACAATGACAAATCTTTTAAAAGATCTTATCATTAACCGTAATTATGCATGAATGATCTTGGTTATTCATGAAGTGAAGACAAATGTGCAACTTTAAACTACTAAATCTGCGTCTTTAATCAAATGTATTCTTTTGCAGCAAAGGATCGAAATGAAATAAAATTAGAATAGTCTGAGAAATTGTTTATGTATGTTAAGTGTGGGTTGTCTTTTCTTCCAACAAGCCTTTTGAACAATGTAAACAAAAACATTCTTCGTTTTTCGTCCTTTTTTCTGGACAAATTAGCATGAAACTGCAGTGAAATTGACAAGAATTTTAACTTTCTACAGACCTTAATATTCCTATACCAGTTGAGAAGAGAACTTAAGAACGAATACTCGTTTATTAATTTGAATACAAACACATTAAAACTATTTTTTACATATTATATAACATCTTTTTCAGATCCAACACTTGAGGTAAATGGAGCCTGCGTTTGAGTTATAGCAAGGCATCAACAACTGGACATATTATAAAGGACAGCCCTCATATATATGTATGTTAATTAGAAAAGGAACAAACGATTCGACACGCCTTAATCAGCACCCGTGTTCTCCAATTTTAATCATTTGATAGTTTTCTCATTCTTTTTTCAATTAAAAATTACTTGCCACGATATACGAATGTATATTAGCCATATAGTAATAAAATCTTAAAAGGAGAATCAAAAAGGTTTTCTGTAATTGAAGTTACATAGAAGACTCTGTTTCGAAATCCATGAAGACAATAGCATAAATTCAAGACAGAAACATTGTATACTGATACATATAGAATGTGGTACATTGGGAATAAGTTAAACAATATTTCATCTTAACGGTAATACATTGATAAAATAAGACTAAACATATACGGTGATAACACATTTTATTCAGTAACCATGTCCCTGTAAATATATACTGTGGATTCAATTATTTTAGTGGGTACCAATTTTCGTGGTCAAATGAAAACTTGCATATTCGTGGATATTTGATTTTGTGGTTTTTCCGAAGTCTTCATACAAGCATATGTAAAATTTGTCATTCCTTGAACATTTAATTTCGTGGTTCCTCTGCTCTCGAATTCCAAGAAAATTGGTGTCCAACGAATATTAATGAATTCACAGTATCATACATGCAAACTATATGCAAACGATTGTTAAGCTTTATAATGGGAACGAGCTATGCGCCTTTCCTCACCAACCTCTTCTTATTTTCACATGAGTCGAAGTTCAATACTAATTATGTTCTTTCCATTAACAATCCATTTTTCTAATTGTTTCTATGAATATATCCTTCAGAACTAGATATCAAAGAAACAACAGAAACGGTATCTCCGCCTCATTTGTAGACCTATACTTAGATACTAGAAGTTCCCGCAAAATCTTGGCAAGTGTTGAAATTTCTCGGTCAGTACGTCGATTACGCATTTATGCTATTGTCTTCATGGATTTCGAAACAGGGTGTATTTTTGTTGTTAAGATTTACAAGTACCCGGCCACGTCCACTCTGTGTTTTTGTAAGATGTTTTCCTATTTGTATCCATCTAATGAGTCAAACATTTTTCAACTGATTTGTATAGTTTGTTCTTATGTTGTTATACTGTTATAGTGGCTTAGTACCGAAATTTGACACAATGTGCAAATGGTGATACAAGCAAGGATTGGGCAACTACGTTCTTTTGTGTGTACATTAGCACATTAGAGTGGTACCAGGCCTATTTTTTTTTTATTTACGGTAGCCATGTTGAATTAAAAATAACATCATTTTGCTCAATATTTGAGATTGTAAACAGATCTACACCTTTTTGAAAGTGATAACAACTATAAAATATACAAAAGAATCACCTGCAAATATGTTGA
The DNA here is from genome assembly GCF_021869535.1 of Mytilus californianus. Lineage (NCBI taxonomy): Eukaryota > Metazoa > Mollusca > Bivalvia > Mytilida > Mytilidae > Mytilus > Mytilus californianus. Next base: position 100,951,877 of record NW_026262734.1, on the reverse strand, counting down.
ACAGCCAGGAATTGTAAAAATAAATACCACTTCCGATTTGAGTAATAAAATTCATACACTCTAGTGAAATTATGGGGTAAGGGTGTCTATAACAGTGTCCGTTTGATATAATAGTTATCAAAGGTTCCAGGTATCAGGCTTATAAGAAATTATTATTTCAGCTTCCCAATTGTGAACGTTCCATTTCTATATAGCAAAATTCCAGCAGCGCCTACATACGGAATGTACATCTCCAATTTGATCCGATATTCCCGGGCTCGTATTTCCCTTCATGATCCTTGATAGAGGGTTGCTGCTCAAAAGGAAGCTATTAAACCAAGCGTTCCAAATGGTGTAATTGAAATCATTGTTTCGTAAATTCTACGGACGTCATACGAGTTGGCTGACCGTTATGGAACGTCAGTTTCACAGATGATATCGGATATGTTTGTGTCTTAACTACAATCCCGTTCCCTTTTCACGAATGCGACCTACCGAGTAAGATTATTTACCGGGTTTTAATAACATGAGCAACACGACGGGTGCCACATGTGAAGCAGGATCTACATACTCTATCGGAGCACCTTATATCACCCCCAGATTTTGGTTGGGTTCTTTTTAGTTTGTCTTTAGTTTTCTATGTTGTGTCTTATGTACTTTTTTCTGTTTGTCTTTTTCTTTTATAGCCATGGCGTTGTCAGTTTATTTTCGATCTATGAACTTGACTGTCGAATGATGTTTTATTTATCCGGTTTGTCGTTTTAACTGCTTCAACAGTACACAGTTGTACAGATCAAACTAGCTTTATAACACTTGCATCGACAAAACATGTTTTCTGGCATCCACATTTTTTGTAACTCTTGGCATGATGCTGCAATGGTTGCTAACTATGCCCGATAAGAATCCACAACAAATTTGTTGTATTTATCCGCAATCGTCCGGACTAGGTAGATGTTGTTCATGTTCGACTGCCTATCCCCATACATGACCACCTTGATATGCATCTCGTCTGGTGTGCTAATGCAGTACAGCTCCCTTAACGTGATGGTGCGTTTAATCTGTCTTCTATGTAAATATCACATATAATGCCTACTTTTGTATGTTTTGAATGTTTTGAGGTCAGGTGGTTAATGTTAACTGCAACCAGGTCTGACTGAGATTCCTCTCTTGGTAAATACGTCATAGGTTTGATCACTTTTATCAATTATGACTGAAAGCTAATTATAAAGATTGTTGTTGGCACTTAAAGAAAATAAAAGGAGATAATTTCTGTATTTTGTATATGAAAAACTCTTCAAAGTCGCTTTGTTTGCTTTGACAGGATACTAAAGCCTCCAAAACAGACTGCAATCTTCTCTGACGAATCCATGCTAACGTTTTGTTTCACTTTGACAGAAACTTTTAAAAGATTCATAAATATTTGCCATGTTATGCATTCGGGCTCTGAAGTCAGCATGCTGATTGCATCCAGTTTGTTAAAAGTGCGACAGTTTCAATGTGTCTGCCTTTATGGATTGTACAATATCCTTGCTGTCTATCTTGTAAATATAACCAGAATTTTCAAGAAATTGCTCCTGTGTAGCGCCAATAATTTCTCTCATTGGATATTGAATAATAAAGAAACCAGTGCCATAAAAAGATGATTGCGATGTTGATGAGCTTGGATTGTGATCCATGTTGTTCTAAACATTTTGCAATTAAAGAAAAGCGGACAACCACACCCTCATTAAAATAACGTCGCTCTACAGGCTCGTCTAGTTGAGTTGATTTTTCCATTATCCGATCATACGAGATGCATAACTGATGGTGAAAATAACGTCCTAGTTGTATGCAAAGAGTAATACTAGTAGTCCAAGATTCCTTAAAAATAGTGTGTCACGAACAGCTGAAAGTCGATGTTGAACAGGAATCGCTGTATGTTTGAGTAGTAATTTAATATTAATAGTTGAGCGATAGCTAAATCTTTCTTTGTAGAAACATTGTCTAACTGTGTTTTAATATCAGGTCCCTGCTCTATTATCTAAAGGAGGTTGTATGCTGTCATTAATATATATTTCAGTGATCGAGGACCAAGAAAAATGTTGTCCTCTTAGTAGCTAACTGGCAGCGAATCATTTCGGACGACTTTACCATATGCATGGTGTCCTTGTAATCACAAGCAAACGCGATGGCTGGTCTTATATTTTTTTGTCAGGGATATAAAAAACATCTCTGCCTTTTGTGTATGCTTCAAATTCTGGCATCATTTAGAAAATCTTGTCCTTAAGGTGCGTAGACATTGCCTTTGCAGATGAAGAACCAAGTTGTTTCTATCTTTATTAGGTCTTCTTATAGAAATACCACTGACCCTTCAGACTGTCTTTGTGTTTCAAAGATGTATGTTACCAGCTCAGCTAATGCAGTTTCCTTCATCATATTTTCATCCTTAGTACTAATGCTTTCGGTATCTGTTTGTCTCTTCTTTGATCTGTTATATACAGCTGCGAGACAAGAAGGGATATACTTCAATTCTTGTGCTAGGACACTACTTGATTTTGCCATCACTTGTTTATCCTGTAGCATTGTGGCACATTACACTAATCGATGGTTTAGTGTGATTGTCATTGCCTCTCACAAAGCAGATAAAGGCGACTCCTTATCAAAAATGCAACATTTGTGCATATTTTCAACGAGATCTGGTTGTAAGTCTGTCCAACGAGGGGTTCTTTTTGACTCGAAGATTAACGTTAACTCAAACTTGCAGATGGCAATGATGACATATGTTGTTTCTGGGCTCTCACAAGTTTTGTAATTTTAAATTTTATTGTCCACAAATAAAGGAGCTAGCTTTTTTTTCATTTGTTTTCCATTTTGTCTCCGTTGTTTAATCGCCGAATGCCTAAAGGGATATAGAGTGTATTTATTCCATGAAAAAGAGGAATATTGTCCCTAAAATACGATTTCAGTAGGTCTGTAGTGTCTTCCTGTCACAAACAACTTTTTGTCCAATCAGTTTTCAAAGTAACGCAAATATTGTCCGAGTAAAATATCTGAACACTTCTGATATTCATGCAGAGGGATTTTTCTTTCACCACCTGTATATAACATTGTTGTATGGAATACAATTAAATTTAATTAACCCAATTAAAAATGTGCTTATATTCAGCTTGATCGTTCATTTAGTATCATTTAAGTACCCCGCGATCTGTAAGCCATACAGAGGTACTTAATATATGTCTCTCCTCCTTGGTCCGACTCTCCCGCGTTAGCACATTCTGTCCATTGAGGTACGACTCCACAACTTTATAATTGAAGCAATCATGGAGTATTATATAAAGCTGATACTAGATCCCATTTCCGGATTATCGACAATGCTTTAAACCAGTGTATCCTTTAACTGCAAATAAACCACTCCCTTTAAGTCTTCTTGTGATAGTGATAAACATATCATTAAGTAATGACTGGTTATGCATGACGTTTGACAAAGTCAGGCATCACCATGATTGACATATGCTTAGTAATGGTTAATGACAGACGCAAAGATAACAGTTAATCCAGAAAAGCGCTTCGGACGCATGAAATTATTAAACGTGTTGTTTTCAATTTTTTAATCATAAACATGGTCCGAAAATTTACCCGAAAAAGATAATTAAAATTGATAACTATAAAAGGGTTATGATTTAAACATTAGCGTGTAGCAGTAATGGTCAAATGCAGGATATTTAAAAAAAACAGGAGTGGGTTATTGGCCGACATTTGACAGAAAGTGATGTTTTATAACTACAACCAGACAAGTTTAACTTTATCATGTTTATTCACTAAAGCTAGTAACATTTTGTATACAATAGAATATGTATGCCAAAGTGGAAATACATTTGATGTGTTTTACCTTGATAGACGCCATTTTGAAAATCAAAGATGACTGCCATGATCAAATGGATTTTGTGGCTACCCCAGCCCCTTAATATGATTAAATTTGCATAAAGGCATGTTCTGGCAAAGTTTTATGCTTGTATCGCATGATTGTTATGGTAAGTTGCTAAGATATTACACCACTGTCCTAGGTTAGGAGAGGGTTGGCATCCCGCTAACATGTTTAATCCCGCCACATTATGTGTGTTTGTGTCGGTTCTAAGTCAGGAGCCTGTATTCAGTTGCTGTCGTTTGCTGCTGTGTTACCTATTTGTTTTTCGTTTATTTTATTGAACATTTATTGGGCCGTTAGTTTTCTAGTTTAATTTGTTTTACATTTGTCATTTCGGGGCTTTTTATAGTTAACTATGCGGTATGGGCTTTGTTGAAGGCCGTACAGTGACCTATAATTATTAACGCATGTGTCATGTTGGTCTCTTGTGAAGAGTTGTCTTATTGGTAATCATACACTCTTTAAATCTTAATACTAGAATGAAGTTCTAATACCAACCAATCAACTATGTGGTATTTTAGCTTGTAAATTCCTTTATTTGAGGCAAAAATAGTCCCTCTTACCATTTTTAAAATGAATATGATGTTTGGTTGCCAATTATAGAACAACCCGACAGAGTCAAACATTAAAGGAATTTGTACAACTACTGGGGCAAGTTTAAACTTCATCGATAAGCCAAACCTGGCTCAATCATAAAGTCATTGAAATGACAAAATGTGAAAGTAATTCAGTAAAAACAATCACTGTCTCATTCATGAGGAACAATGAACTAAAAACGAAAATTACAGACAGCAACCTTTGACAACCACTGCAATGAAAGGTCCTTACTTTGGACATACATCTTGTCCTTTTAGGAATGTATATTTCAGGAAATGCAATATTCTATCAAGGTCTTTGTACGGCTAAATGTTGTCGTTTAAAATCATTTCATTTTATTGTAAAAATCCAAACTGAAATTAAGAAAAACAATACAATTGGTATGGCGTTAACACTTTATTATCAACAAGCTCAATACTTTTTATTTCAATTGGTTTCATTTCATCATTTGACATTTCTTTCGTCAAATAATGTCCAGCGCAGGTCGGCTTCCAGTATTCATTTATTCACACGTATTTTTGATTATGCATAAACGGGAATCATAATTAAATCTCAGACGTTATAATGAAAATAACGGTCAGTGGCAAATACAAATCAACACTGCTGATTTTGTCGCTGTTTTGTATTTTAAACATTCCAAGAAATAAAAAATAAATAGTTTAAAATATGATGTACTCTCAATGCTTGTATTCAACCCTTTAGAAATTTCTTCAGACGAACGCATTTGTTTTAGATATATATTAGGGATGTCAAATCGGTGAAGATTTACTAATCGATTACTCGTTGATTTATCGAGCGATACTCAAGTCCTCGATTTTTCAATTTTGTGAGGTAACTAACTATTCTATCAGTACTGCTGATGGAAATATATGCTCCTATGGTACAGTGGGTGGGAGGTGACTAAGATAGTTAAAAGTGTAAGCCTTGGAAAAGTGCTCTTGTTATTATATACTACCTCTGATTGCAGGTATTTTGAATTTTAAATGACAGAAAAACGCCATTCAAATCTTATTTTAACTTTTATTATTTTTTTTTAATTTCCCGGGAGGCGCTCTTAACAAAAAATATTATTTGTTTTAACTTAAGAAAGCAGTAGCATTCTAACAGGAAATCGATTAGTCGAGTATCATTTTGGTTGACCGATCCGATTTTTCTGCTTCGAACTTTCTTTATACATGTTTTCATTGTATTTGATCTACAGATACTAGAATAGTCGTCTGATTTGTCAATATTGTGACATTCTGGCTTAGTGTGTTTTCGAATGGAGAGCAGGTCTTTCATATCAGGAGAAGTTTGCTTTATCAAAGAGTTCAAGAAATTACTTACCGTTTTTGCTTATCGGATTCCTAGCTTTCAACATCAACAAACAAAGTTTGTCTATTGTTTTTCTAAAATGGCCAAGAAACTTTACCTGTTTTTTGCACCATAAGTAGGATACACATCATCCGGATGAATCCCTTTACATATATTTTTTCTTTTACTATTGTTCCTTCCTTTCCAGACATTTCTTTTTGCTGAAATATGAGAACATTCATTTCAACTTTAACATAAATTACTTTCTTGTCATTTTCCTATTACGATCACATGCTTGGAAATGTTTAGGAACGGTTTCTTTTATGATTTCCACGATAGCTTTAAATGAAAAATATCATGCGACCGAAGCACTTTTCTGAATAAATCTTCAACAGGAATCACCAGACACTAATCTATTAGAAAGCCAGTGAGGTATTCGAATTAAACAAATGAAGTGTTATATAAGATTTAATTTAGCAAAAGTTTCTTCAAAAACATATCAACGAGAATACCGATCTTCCAGGTAATTTAATATTAAGCATTCGAATTGGGTATTATTGTTCTTTTCTAAAACAGATATTAACAAAGAGTATGATTTAGGAAAAGTACATTAATATGTGGCTGTAAAAAGAAACAGAAAAAAATTAAATCAAAACATAAAAAGAATTTCTGTGCCTGAAACAACGATTACGACAGATACACCCCCCCCCCCCCCCCCGGTAAAAACACAGATTAAATTAAAAACAATATTCATGTCCACATGTTAAGGTGTAATACAATCAAATCATGGTAGTCACATAAAAAGTAAAATCACAAAAATACTGAATTCCGAAGAAAATTCAAAACGGAAAGTCCCTAACACTACAAAAGTCAAAAAGTCTGAAAAGACCAGTTTTTGTCTGAATTTGCATGAATTTTTACTCGACATTCTTAATTTGTCTGAATAATTTTTAAAAATTCTTGACATAGTATGAATTTGTCTAATAAGGTTCTTGATTTTTCTTGACAAGTGTCTTGACAGCACGAACATTGTCTTAAAATTTCTCGACACTTCCTGTATCATCTGATAAGAGTCTCGATTAGTCTCGACCAATTCTTGACTGTCTTAAATTTGTCTCGATCTGTCTTGACATTCTTAATAATGTCTGAATATGTCTCGACATATTCTTGACATTCTAAATAATGTCTGAATATGTCTCGACACATTCTTGACAGTCTTAAATATGTCTTGACACTATCTCAACAGTATAAATTTAGCCTGAAATGTGAACAGACTTATTCTGCACTGTTTATGACATTCTATTGCTGTTGTATACTCCTTTTTATTATAGCTAAACTAAACTTTGAAGAATCAAGGATTAATTTGGTATAGTAAGATACCCTTTTGGTGCAACTAAGTTGGAATACCCTGAATAATCCCCCATGTAGTTTAATTTTGATTTATTTTTATTAAACATTTAAGTAATTGTTTTCACTTGGAATATTAGTCAAAGGTATTGACAAACAGCATTTAGATTTTTGCCGTTCGCAAAACTGCCAGTCAAATTTGCTTTACTAAAATAGGTGTCTTGTATCTCTTTTGGACCCCACAATTCATCTTTTGGGTTTGTGTGGCTAAAAAAAGAGGGGGGGGGGGCTTTCGTTTAGGTCAAAGAATTTGTTCCCATCTTGATTCAAAAACCTTATTCATTTTTTAGAACAACCCAAAAACATTTTTTATTCAAATGTGAGTGTTGAATTTTATAATTTTTTATCAAAAATAAATATTTGTGATAACTCCTTCCTGAAAAGAAAAAAATGTTTAGATCTATATTATGCAAGTCTGTGTGAGAACCATTTCATAAGACCGATGATTTCTGTAGAAATCATTGATGGGACCAATTATAAATACATTTTTGTTATTATTCCTGGAGTAGATAATAATTTTCTTTTAATCTTTGGGAATTATTCAATTTGTTTTTATATTAAAATAATTAACTTCATAATTTTGATGAAGAAAATCCATTTCAATTCAATTTTTTTTCATCAAAATGATGATTTTCATTTTCATCTATCAACAAACTTTTTAAATTGTAGTGGCATGGTCGGTCAACTGATAAGTTGTATGGCTGATTACAGGTAAAGCAATAACTTCTATTTGACAGTTGCGTGTACTCTGGGGTGTGGAATACCTTAATTTTATGGGGAACATCCTGTCCATGTGTAATACTTAATATATTCCAACAGATGACATTACACAAATTTTTCTTCTGTTAAATGAATGATTTGTATATCATCATAATTTGCTATTTATATAAACCACACTTTGGTATAATAATTATTTACCATATCAACATTGAATATTATGAATGTAGAATGAAATATGTCTACAGTATGATTGGTTTGAATCATTTAATTTATAAGATTTAGGAATCAAAATTTGTAATTATTTAAAAACCCACATTGAAATTGTTTTATATCAACACACCCACATTTGAATTATTTTATACTTTATATTTCATAGCCATATTTGCATTTGTAAAAATATTTATATACCCAAATTTTGAATTATTTAACATGCCCAACTTTTATTTTTGTTGTAAAGAAGTGCAACTTGAAACAACAGTATATCATATAAAGAGAAATAAAGATTAAAGTTATATCATGAATATTGGTCATGATTGGTAAAACTCAGAACTGTCAAGTAAATTTAAGACACGATTCAAAATGTCCAAAATATGTCAAGCCATACTGAGAAAAAATAAGAATGTCGAGAATATGTCGAGAAATTTCAAGACAGTATTCAAATGTCAAGAATTTGTCAAGAAATTTTAAGACCATATTCAGAATGTCGAGAATATGTCAAGTAAATTTCATACAAATTTAATATAAATGAGAATTTGTCAAGAAAAATTAAGACACAAGTCATACTTTTGGAGAATGTCGAGTAAAAGTTCATGCGAATTAAGACAAAAACTGGTCTTTTCAGACTTTTAGACTTTTGTAGTGTAATCAAATGAGAAAAACACATCAAACGAATGAACAACAACTGTCATATTCCTGACATCCGGTTGAATACAAAAAAGGTCGAAAAAAATATTCCCTTGAATTTGACAGTTGTAGGTAATTTATCCTACATTTCATTGCAGTAAAACATATATCTTTGGGTATTTAAAAGCACCATTATTTTTATTTGGGGTTTCTTTAGAATATTTTGGAAACTTGAGGTTACATGGTTACTAAAGCTTGTACACATGTTAAATAAGGGGGGAAATTTGATTGGTTAATTTCCAGTGATGGTTATTTTCTTATATGCAATGAAATGTTATGTGAAATTTTCCTATAGTACTGATTAGGATAAAACTTTACTCATGCCAAGTGTTTCTTTATTTGAAGAAAAGATAAATTCTGCACAATTTTTTGAATAAGTACAAATTTAACAAAGGCTTATTGGTGAAAATCAATGGTTGTATTGCATCTTAATATAATACAAAAATGAACACGGTCTTGTGTAATAAATTGTATGACCCTTACATCATCGAAGTATACTAATGACTTAGATTGTTTCCCAACTTTCATTATGTTAAAATAACTGTTCAATGATCAGTTAATAATACCATAGTAAAACCTTTAGACAAATAAGAGGTAACAATGATTAACTAATGTAAAAGCTAAAAAACTAAATCTGTTACAATCTTATGTTTAAGATCATTTTAAAGGATTTGATACACTTTAAATTTTAGCTGTTTTCAAATTCAAGCTTTTTTTTTACCTTTTTTTTAAATTTATATTCAACTGTACTATATGATTTATTGACTGCAAACACATTTGTCATAACTATGTCAACGCGTTGTGACTATGATAAAGGGCTGCCTCTGACTTCAAAAGAGAATTAAGGTTTACATCGATCGATTGCAATTTAAAATGTCGGTGTCTACATACAGTGAATTAGATATACATATACTTTGTACTCAGTTTGATAAATCTCGACATATTTCGCATGCTATCAACTTCTAAGCATTGTATATTTTTTTTCATATTTGAAGTCTGGAACAACACAGATATTTATATTCCATTTACCACTGTACGTTACACGTCCTTCCATTAGCATCATATATATAAGAGGCAATATTTATTTGTTTTATATAATTTTTGTCCATACTGGATTCATTTAAGGATGTTGCATATCATAAAATTCAGCCGACAGTGTTACAGAAAATAATTGGCAGCACCTTTTTATAGCATATGAGAGTGCGAATAACAATTAAAGCCAATCTATTATTATTTTATTCTATTTCATATTTCATTATTATTGTATTTTATCAAATACATTTGCGAAAGGTTATCCATCAAACAATTAAAGCAAACTTTTTAACTTAACAACTATTTTTTATAAATAATATATCAAAAATGTCGTCTCAGATTCATATTATTTTCGTTAAGCTGCTTGTTAAATAAACAAATAAATTTTCAAAGCTGCCACAGCATTTTACCAGTCCTCCTAAATATTATGAAAACCTGACCATACCAGATTTAACCTTTATATATCGTAGACCTTATTTTCCAATAGATCAATATAACAGATTATATAAAACAATAAACTATGCATAAAACATTGTTTTCAGTTTGAGTCAACGCTATTGTTTATAATTTTTTGGCGTTACAGGTTGAAAAAGAATAAATGAAAAAAAAAAAAACCATTTACGTTGCTCTTAGTAAATAAAAGCTTTTCACAACCCACGCCTTCCTAGGGATATATATGATATTCATAGATATATATTTTTTGTTTACCTACAAGTTCGAAGAAATCATCGCTATGTTTCATCTCGTAGAAAACATGTTGGGGATTGTAGCAGTATAAATACACAATGATAGTGGCCAAATTGAGTTATGAGGAAGACCAAAATTGAATAAAATGGGTAGTACATAAAGTATCAACTTTTAGCAGTTTGAGGCATATACCTAACTATGTGCATACAGCCCTATGTGCAGATCTTCGAAATCAATGTAGTGCATATCAACTTTCCGTTCTATGACATAATTTTTACGAAACTTTATAGTAACAATTGCACAGTTATATTCGTAAAATAAGTTCCTATGATTGCATTGTCTAAAATTTTAATCCGAGTTTCTATGATGATATGATGCATGTATATATATGTCTCTGGTATTTGATAACGTCAAAATAAATGCTTTATCAATTGACAGTATTGAATTATTACAGCACAAAAAATTCAAGGAAATAGTAAATATTCGATCCTTTATTTTTAATATCTAAACATAACCTATATGCATGATAAAGGTTAATTTTATAACACGTATCACGAAAGACTTGAATTTATTGCAGTTTGGAGAAGAATGTAAACAAAGTTTCAAAGTTGAACTACTTCTTGCGTTAAGCAACCATGCCGAAAGTATCTATTGATGAAGAATTTAGGTATAAAATGACATGTATCAATATAATTAATTATACGTGAATAATATTTATTTTGAATTATATTAAAGTAAAGCATCTAATTAAGATGACCATCCAAAGCTTTATCTGCCGAAACACTAAAAAGTGTATGGATCCTATCATGCAATATAGGATGCGTTGTTTTATGGATGTTTTATAATAACAATTGGAGTTGCTGTAAAGAAATCAGTGCTTGTTGGGCATTATTGTATCTTAAGAGGAGTAAGTGTCAAGATCTCGGTGCTTGCGGTGCATTATTGTATCTTAAGATGAGAGACCGTCAAGATCTCGGTGTATGCGGTGCATTATTGTATCTTAAGATGAGTGACTGCCAAGATCTCGGTGCTTGTTGGGCATTTTTGTATCTCAAGATGAGTGACTGTCAAGATCTTGGTGCTTGTGGTGCATTATTGTTTCTCAAGATGAGTGACTGTCAAGATCTTGGTGCTTGTGGTGCATTATTGTTTCTCAAGATGAGTGACTGTCAAGATCTCGGTGCTTGTGGGGCATTTTTGTATCTCAAGATCAGTGACTGTCAAGATCTCGGTGCTTGTGGTGCATTATTGTTTCTCAAGATGAGTGACTGTCAAGATCTCGGTGCTTGTGGTGCATTATTGTATCTCAAGATGAGTGACTATCAAGATCTTGGTGCTTGTGGTGCATTATTGTTTCTCAAGATGAGTGACTGTCAAGATCTCGGTGCTTGTGGTGCATTATTGTATCTCAAGATAAGTGACTGTCAAGATCTCGGTGCTTGTGGTGCATTATTGTTTCTCAAGATGAGTGACTGTCAAGATCTCGGTGCTTGTGGGGCATTTTTGTATCTCAAGATGAGTGACTGTCAAGATCTCGGTGCTTGTGGAGCATTTTTGTATCTCAAGATGAGTATGTATCTCAAGATGAGTATGTATCTCAAGATGAGTGACTGTCAAGATCTCGGTGCTTGTGGTTCATTTTTGTATCTCAAGATGAGTGACTGTCAAGATCTCGGTGCTTGTGGGACATTTTTGTATCTCAAGATGAGTGACTGTCAAGATCTCGGGGTTTGTGGGGCATTTTTGTATCTCAAGATGAGTAACTGTCAAGATCTCGGTGCTTGTGGTGCATTATTGTATCTCAAAATGAGTGACTGTCAAGATCTCGGTGCTTGTGGGGCATTTTTGTATCTCAAGATGAGTGACTGTCAGGATCTCGGTGCTTGTGGAGCATTTTTGTATCTCAAGATGAGTATGTATCTCAAGATGAGTATGTATCTCAAGATGAGTGACTGTCAAGATCTCGGTGCTTGTGGTTCATTTTTGTATCTCAAGATGAGTGACTGTCAAGATCTCGGTGCTTGTGGGACATTTTTGTATCTCAAGATGAGTGACTGTCAAGATCTCGGGGTTTGTGGGGCATTTTTGTATCTCAAGATGAGTAACTGTCAAGATCTCGGGGCTTGTGGTGCATTATTGTATCTCAAAATGAGTGACTGTCAAGATCTCGGGGCTTGTGGGGCATTTTTGTATCTCAAGATGAGTAACTGTCAAGATCTCGGTGCTTGTGATGCTGTATTGTATCTCATGATGAGTGACTGTCAAGATAAAAAAGATTGAAAACCCATTAGCTTATTGTTAGACCTTTAAACTATGATTTAGGATTAAAATTAATTATAAAGCCCTTGATTTCCGGAGGTCGAGTTAGGGACGTTGCCGGCCCCATTTGAGAGAACAAAATGATTGATTATATAAGGAATCACTGAAGGAAGACTGGAGCAGCCCCCCTTATGCAGTCAGCGGACCCCCTTATGAAAATTTCTGGATCCGCCACTGATTCCAGAATCTTGTTGGATTCTGCAGGATAAATTTCCTGTAATGCTACAATACAAATAGTTGGACTTAAAGGGTTTTCAACCAATTGATGAAAAAAAGTAATATCACAAAAATACTGAACTCAAAAATTCAAAACGGAAAGTCCCCAATGAAAGGTTTTGGAAGTCCAAATTTTGTACGCGTTTTTATTTTAAAGTTAAAGAGGGAGTTAACAACTTGGAAATGCTGCTCTTAAAAGTGTTTTTTTTTGTAGATGATGTCTTACCAATAAACCCATGTCTGAAAAATACATATCGGGTAAAAAGAATAAACATGCCTTTGGTGGTTCAAGATTGTTTGAAATAATAAGGGGGTGAGTATTGAAATATATACCATTGTTTTTCCACATTAAAAATGTGTGAGATTTTGTCATAATTTCTTTAAAATGTAATCAAGCATCTTTGTCTACTAAAATCTAGTATAGGTTGTTTTTTTATTAAAAATACTTATTTTTTACTATCTGAACTCAAGTTTAAAAAAAAAAACACATGGTCGCTCTTGATAAATTTTTAAATAAATAACAGTAGCATTGCACAGAGATTATTTGTTCACATATGACAGTAGTGTTCTTTATTTGAGCTGCATACTGATATTAATCAAGTAAATATGATAAAGATAGTACAATATGTTTTTTTTCTGTTGCAGATGCTGTAGTTACGAATGTACAACGGAGACCACAATATAGAACTACTGTGCAAGATGCCTAAAATATGCCCCTGAAATATCTGGGAATGTGTCTAGCAGAAGGACTAATTTTTTAAATAAAATTAAGTATTCAGTTTGTGTTTGTTTGAAATTGTAAGATGCATATGTGAGCAACTTATTATATAACTACTGTTTTATGTCACAAACATATTTTGTGTATGACACAACAATAAAGTTTCAGATTAAGGTTAAAAGTTGTGCCTGTTCTTCTAGTCAAGTCTTGTATTATAAATACCAGATTCAGAAGAGAGTGGTCTCCTTACCAGTATTACCGAAACAAAGGGAATGACTTATTTTCCATTTACAGCTAATTTCCTAATGCTTGTAGAGTAAGACTTTGGTTAGCTTGCTTGCTTTGTTTGTATAAACGTTAGGTCAAACATTGTAATTAAGATTAACATCTGCTAACAATATAGACAGGTATAGTTATTCTGTATAATTTATATTTAAGTTTGATTGGACGTTATCCCAATAACACTTGTACAATATACAAACAAAGCAAGCAAGCTAACCAAAGTCTTACTCTACATGCATTAGGAAATTAGCTGTAATCATAAAATGTAGAGAAATATAAAAAGGGAAATATTCGAACAAGTAGAAATCTCATTGAAAATACACTGACAACGGTTCAACCATCATTCGACCTGATTTCAACATACACTCACTGACCACAGTAAAAACAACATTCGACCTGATTTCAACATACACTGACCATAGTTCAACCAACATTCGACCTGATTTCAACATACACTGACCATAACTCAACCATCATTCGACCTGATGTCAACATACACTGACCACAGTACAACCAACATTCGACCTGATTTCACCTTTCATTGACCACAGTTCAACCAACATTCGACCTGATTTCAACTTTCTTTGACCACAGTTCAACCAGCAATCGACTTGTTTTCAACATACACCGACCAAATTTAGACCAAAGTTCAACATTTTTTCAACGTTGGGAGCTGACGTTGAATCAACGTTATGTTTTCAACGTCATATCAATTTTCAATCCAACACTACTTTTCAACATTGATTCAACGTTGAAATCTGAAGTTTATTCAATGTTGAATCAACGTTGTTGTGCCTGCTGGGAAGTCAATAAGTCACAAGGATTCAGAAAATATCATTATTTTTAAACACACAGGTTTTTCACTCTTAATTGTCTATTTCTGAAAGCTGAAAAAATATATATTCGTAATCATGTTCATGTATTTCCTCCCCCATATATATTATTCAATTTGCATATTACGAGATCATCAAAATGTAAATTGCTTTTTTTTCCAAAAAACCTTTCCAGTACAAACAAAGGCCGGTTACGTAATGTCGAGGTACACATATTTAATTTCAAATGGGAAAAAAAATTAATTGTTTGAGGGAGTTTGAACCTTAGTTTACAGCAGTAACATGTATATGTAAATATGTTAAGACTTATATACATCCAAGTAAAAAAAGCCCATCTGAATGGTTGTGATAAAATATTATTTAAAATCGGGCATCAACATCAAAATTTATTGAAGGACAAACCTATATTGGCATGATGAAAGATATTCTTTTTCCCCCGTCTATACACGGACAAAAACGTGTTAAGCAAGCTTGAACATGGCGAACTATACCTCTTTGAAGTGAATGATAGAATAGGTAATGATTTCATTAATATATAAACAAATACATAAATATTCAACAGAAAGATAATTAATTACAGAAATAGATTAATATCTCCGTTAACAACTTATAATACATAAGTGCTTCCAAATTTGTCTTTTTCACATCAAATTCATGCAATTTTCAAACTAGTTTTAATTCCAGTTAAATGTTCAATTTTTGAATATATGTGCAAATATATAAATATCTGACTCACCGCCAAACTTTTACACCAGTAACCCCAAACACACAATGTTACTAATGACTTGGTTAAAGATTACCTGTTTAAAGTATTGTTCAATTTTGTCACCCAAATGACTTTAATTGTTTGTCAAACGCTTCTACTTTACAATCATATTTAAAGTCTCTTTTGAAAAGAGATATATATTTCATATAGTTAATTGTGGATTATTGATATGTGTGTTTCTGTAATTTGGATTTGATAATTATCAAGAGAATAATATGTGATAATTAAGATGGTTTGTTAAATTGAGGTATGTACGTTTATTCTTTTTTTTAACAATTATTTCAGATATAAAGTACCTGTTTTTGTAAGAATCGTACAAGTGCCTGTTGTTTGATGATTCATGACCCCTCTTCAAATAGCTTTTTATATTATTAAGGAAGAAAGTATGGTATGAAATTAAGTTTCATTTTTTTCTTTTGAACCTTGGTTGCTATAAAAACTATCCTAACAACATTTTCCCAAAACACGTGCAAAAGTAGCCTCTGAAAATTAAAAATAAGGGACTTTAAAGTACCATTGAAATAAAGACATTAAATAAAAACAATAAGTATTTTTGAATTGTTAACAAACAAAACCCCAAACTATTTAAAAAAGTTTAAATTAACTTTATAGTTTATTTCCAGCAACCATTTAAAACTACGTTAAATTTCTAAAATGAAAAAAAAATAAAAAACAGTAAATGTTATATCTGTTATTCTCCCAAGACCAACAATGCCATAACATTTCACTCAGTCTGACAAATTTTGAAAGATAACATATTGGATATTCATGAAATAAAAAGAAAGTCGTTTTGTTTTCTTCTTTAAAAAAAATATTTGTTTTAAAATATTTTCCTTTCTCACAAAATTTCAGGTTGCCATACAGATGTACAGTCAACCATCTTGAACTTAGTCTTACTTCATTTCTGACACAAATTTGTTAATCATAATCGAGAATAAAACCGACCTTTTTTACAGATTATAAAATTTGTCGAAATAAAATGAGGTATTTACTTATGCTTTCTTGTGAACATATTGAGCATTTAATCATAAATGTGTTGAGGGCAGTTAATGTACCTCCTCGCCTTATTTTTAGATACAAGAGTTCTCAGAATTGCCAGTGAAAAAGAATAATATTGAATTCCAAATAAACATTTCAGGTCTATATATATTAAAAAAAAAGATTTTTCAGATAAACCACGCTAGACAGACATGCACACCTTGCAATCATCCCATACACCAAATATAGTAATCCCAATGCTTAAAGTATCAGTTAACTGACATAATTACGCAAACTGATCATTGACCAATGAACCATGACAATAAAATCAAGGTAATGAATCCTGCCTAAAACATGTACACCTTTTGATTGTTCAGTACACCAGATAGAACGGCGTCTTGCATTTGCGCCAATTTTTTCTTTCATTTGCGCCGATTTTTTTACAGGTAAATTACAGATAGATTAGAGATGAATGTTATTTTTAATTTATAATCATAGACATCTTCCGTTAGCCAGTTGTACAAATGTTATCAAAGTCAATATGTATAACCTCGGCCACAAAGGAAACTTGTTTTTGACGGGAGAGATGTAATAGTTATCCCATGAGGACGCGGTGTGTCAGTGTAAGATCACCCCGATGGCCGGAGGCCAGAGGGTGATTTAACACTGACACACTAAGTCCGAATGGAAACACTGGGTCGATGCCACTGCTGGTGGACGTTTCGTCCCCGAGGGTATCACCAGCCCAGTAGTCAGCAATTCGGTGTTGACATAAATATCAATTATGTGGTAACTTTTATAAATTTCCTGTTTACAAAATTTTAAATATTTCGAAAAACTAAGGTTTTCTTATCCCAGGCATCGATTACCTTAGCCGTATTTGGAACAACTTTTTGGAATTTTGAATCCTCAGTGCTCTTCAACTTTGTACTTGTTTGGCTTTATTACTATTTTGATATGAGCGTCACTGATGAGTCTTGTGTGCACGAAACGCGCGTATGGCGTACTAAATTATAGTCCTGGTACCTTTGATAACTATTTACATCCCAGCTGTTTTAGATTAGACGAAAAACCATTTACAATTCAGAAAATCTAATTTAGAACGCCACACAACCATTATAATATGCTTCATATATTACTATATGATATATACCCTTTATGACCCCCCGAACACGATGTTTAAATATGAAAACATGTCAAGTCGCCCCACTGGCCAATCGGCCCATACTAAATCGCCACTTTCTAAAAAATCGCCCCACTCTTGTTAACCAACTTGCCCACTTATGAAAAAGGGTAAAATTCCATTGAACAATCAGTCTGACAACCCTCCTTATTTATGAAAAGGGTTAAAATCCCACTGAATAAAGGTCTGCCAACTTACCCCACTTATGAAAATATCTTGCTTTCTTTAAATATGTTAAATTACTGAGAGTTGGTATCCTGTCGTCCTGGTCTAGGGGTATGTGTCGTGGGTTGATATGCGAAAGGTCTTGAGTTCGAACACATCATAGATAATGGATTTTTTCTACATACATTTTGAAAGTGTGTCTTTTCTCAATAAATAATTCTAAGTTTTATTGTGGATTAGGCATTCCCACCAAAATGTTTCAAAACAAAGAAAAACGTGCAAAACAAAGAAACTCAAGCTGGGGTGATCTGGTAGGGATGATCCGGCTCAGATCACCCCTGGTAGAACAAAGGAGCTGGGATGTAACGCAAAGTATTTTCCACATCACTTCATTACACTGTTCAAACAGTACTTACCTTTAAATATTAAAAGTCCGATTACATGGTCCACAAAAATCGATATTTCCTGATTGTTTTCAAGTGAATTTCACGTGAAAGAAATATCATGCACGCTAGTTTCACGTGAAACCAGTGTAAGTGAACTTTACGTATATTAAGCTTATTTTACCCGAAAGGGAATTCAGAAAAAAATCAATACATGGATATTTTTTCGGAAAACAAATATTTGTACAACGAAACGGAAAAAAACCGGATAAGTCATAGTTGCCCTGTTTTCTAAAGCCCGTAAAGATGAAAAATATGCATTCCGCATCATGAATATTGTGCACATCGAAACAAAATTTTATAGAGACTAAGATCTTCTAGGGAAGTTTACTAGTTATTACAAGACTAGTTTAATAGGGTTTGACTGCACGATTTCACACTGTCCTCATCCTGACAAAAGATGTCTATCTCTGATTTATAGTTAGAAAACATGTTAAATATATCTTTGAAATAATGTCTGTCAATAATGTTATGCATATTGTAAAGCAATACCTACCACCTACATGTACATATATACACAACGTAAGTGCATGCGTTTCATATCCATCTTCTTATGAGGTAAACGACATTTCAATCATATGAAATTGAAGCAAACACATTTAAGACGTTTTCCAAAAATTAAGTCAGATACACAAATGAATATATATATATACTAGCATTAGAAATTAATTAGTTGCCCATCTGCATTATTGAAAGTATATACAATTAAAGCTCTGGATCACATACTGGTTTTGGTATATTTGCAGATGCATATACGTCAACGTTCCCTTGTCACCATCTTACGGTGTTTATATATCTCAACTTGTACGATTCGCTCGTGTATGTAACAATGTTTTAGATTTTAACGAGAGAAATTTATGTATTACTGAAAAATTATTACACCAGGGTTTTCGATATCACAAACTAGTCAAAACATTTACTAAATTTTATCATCGGTATAAGGACATCATTCGTAAATATAGCTCAACATGCAGACTTCTTACACGTTCAGGTATTTCACATCCAATTTTTTATGGAAATATTCTTTATAAAGCACAAAAATGTCAGTATTCACCTCTGAGGCTAACAAAACCTTTAAATAGACTTATTAAGAAGGGATATAGTTACGATACTGTTGTCAGGTCATTAAAGATTGCATATTTTGGCGTTAATATTGATTCACTTATAGGGTCTTTGCATCGGCACTAAACACATTTATTTAAAAACCAGTTGTTGGCATGACACGGGTTATGTTCTTCTCATATATGTTATGATGGTATGATACTAAACCCCTAACGGGAAGGATTGTGCCTGATATTCATATGATGAAGACATAATCTTTCAATCAGTGTAATTGAAGTCTGGAGCTGGCATGTCAGTTAACTGCTAGTAGTCTGTTGTTATTTATGTATTATTGTCATTTTGTTTATTTTGCTTTGGTTACATCTTCTGACATCAGACTCGGACTTCTCTTGAACTGAATTTTAATGTGCGTATTGTTATGCGTTTACTTTTCTACATTGGCTAGAGGTATAGGGGGAGGGTTGAGATCTCATAAACATGTTTAACCCCGCCGCATTTTTGCGCCTGTCCCAAGTCAGGAGCCTCTAGCCTTTGTTAGTCTTGTATTATTTTTAATTTTAGTTTCTTGTGTACAATTTGGAGTTTAGTATGGCGTTCATTATCACTGAACTAGTATATATATTTGTTTAGGGGCCAGCTGAAGGACGCCTCCGGGTGCGGGAATTTCTCGCTACATTGAAGACCTGTTGGTGACCTTCTGCTGTTGTCTGTTCTATGGTCGGGTTGTTGTCTCTTTGACACATTCCCCATTTCCATTCTCAATTTTATGATACGGTTGATACGTCTTTAAATGACCAACCTCTATTAGTGGCAAATATAAAATCGGCGCAAATGAATAAATGAAATCGGTGCTAATGAAAGAATGAAAATTTAAAAAATCGGCGCAAATGTCATAAATAGAAAAGGGGGACGAAAGATACCAGAGGGACAGTCAAACTCATAGATGGAAAATAAACTGACAACGCCATGGCTAAAAATAAAAAGACAAACAGACAAATAATAGTACAGAAGACACAACATAGAAAACTAAAGACTAAGCAGCGTGCACCCCTCAAAAACTGGTGGTGATCTCAGGTGCTCCGGAAGGGTAAGTGTAAAGCAAAATTACATCTGGGTGAAATATGATCCGGTGGAAAATATGTTCAGTACTTGTTGTTCTTTTTTTATCCGGAGGAAAATGTTTCACTATGATATATTTTCCATTGTCGTAAAATTCTATCTGGGAAGTTTAAATATTGTATAGTTAATAAAAAAAACTTTATCTTTACAAATACTATGGAATAATAATAGTATATTTGAATATAAGCTAAATTAGTAAGTAATAAAAAAAAAAATGTATTATGATGGGAAATAATTTCACAGAGTATAATTGAAAATAATATCCTAGAATATTAAAGTAAATATCATTCTTTTAAAAAGACATATGAAGAAAAAAAAAATAGAAGTAATTTCACAGATCATAACTGTGAAATAATATCATGATTAATTTAACATATAAACTAAGGTAAGTGAAATACAGGTAAAAGTGAGTTGTTTTCTGATCCGTGTAAAAAAAAAACAGTAAAGGTAGAAATATAGCTGCATTACTACGGTAACCAAGGATACAAGGGAGGGGTTCCAACCATAGGTTCCCATTCAATTGCATTGAACGTCCAACCCCCGGAACCCTTCCCTGGATCTCCAAAGCTGAAAGATGTGTCATCTGCAAAGGTCTGCATAGAAAAGAGTTTTTCCGCAATATCATGTATGCAAATTGTAAAAAGCAAGGGTCCGAGGACAGAGATATAGTTGTTGATAGTGTGGAAACCAGATGAGTCATAGCATAACAAAATATCATGTTTTAAGTCATCTTTTTATATAATTTGATATCAAAAATTAAGAATAAAGGAAACATTTCACTATGAAATAGCTTCTGGAATATAATATTAATATCAATAAAAAATAAATTGCTCATAATTACCTCCCTTTGATAAATAAATTATGCAAATATGTTCTACCTTTGTGAAACATTTATAACTATGGTCAGGTATATATTGATTGCGAGTAACTTATATAATATATAAAATATCTACCTGTAAAATACCAAGTCTGGAAAAAATTTACTGTGACAAATTATCCCCAGGATAAAATATCACAGAGGAAGTAATAAACCGTTACATAAGCAGATCCAGCTTCACACGTGGCACCCGTCGGGTCCCATGGCTTGTAGTATCTGTGAAATAAAACAAACCAAAATATCACCCCTTAATCCGCATCTCGGAATTAATTGTGTATAAAAGTAGAAATACATATTTACAGGGTAAAGTTGCATACTATAGGAACAAATATTAAACGATTTCCGTCTGATGATCATTGTTTTATTCAATAGAATTGATAGAAAAGACCACACTAAAATAATCCGTTAATTAGTATAGATTACTTGAGGAGTATTGACCAAGGCGAAAAAACTGGTAAATACAACATGTACAAGAGCCTTACAACTAACCAACCTTGCCTACGAGGCTGGTTGCTGGATCTTGTAACTTTATATCTCAAGTACTTCACAAACAAACATTCAGAAATTTCTTTTTCTGTGTTTGTTTGAATATTTTTTTTTATTCCGTTTGATTTTGGTGTTTCCAATTTTTGACTTGGATAAAGATACATTCTGCAAAAATATCACTGCCCATGAAGTGTTAAGTGGGTATAAGATTATCGACTTTTTTTTAAAGACAAATGGGTCTCGATTGGTGAGGGTCGTTTGATATAAAAGATGATTTCTTCCCAAAAAAAACAAGAATCAACAAATTTACAATTACTATGTGGTGTATGTTGAGCATTTTTCGGGTGTTTGCAATAGTCTGACGTTATAGTACGAAGAGTTAAGACATCATTATGATTAATAATACAAGACTCCCTTTTACTTTAAACACTTTTCGTTGTGAGGTGCCAGATCTACTGGACTTCAATTGTCAGATTTAAGGAAATTATAAAATAAAAGCCTCCTTTTGATTAATTTCCTGGTGAAATTAAGGCATCATCTGGTTTGAAAAAGATCCAATTTGTCATTCCAGATTTTAACTTTATCAGGTCAGATAGATAAAAGGTCATATTTATGCTTTAGCTCTAGTATGCTTATATCAAGGTTTCACAAATTGTGAAATGTTGTTAGGATTGGTGACTGAAGACTTACATTGAATTTTGAAAATTTACTGGGATGTTGTTCCAGAACTAGGACTAAACAGCAATATTTTAAGCAATATTGATAAGGGAATGACTGTTAAGCTTTGAGAATTTATGTTTTTGTCGAGCTTTCGACAATTTTGTTGCGAAAGCAGGACTAAGCTATGCCAGATTCTGTCGTTGGCGTCGGATATGTCTACATTTAGGTCCAGTTGGGGTTTAGGTTTTTTCGACAGCAATATAAAAAAGAAGATGTGATATGATTGCCAATGAGACAACTCTCCACAAGAGACCAAATGACACAAAAATTAACAACTATAGGTCACCGTACGGCCTTCAAGAATGAGCAAAGCCCATAGTCAGCTATATAAATGCCCCAAAATGACAGTGTAAAACAATACGAGAAAACTAACGGTCTAATTCATATACAAAAAATCAATATTACTAAACTGTATATTTCACTTGCCTGGGCGGAGTTTAAACGGTTCGCTCATCATAGACTAGTCCATCTATAAATAGGTGTAATAGTTATACACCGAGGGATAGGTGTGTCAGGATAAGAAACCCCGACGGTGTATAACTAACTTACACCCAATGCTAAACCCTATATTTGTTAACATTGATTATTAAATGAAAAAGAACGGATAGCATATTTATTGACAAAATCAAACCACGATTTATAAGAAAAACATTTTTTTACATGAAACCCCACTAGTAACCTTACTTTGGCTATGTTCGTTCAAACTTTGACAAGTGAGTAGACTTTACAAATGTCAAAGTTGCTGTTTTGCATATTCCCGTTAAATCCTGGTGCTAATATGGATCAGCAGTTCAAGATTGACCGTTTCGTGCATTCTTGTTACAAAAAAAATACGTCATGCTCCTTGTATGCAGTTGTCAATATGGACGGGTATAAGACGGACGACATTTTGAGTCAAGCGTTGGATTTGGTAGAAGAGACTAAAGATAAAGGCAATATTATAACCCAAAGTACTTACCTGTATCAGTTTAATGAAGGTAATCATAAAAGTATTTTTTATGTAACGATTTTATATAAAAAAAAGAAGCCCCCTTCCCTTCTCGAGAATAAACAAACATTCATATTCGGACTCCCTTTTTGGGGGCAATCCAGGTGGGGGGGGGGGGGGGGGGGGGGGGTCCGGGAGTTAGAATCCCCGTTTTTTTTAAGATCAATGCTTTAGAATATATAGAGACATATGACTGGGATCAAAAATTTTACCTTCAAGCAAAGGAGTATTTAGGGAGCAACCATTTTAACTTCAAAAGGGGGGGGGGGGTTATGATTTTTTGTCGGGGTCGCTATTGGAATTTCCTAAAATGTGTTTTTTTAATATCTTGAAACAACTTGTAGTGAACACTATTAGTAATTTCTTATGTTCATGCTATTTAAAAAATAATCAATTTCTATTGTAATGAATAACAATGGATTTTGTTTTCGGGATGTAGAAGCAGGGGTTTCCAGAAACCCCGCTCGTCACACCCTGTGGTCAAAATCCATTGTTATTCGTAACAATAGATCTATTTAATTTACACTTGTTTCAGAAATAGAAACTATGAAGTATAACAATAGAACTTGGGTGTAAGTATTTGGATAAACTCATCAATTAAGTGTCCAGCTATGTATTTGATACAATACAAAGGTAACAAAGAAGCAGGCCGGTAACAACCGTTGCCGGATAGTTTTTCTGTTTTTCTGCACGAGTAGTCAGGTCAAGGTCGGAGGCGATAGCCGAGGACCTTGACCTGACTACAAGTGCAGAAAAACTATACGGCAGGTTGTTTCCGGCCTGTTTCTCTGTTACCTTTGTTTTGTATCTGACTTGTACGACGTTTAAAGAAAGAAGTAGTACATTTTGCATTTAAGAGAGGTATCAAAACTAAACATTTTATAAACTTAAATGGCCATATACCAGTTAATTTAAGTTACAGCTTAAACACAATTTTGTTTTCACTTTCCTTCAGCCGAGAAAATTTTCGAAACAAAAATTCAAGAATGTAATAATTTTATACAAAAGAACTATTTCAAGTAAAAGATGAATGTTGTACACATTTGAGACTTCGCAAGAAAGTAATGTGTAGAAAAAGATTTCAAAACTAAGCAAGCTAATATTTGATTTTTATTGGGGAAAAACGGAAAAGAAGGGAGGGGTTAAAATAAATTCAAAATAAACAAGCTTGATCCTTTTTTTATTGAAAAAACGCAGGACGTCCCATTCCACCCCATCCACCCGCCTCCCCCATTCCCCCTATAAAAATATCGTAAAAATCGTACGTCTGGTGCCAAACATATGAATGCAATACATACGAATTCAACTTATATAACTTCAATAACAATATAAATGCATCAAAAGAATGAATTTCCTATTTCATTAGTGAATGAAATGTTATGAAAAAATGGATTGTGTCTTGTTATTTGGATTTAAAAAAATAAAATTAAATTAAATTAAAAATAATTAAAATAATGATTTTTCAAAAACCAAAATGAAAATCAAAAAGTGTGTTAATTCGTTTTTCGTTTTTGATTTCACTAAACAAGAAAAAACATCTACATTTGCATTCCATTTTTGTATTTTGTTCTATCTTATTATCGATTTACGTTGTACAATGTTTTCCTTTCTTTTTACATAGCCATCGGTAACCCGGTTTATTTTCTACTTAATGTAGACAAAATAGACCGCCTGACTTATGATTTAAACTAAGGTGATTAATGAATCAAAGACTTTCAAATTTTCTTGTTTTTATCTATAAAATGTAAAATTACTACATTTAGATATCAAATGAATCACAAATTTAATTTAAATTATACAATGAAATATTATATTAAGATTGTAAAAATAAAAAAAAACCGATTGATTACAACATCACATTAACAAGGGAGGTTACTACTTATCTGATAAGCCCTGTCGTTAAAGTATGCACAACGGTTATCAGATCAATAGTATTTAAATCGGAGATAATGTCAGCGAATGGAAAAGACTTTATCAATCTGAACAATAAGGATGCATGATCTTTACTTTTCAGTTTTGAAAGGTTAGTAATCTAAGATGATTAGAACTGATGACCTAGATCCATCTGTCAGTATTAGTACTATTACACGAACATTCACGACGATAATCTGTTGTTTTTTTTTATTAAGATCGTTTGATTGAAAAACAAATTTCCGAAAGTTCACAATTCAAAATGAGATTAGCATTCAATCATTTTGACATTCGGGGCCTATTCGTGATGACTTTTACTCCTATGGTGACCTATACTAGAGGGTCCACGTAGACGGGGGGTTTCGGAATGAAGAATAATGGGCAAAAAATATAAAGAACTGGGAAAATGGACCAAAAAATTAAGAAAAGAGAATAATGCGGTGTTAGAATATAAAGAATAGAGAATAATTGGCAAAAAGTATAATGATTAGAGAAAAATGGCCTAAAACATTAAAGAATACAGAAATGAAGGACCCCAATCCGGACCATTATACTAGTTGCCTATACCAACGTTTTCTGTCTCCAGTAGATTGTTATTGGTAATCATACGTTTTCTCTCTTATTTTTATGACTATCAATTAAGACGTGAGCTTCAATAATTTACCAGCATATAGTTACTTAACTTCTTTTGCTCCTGGTGACAAAATGGGAAAATTTTATTAATTTATTGCGTCCAAAGCACTTTTCTGGTTTTATCTTTATTAGGAGGGTTAAGCGGGGAAAAACAACAGTACATTTCACCTGTTGGTACTGTAGCGTCACTCTTCTTTCATTTTCTTTTGCCTGTTTTTTTTATTTACACTGTCCAGGTTAGACTTTTTATTTTCAAAACCTGTCTATCTCCCACTTCTCCCCCGTGAAAAATAATATAATTTTATTAATGGTGACCCCTTTATGATTAACAATAATTGAAGAAAACATACATGGCATACAGCTACCGACTACAACAACAGAATTAAAGTCTCCTGACTTCAAACAGGCCAATATATTCGAGTTATACTCCCCAACTCCCCAACTCATACCTGGGTGGTGTAAAAATCAGTTCATAAGAACAGAGTTGTCTTTCACATGAAACCACGTAAAGCAGTGGTAAATATTTACTTCGGTATAAATGTTCGAGAAATTCAGAAGCAACAACTACAACTTAGATACAGTCACTTTGCTCAGTTAGAGTTTGATTTTGACAATTATTTTGCAAATCACCATAGATTTCCGATAATTGTTCTGCATAAAACCCTATGGGAAAGCACATTGACATAGTTTTCTAAACGTTTTTTGGAATCGAAAGACATTGCATAGTGTTGCAACCTGTAATGTGAAGAATTTGCAGAATCTCATCGTGTATTCATAGATTCTTATTTTGGGGTCCGTTTTCAATTTGGTCCACATGAAGGTCCAAAGGGTCCAAAATTAAACTTTGCTTGATTTTAACAAATAAACTAGATTATCAGGGTTCTTCGCTTTGATGAATCTAACCGTGTATTTAGATTTTTTATTTTTTGGCCCGGTTTTCAAATAGGTACCATTTAAGGTCCAAAGCGTTCATAATCAATTTTAGTTTGATTTTAACAAACATTGAATTCAAGGGGTCTTTAAATTTAATTGCTTAATCTACGCATGAATTTGTATGTTGAATATTGGATCATGATAGATAACTATCCAATTTCATTTTTTTACAGCGGATGACCGTGAGGGCATTCCGGTGTTATGTTACCACAGACATTTCTACCCACGTGACTTGCGTTTTTTTACTGAAAACCGAACGTATTTTGTATAATTACGCGGATATCATCGAGTGCAAAATAACACTCCTTATCGCTTGTTATATATTAATTTCATAAAAAAATATTCATGAAAATAATTTTAAGAACATAGACAAATGATATGAAAATGTTTTGTCGTGAGAAATATATATATATCAATAACAAATCAAGAATACCAAAAATTTGTGTTAACGCATGCAGAGAATATCTCAAGAACGTTTTGCAACAAACGCGAGGAAAATATGAATGCCTACTCAAATCCAATCTTTTAGAAAAACGAATTATTACAGAAGAGTGTCCACCATGCACTTGCACTGCACTATCATTAGAATAGTAGAATAGAACGACATACAAATGGATGAAAATTATATAAAACTGTTATACAAATATTTATATAAATTAATATATAACACCAAACCAGAGTATACTGATAACAAATGATTCTATCACTACAGTGGAAAATCAAAAAAATATATCTATGTACCTTAACCTAACTTTCATGTATAGAGAAGTGCTTGTGACCATCCAGTACTTTGATTTAAGTTCTTATGCCACATTCAGTCTGTGTCAGAAACCTATGATATGTCAAATATTTAATCACAATCAAAATTCAGAGTTGTATTGCACAATTGATAGAAAGTATAAGTAGATTCACAGTTAAAAATAGATACCGCATTAAATTTTAATTTTAAGGATAAATATAGCTTGAAATTTTCTATTCAATAATAGATCTTTTTAGTTAAAGGTAAGTTTTATGGATTTTTTTTTAAAGATATTGTATTAATGATGAATGATATTTTGTGAATTGTTTTTTTTTTTTTTTTTCATTTCTTTTGTAAATATTTTTAAGAACTTGGTGGTAGGTTTGTTTTTATTCTATATAAATTAATTTTAAGAATGCTATATATATATACATGTATATAATTTTTTTTATGAAGCTAACCCCTTGACAAACTTAGCTGTTATTGTCCAATGATAACTACTAGTAGATTAAATTCTTGGTACGGAATCTAACCTAATACAAATGTATTTAGATTTTGGATATTGGACCAAATTATGTACGTGCCTGTCTCAAGTCAGGAGCCTGTAATACAGTGGTTGTCGTTGGTTCTTGTCTGTCATATTTGTTTTTCGTTAATTGTTTTGTTAAAAATTAGGCACCCCCAAGGATGACTGGGGAATAGAAGTATGGTCAACATTGGTCTTCCTCCGACCAGCAGTAAAACCCTTGCTAAAGTGGGGCGTCCGTTTGGCTGTGCGGGATGTACAAATTTGCAGCCACGTCCGTTCAGAATGGGGACGTTTAATCCGATGTCTCGTGTAAAGGGAGTGCCACGCTCTTTGCACGTTAAGAACCCTTGTAACAACTCTTTGAGGGGTCCGTAGGTGACCTGTTGCAAGGCTAAATTTCTGTCCCTATCCAATATACCCTCATTTCCCGTGGCAGTCTAAATTTCTCCGACCTTAATCCCGGACGCCCCTATTACAGAACCTACCTATTGCATTTATTGTTAATTTGTTCTCGTTCTGAATATGCATGAAATATTTGCCACTGGACGTTAAGCAACCAACAATCAATCAATCAATAAAAATTAGGCCGTTAGTTTTCTCAACCGAATTGTTTCATATTTTTCATATTGGGGCCTTTTGTAGCCTACTATACGGTATGTGGTTTTTCTCATTGTTAAAGGCCTGACGGTTACCTTTCATTGCTTACATTAACTTTATTTGAACCTTGGTGGATAGTAACTGTTGTCTCATTGGCAATTATACTTCATCTCCTTATTTTATAAAAGTCCAATTTCAAATTTTCTGGTCTTACACCACCTTTATTCTGTGTCAGAAACCTATGCTGTGTCAAATATTTAATCAAAATTCAAATTCAGAGCTGTATCAAGCTTGAATTAAGTGACCATACTTGTCCCAACTGTTCATGGTTCGACATCTGCAGTCGTATCATTCTGCGCCCCGCTGAGCATTTTGTTTATATTTGCAATTAATTGGATATGTAATTCAACTGCAAAAGCCACCAAGGGACGGTGGTGCATGGCAAAGTGGGAGTTAGACGCACATTGTATACATACTAGTATTTATAATTTGATTAAAATACCTCGTATCTGATGAAGAGGGGTTACTATACATTGTAATATGACTCCAGGCGGCACCAAGGGAACATGTCATGCAAAATTTACTTGTGAAAAGAACACCGAAGAAAAAAGTGCTTTAAAAAAGCTAATACGTGCAGAATATCCACCGTCATGTAGCTGAATAGGATTAATTTTACGTTAAATGAAAAGACTTTAAACTATATTTCATCTGTAATGCTAAAAGCACACGTAAAACGCTTTTCCTCCATTTTTAATTAACTTATATAATCGCAGTTACTCTCATCAACTCAATCTTAGTTGATCTGCACTGATTTTTAAACTTGTCCGAGATACATATTAAGCTAAGACGAGTTCCATATTCGCTTCCGTATATATTTGCTGTCGCTATGTTCTTAACACGTACTACTGTACAAAAAGAACGCATTAAATAATTGTAAATAATTTTACAAAAGGAAGACTAATGGCCAATTTCCCCCTGTATTTTATTTGCCCGACATGAGCATAAATGTTCAGAATGTTGAGCTCTGTTGTCCATACATGTCAAAATTGTCAGACGACTTCTTATAGGAGTTATTGCCCTTAAATGACAAATTTTACCATTTTTGCCTATTATCTTGAAAACTATAATAGATACAGAGAAACATTAAAATGCAAAAATGATCAGCAAAGCAAGTTCTACAAATAAGTTCAATTGTCGAAATCGTCAGCCCACTCCTTATTAGAGTTATTGCCCTTGGATGATGATTTTTACCATTTTTTTGCGTTTTGCCTTACAAATGTATATCTTAAAGATTATAATAGATAGATAGAAACTTTAATAAGCAAAAATGATCAGCAAGACAATATCTACAATTAAAACAATATTGAGAAAATCGTCCGACGTCTCCTTGGAATTATTGCCCTTTAATTTCGATTTTGAATCATTTTTTGGGGGTTTTGCTTTACATTATAAAAATTATAATAGATAAATAGACACTTTAAATCACAAAAATGATCGATAAGGCAAGATCTACTAACAAGCCACTTTCGTACCCTCTTTTGTGTTTTGAGCAAAAACTAGAAAAGATAGAGAGAAACTAAGCAGACTAAATGATCAGCAATACAAGACCAACACAACAGAGATTTTTGTCATGAATTTTATTCTCGTCTTCTATGTTGGAGAGTGTCCTTTGTTGAATATGCACATAGACCTAGGTGAGCGACACAGGCTCTTTAGAGCCTCTAGTTAAAAATATATCAATCTTTAACTAAATTTGTAGTACACGTATCGCAACCCAATGTATGTTCTCTATGGTTCTAACAATACAATGCTAATTCTTAAACAGATTACAAAACTATAAACGCCTAAAGGGTCTGCAAATGGTCCAAACCGGAAATTTTTTAAAAGATTTTGGCAACGTTTAAGTAGTTATCGTCAACATGAATAAACAAAAATAAAATAGTTAACCAAACCAAATACGCCTAAAAATAGCTCAAAATCGCGATTTTTACAAAATTTTTGCTTTTTAGTATTTATTCATAAAACGTATAAGAATAATAACATGTAAAAGCAAATTTGTATCTTCAACAGCCTGAAACATGTAACGCTGAATAGCATTTTGAGTTTATGGAAATTTATGTGTAAAATTGTTAAAATAAAATTGAGAATTGAAATTGGGAATGTGTCTAAGAGACAACAACCCAACCAAAGAGCAAAAAAAAAAAAAAGACCAAGGCCACCAATGAATTTTCAACACAGCGAGAAAATCCCGCAACCGGATGGGCTTCAGCTGGCACATAAACAAAAATGTGTACTAGTTCAGTGAAAATGGACGTCACACTAAACTACTAAACATATAAATGAACTAAAATTACAAAAAAGATATTTTAAATATATAATTTAAACTTTTTTATATTACATTTCAAGTATGATAAAGATAGGAAAAACACATTTTGGACCCTATGAGTGAAAAAAAAGTTATTGAGAATTAGGCTCTAACCCTTTGCAATTTTGTATTACAATGCCTACAACAGAAACATATAGCACTGAATAGTATTTAGATTTCAGGGGAATATGTAAAACATTGTTACAATATATAACGTCATCTTCAATTTGCAATGTGCAGACCAATTTTAGATTTTGACCCTATGAGTGAAAAATCGGCCTCGTCACTTTCAAAGAAAATTGGAGGAAAACCACATGTTTCTCAAGTGTCTGTGCTTTTGGCTATTTCTGTGGTTAACCCAACATGCTGCCAACAATTAAGTTTCGATGCTTTACTGCTTAAAAAAAAATGGTCCGACAAGTTCACGGTTATGTATGATTATCAAAATATCTTTATTGCCATCACGCAAAGTCAAAACGAACAAAATAAACCACCAATTATTGAGGCAAAATAATAAGAAACTGATAAAACTCAATTATTCTTACAACCTCATGTTTTGTGATTTGCGACTTAATAAAAAAAAGTCGTAGCAATTTTATCAAAATTTTATATTTTGATATAAATCAAGTGAGGCGGGAAGTACAATAATGTGCCGAGCATCATGATAGACATCTTCCTTTTGACTGCTTCCTGGTGACTCTTAAGATGGCCTCCCAAACCTCGACTTGAAGTGTGAACTTTTTAAAAAATAATCCAAATAGCGTATATATACATATTACCGTCTTGAATGCTGAGCTTGAATGTTCGTGTAATATTGGCTGATTGGCCTCAGTCTTCATGCAATTCTAATAATCTTAGATAACCAACCTTTCAAACTTAAAAGTAAAGATCAGGCAATCTTATTGTTCAGATTGATATAGTCTTTTCCATTCGTCGACATTATCTCAGATTTAAATACTATTGATCTGATAACCGCTGTGCATACTTTAACGACAGGGCTAGTTTTCTTATCAGATAAGTAGTAACCTCCCTTGTTAATGTGATGTTGTAATCAATCGTTTTATTTTTACCATCTTTATATAATATTTCATTGTATTATTTAAATTTGTGATTTATTCAATATTTAAATGTAGTAATTTTACATTTTATTATAGATAAAAACAAGAAAATTTGAAAGTCTTTGATTCATTAATCACCTTAGTTCAAATCATAAGTCAGGCGGTCTATTCTGTCTAAATTAAGTAGAAAATGCACCGGAGTACCGATGGACATGTTAAAAGAAAGGAAAACATTGTACTCCGAAAAACGAGAATTAGATAGAACAAAATACAGAAATTGGATACAAATGAAGATGTTTTTCTTGTTTAGTGAAATCAAAAACGAAAAACGAAAACACTTTTGATTTTCATTTTGGTTTTTGAAAAATCAAAAACGAAAAACGAAAACACTTTTGTTTTTCATTTTGGTTTTTGAGAAATCAAAAACGAAAAATGAAAACACTTTCGTTTTTCGTTTTTTGTTTTTGATATTTCAAAACGAAAAACGAATGGACGCAAATATACACGGACCTTTTCCTCTTATTTAACACAAGTTTAAATTAATTGATTGTTTGTTGCTAATTTTTAAAGCCCAGTGACAAATATTTTATGCTTGTTCAGGAAACACCAGTTTAGAAGTCAGGTATATAATATAAAAACGAAGAGATGGGATATGATTGCTAGTAAGGCAAATATCCACCGGAGGTCAAATATGAAGTGGATGTAAGCAATTGTAGACAATCGTAAGGCCTTCAAAAATGACAAAAACCTGATACTGTAAAGTCGTCTATAAAAGACCCGACATGAAAAGTGTGAACAATTCAAACGAAAAAACTAACGGCCTAATTATACATTACAAAACAATTTACAAAATATCAAATATGAGTCGAGACATGAACCAACGACACTCACTAAACTACAGGCTCCTGACCTGGGACAAGCAAAAAAAGAATATGGCAGGGTTGATATAAAAACGAAGATGTGGTATGATTGCAAATGGGACAACTCTCCACAAGAGACCAAATCACACAGAAATCAACAGCTATAAGTCACCGTACGGCCTTCGGCAATAAGCAAAACCTACACTGCATAGTCAGCTATAAAAGACCCCGAAATCACAAATGTAAAACAATTCAAACGAGGAAACTAACGGCCGAATTAATGTACAAAACAAGTGAACGAAACACACATATGTATAACACAGCAACAAACAATAACCACTGAATTACAGGCTCCTGACTTGGGATAAGCACATACATACCGAATGTGGCGGGGTTAAACATGTTAGCGAGATCCCAATCCTCCCCCTAACCTGGGACAGTGGTGTAACCGTACAACAACATGTTTGTGAGCACTCAACTCATCCCGAAGCTGGGACAATGGTGTAACAGTACAATAAAAGAACAACCTGCACTAATCAGTTGCAATTAGATTAACTCAAAAGATCGGTACGAGACACACACAAAAAAAAATATTAAGACAATAGACACAAAGCACCGACATAAGAGTATTTGTAATTACTGGAATTTTGTTTAAAGCTAATTACAACTAGTACTGAAATAAATCTTGTTCTCCCAGACTGAAGTATCAATCAGTACACAACGCGCGGCAAAGAAGTTATTAAAAAAGAAAACAGTCTGAGAAACGTCTGGTTTACGTTGTATATAGATATAAGAAGATGTGGTATGAGTGCCAATGAGACAACTCTCCATCCAAGTCTTAATTTGTAAAAATGTAAACCATTATAGGTCAAAGTACGGTCTTCAACACGGAGCCTTGGCTCACACCGGACAGCAAGCTATAAAGGGCCTCTAAAAAATGACTAGTGTAAAACCATTCAAACGGGAAAACCAACGGTGTCTAATCTATTTAAAAAAACGATATACTTGCATATAGATCCATACACAATGAAAATTTTTGAAAAGTGGTGGTCCGAACGTTTTGACCATCGAAATTTTGTAATAGAAATAATAGTTATGGCCAGAAGATTTTAACAGCCAGTGCAGGGCTCGCACGAACGCCAGATTTAGTTAGAAGGGCAATATTCGGACGCGTTTTTTAATTCACTCATGTTTAGAAAGAAAGGGGAGAAATCCAAACAATTACCGACCAATCACAAACGTTGTTGCAAATTTGACCTTATGACGTCAAAGAATTTCCCAAAATGCAATTATTGCCTTTAAATAAAAAACTACTATACCAATTGAATAAAAAAATATTGTATTAAAATGACAAGTTATACCAATTGAATAAAAAATATTGCATTTGAATGACAAATTATACCATTTGAATGAAAAATATTGCATTTGAATGACAAATTACACCATTTGAATAAAAAATATTGCATTTAAATGAAAAAATATATCATTCAAATAAAAAAATATTGCATTTAAATGAAGAAATATACCGATTGAATAAAAAATATTGCATTTAAATAAAAAATATCAAATGTTTGCAACCAATACCATGCCATAGCGGAATTCGACAATTTCACGGCTTGTAATGATTCTCTAAGGATTTCAGTCCGTTTTAGATACCAATAATGATAGCAGCCATATTTTCGGAGGACAATGTTTGTTAAATAAAAAATTGTCACAATTTAAAATTTAAAATCTTTTTTCGTTTTTTTTTTTCTCGTTTCTGATTCCTTATGATAAGGAGGTACAATGTAGGAATAGAATATAAATACAAAATTGAAAGTACAACTTTCACTGTTAATAATAGATTTAAGTAAGTTGTGATATATATGTATAATTCCAATCAATTTGGACTGAATAAAAAAGATGCAATGCACGATAGAAAAATTACATATATTTTTTCCATATACTCGGAATCCTCAAATATCCAGCATTTTAGCTGAAACCATATTTAATATCTATTTTCTGTATGTATCAAATGAAAATATTTCGATATACATATAATGTGAACATTTTCGAATGTGAACAAGTATCATCAGTATATTCACGAAGATCCAATGTGTACTATTTTGAATTTTGAACGGCATGCATCATTAGCAATTCATTAATTTTAAACTGAAATTATCCTTGTCCAATGTGCAAATACAAATAATTGAAATATTACTTTAACTTAATTATTATACGTTATATGTTAAAAGATTAAAGAAAAAGTAAGAACAAAGGAAAATACAATATGTCTTTTCAGATCTTCACAAACTGACAATTATAGTCATATTATTAGAAAAGAAAAACAAACAAACATAATCATGAAGCTCATATATTTTTTAGAATACAAACAAGTGCTAAATCCTTTTCTATGACAATAAAGTGATAAAATCTAAAATTTGTACTAGAGGATGTCAATTAGACAAACACACACAGATTATTGTATATATATATATGCACATCCCAGCACTTCTGTTTCGCTGACATTCTCTGTACTTACAACAAAATCAAACAATTGCATTGTTTTAATAATATACTGGTATTATTTTTTTTTCATATTTTCTATTTTTACTCCATTTATATATTACATATATATATAACTAAATAGGCGATTAAGGGTGTAGGTAGGGGTGATTTCTCATTCAATGACAAAAGCGGTTTTTTTTTTCTAGTCAGGGAAGGAGGAATCACTAAATACCAGTATGTCTTTGAAAATTTATTTGGGAACCTAGACGCAACTTGCCGTCATGGAAAAGGAAAAACTACAATCAATCCTTACTTAAGGATTCTTTATTTGCTACATCAATCGTGGGAGACGTCCTTACATTGGTAGCATTTAGCTAGCACATGTCTTGTTTTATGTTTCTAAATAAACTTTTTTATAAGTATATCACAGACGACGACACAAAGGTGAACAACCATATAAAATTTCTAAACAATTTTATGATACCATCAATTAATAATATACATTTCATTAGGAACTATCATTTGCTTTTTTTTTCATTTTCCTATTACATGTACCTTCTGTGTTTTTTTCTCTCTCTGCATATAAATACTTTATTGTAACAGAGTCAACTATGTTCGTCAAAGTTTCATATAATTACTTCCCAAAACGTAATACTAAAAATAAATTAAGGACTGATATTATATATACATAATATTTATCAATTGTGGACTTTTGACGAGGTCAATACGTTATATATGGACCTGTTCAGATTATATTGACCGAGGACGAAGTCCGAGTGTCAATATAATCTAACAGGTCCATATATAACGTATTGACTGAGTGAAAGTCCTTAATTTCTATATTACATATGTAAATAATGTATTAGAAAAATGACGTTCAATGTTCTTTCTGTGAATTTTTTAATTGTATTTTGCAAGAATTTTAACATGTTATTGAAAATATCATTTTTTTTAAAAACTTCATAGCTTGTTGCATTAGCATTGATTCTTGTATTCTTATCGTCTACATTTAACATAAAATTCTTGAAATCTCCTGATAAACTTTCAAATTTTCTTTTCTGATGCGGCGCTTCCTCCGTTGTTGTAATGTGTGACGTCATGACGTCATAAATCTAAACTTAGTAACATTTTCATAATGACCACCAATATATAATATATAAATAGAAACATAGCGTCAATATACGTAAAAATAGAATTAAGGCGTCATATACGTAAAATAACATTTGAAACACGTGATCGTCATATCCAATGAAAACAGTAGAATGTTACACCATATGTAATATATGTGTTATATGAATTTAAGACGCAATTACTACATAAGTAAGCCGCCTACCAAAACAAATAACAACAACAACTTTAACTGTGGTGGCCAGACGGGTCCGGATCACAGAAAATATTTAAGTGTCGAAAAGCCTCGGTCAACACCATTGAAATGAGCTAGTACTGGTTCGGAACTTTGCCGTAGAGATATGCCGAGGATAACCGATTGTGTGGTCAATATGGAAAATTCGCTATAAGGGCAAATGAACCTCTGTAGTGGCTAGACGGGCCCAGATCCCAGAAAAATATTGAAGCGCAAAGTAGCTTCAATACTTTTGAAATGAGCTAGGTTCGATTCAGAACCTTCGGTATAAGGGCAACATTTAACTTCTGTGGTAGCTAGACGGGCCCGTATAACCGAAAAATATTTAAGCGGATAGTAGCCTTGGTCAATACCTTTGAAATGAGCTAGGTCCGGCTCGGAACTCTGTCGTAGGGATATGCCGAAGAGTACCAAATGTATGGTTGGTATTGAAATAATTAAATGGGCAACTTTGAAGCGCTGTGGTGACCAGACGGGCCCGGATCCCAGAAAAAATACCATTGAAATGAGCTAGCTCTGGTTAGCAACTTTGCCGTAGAGACATGCCGAGGTGTACCGAATGTGTTGTTAATATGGATAATTCGCTATAAGGGTATCTTTGAACCTCTTTGATGGATAGACGGGCCCGGATCCCAGAAAAATATTTAAGCTGGGAGTAGCCTGAGTCAATACCTTTAGAATGACCTAGGTCTGATTCGGGACTTTGCCGTAGGGATTTGCCGAAGAGTACCGAATGTGTGGTTGGTATGGAAAATACGTAAATGGGCAACTTTAAACCTCTGTGCTGGTTAGACGAGCCCGGATCCTAGAAAAATATTTAAGTGGTGAATAGCCTCGGTCAATACTTTGAAATGAGCTAGGTCTGGTTCGGAACTTTGCCGTAAAGATATGCCCAGGTGTACCTAAAGCATGTGTGGTTAATATGAAAAGTACGTTAAGGCACAGTTTTACACCACTACGGTGGCCAGACGGGCCTGGATCCCAGAAAAATATTTAAGCGGGGAATAGCCTAGTATAATACCTTTGAAATGAGCTAGGTCTGGTACGGAACGGGCCCGGATCCTAGAATTTTTTTTATTTAAGTGGTAAATAGCCTCGGTCAATGCTTTTGATATGAGCTAGGTGTGGTTCGGAACGGGCCCGGATCCTAGAATTTTTTTAATTTTTTATTTAAGTGGTGAATAGCAACGGTCAATACTTTTGAAATGAGCTAAGTCTGGTTCGGAACTTTGCCGTAGAGATATGCCCAGGTGTACCTAAAGCATGTGTGGTTAATATGAAAAGTACGTTAAGGCACAATTTTACACCACTACGGTGGCCAGACGGGTCTGGATCACAGAAAAATATTTAAGCGGAGAATAGCCTAGGTTAATACCTTTGAAATGAGCTAGGTCAAGTTCGGAACTTTGCCGTAGAGATATGCCGAGAAGACTGAATGTGTGGTTAATATGGAAAATTTGCTAAGATACAACTTTGACCAACTGCGGTGGCAAGACGGACCTAGATCCCAGAATAATATTTAAGTTGAAAATAGCTTGGGTCATTACCTTTGAGGTGAGCTAGGTCCGGTTTGGAAATTTGCGGTTGGGATATGCCGAGTAATACCGACTGTGTTGTTAATATGAAAAGTACGTTAAGGCACAATTTTGAACACCTATGGTGGCCAGACGGTTCGGGATACCAGAAAAAATATTAAGAGAAATATAGCCTAGGTCAACACCGTTGAAATGGGCTAGGTCCGGTTTGGAACTTTGCCGTAGGGATATACCGAGGAGTACCGAAAGCATGTGTGGTTAAGGTGAAAAGTACGTAAAGGCACAATTTTGTACCTCTATTGTGGCCAGACGTGCCCGGATCCGAAAATATATTCAAGCGGGAATAGCTGGGGTCATTACCTTTGAAATGAGCTATGTCCTGTTCGGTATTTTGCCGTAGGGATATGCCGAGTAGTACCGGATGTGTGGTTAGTATGGACAATACGCTAAGGGGCAAATTTGAACCGCTGTTGCGGCCAGACGGGCCCGGATCCTAGAAAAATATTTAAGTGGTGAAAAGCCTCTGTCAATACCTTTGAAATGAGCTAGGTCTGGTTCGGAACTTTGTCGTAGATATATGCCGAGGAGTACCGAATGTGTGGTTAATATGGAAAATTCGTAAATGGGCAACTTTGAACCTATGTGGTAGACAGACGGGCCCGGATACCAGAATTTTTTTTAAATGGCGAATAGCCTCGGTCGACACCATTAAAATGAGCTAGGTTTGGTTCGGAAGTTTGCCGTAGAGATATGCCGAGGAGTACCGAATGTGTGGTTAATATGGAAAATTCGCTATAAAGCCAACTTTGAACCTCTGTGGTAGCTAGACGGACCCGGATCCAAGAAAAAAAAAATTAAGCGGGAAGTAGCCTAGGTCAATACCTTTGAAATGAGCTAGGTCCGGTTCGGAATTTCGCCGTAGGAATATGCCGAAGAGTACCTAATGAACCTTTGCAACTTTGAACCCCCGGTGGCCAGACGTGCCCGGATCCCAGAAAAATATTTAAGTGACGAATAGCCTCTGTCAACACCATTGAAATGAGCTCGATCTGGTCTGGAACTTTGCCGTGTAGAGATTTGCCGAGGAGTACCGAAAGCATGTGCGGTTAATATGAAAAGTACGTTATGGCACAATTTTGAACCCCTATGGTGGTCAGACGGGCACGGATATTTAAGCGGGGAATAGCCTAGGTCAATACCTTTGAAATGAGCTGGATCTGGTTCGGAACTTTGCCGTAGGGTTATGCCGAAGAGTACCGAATGTGTAGTTGGTATGGAAATACCTTACGAGGCAAATTTGAACCTCAATGGTGGCAAGACAGGCCCGGATTCCCGAAAAATATTTAAGCGGGTAATAGTCTGGGTCAATACCTTTAAGATGAGCTTGGTTTAGTTAGGAACTTTGCTGTAGGGATATGCCGAGGAGTACTTTATGTGAAGTTGGTAAGGAAAGTACTTTTATGGGCAACTTTCGACCCTTTATAACAAGAAAGGTATCATGGTCGAAGATGCCTTCCAAGCGGTCATCACATCATCATGACTTGCTCTAAAGTTATGAACAGATAAAGAAGCTGAATTTTACAACAAAGAGGGTAAGGAGTTTATTCGAAAGCACAACACTGAACTGTACTATACCGAGAATGAAGAAAAATCATTGTGTTTGAACGTTGGAACCATACAATGAAATATAACATGTTTAAATACTTTCGTCTAATTTTACGCGCACTAACATCGATGTGTTGAATGATCTCGTTCATCAGTACAACACCTCCAAACATAGATCCATTAAAATGACTTCTATTAATGCTATTCTAAAAGAGCACGAACACAAAGTGTACGGAACTTGTATGGTGACCTTCTTATATTAAAACAGGGTAAATTTAAGGTAAGGGACACAGTTTGAAATACTTTAAAGAAAAGCGTGTTTAAAAAGGAATACACCCCTAGGTGGACCGAGGAAGTCTTAACTGTGTCCACCGTGGGCAACACAACCCCAAACGTATAGTATCAAATATATTAATAAAGAAGAAGTACAAGGTTCCTTTTATGAACCTTAACTTTAAAAGACGGTTCAAGATTTGTAGCGCATCGAAAAGTTCTTGCGAAAACGAACCAAGAAATGGAAAGAGTACCCTAAGTCCTTTAATTCTTGCATCAAACAATCAGATTTGCAGTAACAACCTTTTAGCAAGTATAGTCTTTGACAATTTGCCGAAGATTATAAAGGCTACGTTCCCTATGCGACTAATGTGGTGAAGTCTTAAACATCTAGGCTATGTCTTTACCGGATAATGAACCACTAACGGTTTTTGATCTCCCATTAGCATGATTAATAGAACACACATCCTCAGACTCTCTAGATCTTCCTTGTTTTGCTCTTAAGCTTCCATTGACAGTCCATTGGAAAAAGAGTGCATCTGTGTTTTTATGTGTCGAGTTTTACTCTTATTTACCTCGATTTTTTGTTGCAGAGTGGTCTTAAACTCATCTACCTTTTTCTCGAGTTCTTTAATGGTTGTATCATATCGTTTTATATCTGTCTTCATCTGGTTACACTCG
Source organism: Mytilus californianus (assembly GCF_021869535.1). Lineage (NCBI taxonomy): Eukaryota > Metazoa > Mollusca > Bivalvia > Mytilida > Mytilidae > Mytilus > Mytilus californianus. The sequence goes on along the minus strand of NW_026262734.1, from coordinate 100,910,631 downwards.
GATTGTAATTGTAATTCTTATTGTTTCGTATAGTCTTTCACTTGCCGGACCAATCGTTTTTTTGCAGCATCCGTACCATGACTCGGAAATTTTAGATCAGTGATATGATTGTCGTTCACGTTCAATTCTTCAAGCAATTGACTCCTACTTATTTCCCCATTTCCATAAAATCCAAATGTGTCTGTCATGGAAACGCAACTGCATCAACAGGTTTACCTTCAGACAACAATTTCAACACATACAAACAAAATTGTCCACATACCACTGGTCCTCTTATCTGAAGTTCATCGGTGTTGTAGTAGATCTTAGGTTTCAAGTAATTTACCATTACGTAGGGGGAATGGAAGTAAGTAAGAATAAAGATATACTTTTCTGTGTCATTTTGGTCTCTTGTGGAGAGTTGTCTCATTGGCAATCATACCACATTTTTCTTTTTTATATTTTCTAGTAGTAGTCTTATACCAACACGTCCAATGGGTTCCAGGTCCCGTAAAGGTAGGGTCAAACATTTTGGAAAGTGGTAACCCGCATTTATACACCTCTAAAATGGGATATCTTAAGAGTTTAAACTGTTTTCTCCAACTTTCCGTTTTTTGGGGGATTGTTGGAAAGTAGAATGTTGTGTACTCGTATCATTTATTTTACTCTCCGTTTGATGGGGGCTTGTTGGGAAGTAGAATGTTATGTACACGTATTACTTATTTAAAGTTTTTGAGCCTCCAAACGGGCGTGAATTTGCAATCGTCTTTCAATAACATCCATATTCTGTTTACATATGATAAATGTTGTTGTTCTTTATATAATATATTTTTAAGAGGTTTGATGAATCCAGGCATTGTTACTTCTATCACCACACGTTGTCAGAGGGTAAGTTACTGCTGAGAAATAAACAGTTCACATTTGAATTTTTAATTCATCTCTTTTATTATTTCTTAAAGGTTGAGGTCATTTATCCGTGTCGATATCGAGGAACAGATTATATTTGAGTCAAGTCTTTCTAGTTTTGGTAATAATCCATAATTTCAAGTGCATTGTTGGTTATGAAGGTAGATTCATGGTATACCGCCATCTTGGATTGTACAATCACAGTAAACAATCGGTCTAGTTCTTTGAAGACAAATATGCAATTTACTGGTTAAACTATTAATTTATATTAAAAAACCTCGCAATTTATTGTATTATTCAAAATGTTAAAACAAATATCAAATATTTGTGTTTTTTAGAATCAATTTTTCAACTTTGCCATTTAAGAGAAGATAACACCGTACTTGTAGCAAGAAAACAAGTTCGGTGATATCATTTATATTTTTATTTTCTTAAAATATATTATAAAACCTATCTTCTCACATTTTATTTCAAAAATCTATTTAATAAATTTCTTTTAATGCACAAAAAATGTGTTTTTTCATGAGCAATCTAGGCAAATGTTGGCAGTTTTGAACGACTCGTGCCTAAGAAAATAGCGCTGGGATCCATACTTTTTTTTTTATATTTGTGAAAAAACATAGTAAAATCTTCATTTTGGTAAAGTATAAGAAAATTCTGTCTCATGAAATATATATCGATGATCTACCTTAAGTGACACAACAATATTTATATATCTTGCGGTGACGTTAGAACACTTTGTAAGATGTTATTTTGTCTATAAGAAGGGTTTGTGTGAAGGTTCTCTGTAAGTTATCAGATCTCACAGGCAGTAATTTCTTTGACGATTTTTTGAACTATGATTATATCACAGAAATAGAATTTGTCTTTGCATATTTCTCTTCTAATTATTCCAACGAAATTATATGTTGCTCGATGAGGAACTTTTTTATATCCACGGTTTCTTAAGTGAACGATGTTTAGATATAATGGCTACAGTTGCACTTTTAGAAGATTTTGGTATGTTAAGATACTTTTTGGTTGTATAGCTCTTCAACTGTTTTGGTTCTTATGAATAACCAGCTTTCAAATATTCGGTTGTGTGGGTTCCTGATGATGGTCGTCTAGAAAAGCGCTTTGGACGGATGAAGTAGAAAAAAATGTTGTCTTCATTTTTTCATTTATTTTGCTAGTGTTTTGGTCATTACAAAAAAAAGACGAGAAAAGCTTGTGGTCTTATAGTACTTCACTTTTGATTAATCTTAATTTGCATTGTTACTCAATAATGACACCAGGACAAGATCTTTAAGGCTTTGCTCGCTATTTTTTTTAAATTTTTGTATTGACTTAAATTGATAAATCAAGTTTTCAACTTGTAAATATTTTCTTCTTTTCAGGATTAACAATGGATGTTCGTCTAATTCTACTCCTATTGCATTTTGTTCTTTTGGTTGAAATAACGACATCACAATCTGGTAAATATTTTAAATAAATGTATAGTTAACTTTGAAAAAAAGACAGAAGAGGTCAGCAATCAGTTAAAACAAAAAATGACGAAAATGCAAATAGTCTACAAGTGATGTAAAATATAGTTAAGACCGATCAGCACAAGTTGTAGTCGTCAATGAGACAATTGTCAATATACAGGTCAATTCACTTGCAACACGCATACCCTTTAACACAACCTAAAAAAGTCCCCGATGAGATAAAATATGAGACACTTCAAAAGAGAACGACCACCAACCTGATATATACTGCAATCGTGAAAGAAAAGCAAACACGACAGTCAGAACCAAATGATACTCACTAAACTACTAGCATCTTACTTGGGATATTGAAATACAGAAAGTGACGGATTTAACGTGTCACTGAGAGAGCGGTATTGGTGTTAAACATAACATAAGCAACTGGACAATGCTAGACTTTTTCTATTAGTATTAGATATAAAAAAAAGTATAAAAACGACAAATACACACATTGCGAAGGGTACATGCAGTTTTTGAAAGGTAAATAAAGACAAGTTCAATCAAAAATAAACAATACTTTCCAAGACCCTAAAAATGTAAGAATGCATCTCTTACAGATTAAGTGTCAATCCGTCATGAGCAGTCAAACTATGAATATTAACGCAAACAGGACCATACGTCTCAATACCGAATTAGATATATTACCGGGATTGTACTAACATGAGCAACACAGCCGGTGTCACATGTGGAGCAGGATCTACTCATCCTTTTCGAGCACCAGAGATCACCTCTTGTTTTTGTGGGGTTTGGGATGCTTGGTTTAATAATTTTCAATGTTGGTTTTTATGTACTATTGTTTGTTTGTTGGCCTTTATCTTTTTTAGCCATAGCGTTGTCAGTTTACTTTCGTCTTGTGATTTATGAATGACCCTCTGGTATCGTTCGCCTCTCTTCTCCAATACATGTTATTGTGTAGATTATACATCCCGCCATTGTGTTATTGTGATATGGTCATTTGTATTCTTGTCTTTCATTTTTGCTTATGTCCTGTCAATATGATGACATATTTGTTTGTTTGATAGTGATTAAGATTATAAAACAATTTTTACTGCTCTACCCAAATTCGTTACATGTTTACTTATCATGTGAGTTTGTTTTGTTCAAACATTATTGACACTTAAAATTATAAATTTATAAGATAAGGGTACGTAGAGTGATTTAAAATGAGACAACTCTCTGCCAGAGTAAAACTAACGTGGATCGAAACAACTGAGGGTCAAACTACTGCTTTGTACAATCACCAAGACTTTTTCCGAATAGTAAGCTACCACAGTTCGCTGCATAACAAATATGTAATCATAGCGACAGGAAAAACCAACACAATTACTAATTGAAAGGTGTTACCTACCAACGGGATAATCAAACCCATAAGTAGAAAACGTATTCACAATGCCAACGTAAAACCAAACAAGAAACAAACAGTTAACAAAATACAAAAAAGAAAATTAAAGAATGAGCAAAACGAACTCGGACAAAACCAGCGATGAAAGATGCATATTACAATCTAAAAGTACTCTTAGATAATGACCGCTAGGTTAAAGCCAGTTACAATTAATACACAAATTAGTCTTCTCAAGTCGAAACGTTTAATCAGCTAAACATTTCGTGTAAAAGTTAAGTCATTAACAGTCTTTAAAAATTATGACAATATGCTATGATAAAATACTATCATCAACAGTATGCAATACCATTAGTGATCATAACTTTACAGCAATGTATACTTAATTCAATAATAGTACCAATAAATACAATATTCAAAGATCATACTACGGTATACAATTTAAAAAAAGAATATAAAAAAATTATCAATAAGTAAGTATTTGAAGTTACTTGTTTATACACAGACGATATGTTACTTTCATATGTTTTTTTTCCTTCTAAAAATGCATCAATGGTGCAAACTGGCACTTACTAACAAAGTTTAAAAAAAAACAGATAAGATTCTGGATATGATGTTATATTTTTGGTTTTGTATTTATGGTGTATTTTTCATTTTTATATTGACTAACAGATATTGACCAACGTATAATAAAGTTAAACGCAAAACGATTAGAATATAACGAATCAAGGTTCTACGAACTGAATTGCTCGTCTTCCAAACAAAGTATCGGAAATGCTGCCGAATTCATCATTGATGGAAAAAGTGTGGAATACATTGCATTCCATGACAACAAATGTTATGATGGTAAATTTGAGGAATGTACTTTAGATTACTGCCAATGTTTTCCCAGGAAAAATGGATATATTCTTAAATATCAGGACAGAAACAAGCATATTGCAAGTATATTTGGGTGTAAGATGAGATTCGCAGGCAATGAGACTGGACATGTTATAAAAGCAGTTATATCTGTAAAGATCAACGGAACAGGTAACTCTTTATTATATGTTTTCATCATCAATATCTTATTTATGTATTTGAGCTGTTAATCGCTACATGACTACATAGAACACATTTATGAGTCTTTAAATCGTTTCTGAATCAAAAATAGTAGAATCTACTGAGTTTGCAAAAAAACGATATCTGAAGTATGTGATGGTTTTCAAAGAAGTTTTACCAAATGCATATTGTATGATTAAGCAGACGATTAGAGTCATAGTATGCATGCTTGTATGTCCTTCATATGTAGGTACTACGTGATACTTTCATATGTCTTTGTAAATATGTTATATGTTTGTAATCAACTGATTTGAAAGGTAACCAACATCTCTTTAAATTAAAGCATAATAGTTGAAGACCTTAAATAAAAACGTCATACGCATTTTTAAAAGACTTGAATGAAAATGATATAGCGATTTACACATATAGTGTTGGAATGGACATTGATTTGTTGTAAAGTATAAGAAGTTTCGAGTTAAATTTGATTTCAGTATTATACTATCCTAAATCGAGATTTAAAATTGTAATGTATTCCTAAAACTATATTCAAATGAGTTTCTCTATGTTGTTTCTCCCTAAAAAAACCAAACTGTATGAGTAATTCATATTGTATCGTTGACAATCAATATTTGAGTAAATGTCTCTACAGAAATGCAAACACACGAATACACTGTCGATACACTTAAGCAACAGAAAGAAAATAATACAGACAAAGTAAAGAATACAGACGAAGAAAATAAAACCTGGTTTGAAGGTAAACAATACCTTTCTATTCTAACATATTTTTTTTTCATTTTGATAATGGAGATTTTGTTTTATTAAAATTAACGTCTATCTGTTTGATGTTTTTGTTCCACATTTTTAATGTCAAATTAAACAGAAGGATGTTTTTAACTTTGTGCCTCAAATTCAAATCAATAACCTCTTTTTCTGTTCATTAGTTTTTTTTTTAATTTCCACATTAATGTGAAATGGTTAACAAAGCTCATTTTTCTTCACTGCAATTTTAAACAAAATTGCAAGAAATGTGTACATAAAATATTAGTTTAAACTAATTCATCGTTTATTTAGGGGAAATGACCATATGGATGCCGATTATGTTTGGAATTCTGATTATCTTCAATGTTTGCTGTTTGGTCGTATGGTGCAAAAATCGCAGTAAGCATTTATCATTATTCAATCAACTATATTTATTCATATTTGTTTGTCCACACTGACAGACGAAAATATTTTTTTCATCAGCTTCAAACGAAAATTACATAGAACAATTTATCGTTTCTAGATATTTATTCTTCTAGCGTCATGATCCTCCCTCGAAAATCTAATTAAGATCTCAAATTCGGATATGCAGATATCTTCACAGGAAATGTTATCAATTATTGTATCTTTTTTTTATTTCACTGAAATTACCTAATGCAAAAACAGGAGATAGGGAATCTGTCCACCTGAGATCGAAGACGTAAGTTGTAAACACTTATTGATCAACGAGCCTCAGCAATGATAAAACTCATACCGTATAGCAAACTTCACGCCTATTTTTCGTTGAATACCAATTTAAGTGGAATCGTAGGTAAAGATAAGCTACCATGAATACAAATTTAAATGTTCAACGAAGTGCAAATTATGTAAAGGCGTTTATCAAAATTTTCGCAGAGTCACGTTATAAAGTATCAAGAACTATACAATTTGTATGCCCCGGCCGTAGGAGAAAGAAGCATTAAGTGATAGCGTTGATCGTCTGTACTTCCGTATTTTTGTTTTTTTTGTTCTTTTAAATACATTTTTAGCGATATAATATTGGTTTCTTACAATGATAATTTGTTTCTCAAGATATCGAATTTTGTCAAGAGAATAAGCTTCATATGTCATTTAGATCGGTTATCGTAAACATATCGAATAAATCAATTTTTAAATTTAAGGTTACTATTTGAAATATGTTTTCCTCTTATAGTTGTTGTGTTTCCCTCGGTTTTAGTTTGTAACCCGGATTTGTTTTCTCTCAATCGATTTATGAATTTTGAACAGCAGTATACTACTGATGCCTTTCTTTATACATATCTATTGATTCTATTGGTTATTTAAAGAATATTTTTATAATTGGTTATATAATGGTTTACAAATATTTCCTGTAAGCAACAATCTTAAAAATAAGGAAATATAATAGAATACATAAGCTCTAGATATATTATCACAGGCACTGTTTGAAAGTTTCACAATATGGAAGCTGACATCATCTGTTATATCCTAAAGTATTGTTATCAACGACCATTATTGTCAATTTGGTTATTATAAATAAAGATGGAATAAGTTACACTGTGTTATTCTTTATTTCAAGTCCGATAGACTAGAGAGCTTGAATGCATCAATTAAAGATTGGGTTTAAAAGTTCGATGTCATTTTTTACATAGAACATGTATGTACCAAGTCAGGAATATGACAGTTATTATACATTCGTTTGATGTGATTGATCTTTTAATTTTTTTCAATTTGATTTGGGACTTTCCGTTTTAAATTTTCATCGGAATTCGGATTTTGGTTATTTTTACCTTTTTTTCTTTCTCCCTAACAGGCTTCTCTGTGAATTCTGTCTCATATGCATGAAGTTACCAGTCTGCAATTATTTGTCAAAGGTCGGAAAAGACACATGTATTTTTTGTTGTAAGAATGAATGAAAATCCATGGTTGCCATTGCATGAATTATTTATATATCAGCTACATTTTTCGAAAATCACTAAAGATTTGTATTTAAACATTTTCAATTTGTTTCGCGGGCTATTAATCATATATTATTTGTTTGCAGGGTCATATAATTATTAGCCTACAATAAATTTATGATCTCTGCAAAATATGAAAGTAATTGATAGTAATCATGTTATATATTGTAAATAGTTTTCTATCATCATGTTATGTATTAATTTTGAAATATTCGTCTATTTATTTCTACAGGACATAAAAAAGACAGGATAGGCAAGACATTTGAAAACACGGAGAAAAAGGACTCCTCCGAAACGGTAGAGATGCTCCCAAATGAAGTTAATTATCTAGGTAAAACATATGTTAGTGACATCAAAGGAAAGTGTCTTTAGCTGAAATCATCAATCAGTTGTAAATACCAAAACAAGAAACGTAAGATATGACAAAAAAAAAAACCTGTCTATAAATTGGCACATATACCAGTAGCGGAATTAAACTATCGTCTTATATTTTAGATTTTTAGATCCTAAGCACTCATCTAAATTCCTACTTTAAAATATCCATGACTGAATCAATACATAGTAGTATGGTTAATGTTTTAAAGTGTAGCAGTTGTTTGTATTTATCGTGTAATGCTTACGACATGCACCAATCAGTGATGAATCAATCACCTTAATAAAAGTTTTCTAAAGCAGAAAACTTATTCAAGGTTATATATTATGACTTTTTCCCTGCAGAGATGTATAACTCGGTCGTCTTTTCTCTATGTTGAATGAAACAATACAATATATTTGTGCCACTAGACGTTTGATAGACAGAATAAAAAGAAACTGGTTGAGGTAGTTGAGATGTCTTTTTCCGTTTTGGGCATTCTGCGTAATAATTTTTTTAGGCGAGTGACATATTTCAAAAAGACGCGTAGTTAACGACTTTAATGGATCCACCTAACACATTGATGTATTATATATCATTCGGAAGCTTATTATCTGTACTTTCTGTTTTGCCCGGTCGTAAAAAAATCGTACGGTGCATTTTCTGTTAAATCAAGGTCAAAGGTCATAAATAAACCTTCATTTTTTTTGCAATTATTAATCTTACAGTCATTTTTTAATTCTTGTACCATAAAATTTTCCAAAAGATCATATGAACTTCATATAACATGATACATTGTTTCGAAAATCAAATAAAAAATAAGAGGTTAGTTGCGAAAATTGAAATTCATAACAAATCCTAAAAAAATAAAAAAATTGTTCCAAAAGCAAAATATATCTTGATCGATATTTGTATGCTCAAAAAAGATAAATTATATGTTTTTAGGTCAAGGAATATTTGTTTTATAATTTTAAGATGCAATTATTAACTATTGTTCATAGAACAGCCTTCTACTGAAGTGTTTGCAGTTGCCCAAAAATCTGCCATTTTGTTATTCTATGTTAAGATAGCACATTGCTAATTGTCAATATCAGGGAGGAGAAAGATTTTCCATAATAAAAGAAGGGGTATTTAAAGTTCGAAAAAAAATAATATACGAGTTAATTGAGTTAAAAATATGGGTTTTTATTTTTTTTTTTACCTTGTGTAATCATTTTTAAAAGCAAAAATGACTTTGCGACTAAATCGTAGGCATCATTGAAATAAGTAACCATCGTTTAAAAACACTAGGTTGTCTAAAGCGGGATGTAAACGAACTAGATATAATGCTGCTGCTTTTTATTTTGTTTAACAACGTGTTAGACATGTTAAATGTGTTTAGAAGTTTAATTTCTTTAAGTATTAGAATGATAGACTTGTTTGAGTGTTTTCAACATAAGCTTTTAAATACAAATGCAGGTCATTGGGTATGTAAAACATTTTAAGCAGTTTTCCTATTAAATAAATGAAAAAGTTATATACTCTTCCTGACCTCAATAGATCATTCGCTGTTTTATGCAGTGATCGTTTTGATGCTGTGCTGTATTTTGTGGACTGTTGTTCGTCTTTTGGACCTAATTTTATTTTGTTCATGCTTTTATTTCAGTTTCTTTGATTCATGATTTGAGATTGATTGTCCCTTTGGTATCATTTTACTTTAAAGACATTAGTTTGCAGTAATGAAAATCGGCAAAAAAAGTCGCCTCACAGTAAAGTGAAGAACATTAAACGCAATAAGACAAATATCCGCGAAAAAAAGTTAATTTGCTCACGGTGATATATATATATAGAACCCAATCGTAAACATGATACATTTAACTACAATTTATAAAACTTTTTCTACTTAAAGAGAGACGAAAGATATCAAAAGGGACATCAAACTTATAATTTGAAAACAAACTGACAAAGCCGGGGCAAAAAACGAAAAAGACAAGCAACGGTATACAAAACACTTATTACACAACACATAAAACTACAGATTGAGCAATACAAACCCCAATAAATATTTGGGGTGAACATAGAGGCTCCAAAAGGGTAAGCCGATCCTGTTCCACATGTGACAACCGTCTGGTCATTTTGATAAATTTCCTGTTGACAAAACTTTAAATTTTTCGAAAAACTAAGGATTTTCTTATCCCAGAAATAGATTGCCTTAGCCGTATTTGGCACAACGTTTTGGAATTTTTGGTACTCAATGTTCTTCAACTTTGTACTTGTTTGGCTTTGTGGCTATTTTGATCTGAGCGTCACTGATGAGTCATATGTAGACAAAACGCGCGTCTGGCGTATTAAATTATAATCCTGGTACCTTTGATAACTATTTACACCACTGGGTCGATGCCACTGCTGGTGGACGTTTCGTCCCCAAAGGTATCACCAGCCCAGTAGTCAGCACTTCTGTGTTGATATGAATATCAATTATATGGTCATTTTAATAAATTTCCTGTTGACAAAACTTAAATTTTTTCGAAAAACTAAGGATTTTCTTATCCTAGGAATAGATTACCTGAGCCGTATTTGGCACAACTTTTTGGAATGTTTGGTCCTCAATGCTCTTCAACTTTGTACCTGTTTGGCTTTGTGGCTATTTTGATCTGAGCGTCACTGATGAGTCATATGTAGACGAAACGCGCGTCTGGCGTATTGAATTATTATCATGGTACCTTTGATAACTTTTTACACCACTGGGTCGATGCCACTGCTGGTGGAAGTTTCGTCCCCGAGGGTATCACCAGCCCAGTAGTCAGCACTTCGGTGTTGACATGAATATCAATTACATGGTCATTTTGATAAATTTCCTGTTGACAAAACTTTAAATTTTTCGAAAAACTTAGGATTTTCTAATCCCAGGAATAGATTACTTTAGCCGTATTTGGCACAACTTTTTGGAATTTTTGGTCCTCAATGCTCTTCAACTTTGTACCTGTTTGGCTTTGTGGCTATTTTGATCTGAGCGTCACTGATGAGTCATATGTAGACGAAACGCGCGTCTGGCGTATTAAATTATAATCCTGGTACTTTTGATTACTATTGTGGCTCCTGTAATTACTAGCTCGGCGACAAGCAATATTCGGTAGGTGACATTCAAGGCAGAGATGACGGTATTTTGATTATGTCGATTGGAACTTATAAGTCGTCATCAGTCTGGCAAATCTGATATTTCATAACTGTTCACCAACTTGTAGGGCGTCCATAAGACTTTCGAAGGGATAATTTTAACTTTGCATTTGAACACTGGTTTAAAACCATGTTCAAACCACCAGTTTTCTTCAAATGTTCTGTATCAAGTCAGGCATATGGCAATTGTTATCGAATAGTCTGTTTCTATGCATATTGGCGTTTGTTTTTGTAGCAGTTCAGTGTTTCTGTGATTCCATTGATTTCCTCTTATAATTGATGCGTTTCCCTCGGTTTTGGTTTGTGACCCAGATTTGTTTCAGTCAAATCGATTTATGACTATTGAATAGCGGTATACTATAGTTGCCTTTATTTAATAGCTTTATTGTGAGCAGTTACCCACTATCAAGGAAATCGTGAAAGTAAATGTAGGCTCTATAATGTTGTATCAACTTGGAGATATATACTACACAAGAAGATGCCACGAAATCGCGTTACAATTGGGCAGGTGTTGAAACAAAGAGGTTTTTTTCATTATTTCGCGGGCAGTACGTCGACTGAGCATGCAAAGACAAATTTAGGAAATACAAAACACTACATTTATACGTCATATCATAAATATTTCCGACTTTGTATGGTTTCAGAGGTGTTGCGGCTCAATGAAATCGGTCTCTTCCTTTAGTAGTATAGATATACAGGCGTTGCTGTAATACTGTTGCTACATAGAAATGAAAAGTTTACAACTGGGTAGCTTATAGCATCTCTTTTGTCAGCCTCGTATGAAAAAGAGACAAGTCATTCAAGCTAGTCAGGAAGCCTAGCTGTAACTAGAATCGTTGCGTTTGAATGAATTTTTTTCTTCAAAATTATTCTCTTTTGATGAATTTATGCTTTTAAACAATAAACAACGTAATTTAAGCAATCAAGATGACAAGTTTTATAATGTGTTTACTGGTTTTTGAATTCTTTGAAATTTCAATTTTAATTAATTTATCTTTTATTTATTTTTTTGTAAATTTCAAATTTCTTTTTTATAGTTCACTTTAAATAAATAAAAGGTCTTTTCACTACATCAATGTTTATAATGAAACTACTAATCAAACAATTCGAAAAGTCAAAAAATGTTGTTTATTTCAGTCTGGTAGTTACAATGCAGATTGCAATCTCGCAGATTTGCCCCTTTATTTCAAGCAATAGTATGATGCTCGCACATATTTTTCTACTTTCAATTTTTCAATTTATTTATTCAATCTTATATTGACCACATACAATGTTTAGAAAGGAAGAAGTGCTTAAAAGCTGTGTTCCCGCAGATGGCGTTATTTTGGGCAACTGTTTGAGTTGTTATGATAAACTCATCATAGATACCAGGATTACATTTGTATTTACGCCAGACGCCGTTTCGTCTACAAAAGACTCATTAGTGACGCTCAATTCCAAAAAAGTTAAAAAGGTCAAATAAAGTACGAAGTTGAAGAGCATTGAGGACCATAATTCCTAAACGCTTTGCCAAATACAGCTTAGGTAATCTATTCCTGAGGTAGAAAAGCCTTAGTATTTCAAAAATTCAAAAGTTTTCTAAACAGATAATTTATAAATATGACCATATATATGATAATTCATGTCAGCACAGAAGTGCTGACTACTGGGCTGGTGAAACCCTCGGGGAATTAAAACTCTACCAGCAGTGGCATCGACCCAGTGGTAGTAAATTAACTCATCATAGATACCAGGATTAAATTTCTATTTACGCCAGACGCGCGTTTCGTCTACAAAGGGCTCATCAGTGACTCTCGAATCCAAAAAAAGATTAAAAAGGCTAAATAAAGTACGAAGTTGTAGAACATTGAGGACCAAAATTCATAAACGTTTTGCCAAATACAGCTAAGGTCATCTATTTCTGAGGAAGAAAAGCCTTAGTATTATAAAACTTCAAAAGTTTGTAAACAGATAAAATATAAATATGACCATATCAATGATAATTCATGTCAGAACAGAAGTGATGACTACTGGGCTGGTGAAACCCTCGGGGAATTAAAACTCAACCAGCAGTGGTATCGACCCAGTAGTAGTTAATAAACTCATTATAGATACCAGGATTAAATTTGTATTTTCGCCAGACGCGCGTTTCGTCTAACAAGACGCATCTGTGACGCTCGAAGCCAAAAAAATTAAAAAGGCCAAATAAGTTTAAGAGCATTGAGGACCATAATTCCTAAACGTTTTGCCAAATACAGCTAAGGTAATCTATTCCTGAGGTAGAAAAGCCTTAGTATTTCAAAATTCAAAAGTTTTGTAAACAGATAATTTATAAATATGACCATATCAATAATAATTCATATCAGCACAGAAGTGCTGACTACTGGGCTGGTGATACCCTCGGGGAATTAAAACTCCATCAGTAGTGGTATCGACCCAGTGGTAATAAATAAACTCATCATAGATACCGATTTTCCGTTTGATCAGAAGTAAGCATAATTATAGGAAATTGATAATGTCAAATACTTCTTTGATAGTCATTACAGGGTTTTACTTAGTGAATTTATTATATAGAAGTCATAATATTCAATCAAGCTGACATCTTGGAAAATATCCACTTATTCGTCCTTGACCTTTGATCATGATTTGACGGAAATTACACTGTACGATTTTTACGACCAGGCAAAACAGATAGTAAAGATGTGTAGCTTTTGAATGTTATATAATTTAGCTGTAAGTTAGGAGGGTGCATTAAAATTTATGGTTGAAGTCACTCCACTATTTCCCTTAGACAACTTAATTCTTAGAATTGATGTGGACGTGGTATTTATATCAATGAATTGGTATATCCGTTATATTTATCTGGTATCTAAGAAAATTGTACCAATTCACATAAAATACAATTGAAATCTGCAATATTGCGGTTGGCAAGTTCGGTGATTCGGTAACTATCTTTAAATCAAAATCTCATCAAAGGCAAATTTGAACAACAGTCATAAGAAGAACAGTCAATCGTAATAGGCAAAGTTTAGACACACAGTTTTCACTCCGACACGCTCACAACTGCTAGACTATTATATCGTGTGAAAAGAAACGTAAGGAATGCATATTTTGGTGTTAATATTGATTCACTCATAGGATCTTTGCATCGGAAATAAACACATTTATTCTAAACCAGTTGTTGGCATAATACGTGCTATGTTCTTCTCATATATTTTATGATGGTATAATACGAAACCCCTAACAGGAGGGATTGTAATTAATTTTCGTGTGATGGGGACATGATATTTGAGTTTAATTGAGGTATGGAGCTGGTATGTCATTAACTACCAGCAGGCCTTTGTCAATATATTCATCATTGTCATTTTGCTTAGTTTCTTTTGTTACCTATTCTGACATCGGACTTCTTTTAAACTGAGTTTTACTTTGCGTATTGCTTTTTGTTTCTTTATTCTAATTTGACTATTGAGTTATAGGAGGAGGGTTGAGATCTCACAAAACATGTTTAACCTCGCCGCATTTTGCGCCTGTCCCAAGTCAGGAGCCTCTGGCCTTTGTTAGTCTTATATGTTTTTTAATTTTAGTTTATTTATATGTTTAGGAGTTTAATGTGCCGTCTATTTTCACTGACCTAGTACACAATTCTATTTAGGGGAAAGCTGAGCACCACCTCCGGGTGCGGGATTTTCTCGCTGCGTTGAAGACCAATTGATGGTTTTCGACTGCTTTTTGGTCGGGTTGTTGTCCCGTTGACATATTCCTCATTCCCATTCTCAATTTTATTGTGTTCAAGGCATTCTAGATTGATCAAACTCATCTATACAAAATTAAACTTTAAAATTGCACACAATGAATACGATTAAAAAACAGATTGTTAACCGATCATTATCAAAATCATATTTGATGAATTAAGCAAGCTTCGCAATAATATTGATAGGAAAATCATACAACCGATAATAAATTGTTTAAACACTTATTCAAGATGGTAAAGCAGGTAAAACGGATAGAAACTGCCATGGACGTTAAGGAAATATTGATAAGCAGTTGTCACTTGGCGCCAAACAAACAATTTTGTTTTAATCTTGTGTGAATGTATAAAGAGGGACAAAAGATACAAGAAGAACATTCAAACTCATAGATCGAAAAAAAAAATGACAACGCCATGACTAAAAAAAGCAGACAAATAATAGTACACAAGACACAACAAAAAAATTTAGAAACTACGCAACCCGAACCCAACAAAAAACTGGGAGTGATCTCCGGTGCCTCGGAAGGGTAAGCAGATCCTGCTCCACATGTGGCACCCGTCAAGTTGCAGGAATGCAGATAACTGATGTGAATTTGCATTTAAAAGGACAAATTTAGAAATTTTCTATAAATGGCCTGGTAGAAGCAGTAATTGAATACTTCTCAAAAATTTAATTTGAGTGGAAAATTATGAGTGGTTGCCATGGTAACCGACACTCTATTTTCTGGTAGTTTAGCGTCGTAAAAACTTTAAAAAATCAGCTAAATCACCACAATTCAGAGCCTGTTTATGAATAGAATGAAACCTGTTTCACATATAACATTGATAAAACTTTTAGCTCCATTTTAGTAAAGATTTCATGTCAACCAAATGTGAAAATGCATATTTTCAACTTTTCTGAATTGTGGATTTTTCCATAGTTTTGATTTTTCTATACATGAAACAATATGTATACAAGAGTAGATGTTTTTCAAAAGATCTTTCACTCGGTGCCATTAAAGTAAAGCTAAAATATATGTAAAATATAGAAAACATAAATGACAGTAAAAAAAAATGACAAGAACACTTTGATACCATGTGGAAGGCATTTAAAAAATGTTTTAACACTTTGTCATTTATTTTTTACAAATACTTTTTGTCAAAAATAACATTTATATATTATTTTATCTTATTGCTCAATTTATTATGTATTATAATCTTACAGGATATTTTAAACCTCTTCTCTTTTCATAAAATACTTCACCCTTCCCATGTGGTACATACACATTTAACTCAAGTTTTCTTTTCTTTCCGTAATTATATTCTATTTATATTTTCTTTTTTTCATATATACATAAAAATGAATTTACAACAATGTTTATTGGTATAAATCAATAGATATTCAAATGTATTGCTAATATTACTGTATGTATATTTGATGTGTTGTATTTGTTTTAATTCTTGAAAAAAATAAAAATAAAAAAAAGTTTGAATACTACTTTACCAAATTAAATAGAAAAATGCGTGGGTCTCTTTTAAATTTTTTCCTTGGTAACGGAGTTATTATTTTGCAGAATATTGTAGTTAAAGCACTTAAATGTTCTTAATTGTTTCATAACCGATACGAATATACATAAAAGGATAAGGGTTGCTGACTTCAATAGTTACCATGCAAGCAAATATAATCCATAGCAACATCCATTCAAAAGATGTTTAAACGGAAATTCATGTAAAAAAATATACATAGAGGGTTTTTGAATTGGAACATGAGTACATGCCTTTCTTTTTCAAAGGTTCAACAAATGTAATATATATTGTAACCTTGGGGTTGGGGGGAAGGGGGAAAGGGGGAAAGGGGGAGGTTTATTTTTAGACAAATTACATGCAGATCCTAGAAGATTATTGCTGCAACGTTTGGTCGGATTTTATTCAGAGTTGGTTATCTGATAATCAATTTATTAGTGGTTGTCATGGTAACGGACATTTTTTTTGTAATTAAGCATAGTTGAACCTTTTAGCTAAATCACTACAATTAAGAGCCTGATTATGAATAGAATCAAACTTTTTTCAGAAATTTTCATATACAACATTGATATAAATTGGTTTAAGCTTCACTTTAGTTAATACTACAGTTCAACCTAACTTTAAGATATCTGTTTTAAATATACTTAATAACACATATTTTGATTTTTCTGAACTGTGATTTTTTTTTGAAATTATCAATTTCCTTGTGTTTTTTCAAAAAAGTGCAATTATGTAAAAAAAAATAGCTAGCATTGTAATAACCAAGTTTGAAATCTACTTGACCAAACTGAATAGAATATTGCGTGGGACTCAATTTTATTACCATAGCAACGTATTATCCTTTGAAAACAGAGTTATTATGTTTAGAATTCTGCAGTATAGGGACTTCAATGTTTTCAATTTTTTAATATAATTATGTAAATGATGTTCAATTTTCATAGGGAATATATCTGCATGGTATGCTTTGTTTCTCTCACAGTCCTGTCTTTGCAACAAACTAAAATATATACAATGTGGCATTTTTGGGAAGGAGAGGAGAGCGTAGTTGTTGTTTTATTCTTTCATAGAACCTTATAAGTAAAATTAAGAGGTTCAACTAGCTATAAAACCAGGTTTAATCTACCATTGTCTACATAAGAAAATGCCTGTACCAAGTCAGGAATATATGACAGTTGTTCGTTTGATGTGTTTGATCTTTTTGATTTTGCCATTTGCTTAGGGACTTTCCGTTTAGAACTCGCCTCAGTGTTAGGTATATTTTTTAATTTACATTTTGCTTGGTCAGGTTTTGTTTAGAGTTTTCAATCTGGTAATCAATAATTGTTCATCAAAAGTTACTAACAGATGATGGACTTCATGGAGATTGCAATAGCTGATTCAAGCATTTGTCAAGGTTCATATAATTATTGAAAGTATTGCTCTGACAATATAGTGTCCTTTACCACTTTTAAGAAATTAAGAAAACTTGGCACAACTCTCAATTTCCTAGTGCAATAACTCTCACAAATTTAATCCCAAGAACATGCGACTCAACTTGAAATCTGACTTATAAATATAAGCTTAAAAACCTAAAATAGAAACATTTGGTCAAAACATTGCCAAACTGTAACTGAAGTGTCACGGACAGACAGATGGACGGACAAACCAAGAAAAAACATATAAAGTCATTGTGTTTTAAGAACACTTAACACAGAACAAAAGTAAAACCTCTTTGCTCTTACTGTGCTATAATCAAGATAATGCACATGTAAGGTGTGCATCAACTACCTTAGATATACTGCACAGTTAAAAGTACTCTTACCTTTACGGGCCGATCCTGGATTTTGAAAGGGGTGCAGTTCCATAAAATTAAAAAGAAGTCACCTAGCGTAGCGAGACTAGAATTTTTTTTGACGATTTTAGTGTCAAAATATGAAATAAAAAGTGTTTTCATTCCTTAAACTAAGACAAAAAATTTCACACCTCCGGGTGCGGGATTTTCTCGCTGCGTTGAAGACCAATTGATGGTTTTCGACTGCTTTTTGGTCGGGTTGTTGTCCCGTTGACATATTCCTCATTCCCATTCTCAATTTAATTGTGTTCAAGGCATTCTAGATTGATCAAACTCATCTATACAAAATTAAACTTTAAAATTGCACACAATGAATACGATTAAAAAACAGATTGTTAACCGATCATTATCAAAATCATATTTGATGAATTAAGCAAGCTTCGCAATAATATTGATAGGAAAATCATACAACCGATAATAAATTGTTTAAACACTTATTCAAGATGGTAAAGCAGGTAAAACGGATAGAAACTGCCATGGACGTTAAGGAAATATTGATAAGCAGTTGTCACTTGGCGCCAAACAAACAATTTTGTTTTAATCTTGTGTGAATGTATAAAGAGGGACAAAAGATACAAGAAGGACATTCAAACTCATAGATCGAAAAAAAAAAATGACAACGCCATGACTAAAAAAAGCAGACAAATAATAGTACACAAGACACAACAAAAAAAATTAGAAACTACGCAACCCGAACCCAACAAAAAACTGGGAGTGATCTCCGGTGCCTCGGAAGGGTAAGCAGATCCTGCTCCACATGTGGCACCCGTCAAGTTGCAGGAATGCAGATAACTGATGTGAATTT
The DNA here is from genome assembly GCF_021869535.1 of Mytilus californianus. NCBI lineage: Eukaryota > Metazoa > Mollusca > Bivalvia > Mytilida > Mytilidae > Mytilus > Mytilus californianus. The sequence goes on along the minus strand of NW_026262734.1, from coordinate 100,891,776 downwards.
GCATTTAAAAGGACAAATTTAGAAATTTTCTATAAATGGCCTGGTAGAAGCAGTAATTGAAATTCTCAAAAAATTAATTTGAGTGGAAAATTATGAGTGGTTGCCATGGTAACCGACACTCTATTTTCTGGTAGTTTAGCGTCGTAAAAACTTTAAAAAATCAGCTAAATCACCACAATTCAGAGCCTGTTTATGAATAGAATGAAACCTGTTTCACATATAACATTGATAAAACTTTTAGCTCCATTTTAGTAAAGATTTCATGTCAACCAAATGTGAAAATGCATATTTTCAACTTTTCTGAATTGTGGATTTTTCCATAGTTTTGATTTTTCTATACATGAAACAATATGTATACAAGAGTAGATGTTTTTCAAAAGATCTTTCACTCGGTGCCATTAAAGTAAAGCTAAAATATATGTAAAATATAGAAAACATAAATGACAGTAAAAAAAAATGACAAGAACACTTTGATACCATGTGGAAGGCATTTAAAAAATGTTTTAACATTTTGTCATTTATTTTTTACAAATACTTTTTGTCAAAAATAACATTTATATATTATTTTATCTTATTGCTCAATTTATTATGTATTATAATTTTACAGGATATTTTAAACCTCTTCTCTTTTCATAAAATACTTCACCCTTCCCATGTGGTACATACACATTTAACTCAAGTTTTCTTTTCTTTCCGTAATTATATTCTTTTTATATTTTCTTTTTTTCATATATACATAAAAATGAATTTACAACAATGTTTATTGGTATAAATCAATAGATATTCAAATGTATTGCTAATATTACTGTATGTATATTTGATGTGTTGTATTTGTTTTAATTCTTGAAAAAAATAAAAATAAAAAAAAGTTTGAATACTACTTTACCAAATTAAATAGAAAAATGCGTGGGTCTCTTTTAAATTTTTTCCTTGGTAACGGAGTTATTATTTTGCAGAATATTGTAGTTAAAGCACTTAAATGTTCTTAATTGTTTCATAACCGATACGAATATACATAAAAGGATAAGGGTTGCTGACTTCAATAGTTACCATGCAAGCAAATATAATCCATAGCAACATCCATTCAAAAGATGTTTAAACGGAAATTCATGTAAAAAAATATACATAGAGGGTTTTTGAATTGGAACATGAGTACATGCCTTTCTTTTTCAAAGGTTCAACAAATGTAATATATATTGTAACCTTGGGGTTGGGGGGAAGGGGGAAAGGGGGAAAGGGGGAGGTTTATTTTTAGACAAATTACATGCAGATCCTAGAAGATTATTGCTGCAACGTTTGGTCGGATTTTATTCAGAGTTGGTTATCTGATAATCAATTTATTAGTGGTTGTCATGGTAACGGACATTTTTTTTGTAATTAAGCATAGTTGAACCTTTTAGCTAAATCACTACAATTAAGAGCCTGATTATGAATAGAATCAAACTTTTTTCAGAAATTTTCATATACAACATTGATATAAATTGGATTAAGCTTCACTTTAGTTAATACTACAGTTCAACCTAACTTTAAGATATCTGTTTTAAATATACTTAATAACACATATTTTGATTTTTCTGAACTGTGATTTTTTTTTGAAATTATCAATTTCCTTGTGTTTTTTCAAAAAAGTGCAATTATGTAAAAAAAATAGCTAGCATTGTAATAACCAAGTTTGAAATCTACTTGACCAAACTGAATAGAATATTGCGTGGGACTCAATTTTATCACCATAGCAACGTATTATCCTTTGAAAACAGAGTTATTATGTTTAGAATTCTGCAGTATAGGGACTTCAATGTTTTCAATTTTTTAATATAATTATGTAAATGATGTTCAATTTTCATAGGGAATATATCTGCATGGTATGCTTTGTTTCTCTCACAGTCCTGTCTTTGCAACAAACTAAAATATATACAATGTGGCATTTTTGGAAGGAGAGGAGAGCGTAGTTGTTGTTTTATTCTTTCATAGATCCTTATAAGTAAAATTAAGAGGTTCAACTAGCTATAAAACCAGGTTTAATCTACCATTGTCTACATAAGAAAATGCCTGTACCAAGTCAGGAATATATGACAGTTGTTCGTTTGATGTGTTTGATCTTTTTGATTTTGCCATTTGCTTAGGGACTTTCCGTTTAGAACTCGCCTCAGTGTTAGGTATATTTTTTAATTTACATTTTGCTTGGTCAGGTTTTGTTTAGAGTTTTCAATCTGGTAATCAATAATTGTTCATCAAAAGTTACTAACAGATGATGGACTTCATGGAGATTGCAATAGCTGATTCAAGCATTTGTCAAGGTTCATATAATTATTGAAAGTATTGCTCTGACAATATAGTGTCCTTTACCACTTTTAAGAAATTAAGAAAACTTGGCACAACTCTCAATTTCCTAGTGCAATAACTCTCACAAATTTAATCCCAAGAACATGCGACTCAACTTGAAATCTGACTTATAAATATAAGCTTAAAAACCTAAAATAGAAACATTTGGTCAAAACATTGCCAAACTGTAACTGAAGTGTCACGGACAGACAGATGGACGGACAAACCAAGAAAAAACATATAAAGTCATTGTGTTTTAAGAACACTTAAAACAGAACAAAAGTAAAACCTCTTTTCTCTTACTGTGCTATAATCAGGATAATGCACATGTAAGGTGTGCATCAACTACCTTAGATATACTGCACAGTTAAAAGTACTCTTACCTTTACGGGCCGATCCTGGATTTTGAAAGGGGTGCAGTTCCATAAAATTAAAAAGAAGTCACCTAGCGTAGCGAGACTAGAATTTTTTTTGACGATTTTAGTGTCAAAATATGAAATAAAAAGTGTTTTCATTCCTTAAACTAAGACAAAAAATTTCACACTTCGTTGAGATTGACACGTCTTCAAAAATTGATACAGTAGATACAAAAAAAAGTGGGGAAGGAGAGTTAAAACATTGGAAAGTGAAACCTTTTTTCTTTTTATTTAACCTTCTAAATTTAGGTACATCTCTCCTTGATTTATCTTTATCTAAGCATATTGTTGAGGGAAATAAAGCAATGAATCTATACTCAATAACCCTTTCAGTTATGATTATTCATACACCTATTTGAAAGTACACCAAATTGGAATTAAAACTGTCGGAGCTGTAGGTTATACGTCAATAAGACAGCAATCAAACGACAACAACAACTAAAGACATATTGAGGGCAATAGTTATAGGTGTCTACACAATATTTTAAATTCTTAATCTTTACAAAGTTATATAAGAATTGCGAATAAAGGTAACAGATATTCAATTTTATATCTATTTTGTTGTAATAAGCATTGTGTATAATTTTCATAACATTTAATCAAGGCTAACTAAAGTTAGAAAATGGAAACCAACGGAAATCATCTTTAGGACGTACTTATGTACAGACGGACAAAGATAAAACTACCCTCCCCCCTTTTCCAAATTTAGGCGCGGGCATAAAAAGTCATTTTTTTAGGAATTGCCCTTGTCCCTTGGATAGATAAATATATGTGCAACGCGGGGGACATTGGCAGTTTGATCTTCATTTTACATAAGACACTAAAGTGTTGTACTCATGAACGATTAGAACTTGATGGGACTAGAAAGCATTGACAATTATAAGGAAAAAATAAGATTGGTATGTACTGCGCTGTTTCTAGTGTTGCAGTTATTTAAATAAGACCATGTGTGTAATTTGTTTTTGAATTAACTGTTAATCTTGTATTTATGCACACATTCTCAGCTTAGTGGTTTGATTCTAAATCACTGTCTTTTTTCAAGTTTACAGAGACGGATACAGGGTCCGAGGAAATAGAGGGCGTAATTCATGAAAAGGTTAAAAAACCGTTGAGAGTAGCAAAACGATTATTTTGAAGATCAGCCTAAAAAAGATATACATTTTTACATGTTTACTATCAAAAAGGAAATGAGGAGGTTTTCAGAAGGATTTAATTTGTGCTTCAGCTAAACTTCCTCCTCCCCTGCAAAAAAAGATCTAATGTTACCAGAATTTTGAAACTATGAGATAAATGTAGTATGGTGCATTGTTAAGAATGGTGCATAATTGATACAATTACCTTGTACAATTATTTTGTTTTGATATAACTTTGCCGGTAAGAGCATAAATATTTTACCAGGATTAGCACAATTCTAACTTAGCAGATGTATCTATTCGTCAATCTCGGCGATCAAAAATTCCAATTGCGGAAAAGTAGTACAACACAAGGAGTTATTAATGATATGTAAATAGCTATATATTAAAAGAATTCAATTGCTGGACTTCTGAAATCAACGATCTCTAAACGACTATTCATTTTTTTAATTCCCCACCGACTAAGTATGTGTTCAGTTTGGAAATGCTTTGATCAAATGATTCTATTTTTGATTTGTAAGCTTATTAGTATGTTATAGGTCAAGTTTGCGATTTTATTTGCTGGTGGTATAACAACTCAGGCTTGTGTGTGCCCTAAAAAAAATAGAATTTTCTTACAACTGGTAAAGGACAATATGTATATTGCCTACTCATAAGCCAGGTATGGCTATTGCCATCCCCTTAATTTCGTCATCTGTTAAACTTTGATAATCAGATGAAGGGCTCTGAACAAAATCCAACCAAACGTTGTGAGTGAGGCAAGGCAAGGCATGCAGTCATATTCCAATTAAAAAATAAAGACCCTCTATATAATTATGTACTTTTTTAAAAATAAATTTCCATTTATACTTCTTTTGAATGTTGCTATGGATTATATTTGTTTCCGTGGTAACTATTGAAGTCAGCAATACTTAACGATGGTAATTTAGTGTTAGCGTATGCTTGTAGGTATATTCTAATCGGTTATGAAACAATTATGTTTATTCAAGTTCTTTTAAAATTACAATATTCAGCAAATAATAACTACGTTTCCAAGGAAAAAATGGGTTGCTATGGTGATAGAATTAAAGAGAGGCCCACGCTATTTCTTTTTAATTTTGTAAAGTAGAATTCAGACTTAATAACGTCAAGGCTGACTATGCTGTACACATTTGCACTTTTCTGAAAAACACACGAGAAAATTTGATAATTTCACAAAAATCCACAATTCAGAAAAGTTGAAAATACGTATTTTCACATGTGGTTGAGATGAAATCTTTACTAAAATGGAGCTAAAAGTTTTATCAATGTTATATGTGAAAATTTATGAAACAGGTTTCATTCTATTCATAATCTGGCACTGAATTGTAGTGATTTAGCTGATTTTTGAAAGTTTTTATAACACTAAACTAGCAGAAAATAGAGTTTCGGTTACCATGGCAACCACTCATATTTTCTTACTCCAATGTTGTTTTTTTTAGCAGTATTCAATTACTTGTCCCAGGCCATTTATAGAAAAAATATGAAACCCTCATATATCGCACTCTGCCTGGTTCTTACAAATAGCTTTACTTAAAGTCATATGAAACCTCAAATTAAAAAAAATAATGCGTATGTTTTTTATAACTAAATGGATAGTTTTCATTATAAAACTTATGTACATCTTCTTTTTACTGATGAAAATTCTTTAATTTGTCCACATTTAGAAGAAGTTTACTTTTCTTTAATTGCTTGCTTCCAGGAATCAATTCGCCGACAAATTTTCCGTATGCAAGCGACCTTAGCGTGACCCTTCTACTCCGAAAAACCCGGTGATCGCAATACGCATGGATCTGTCTTTGAAATAAACAATTATCTGATTATACATGTTATACACGTGCTCAATATCCATGCTTCTTTGTTGATTGTTTACTATAAGGTGACAATCGGTAAACTACGGCTTCAAAACACGACAATTAATTACCTGCCATATTTTCACATCATAACAGACAGAGAGAGAGAAAACATTGCCGATTATACGATATGTTTGCGTAAAAAATGATAAAATGCACAGAAGACTAAGTTTATGATATATACATGCATTGGTTCAAGAATTGGATTAACATTATTTTTCACCAGTCACTCGTTTCATATGACTTTAAGTTTTACTATATAATAAGTGTACGTGAACTTTCTTTTAACTAAATCTTTCATCTAATTTAAATCTTCTCAAATAAATGCATTTACATGTTTCCTAATGATTTATCGTAATACATTGACGTTGTGCATACCATCTTGACAGATGTTTACACATTCCATTTAAGAATATGTTATATTGTTTTCACTAAGTTCTGTTGGCTATATTTTTGTTTGTTAAAAAGAAGACATGTCGTGCAGGAACACTGTCTGAAATATTTAGCATATAAGGTATAAGCATGAACTTGATAGTAGAATCGAACGATATATTATAAAAAAATGTCTTTCTTTTTCCGCCGTTCAATCTTCATGGAACCGTCATTATGCCTTTGCAACTGCTCCTCAATCCTGTGACAACTCATTATTCGATATTTCAGTTTTAAATATTTTTGTTGTATACTGTTTTGTTGTATACTTACATGTCTTTTGATTGAGTTAAGCCATTTCAATTGGTATATATGTTATCATGTGTCTTTCTATGTTATGATGTTATTATATTGTTTCAGATAAAAGTGAAGGTTGGTACCTATTAAACATATGAACCCGCTGCCAGTGTTTGCACTTGTTCTGAGTCAGGAATCTAATGTTTAGTAGTTGTCGTTTGTTGATGGGGTTCATAAGTAATTCTCGTTTCTCGTTGACGGTTGGTTGTCCCGTTTGAATCGTTTTTAATACACTAGTCAATTTTTAGGCCCTTTATATCTTGCTGTTCGGTGTGAGCAAAGGGTCCGTGTTGAAGACCGTACTTTGACCTTTGATAGTCTACTTTTATAAATTGTGACTTGGATGGAAAGTTTTCTCATTAGCACTCAAACCACATCTTCTCATATCTATTGGCGTTCACTTTATTATTTCAGCATAATACAAAACACATTTGTAATCGCATTTTCATCGACCTCCACCATATAATCTTGTAGGTTATTCTTTTTTGTCAGGATCTGCACAAAATATTTCTGTGGATAATTCATTTTTGTTAGGATCTGCACCAAATATTTCTGTGGATAATTCATTTTTTTTCTAGTAACCTTAATGAGTCTTCTTAATCGATTAACTGTGACCTGTCAAAAGTAAAATCCCAAAGTACCGAACTCCGAGTAAAATTCAAAAAGGGAAGTCCCTAATCAAATGACAAAAAAAAAGCACAAACACATCTAACGAATGAATAACAACTTTCATATTGCTGACGTGGTACAGTCAATTTCGTATGTAGAAAATGGTTGATTAAAACTTGTTTTATCGCTACCTTAACCTCCCACTTGTGTAATGAAATGTGATGCGACTGTCATACAAGTGAGAGGTTTAGCTAACTAGAAAACCAGGTTCAATCCACCAATTTATACATAAGAAAATGCCTGTACCAAGTCAGCAATATGAAAGTTGTTTTGAAAATTTTATTTTGCCATTTGATTATGGACTTTCCTTTTTGAGTTTTCCTCTGAGTATTTCTGTAATTTTACTTTTTTATGGTAATAAATGTGTCTTCCGAATGTGAAAACCTGGAAATTTTGAATATCCTAAAATCTAAGAGAACAATAAAGGCCGGAAAAGACACATATGCATGAGTTGTCGTAAAACTGCATAAATATCCATGGTCCCATTGCATGAATTATTCGTATACAGCTACATTTTTCAACCATTTTCTATTTCTGTCGTGGGCTATAAATCAAATATTTTTTGTTTGCAGGGTCGGTCAAGGATAGATTTATGTTATCTCCAAAATATGACAGTAATTGATAGTAATCATGTTATAAATTGTAAATATATTTCTATCATCATGTTATGTATTAATTTCGATGTATTCGAGTTTTTTTTCGACAGAACATGAAGACAGGACAGGCAAGACATATGGACACATCACGATTAAAAAGGAATCCTACGAAATTGTAGAGATGCTCCCAACTGAGGAAAAAAATCTAGGTAAATTATTTTAAGGGACATCAAAGGCAAACGTCTTTCGCTGAAATCTTAAATCAGTTCTAAATACCTGACAAAAACTTAAGATATGACAAAAAGATATGTCTTTCAATTAGCACATGTCCGAGCAGTGGGATTAAGCTTTCATCTTAGTCTTGAGATTTTTTTTATCCAAGTGACTCATAGTTATTTCTACTTTGAAATATCCATGACTGTATTAATAAAGATTAATGGTTAAAATTTTGGATGTAGCAGATATTTGTATTTCTCGTGTAATGCTTACGACATGCAACATTCACTAATAATTCAATCAGCCTAATAGCAGTTTTTCTTTAAAGACATTTTTTAAGCCATTCTTTAAAATTTTATTATTCGCATACGTTCGTTTGGAGTGACATATTGTAGAGATGTTTTAATAAAAGTTACATTACTCGAAATAACCAACCTATCTAGCCGTGTCGCAGCCTATTGTATTGCATTGATGGTTGAAGGAGGGGAGAATATACTGCATGAAAGTGTGGTTTGTTGAATACACTTTGATATTAAACTTAATCAAAGATAAGATTTAAGAAATAAAAATAATAGAATCTGAAGCGAGATCATATTCTCATTGTTTATCTAAAAGTAAATAGATAAAAACTAGTCTAAGAGTTTCAAACACGATGGAATGTAAAAGTTGTAAGCGAATTGCTTCTTCTCTTCTTTTTCATTATGAGCATACTTCGATAATTTAATTCAAGATACTTTTGTCTAAAGTAGAAATTTTTATCTGATAGTACTTTGTCACTTTTCTGAAGAATTTTATCATATAGAATTCACTAGGACACATCGTCAAAAATAACTGAATAACTTAATCTTTTTCATATATATTGTGTTTAATAATAATGATGCACGGGTTCCAGAAAGCGCCGTACAAACGTATGCATGAATTAACGTCATTTCTCTTAAATTATTTTTCTTCTAAAATGTATGGTGTGTAAGGGGTCTTCAGGGTATAAATCCATTTTTTTAAATATAGGATTTTGCTATTTTTTCCTATAAATGATCTTTATCATATACTTAATAGAAAATAAAATAAAAAAATGGAGTAACCGTTCATTTAGGCTCACAATCTGCCTTCCAAAGAAGCATGCGTTTTTGTTCAAATATTTTTTTCTGTTGAACTAATTGGGGAAATAGAGGTTATATCAAAATAAAAAAGTACTAAATTTTTGGTCCTCAATGCTCTTCAACTTCGTACTTTTTTTGCCTTTTTGACATTTTTTTATTCGAGCGTCACTGATGAGTCTTTTGTAGACGAAACGCGCGTTTGCGTAACTATAGAATTTCAATCCTGGTATCTATGATGAGCTTATTTACAACCACTTGGTCGATGCCACTGCTGATGGAGTTTTAATTCCCCGAGGGTATCACCAGCCCAGTAGTCAGCACTTCTGTGTTGACTTGAGTTATCATTGATATGCTCATAATTATAAATTAATTGTTAAAAAAACTTTGAATTTTTGAAATATTAAGGCTTTTCTACCTCAGGAACAGATTACCTTAGCTGTATTTGGCAAAACTTTTAGGAATTTTTGGTCCCCATTGCTCTTCAACTACGTACATTGTTTTGCCTTTTTAACATTTTTTTTATTCGAGCATCACTGATGGGTCTTCTGTAGACGAAACGCGCGTCTGGCATAAATATAAAATTACAATCCTGGTATCTATGATGAGTTTATTTACAGAAATCGTTTAAATTTTACAATTGTTTACTTTAAGTACAGCTTATTTGAAAAAAAATATTAAATTAGATAGGTCATTGATGATTTGAAAAAGATATTTCAATTTTCATGCCACAAATTGACATTTTTGCATCAAAGGGAGAAAATTTTGAGCTTTTTTTAATGATATAAAGTTTTAAAAGTCATCTGAGCCTAAACCAATTGATTGTTTCGGTTGATGTTTGTCCCATATCATAAAGTAACAACTAAAAGTGTAATAGATAAAATAGGTAACGAAAAAAAAGGTTAAGATTTTTGCTGATTTTATTTTACTCTCGAGCCTCCTTAACTGTGATAAATACTATGATCAATGGACATGTACGGAATATTTGATTGAGTTTTTTTTAGGTACAATGATCATTTTACATTTATGACCAACATATGATAGCCAGGGGATATTATTTTTAGTGGTCTGTGCATCCATTCGTCCTTTCGTTCTTTAAAATATAAAACGTTTAAAATTAAATACATTTTGTGATCCACCACAGAATTTGACCCCGATTAAGAGATGCACTGAACAGGGAAATATGATCATGTCAAGGGGCATGGTGACTCATGGCCACAGTTTCTTGTTGAAAATGTTTTGAATAATTCACGTTCATGTTTATGCTATTTCTAAATTCATAACTGAAACTTTCGTCTCACGCCTCGCCTCGACAGTTACTCATAAAAGATGATAAGGGGAATATAAAATTGGTCACTATTTGTCTTGTTCCGATCGCCAGTTAAATTTTTGCACGAGTGGGGAGTCCGTCTGTTTCTGTGGTATGTACAAGTACGCAGTCCCGTCTGGTCAAAGTGGAGACGTTAGCGATGTCTCTCGTTGACAGAATGACATGCTCTCTACAAGTTAATTCTGCATGAACTATCTGCCACTTGATGTCGAGCAACCAACTATCAATCAATCGACAGTAGCGTTTTTTGAATTGTTTTCTGGTTAGGCAAATAACTTGAATTTTAACAGTCAAGCCATCACATTGATTTACAGTTATAAGACGTAAATGCCAATAGTGAGTGGACGGTTAACTGAAAATATGAACAGAAAAATAGATGTAGGTGATAATGCTCTTGATAGGACACACACTGGCAGAAGGAATGAGTCGTTGGAAAATCTAGATTTGTGGAATTATACCATGAAATTTCTAGTGCGCTTCAAATCGAAAGAGGGGCGCATGACACAAGAGGGACATCCAAACTCATAATTAAAAAATAAACTGACAACGCTATGGCTGAAAAAGAAACAGAAAAACAAAAAAAATAGACACAGACTAGAAAATTTAAGACTGAGCAACACGAACCCCACCGAAAACTGGGGATGATGTCAGGTGCTCCGGAAGGTAAGCCGATCCTGCGCCTGATCAAATCAAAAGAAAATGACAGAATTATATGCATGACTTCCTCTGAAATGCTTTTGTTTAGATTAAGGGATATTATGTTTAAGATCCACAGTGTCTTTGAACTTTATATGTTAAGTATGTTGTCAAAATGTATGAATGTTAATAACAGGATGAACAATGAAGTCTTGTTTATATTACTCAAGGTAGAAGAGTGCTACATGTTGAAAATTAGTTCGTTGTTAAAACACAATCAAGCATCATATCAGTTTCACAATAATGGCCTCTTGTTTGAATCAGTTTTATGCGAGGTTTACTTTGTCTGTTACTTAAACAGATATCTGCATCTACCTTTTTTTATTTCATGAAAAACGTTTTCAACACAATAATAATGAGTAATGAATAAGTAAAGAGTAAAACAGTCAACGTTTTGAACCGTCGTCCCTCAATATACTTTATAATATGACTTACACATTATAATATTTCCTTTATCTCTCCTTTTATGGTCATAGATTTGGTGAGACGGTCGCCTCATTGCGTCATTGAAAGCTAGACCACTGCAGAAAGTCTTTGTTTGATTTTCACCAATTTCAAATCAAAGATGTGTTGCCTCTCTGCTAAACACGCAATTGTAAAACATTGGAGCATAGATTGGTGGGTCCAGGGGTCAAGCTCATGTTTCCGGTTAGGATGACATGTCTTCCTGCGACATAATACAAAGTCTGGTTCATATTCATCTTCTCATTCTAAATATGCAAATGTGAAATACATATCCAACGAACACTTACTTATATGTCCCTACATCCTATGAATACTTGTAGTTTTTTGTTCTACTTCTAACGTTATATCCCCTTTTTAAAAATCCTAGATCTCATATAAAAACGAAATCTTATTATATTATGGTGTTCAATATTTTTTACATTTCTAGTTCCGTTAATGATTTATTCAACTAAATGAATTTGGTGCTCCCCTTCAACTTGTTTATGAATGAGATAAAACACTACTATTATTCACTTCAAGGAATATAATAAAAAGTCTGCAAATATCTTTTGTATTTGGATACGATATCAATCCCGTTAAAAAAAATCAATACAGAAAAATCAGTAGTCGAACTCAACTTAATTTTAAAAACAACATATATAAGGATTTTTATGTCAAAATATTTTGAAATAAATGAAAAATACATTTTAGTTATCTTTATTCAATTAGTTAACATACATTAGTTTACAAATTAAATGGAAGCGATAGTTTTTATTTCAACTTTTATGTTTTATAAAGGGACAGATTTTGACAAACTCTGGGTTCGATATTTCTGAAATTTTAACAATGTTCTTAAACATATTTTCCCCGCAAATAAATATAATAAAAACTTTAAGATAGATCAACTACAAAGAAAGACATAAAAACGTATAAAGGGGCTTTCATCTGCAAAGTGTATTGACAAATAATTGTCATAATCAAAATCATGGAAGATAACTCGAATCGTACGTATGATAGGTATGGGATACATACGTCATCTTATTTTTTTGACAGTAAAGGCGGGAATATGTAAAACTACGTAATATATAAAAATGCAAGATTTTTATTATTTTTTGTCGTGATAACATTATTATATATAGTGGAAAATTCGAGTGTGTTATTTTTAAATCCTTTGAATACTTTGTTTCAACTTCAGCGGTGACGCATTTAATCAATTTCAATTGTTGGCAAAAACCAGTCCCATATAAGGTTCGTACGCCGAGTAATGTACGTATGTCTTTTTATTGGAGATCTCACATAAAACTGACATTTTTCAGAAATTGTTTCTATTTGCTAAGTGAAATTTATAGAAAAAAATGCATTATTCGAAGTATAGAAATAAATCGTAATGAGCGTATGATTTGATACTTTGCTATATATGGATTCGATTAAAGTAAGTTATATAGACGCACATTTAAGTGGTTTTTTTTAAACTCTGGAATACTTTGTTTAAACTTGAGCGACGCATTTAATGAAATATAAGGTTCGTAACTCGAGTTACGTAATGGGCCATTTTATTGGAAATCTCTAATAAAACCGACATTGTTTAGTAATGTTTTCTGTTTCTTAGTGGAAATTTAAAGTGCAAAATGCATTTTTCGAAGTATAGAACTCAATTTTCCCGTCTAAGATACATCCATGATTCTCTGAAAACCATGAAATAAATCGTAATGAGTGTATAATATGATACTTTGCTTTATATGGAATTGAAAACATACAATAAATTTTTTTTTCCAAATCAAACAAACACACGTAGAGGCAGAAGACAGGAAAAAAGGATTAGCGATTATAGAAATGGAAGTATATTCTGCAAGTAAACTTGACAACAATCCATGTAAAAATATTTAATATATTTTCAGGAACATTATTTCGCAATAACATTTAATTAATTGCAATAAGCTATATTGCAACGAACGTAGCGGAATTTATATCAAGAACACTTATGCTAAAAGACATTTTGACATTGAAGTTAATAAATTCAAGGAGTACAGTTTTGAACGGTTTCTCGTCATTTTTAAAAAGCTTGTCTGAAGCCCCTGATACATATAATCAATAATGATACCATCAATTTATGATATTTTTTTAAAATTATAACAATGTCACATAAGCCCAAAATCGTACCTTGTAAAGGTCTGGTATAAACATATCTAAAAATGTATAAAGAGGCTTATTAACTTTGTTATACATGTGAAAGAAAAGTACATCTTGCTAGTTGAGATACTAAAAACATTCTAAGATGCGTAGATACGTAACAATAGCGTTTGTCAGGATGTCTTTTTGTGCTTCGTTGTTACAAATGTGTTTGTTTTATAATGATTAAGATAACAACACAATGTTGACTACTGTGTTCCTATTTTTGACATTTTAACCTATTACATGTATTATGGATATTTGGTTTGTTCACACATCGTAGTCAATACAATGAATGACTCTAATAGAAATGAGAGGTTTAGCTAGCTATAAAACCAGGCTCCATCCACCATTTTCTACATAATAAAATGCCTGTACAAAGTCATCAATATGACAGTTGTTATCCATTCGTTTGATTTATTTGAGGTTTTGATTTTGCCATTTACTTAGGGATTTTCCGTTTTGATTTTTTCTCGGTGTTCAATATTTTGTGATTTTACTTTTTACATTAAAAAAGTGTACGGGAAACAATCACATAACATAACGTTCTAAAGTCTCTTAACCAAAATTCACAACAAATGTATTTTCTTTATATAACAGATTAAATTAATAATTTCTGTTCTGATTCTAGGAAAAGGAGACATTTCGCCTTTTAAACCACTTTTGGGCTTTTTCGTGGTGGTCAGTTTTTATTGTTGGAGGAAACCGGAGTGCCCGGAGAACACAACCAACCTTCGATACGAAAACTGAAAATCCTTGTCAATTATGATAATGAAGTCGAGTGCACCTGCACTAGCGGAGTTCGAACTTACAACCTTAATGTTGACTGGCTAGTGATTACAGTAGTAGAACTACTTAGACCACTTGGCCACCGAATGGACACTGTATGGTCAGTTCAAATGTCATCACATCTAGAATAATTTTAAGTTGCAGAAATAAGCTGTTAATTCTCTTGTTGAGTCTTCCAAAAATTAGTCTTAATCTTTTGAAGATTATAAATATTTTCTTAAAAGAGATTTATACCTTGTACGTAGTCTCTCTATGATGAATAAACAAACAGGTTTGTCCCTGTGCACGTTTCATCGACAGAATAAAAAGAAACTAGCTAAGGTATAAGAGATGTCTTTTTACGTTTAGGGCAATCTGTGTAATAATTTTTTCCATTAGACAACTCAAGTCGTAGAATTGATGTTGACGTCGAATTTATATCAATGAAAAGGTATAAGCATCAAATATATCTGTTATCTAAGAAAATTGCACTTGTTGAATAAAAGAATATGATGGTTGTCAAGTTCAGTGTTTGTCAACTATTTAAAAAAAAATTCATAAAAGACAAATTTGAAGAACTATCCCAAGATGAGCAGTCAATTGTAACAGGAAAAGTTAAGACACGCAGTTTTCATTCCGAAACGCTTACAACTGCTAGGCTATTTTTTCAGGTAAAAAGTAACGTGTTTAATGCAATCTTGTTGAAATCAACTCATATATTCAAAAATAAACTTTTTGATTGAAAACGTTGAACACGATTTGAAAATAAATTGTTAACCGATCATTATAAAAAACAATATTTGATGAAGTAAGCAAGCTTTGTAATAATATCGATAGAAAATACTTAAATCCGCTATTAAGGATTTACTTGGGTGAGGTCTTGGAATTTGTGTCAGATTTTCGGACTCCTTGGCATTTTTCCCTACGATACAAGGTAAAATATTTTGCCCCATAACACCCATTTACCTGTTCATATCAGACTCAATAGCTCATAAAAGGTCATTTACCAAAATTTAAGCAGATTCTTGATTTTCTTTCTTTTGATTTGAAACCCAAATAATACCAATGCAAATATAAGATAAAAGTCCGAGTTAGCCTTTTCCTGCCAGATTTTTAAATTCAAATATCTCGAAAAGGAGTTCCATGACCTATCAATATTTTTATCTTATTTTAATCTATAATTAACGATTTTCGGGCTTAAAGTATCAATTTTAAATTCTTGATTTATTTAATTTCACTTAAGTACATCCTTAAATCGTTTAAAAATGACCACTTTATCAAGATGGTTATGTGGGTAAAACGCATAGACATTGCCGTTAGATTAGCCGTAAAGGACATATTGATAAACCATTTGTCACTGGGCCCCAAACAAACCATTTTATATTAATCTTGTAAGAACGGTGTCACTGGGCCCCAAATAAACCATTTTATATTAATCTTGTAAGAACGGCTGAACGTGTACCCTAATTACAGTGGTTAAGATTTGCTATTGAAAAACCCACAAAACATCAACTAGTCTCTTAATCACAAAACAAAGCTTATCAGTGCTTTGATTTTCTACTTAACAACTTTCATATACTCTTATATGAAGAGTGGAAGGTCGTTTATGAAATATCTACAAGGTCTTCTACTGCTTCAAACAAGGTTCATTTCGACCTGTTTTTCAAGGTTCAAGGTTTACCAGTCGATGTTTAGTGGTTGTACAAAAACATAAAGATATAGTATTGCAAAAACTCCATACCATCATTATAATACTGTATGTACTTATAAATATGTTATAACTATTTTGAGGACTCTGAGGAAGATTAGTTTTAACTAATGGGATCATCCTCTCGGAATAAAGATTATTTATTTATTTATTTTATTTTATTTTATTTTAGCCATCATACTCATAATAAGCTAGTAATGGTTCCGCATTGACAATGTTAAAAGCGATTCAAACGAGACTGAATCATGTATAATCATATACGAAAAACAAATATGATATACATGAACAGTAACAAATGACTTACACTGCATTACAGGCTATTGAATTAGAAGCACCTGCAGAATGTGGCGGGGTTGAACATGTTTGCTACCAAGCCTTCTAACCTCGGTCATTGGTTACGTTCATCATAAGGACAAGATTTAACAATTACATCGAAACAAAGCACATACAACAAATACAAAAATCACAACCGTACTGATCTTAGATTTCTCGCAGAAACTGAAAGAAAAAACAAATTAAAACCCATTAATGAACAAATTATGATTCTATGACTAATTTTTGTTTTTAAATCAGATATAAGAAGATGTGGTATGAGTGCCAATGAGACAACTCTCTATCCAAGTCAAAATTTGTAAAAATAAACCATTTTAGGTAAAAGTACGGTCTTTAACACAGATCATTGGCTCACACCAAAGTACTAGCTATAAAGGGCCCATACAATTACTAGTGTAAAACCATTCAAACGGGAAAACCAACTGTCTTATCTATATAAAAATCGAGAAACGAGAACACTTATGAACCACATAAACAAACTACTGAACATCAGATTTCTGACTTAGGACTGGTGCAAACAAATGCATTGGGTTTAAACGTTACAATAGGTACCAACCTTCACCCTTATCTGAAACAATAGTTTAATCAGTACACATCCAACATTGACTGGATTTAGTATAAAGATGCGATTAGTAGTCAGAGTAAAAACTTGACCTTTTGCAATAGAAAGTTCCCAAATATTATTTGCAAAAGGCCAACTTTATTCACTGTATTAAATTAAAGTAAAGTATATATATTGCGGTTTTTATCCAACACAATCATAGGTTTGAACGTTGTTTTCAATTTAGACTTGTTTATATTTTTTCGTTTAGGCTTGTATTATATTTGCCTTCTGGTTTATATGATCCGTTCATCCTATTTTGACTCTTTTAAAATTCAAGAGTCTATCCTAAATTGAGGTAAATTATATAGCCTTCCAAATACCGTTTCGATTCCTAACATCACTGAAGAGACATTAATTGTCGAAATCCGGATATGGTGTACAAATTTTTGCACCTCGTGTGTGCGGTATACCATCTTTTCCGCAAGTTTATTGTTTTCTGTTTGGTAATAAATAAATAAAAAGATCTATTTTGTTACATCTTGTGATCCGTTTATTTGGCAATCGCCAATGGCAGTCAGCAGGGTTTAAGAACATCAGTTGTTCGACCTGCTAGTCAAATGCGTTTTGTTAAAATATACTTTTTCACTCATTTGGTCTTTTGGAAAATGTTGTTTGTGCTGTATTTAGACCCGTCTACCAAGAAATTTGTTTTGCATGCACACGTATAGAAATTGCGGTTTTTTTCCAACGCAATCATAGGTTTGAACGTTGTTTTCAATTTAGACTTGTTTATATTTTTTCGTTTGGGCTTGTATTATATTTGCCTTGGGGTTTATATGATCCGTTCATCCTATTTTGACTTTTCAAAATTCAAGAGTCTATCCTAAATTGAGGTAAATTATATGGCCTTCCAAATACCGTTTCGATTCCTAACATCACTGAAGAGACATTAATTGTCGAAATCCGGATATGGTGTACAAATTTTTGCACCTCGTGTTTGCGGTATACCATCTTTTCCGCAAGTTCATTGTTTTCTGTTTGGTAATAAATAAATAAAAAGATCTATTTTGTTACATCTTGTGATCCGTTTATTTGGCAATCGCCAATGGCAGTCAGCAGGGTTTAAGAACATCAGTTGTTCGACCTGCTAGTCAAATGCGTTTTGTTAAAATATACTTTTTCACTCATTTGGTCTTTTGGAAAATGTTGTTTGTGCTGTTTTTAGACCCCTCTACCAAGAAATTTGTTTTGCATGCACACGTATAGAAATTGCGGTTTTTATCCAACGCAATCATAGGTTTGAACGTTGTTTTCAATTTAAACTTGTTTATATATATATATATATAAATATATATATATCCGTGTCGGAGTATTAATCTGACCTTTCTCTGATTTACATGCAACAATGGCAATGTTCAGTTTATGTGATAATCTTGAAAAATGTCATAAACTTTACAAATGATTCATTAAATTTAAATAAAAAGTTGAATATGTTTTGTATACTTGAATAGCTAAGTTTTACTATACAACGCGTGTACGTTAACTTTCTTGTGAACAAAATCCTTTATCTTACCAAAATCTTTCATCTTCCAAAATGTATTCATTTACATGTTTCTTATCATTCATCGTAATACATTGACGTTGTGCATGCCATCTTCACATATGTTTTAATATTTCATTTAAGATATATTATATTATATCAAGACGTCTATATTTCTGTTGACGATGTCATATGTATCGCTTTAAGATAATAACGCCTGTCAGTGACCTTTAGGTGATAACAAAAATGTTTTTTTTTTATAAAAAGATGACATGTAGGGTAGGAACACTGTCTAAAAGATTTAGCATATAAGGTATAAGCATTAACCTACTTCTAGAATATTAAAATATAATGTCTTTCTTGTTCTGCCGTTCAATCTTCGCAGAACCGTTATTTTGCCTTTGTAACTGCTACTAAACCCTGTGACTTTACACATCATTCGATATTTCAGTTTTCAGTTTTTCTGTTGTATACTTGTTTTTTTGTTTACTTGATTTTTGTTCAAGGTTATTGTTGTTTATCTAAAATTTGTAAACATATCACAGCGGTATACTACTGTTGCCTTTATGTATTCACCCCTTATTTTATTGAGTTTACATTTACATTGTATCATAAATCAAATGTATTCGTTCAGTGTAAGTTCACTTGTGTTAATATGTCTTTTGATTGAATTTCACCATTTCAGTTGCAATTTTTTAGTGTGTCTTTTTATGTTGCGATGTGACAGTATTGTTTCAGATGAGGGTGAAGGTTGGTACCAATTGAAACGTTCAAACCCGCTGCAATTGTTTGCACCTGCCCTAAGTCAGGAATCTGATGTTCAGTAGTTTGTCGTTTTACAAATTGTGACTTGGATAGAGAGTTGTCTCATTGGCGCTCATACCACATCTTCTTATATCTGTTGGCATGCACTTTATTATGTCAGCATAATTCAAAACACATTTGTATTCGCTTTTTCCTCGAAATTCACAATTAGAATATTTTGAAACTTTGTCAGGATCTTCACCAAATTAACTTGTGGGTAATCCATTTTTGTCAGAATCTGCACCAAATATTTCTGTGGATAATCCTTTTTTTTCTAGTTATCTTAATGAGTCTTTTTAATCGAATAACTGTGACCTGTCAAAAGTAAAATCCCAAAATACCGAACTCCGAGTAAAATTCAAAACGGGAAGTTCCTAATCAAATGACAAAAAAAAAGAAGCTCAAACACATAAAACGAATGAATAACATTAGTTATCAAAGGTACCAGGATTATAATTTAATACGCCAGACGCGCGTTTCGTCTATATAAGACTCATCAGTGACGCTCAGATCAAAATAGTTTTTAAGCCAAACAAGTACAAAGTTGAAGAGCATTGAGGATCCAAAGATTCAAAAAGTTGTGCCAAATACGGCTAAGGTAATCTATGCCTGGGATAAGAAAATCCTTAGTATTTCGAAATATTCATACTTTTGTAAACAGGAAATTTATAAAATGACCACATAATTGATATTCATGTCAACACCGAAGTGCTGACTACTGGGCTGGTGATACCCTCATTTTTCACTTTGCTGACTTGGTACAGGAAATTTCTTATGCAGGAAATGGTTGAATAAAGCTGGTTTTATAGCTAGCTTAACCTTTCACTTGTATGAATTGTTGGTTTTATTGTCAAAAATGTGTCTTCTGAATGAAAATACCTGGAAATTTAGAATATCCTAAAATCTAGGAGATCATTTACATTTTTTATTTGTCAAAGGTCGGAAACAACACATATGCATGAGTTGTTGTAAAAAGGAATAAATATCCATGGTTCCCTTTGCATGACTTATTCGAATATCAGTTACACTTTTCGTAAATCCCTAAAGATTTTCTGCTCAAACATTTTTCATTATTTTCGTGGGCAAAACAAACATATAGTCTTTGTTTGCAGGGTCATCGAATTATCGGCATACAATAGATTTATGTTCTCTGCAAAATATGAAAGTAATTGATAGTGATCATGTTATAAGTTGTTACTATATTTCTATCATCATGTTATGTATTAATTTTGAATTATTAGGTTACTTTTCCAAAGAACACGAAGACAGGATAGGCAAGACATATGGAGACACGAATAAAAAAGAATCCTACGAAATTGTAGAGATGCACTCAGCTGAAGAAACATTTCTAGGTAAATCATTTTAAGGGACATCAAAGGCAAACGTCATTCCCTGAAATTTTAAATCAGTTCTAAATACCTAAAAAAAAAGTAAGATAAGACAAAAAAATCTGTCTTTCAATAAGCACATGTCCAAGCTGCTGAATTAAACTTTCATCTTAGTCTTTAGATTTTTTAATCCAAGTGACTCATAGTAATTTCTACTTTGAAATATCCATGACTGTATTAATATAGTTTAATGGTTAAAGTTTTAAATGTTGCAATTGTGTGTATTTCATGTGTAATGCTTACGACATGCAACATGCACGATACATTCAATCAGCCTAATGGTCTAGGGACACAGTTATCGTCCTTTTGGTTTCCGCTGTCTACGAAAATAGTCCTTAGTGTTAACAGTGTATAACTTGTAAATTTTTTTCATACATTTTCTTAATTTATTTCTTGATATTTCATGCATGAAATATTAATTAGTAAATGGATAAAAAAAAAAAATAATTTAAATTTGGGTGCTGAATCTTTATGTTGAGTAGTGATTTGGTCTAGTTAAAACAGGTAAAATATTAGTATGTCTGAAACTGTCAGACTGAACTTTCAACCCCATTTTTATAGAATTGTCAACATTTGAGTTAGAGCTGGTAGACATTCCTATAATTTTGATATTATTTGTCCCAATAGTAGTACACTACACTGTAATAATCGGTTTGAGATAGATCAGGTGCGATTTTGTTAAATTGAATTTATTATCTAACAAAATTGCACAACGAAATAACTGTGTTCTTGGGCCTAATAACTCTTTTACTTACATTTTTAAGCAATTCTTTAAAATTTTCTTATTCGGATATGTTTGTCTGGAGTAACACATTAAAGAGATTTCCAATAAAATGACATTACTCGACATAACCAACCTATCTGACCGTATCTCGGACTATTGCATTGATGGGGATGAAGGCGGGGAGCATAGACTGCATGAATGTTTGGCTCGATTAATACATATATTTTGTTCGAATAGAAATTGTTTAAAAAAAGAGCACTTACCACTTTTTTTATTCTTTGTATTTGTTGTTATTAAACGTGGGATTATTTCATTGAAAGCAACCTTTAAAGGGAATGATTGATTCAGATATCAGTTATCCAATGCACAGTCATTTCACTTGACCCATATATCTATCTCTAAAACGTTGAAATCCTAAAGCAAAAATTCAAAATTAAAATCAAAAAAGATTATAGAATCTGAAGAGGGATCATATTCTCATTTTTTATTTAAAAGTAATAAGATTAAAACAAGAGTATCAAAATTGACGGAATGTAAAAGGTTTACGCGACTTGTTTCTTCTTTGTATCTATTTGCATACTTCGATAATTTATTTCAAGATACTTTTGTCTAAGTAGAAATGTTGATCACTGATGCATCTTTCTTAAAGTACTTTGTCACTTTTCCGAAGAATTTTATCAAAAGGACTCATGAGGACACATCTTCAAGATAAAATATGGTTACAATTAACTGAATCAGTTACATTTTTTTATATCTTGTCTTTTATAATAATGATGCTTGGATTATAGGAACAAACGTATGCGTAACTTAACGTAATTGCTCTTAAATTGGTATTTTTTTCCTAAAATGCTTGGTGTTTAACTGATATAAATACGTATGAAAAACGGACATGTACGGAATATTTGATTGGGTTTTGTTAAGTAGGATGATCATTTTAGTTTTATGACAGTCAGGGGATATTATATTTACTGGTCTGTGAATCCGTTCGTCCTTCCGTTCTGTTAAAATATAAAACGTTTAAAGTCAAATACAACATCAGAGTTTGACCCGGATTAAGTGATGCAATGAACAGGGAGATATGATCTTGTGAAAGGACATGGTGTCTCAAGGCTACACTTTCTTGTTGCAAATGTTTTGAATAATACACGTACAAGTATATGCTATTTCCATATTCATATCTCAAGGTAAAAGAGTACTACATAAAATGTAGGAATGCCAATTTCTGTTTCAATAATGCGGAATGAGTAAGTAAAGTGTAAAGCAGTCAACATTTTGAACAGTCGTCACTCAGTATACTTCATAATGTGACATACACAGTATAATAGTTCCTTTATATCTCCTATTATGGTCATGCATTTGGTGAGGCGGTTGCCTCATTGCATCAATGACAGCTACACCACTGCGGAAAGTCTTTGTTCGATCCTCACCCGTTTCAAATCAAAGATGTGTTGCCTCTCTGCTAAACAAGCAGTTGTAAGACATTAAAGCATAGATTGGTGGGTCCGGGGGTCAAACTCATGTTTCCGGTTAGGATGATATGTCTTCCTGCTGCATAATACAAAGTCTGGTTCATATTCTTCTCCTCGTTCTAAATATGCAAATGTAAAATACATGTGCAACGAACACTTACTTATATGTCCCTACATCCTATAAATTAAGTTTTTGTTCCACTTCTAACGTTGTTACATCCCTTTTTTTCAAAATCCTAGATCTCATATGTCCCTTTATCCTATAAATACTTGTAGTTTTTTGTTCCACTTCTAACGTTGCCTATATCCCCCTTTTCAAAATCCTAGATCTCGTCAGGCAACGAAATCTTATTATATTATGGTGTTCAATATTCCTTACTTTTTTATTTCCGTTAATAATTTATTTAACAAAATGAATTTGGTGCTCCCCTTCAAGTTGTTTATCAATGAATAAGATAAAACACAAGTAGATGATTTACTTCAAGGGATATAAAAAAAAGTCTGAAAATGTCTTTTGTATTTAGACTACGATAGCATTCCCGTTAAACAATTAATAATTCCTAGTGGAACTCAACTTAATTTACAAAAACAATATATATAAGGATTTTTTATCATGGTATTTTAGAATAAAAGAAAAACACATTTTTTTAATCTTTATTCAATTATTAAACATACATGTGTTTAGAAATCAAATGGAAGCGATTTTTTTATTTCAACTTTTATTTTTTATAAAGGGGCAGATTTTGACAAACTCTGGGTTCAATATTTCTGAAATGTTAGGAATGTTCTTGAAAATATTTTCCCCTTAAAAATATAATAAAAACTTTAAGATAAATAAACTAAGAAAGACAGAAAACGTATAATGGGGCGTTCATCTGCAAAGTATATTGACAAATAATTGTCATAATCAAAATCATAAAAGATAACACAAATCGTACATATGACAGGTATGGGATACGTGTGTTTATCACTGATAAATCTTCCTTTGAACTGTTTCCATGTGAACAAGTACGCTAAACAATCCACTCAGCATGTCGGTCTTGTACAAAACAGGATTAATATTAATATCGTATTAACATGCTCTCGACCCGAATATGCATATACTTCGCCGCTGAATCCTCCTCCTTATCATCATCATCATCATCATCATCATCATCATCTAGTTTGCCAATCTGTGTTACCATAACTTATCATTGATGTGGTCATACTAATGTCGAAAAACATATATAAATCAACTGTTTCAATTTCAAAATGCAAAATAATGGTGTATAATGCATTCATCCCTTGCTTTGAATTGTTTGAATAATTAAATTGTTTCTTTAGAAGCCGAAACACAACCCTCGTATCTTTTATGTGTTACTTCCTTTGATATTCAATATTACTTTTTGTTCTTTGTATCGGAAATTTGAATACAAAAAATATGAGAGTGACGAGACGTGTCTATATCTGACCAAAGGATTAAACGATTCACTTATTTGATAATGTTTACCATGTTTACAGTTATTATAATACTGCAATTTTAGAGGTGATATGATTGATTGATTGTAGTTTTCTGAACGTACAGTGGCAAATATTTCATGCAGATTTATGAAGAAATAAAAAAGTCCAATTAAAGGATATCTTAATAAAACCATGACTTGAGAGATACGAAAAAAAACCCAGCAAAATGTATAATATAAAAACATTTTCCATAGATTTTGTATTCATCCTCTTTGTTGGTTGGTTGTAGCATATTAATCTCACCGACTTTAATTTTGAAAGAGACAACAAAAAACGACCAATTAAACAGCTTTTCCTTGTAGATCCTCCTATACTAGTATAGTGTTATGCATCCTATTCCGCTTGAATATCAGATATTTATTTGAAATAATCCAAGATATATGAGGTGGTTAATAGATTAAAAAATAAGGACAATAGCCCCCTCCCCCCCCCCCCCCCAAAAAAAAAGAAAAGAATAAAGAAATGCAATCACATTAAGAATAGAAAATAATGGGGTGCTAAAATGTAAAACAAAATTGTATAAAAATTAAGAATAAGGGAAAAAAAATACTGATTTTAGAAATAAATGATTTACCGAATGATGAAAAGTCACTTCCGGTGAATATAAAATATTAACCTGGTAAACTTGGATTGACCCGAATTTCCGGAATGTTCATTTTACATTATCCGGAAATTCGGGTCTGTCAAATTTTACCGAGTTTAATATTTTAAACTCTTCGGAAGTGATTATTTTGAAAACTCTTGGAAACCATTTTGAAAACAAAATAAATATTTGCCCAACTCAAATGAAATCGTATCTTATTTTATCATTTCTTTGGGATATTTCTGGAAATATTTTGCATCAATAAGCACAAAAAAGGTAAGACTTTGTAACTATGTAAAATGTATTAGCCGGCAATGAAGATTACGGGTTTACGAAGATAACATTTCGACTATCGTTGTGCAATATGTACTAAACTTTATAAAAATTAAAAATATAGATAATAAAAAAATCTAAAAATCTCAGATATAAGTATAACAAGCTACGGGAATATAACTCGAAGTCGTTAGTTTTACTTTCTTACGGTTGGACAGATTAACGTCATAAAATAGGCGCTTTAACGGAGAACCATTGAGGTACGTGATCTTATTGCAGTGAAAGTAAAGGCGGGAATCTGATGTATACATGTAAAAATGCAAGATTTCTATCATTTTTCGCCACGATAAAAGTACGTTATATAGACCAAAATTCAAAGGTGTTTTTTTTTTAAACCTGTGGAATACTTTGTTTAAACTTGAGCGACGCATTTAATCAAATTCAATGGTTGGCAATGACCAGTCCTATAATGTTCGTACCTGGAGTTACGTACGTATGTCATTTTATTGGAAATCTCTAATAAGACCGACATTTTTAGTAAAAAATGCATTATTCGAAGTATAGAATTCAATTTTCTCATCTAAGATAAATCTATCATTCTCTGAAAACCGTGAAATAAATAGTAATGAGCGTATAATATGATACTTTGCTTTATATGGATTTGAAAACATACAATATACTTTTTTTTCCAAAACAAACAAAAACACGTAGAGGCAGTAGAGAGAAAAAGAAGATTACCGATTGCAGAAATGGAAGTTGATTCTGCAAGTAAACTTGACAACAATCTAGGTAAAAATATTTAATATATTTTCAGGAACATTATTTCGCAATAACCTATAATTGAATTCAATGTGCTAAACTGCAACGGACAGCGACCGTTGATAAACCTGACAGCGGAATTTGTTAAAAAAAAATCAGAACAAAAATACTAAGAGAGGGCTATTAACTTTGTTAAATATGTGAAAGAAAGTAACGACTTGCTAGTTGAGATATTTAATCATTCTACGTAACAATAGCGTTTGTCAATATGCCTTTTGTGCTTCTCCGTTACAAATTTGTTTGTTATATAGTGATTAAGATAACAACACAGTGTTGAATACTGTAGCCCTATTTTTGACATTTTTACCTATTATGACTGTTTGTTTTGTTCACACATCGTTGTCAAATCCTTTTTTTCAACTTGCATACCAATGAGAGGTTTAACTAGCTATAAAACCAGGCTCAATCCACCATTTTTTTCTTCCTGACTTGCTACAGGCATTTCCTTATGTAGAATTCACAGTGTGGGAACGGAACTGTACGGTTTTGTAATGTTTTGGTCATTCGGGAGACTATCAAGCGGGGCTCCGACATTCGAAACAATAACAAGTTGCTTGATGGAAAGTTTGATGAACTCAAATGTTACTATATAATGTTTCTGCTTCAAGTTTTTGTAATCAAAACATTCTATATGTATATATGAACCAATAAAATAATAAAAACGACGTATGCATCCAAACGTTTTCCTTAGAATGGTTGGGCTCCGTGTAAATCGATCAAAATTGTCACGGAGCAGCGATAAAAAATGTTAAATAAACATCGAAAAACCCATCGTCACTACCAGAATTGTCACAGGTACCTTTTCTGATATATAGTCTTACCTGTCTGAAAGTTTAAAAGCCATTGTTTAAGTAGAAACTCGAAAATATTGATTTTCTCAATGTCGAATATTTTTATTGACTGTACAATCGCTTGCAAGTTTACTGTACAATCACTTGTAGCTTTCCTGTACAATCGCTTGGTCAATTAAATGCAAAAGTTTGGTACACAAAAATTGAAAGGAAGAAGAAATATCGTAATTGACTTGATTTGTTTGTTTCGTAATTAAATGATTAAAAATGTTCTATATAAAAACCGGCTTAGCACTGATATTTTCGATTGCAGGTTAAATTAATGACACAAATGTCATTAAAATTATTTTGCATTATCATATTTTCGTGATTTATAGATTTTAGTTAAAACATATTTTATTTGAAATATATGAAACACAAAAAATGATTGCAGGTATACACAAAAAAATCAGAACAATGTTTTCTTATATCAATCTCCCTGTTAAAAGAGAAAAGGAAATGACCCATTTGTTAATGGTTAAAACATATCATTAGGATATGTTTTCCAATGCTGTTCCAAATCGGAGATAAAGAGGAATTCATTATAGGCCAAAAAGCGAATTGATATTTAATGGAACATAATAGTCGCTAGTGTTTACGTTTTGAGCATATGAATAATTATGACACTCAAGTAGGGAATGCTTACTGCTATCTATTCTGCAACATTCATATACAGTTTTTACTTTCAATGAAATCTATGTCATATTTAAATATTCAATAAAACTGCTGCAATCCAATGCAACATATGTCTGGCATGAGTTTGATTTCTTTGTTCTGTAACGATTGAATAACAGGTATTTGGTATTGTTATCAATTTTTTTTATTTAAGCCTCAAAAACAAATTAGAAAGTGTCACTTATATTTGAGGGTTTTATGTTTAATTAATGGATGCAGTCTGCATTAGGGGATCCGGTGTGCGAGGAAAGGGTGTTCTGGTGGTTGAAACCCCACTTGTTTTCGATTTTATTTTAATTTATGAACATTTCATGGAGTTCCATGGTTTGGATCACCCTTTGTTCAGAAAAGGCTGGATCCACGTCTGGTCTGATATCGTCCATGATAATTTTACATGATGAACTGATCGTTTAATTGATTTTTATAGTTTGGTCTTGTAACAGTTTTTGGGAGGACTGAGCGCACACAAACATATTTAACACCGCCGCTATCTTTATTTGCCTGTCTCAATTCAGGAGCCTGTAGTTCAGTGGTTGTCGTTGATTCATGTCTGTCATATGTTTTTTCGGAAATTATTTTGTTATAAATTAGGCCGTCAGTTTTCGAAATTAAATTGTTTCATATTTTTTATGTCGGGATATTTTATAGCCGACTATCACTGCTTACATCCACTTCATTTGAACTCTGTGGATGGTTGTCTTATTGGTAATTATACCACATCTCTTTATTTTCATATTGACGATAAAAATGTGGTTTGATAAAATGTTGTTCAAACTCAAATAAACTGTGTAATACTGCTTATTATTATAAAGAAACTCATGAAATATAAGGATTTTGGGTTTTCTTTGTCTTTTAGATAACAACTCACACCCCTTATCATTGATACATTTTATTATTAAGAGAGCTTTTTACCACCAGTAGCAAAGATAGGTTTAATCCACCATTTTCTACATAGGAAAGTGCCTGTGCCAAGTCAGGAATATTCGTGTTTGAGCTTTTGACTCGTTTTGCCATCTTATTGACAATTATATCACATCTTCTTATTTTTATATCATGTTTATTGACACATACGTGTATTTTCTTTGTTCAGCGAATAGCTATCACCATTCCACATTCGAATGCCTTTATCAAGTTAAAATATCCTAGTCCTGTGTTGAAACATTCCTTGTTGTTGTGTCAACATACGTATATATTTTTTTTTTTTTTGGATTAACAAATTAAGTTAACTTCAAAATATGATTACCCTTCCGGAGCACCTAGTCATCTTTTCTGTTATTTATTTTTGTACGAGCACTATTTTTTTAGTGATTTCTTTACATGTGTACTTTCCTTTTATTTTGTCTTGTATACTTATTATTCGAATCTTGATTTTCTGTCTGATATAGACACCTTCAAAAATGTTTCCGTGATAGATTTTTAACTATCTTTACTAATTAGCAACTAATGATGATTTCGTGCTCATTTTTATTTCAAATACCATAGTTGACTATAATAGCACCGACAAAACACAACCAAATAAACGCATATGTAGTGCATTTAATGAATTTGGCTAGGAAAGCTCCAAGTGATTGTACAGGAAAGCTCCAAGTGATTGTACAGTAAACTTGCAAGCGATTGTACAGTCAATAAAAATATCCGACATTGAGAAAATGAATATATTTGGGTTTCTACTAAGACAATGGCTTTTACACTTTCAGACAAGTAAGACTATATATCAAAAAATGTACATGTGAAAATTCTGGTAGTAACGATGAGTTTTTCGATGTTAATTTAACAATTTTGATCGCTGCTCCGTGACAGCTTTTGTTGATTTACTCGGAGCCCCACCATTCTAAGGAAAACGTTTGGATGCATATGTCGTTTTTATTATTTTATTGGTTCATATATACGTAAAGAATGTTTTGATTACAAAAACTTGAAGCAGAACCGTTATATAGTAACATTTGAGTTCATCAAACTTTCCATCAAGCAACTTGTTATTGTTTCGAATGTCGGAGCCCCGCTTGACAGTCTCCCGAATGACCAAAACATTATAAAACCGTACAGTTCCGTTCCCACACTGTTGAATTGTTGGAGTTCAGTTTCAAAGTTCAAAGTTAATGAACTGCTTTGTAAATAAAACCAAATATATCATCGACATCTTATGAAACAAAATTAATTTCGTACGAAATAAAATGACAGAGGAAAAATAAAGCAAACAAAAAATTACAATCGTTCAGACTTAAAAGTATTTGCATCTTATAAAGACACATGTTAATATAAAATGAAAAAAACAGAAACTTACAGTTAGCAAGGCAATTCTGTTGTTAAAAGATGCTTATCAGACACTGATTTTAAATACTACATATAAAGTTTAAGTTATTATTGTAATGTACAGACAATATAAAGTGAACTTCATTTTGAATACAAAACAGGTAATCAACATGAAGATACCATATCATACAATGACTTGAAAAGTTCTGACGAAATATATTTGCCTAGGATGAAGAATGCAGATAAGGTTGGTTTCAGAAAGTTAAGTCCCACGCACATGGTGCATGGGTGGTATAAGTGTATCATTTCTTGTCCCCGTCCTTTCGTCTGTCTGCCTTAAACGTTTAAGTGTTCAGGGACCGTTTGACCAAACCATACTTGTTAGGATTATTTTTCATCGTGTGTGTTTGACCTTATTTCACCATCATTTGGACCAGAAAATTTTTACGAGAGCCATGCGACTTAACATTTTTTTGGATAATTGTGAAAGCAAATTCTCTAATACCATTTGATAGATCGCTCTAAAGATTGGTTCCAGATTGCCATCATTTTTAGTATAATAATTTGAACATACATATTTAAAAAAAAAGTTATCTGACTTTTCCATATTTTAACTAAACCACAGTAACACATTTTGAAAATCAATTTAAATTGGTCATGTTGATCAATTTTATTGGCCTTGCTGAGTTTTTTTCAATTACAGACAGGGCAGGTGACATTTTGTGTAGCAACTTTGGTTATTTTATCCTTTATGTGAACAGCAAAATATTTTTTCTTTCAATTACATCAACGTTATATATAACTGTTGAACTCAACAAACTGATGGTGGAACTAACTTATTCCTGAAGAACAAATACTTAACAAGATGGATTAACAAGAATTAAACATTGTTCACTTTTGTCTTGTTTGTTGCCTTTATTTTGAAATTTTACTATCGTTACGTCACAGACAATATATTAAATATTAACAATAAAGAATAACAGACATCTTCTTATAACAAAAGAACACAAAATACCAAACAATCAAAATTAAATGATATAGTAGCAAATTGCAAATTGAGCAGCATCAATCACATGAAAAACCAAGGTGGACTTGAGTTTTTGGGAAGGTAACTTCTCCTTGTTCACTTGTTGAGACTATCATGTTGAATATTGTAAAACAGCAAAGTCTTAACTGTCGTCGATAGATGCCATTTTTAGTGCATAAATATGTTATTGCCTTTCAAGTATAGTAGTTAATTCTTTTGTTCTTAAGCGCGTATGCCAATTGTTATTTGAAAGCACATCATCTCAAAATAAAAAAAAACTTAACTTTTGACATTTGACTAAAGTCAATCATTTATTGTTTTATTTTTATCTAATGTTGAAAATAAATATAATCAATAGAACAATCCATTACTTTTCGGATAGGCACACTTAGAATGTTTGATCTGATATAAGCCAGAAATATAAATACATTAGAATAGATCAATCTAATTCTTACTAGCTATCTTCTTAAGTTCAACAATGTTTATTTTAAATATACGAAAAATGTGTTGTGAATTTGACAGCTTTTCCTTGTATTGAAATTGATTGAACTAAAGGTTCATTTTTGAATTCCGTCCATATTCTTGTACGGCTGACCTGTGGAGAAATACGGCTTTATCATCATTTGAATTTCGGTGTCCTGCATTGTGTAATGTTAGTTCAACTACTTGCAGAAGAAAAATGAAAAATAGGTCCGTGGGTTTTCTTGGAAATCCGACTCAAAGCTCTGAAATTAATACAAACTGCACGTCCTAAATTCAAAAATACAAAATATCGTATCAAAATAGACATCTTTATAGTTATAATCTTACACTTTTATGTTTTAAGATAGAAAATTCAATAGTGATTGATATTTTAAATGATTCAAATAGTTATAGGCTTTGGATTTAGATTTATCTTAATGTTTTATGGTAGCGTATTTACCTGACGATATCGGGATTTGGGTATCTTGTCGAATCTTAAGATGAGGTTGTGATAATATTAAGGTGGCACGGTAGTATTTCCTGGTCCATAAGGGATAATGATAGCCTTTTTAGACTTTTCACCACTTTCTAGCACTGCCCAAAATTCTACGTACACAGTTTACTGAAGTACTTTCATTATAATTTTCAGAAATGAATTTAAATATGTATCATGACCGTTTACTTTTTTTGCTATCTTTAAAAACCTAAGGCCACTAGTGCTTTTAGGTCTTTTATCGTGCAGTGAATACAAAATTTTAAAAAATTCTCAAAAATTCATTTTCACCTGTATGTAAAATTGTTTCATATTTTTCTACACCTGATTCATCCCTCAGTTTGGGAAAGTATGTTCAGTTGATACTGTATATTTTGTCCAATCATAATGTTCAGATACATTGACTTAAGTAGGGTACACAAAAGAGCAACTTAAATTCCGGAATGCAAATACTACCGTGCTACCTTAAACCGACACGGATAAAAACTGTTAACAACTAAAAATGTGCAGGCTTCAATTAAACCTTTATTTCGGTAGGCTGATGCAAGCATACGATCTGCATTGTGTCTTATACTATAAGAAGCAAATAATGTTTAACGACTATATCAATTAATGTGTAAAAGAAATATGAGCTATAATAGTTTGTGCATTTTTCTGAGTAGGTTTTAAACAGATGTAGCACGAATATTGTGTTAATTAATTCTTTTGATGTGTCATTTGTATGCAAGAGTGATATCCCCCTTTGTACTATATTTCAATTAAAAAAAGGCGATTGAATTGATGCTTTTGTCTCACTAGAACAGGTTCATAATTTTATACATACGTACAATTATTTGATTGAATTTTTAATCATTACAAAATTTATAAATTCAATTGATTTTAGTTTTTTTTTTTCTATTGGTTTATAAAAGACATTTCTGTATATTCATAATTTTATTTATTTGTTTTGAAACGGTTGTGTGTGTTATAGTCAGCACTTCGGTGTTGACATGAATATCAATTATATGGTCATTTGCATAAATTCCTGTTCACAAAACGTTTAATTTTTCGAAAAACTAAGGATTTTCTTATCCCAGGCATATATTACCTTAGCCGTATTTGGCAAAACTTTTTGGAATTTTGG
The DNA here is from genome assembly GCF_021869535.1 of Mytilus californianus. Classification (NCBI taxonomy): domain Eukaryota; kingdom Metazoa; phylum Mollusca; class Bivalvia; order Mytilida; family Mytilidae; genus Mytilus; species Mytilus californianus. The sequence continues at coordinate 100,858,775 of NW_026262734.1, read as the reverse complement.
GTCCTCAATGCTCTTCAACTTTTTACTTGTTTGGCTTTATAACTGTTTTGATCTGAGCGTCACTGATGAGTCTTATGTAGACGAAACGCGCGTCTGGCGTATTAAATTATAATCCTGGTACCTTTGAAAACTATTTACAACACTGGGTGGATGCCACTGCTGGTTTACGTTTCGTCCCCGAGGGTATCACCAGCACAGTAGTAATCACTTTGGTGTTGACATGAAAGTCAATTATATGGTCATTTTTATAAATTCCTGTTCACAAAACGTTTAAATTTTCGAAAAACTAAGGATTTTCTTAACCCAGGCATAGATTATCTTAGCCGTATTTGGTACAACTTTTTGGAATTTTGGGTCCTCAATGTTCTTCAACTTTGTACTTGTTTGGCTTTATAACTTTTTTGATCTGAGCGTCACAGATGAGTCTTATGTGGATGAAACGAGCATCTGGCGTATTAAATTATAATCCTGGTACCTTTGAAAATTATTTATACACATATAAAAAAAAACTTTCATAATTTATAAATATTATTTAGCTACAATTAAAGTTTAACCGACCGTGCAAGACCATTCTGGGTAAACAAGGTCGTTATAATCCATCCTTATCATCAAGCTACTTGGTTATGGTGAGGCATCTTACTGTGAGAGTGTATATATATTGCATTTGCCTCATACTTTGAAAGTCGCATTTTGGTAATATATCATATATAAAGTTCTCTGTTTATTACAATTTGAGGCAAATAATTTTTGTGAATAACATACGTTACATTTCACACCTGTATCATTCTGCTGTCATTAATACAATGTTTTCAGTTGTTATCCGCATCATCTAACCTTCAGCAAAATTGATCCTTTTGGTGTAATATGGTGTTGTTCTTTTGTCAGAATTAAAATGAAGCAGATAAATTACCCTAATATAGCTGTATTATTTGATTCCCTCAAGAAAAATACATGTATGTTGTGGCACCCCTGATCACAAGCACACATAAGATACACATATCCATAATTACCACTTTATTCCAGAAACTTCAAACTTATGTCAAGTGCTTCAATGAGAAATTATGATTGAAACATATATATAGCATTTAAACTTGTCTGAAAAAGACTATATATCAAAACCAAATTATAATATCTCCTTAACATAATAAAATGTTGGGGAAAATAACAAGAGTTATCTTACATAAATCACAAAGAGGGGCTAGCAACTAATTTTCAATTCGAACTTAATAAACGTTTACGCTATTTTCAATTAAAAAAAGAATGCTACTTTATTCATTTATAAGGACTTAGTTAGCCAGATCTACTAATTTCATTTGATGATTGTTTACGACAATAGAGATGAAAGATAAACATGCTATTTTTAGTGCCCTTAGCATTTTGTCAACTACATAACGATCACGTTTTTGCTTACACTAATCACTACAAACCATTGACAGTCTAAAATGGCATATATCTGTACTCGACTATAGTTATTTGAAATTAACATTACTCGACCCTAGTCTTAACCATACTCGAATGTACTGATTTGTTTTGTCTCTTATCTTTGCCATTGAAAATAGTCTGCACTATTACTTAACCAGTCTGAAACAGTCTTAACACATTCTTGACCTGTAATCGACGTATTTTTCAGTCTAAACCATACCAGACCAAAGGTCTGAACAATACTCGACCAGTCTGAACCATACTTAACCAAATAACCTCTTCTTTTTTTTTAAATTTTAACTGTTAAAATGAATTTCCTTTTAACTGACATAACAACAGCAACAACAAAATAAAGATATTTATAAAAACAGACTATTACATCCTTACATGATTCTTAAATTTATTAAATAGAAATAGTTAAATCAAATTTTCTTATAATATAGTTATATTAATTTTAAGGTAGTAGAGTTTGGTTAAAAAAAGTATTTCTTTTACCTAAAAACGACACCTATACTGAGGGTAATTAAACCCTATTAAGGTGCTTCTTGTTATGCATGTGTTTTTTTTTTCTTAAATTAAATTTTCTTAATTCCTAAATAAAAACTACATTGGTTTCATGGTTATATACAATAGTTATATAATTATCTTTTTAATGGGGGTAACAACAGCCAACAAAATAACTGAAGTCGTTTAACCTTATATTTATCATATATCTATTATTGGAATTTAAGATATATATTGTACATAATATATATCAAAAGGGATAAAAAAAAAATCGAAAAAGATCACACCGGGTCAGATAGTATTAAATTCTAAATGACCTTCATTCAAAATTGCCACATCCTGTTCAATTAAATCGCAAGGCCTTTTGAATTCACTAGATAAGTAATACACGAGTTTCAGAAAAATAGGGCTTTGTTTTTGCCTGTAAAACACACATGTACTGAGGTAATTAAACCTTCTCAAAGTGCTTCTTGTATGCCATGTCTTTAATTTTGACAAAAAATTTTTGCATTTAATTGAAATAAATTTTTGCTGAACACAAATAAAAACACTTCTCCGGTTTTTGATTCGTTATTTATTACGATATGGAAATAATTTGTAACAAAAGACCCTGTAATGAAATATAAAATTATAAACAACGGTTCAAGAATAACAGCATGAGTACAATGAGAACTTAATGACATTCCAATTAAAATTAATTATACAAGACTCACATGGACATCAGAATATAAATTAGTATGTATAGTTCAAAATGTCTGCCTTCATGCTAAATACAACTAAAAGAATATTTTTAAAGAACAAAGAGATTTCCCTCCACACAAATACATGTGATTTAAATGACCAATGAGAATGGACAAAGTGACCAATACTGACCATCAATACAATGAATAGACATTTAAAGGGTTCACATACCAGAACTCAGGTCATCACCTTAATTAGCATATAAAGATAAACAAAACATATAAAATTGAGAATGGAAATGGGGAATGTGTCAAAGAGACAACAACCCGACCATAGAGCAGACAACAACCGAAGGCCACTAATGGATCTTCAATGCAGCGAGAAACTCCCCCACCCGGAGGCGTCCTTCAGCTGGCCCCTAAACAAATATGTATACTAGTTCAGTGATAATGGACGTCATACTAAACTCCAAATTATACACAAGAAACTAAAATTAAAAATGATACAAGACTAACAAAGGCCAGAGGCTCCTGACTTGGGACAGGCGCAAAAATACAGCATGCTTTATTCTTTTGTTATTAAAATACGATTCTATTCTGTAAATAAGTAAACAAATCCAATAAATATATGTTCCAATGGATATTTTATTATCAAAAACAGTAATTTCATATAGATCAAAGTACAATCCTGAAAGTTTTAAAACTATATACATACAAACCATTGAAATTTCACCCTTCCACATACATGTATATGATAAAGATCATTTATAGAAAAAAATAGTGAAATCCTATATTTAAAAAAAAAATGATTTATACACTCGAGCCCCCTTAAGTAGAGATAGTCCCGTATTTCTTACCTTGTCCACTTGATTACTTGATTTTCTTTTCAAGATAACAATAGAACATCGCGTTCGTATCTATATCATTATAATTATTGTTCTGTGTATTATAGAAAAAAAGCGCAGTGTTTGTGATGTCAAAAATGCCCAAAAGTGTAAATACGTCAACTTCATAACGGTCAATTGCATAACAATTGACATATTTTTTTTTTTTGAGTGGACATGTTTGCTATGTAGTTAACATTATCATTATACTTAGGTGACAAAAAGCAAAATTCAAAATCGTACGTTGAACACCATGCATAATTACCGAATAGTAATTAGAAAAAAGTAAATTTATCTTATAAAATTTATCGAAAAGGTCATCATTTATTAGTACTTAACATTGATACATCATCTAAATGCTTTCGTTATGTAGCTGACAAATTCCTTAACTTCTGTTAACTCATTTTGCATTTATAATGATCGTCAAAGTTTCATTAAGTTTGCATATTTAGATTTTGTTCGTAAAAATCATTAATAATTCATTAGAATATTCAAATTTGAATTGACTTGATAAAAATACTTTCTCAATTTCTATCTAAAATATTGACGGACTTTGAAAGCGGCTCATACGCGCTACGTTTTGCTCACAATCAAAGTTTATTTTGGTTAGTGCATGATACAGTATTAAGTACTTTGTTTGACGTATTTTATCATGTGATACTGAAATTTCTAATATTTAGAAAACATAAAAAAATATTTATAACAACAGTAATAGAAATCTTTTAACTAGAAATGTTTATCGCATATAGTTAGAAAAAAGATTACAAAAAAAAGCTGATGTTGAGGAATCGGAGTCAGCAGCATTAGGGCTAAGTGTATGGTTACATTTGTTTTTACACGTTTTTATTATACCACTCCTCTTGCAATTTCTGAAATACTGTCAAAAGTGTTTCGTGATCAAGGAATAGTATGCACTGCCAGATGTTTGAAGTAGTGTTCTGGTTTTTTTTAACTCTAATTGTAATAAAAAAAGGTGAATGAGTTTAAAGAAACCTTTTGGGTTTAACATGATTAGGTAAGTTTCTTAAGGGCATACGATAAAGTAGCAGGGGCAGATAATAATGTTTTCAAAACTTTTCGTGTTATTGTTTTTGCGACGTTGCTAATCAGGACGTTGTAATTTCGCGATGTTTCAAGAACGATTACATTTCGCAACGTCGCTTTATAAGTAGTGATATTTGCAGAAAATCTACTGACGTCATAAAGCCGGTTGCGCGAAATTGAAAAAAGTACATGCTAAGAAAATCGGTCATATCACGAGAATTGTTATATTTATTCATTAATAATTAAGTCAATGGTATTTACTTGAAATATGAAAAAAAAACTAAATCCACATTCATAATGTTGTATGCTTTATTTCATATAGAAAATGAATACAAGATATGTAAATAATAATACGCCGATGAGATAAAAACCCAACTAAACAAAAGCCAAATAAGTACTTTAGGTATCAACGTATTGTCTTGGTCAAAATATAGTGTCTATAAATATAGGAAGATGTGGTATGAGTGCCAATTAGACAACTCTCCACACCATTTTGAAAAACTCTAAATCGTATGGAAATTTTACGGATAAATTTAACATAGATTATCAAAAAACGACAAAATAACATGATAAATAAAGACAACGCCTCATGCTGTTCCTGATTTTAAATAGGTACATTAAAACGTTGAAAGGCATTTAACCCAGTGGAATATATATGTGTATGAAGAAGAACTGTCATTTAAAGAGACAGTTATAAGCCCCGTATTATAGACCAGAACAAAAACGCACCCATTAATGTGCTAAGCATATCTCCTAACTGTACATATTGGGAGGGAAAAAAAACAAAGTATCGGTACACAGGAATTAGGTATCTGACAGACCAGAAAAATCTACACACGTTGCAACTCATTGGTGTTAAGCTGCTGCCTAAATACGCAGTCCTTCTGTAAGAAGGTTTCTCAGATAAGGAACAAATATTTGTTGAAACATCGGAAGGACAGACAAACAATGTGGTTGCACCACTCCTAGATTCGGGGTGTATAATACAGACAAGTAAGTCAATTAGTATATGTACCGTAATAAAAAAAAACATGAAGACAAGCATAGGTAACTTAATCTTAAATTGATACAGAATCATGCAATTCCATGGTCTAATATTGACTGCTGTATTGCTACTGAACCAATCAACTTTCCCGTTTTTCCGTTTTCGTTTCGTTTTTCATTCATTCCGTTTGCGTGTTTCATTCATTCCATTCATTTTGTTCATCTCGTTTGAGTTAATTCCGTGTTCCACTCCGTTCATACACGAAATTGCCTGATAACAAGCATGTTGTTTGGTAAACGTGTGAAGTTAATAAATTCGTTTTTGAACGTTTACAGTGTGTGTAAACGATAAAATCATTCTGAAACGAAAGGTAATTTGATTTGTTTCACAGACAAATTTCGTATTTTATAATCACATCACATGTATTTTTCTTCATCAACAAAACCGACGACCACCACAACGATCATACTAGTTTATCCATATCAACAAATTGTGAATAAACACACTATTTCAAGTTAGTCTAACCACAATATAGTTATGGCTGTTTAGTTTAGAATACATGTTTGAATCAATCCGAATAACCAGCGGGACATCTTTTTTAAACGTGCCAGAAATTTCACACTTATCTATTCAACAGATAATCGTTCTACCGCCAATCATCTAAAATTTGTTTTATCAATTGGAACTTTTATTTGTATTATTTTTAGCAAATGAGACTATATATGGACCTTAAATTTTTTTTTTTGTGTTTAAGATTTTGTTCATGAATATGATTCACTATTTTTATTTCCTTTATTTTAAATGTTTTAGCTCTTAACTAATCTGACAATACAGTGTAGTTATTATGTGATACCCGTTAAGAGAACACCCATCATCTGACATTTTGTTTTTTTTGGTTAAGGGGGTTACATGAGGATTGTTTTTGTGTCGTTGTTCCACTTTTTTGTCAGAATTCATTTTAGCATTTTGTGGTGCAGATAATTTTAAATTCTGTTTTGGGCAAAATCATTTATTTTCAGCTCCTATCAGCCCAGGATATTCTTTTTGAAGCATCTTCCCAAAAATTTAAATGGTCTTTGAGACCGAAATTTTGCAATGGGGCGCAATCCTGTAAAGTTTACCGAGTTTGTTTTAGGTTCAACTCAGCAAAAAAATAGAACTTGCCATGATAATTATATAATTTATAGCTTCAACAGAAAAAACGTTTTAACTTTTGCATAATTTAAAACAATTAAATATTGGAAGACATTAGTTATGTATTTTTGTTGAGGAAGCGGACGGGAGTAGAGAGGCAATAATAATTGGATTTCAACTTTCAAGTATTGGAAATCATAAATTAAAATGATTAGTGCAAACATATAATTATTTATTCCTAACACATGTATGTGTTGTGTATGTTGTGTTAAATATTTAAGCATAAAACCAGTTCAAGTTGTCGATTTATACAGTTGCTTTTTCAGTTAATCAAACAATACGAAAACCTTTAACAAAAACTGTTGCCGCAATTTGACGCTTGAAATTAATTTTAATCAGCACTGCATACCTATAGATGTTTTTTTTTTTAAATTATAGCTTATGATGATGTTTCTAAAAACTTGTGATCTTTTAACAAATTTCCATAAATTAGAAATTGATATTCAAAGCTAAACGTTGACGATGAAAGCATTTTAGTAAACCATGAATAATATTTTAGTTATTTCAGCTTTGTCTTTAAAGGAGTAGGTTCGGTAAGGGCCATATTTGCCCCCCCCCCCCCCCCCCCCCCCCGATTATAAAATTCAATGTTACAAGATAAAAAATGTTTCAAGTTGACTTAAAGACATGTGAGAAAGTTAAATAGAACTATTTTTGTCATAGTTTTATTTTAAAGCGTTGATTTTTACATCCCAGTTAGGTAAAGAAAATGCAAGAAGGCCGTATAGGCATCCACGTTCTGTTGAACACGGACGCTGAATCCGATGCCTCGTGTTATATCGTGTAGGTACATCACTGTGCACTCTGTTAGTTAAAGAAAACCATTACAACAACACTTTGAATGATAGTAGATATGTGGCCTGTTGTACTGGTCAAAATGTATGCCCCTTCAGTCTAATATTTCTTAATTGTCCAGTAGCTTCAAAATTCGTGCCCTTCGATCCAACTTTGATGAACACACATACTAGTATTGTATATTGTTTTTAATATTATTATTTCGTCCGGAATATAAGTAAAATATTTGCCTCTGGACGTTAGAAAAACATAACAAAATAAGCTATCCTATATTATGTTACTAAAGAAAATTAAAAAAAATATATATGACAATTTGTTACTATAGCGTTTGTTTCGGAGTTATATGTTTTAAAATCAATTTTGAATATGACTTATTTTGTCGAAAATATAACGGTGTCCTTCAAATCATATTCAGTGGCGGATCCAAAAAGGGGGCTACAGGGGTTAAACCCCCCTTTTTTGACGATCCATGCTTTTGAATGGGGACATATGATTGGAACCCCCTTTATCCCGGGTTGGAACCCACTTTTTTGAAATGGCTGGATCCGCCGATGAATATTTCTTATTTTCATCATAGATATATATATATATATATATATATATATGACAATGATTTCAATATCCCATACAATACCAACTTTACATCAAGGTATATAGAAAAAAAAAAGAAAAAAGAAAGAAATGATAAAAAATCTGAATACAACTTTAAACATATGAATTAAAATGTCAAAGCTTACTACATGAAAAAGCAACATTTCCATTTTATCTAACGACGAAAACGGTTATTTGTGTTATCAGAAGTCCTTTACTAGACAAAGTGTGCAAGCTGTACTATCAAGGAATTGTATAAATATACAATTCCTTGGTACTATATAGTACGGCGATCACGATTTCCCCATTATCAGTGGAAAGCCACATAGGTGCTCCTCCAAACTCTCGTTTTATAACTATGGGTGGTCCTCCAAAATCTCGTTTTATAACTATGGTATTATGGTTAACAATATTATCATCAAACAGATAGCTGTTAATTTGTCTCCTTGCGTGTTAGATTATTTATCAGTTTGTTGTAAAAATATGAACCGACTAAGTGCGGTGGTTTCCTATTGCTAGTTATTTAACATTTAGAAAATGATATAACATTTTATAAACGAATACATTGGTACCATTTTTCATGAGAACTTTAAAATTTGCCGTGTTGGACTAAAAATGTATCAACTATTTAAAAGATATAGTTGTTTTTGTCAAAATATAGTCATAATTGCCTCTTTTTATAAATAGAACGTTGTGTTGATGAATTATGTCTCGGTTATTTACGGCATCAAGGAAGCTATATATATATATATATATATATAGCTATATATATAAGTCTAGAGATTTGCACAACGATACTAATATAAGATGGTATTATACGAAGATGTTGTTAATAAATCGTGTTGACATATATATATATATATATACATACGGTAATGTATAAGCAAAAGACGGGTTTTTTTCTTGACTTCTACCGAAATGCATTTGTCATAAATATCCGACCATTTGTTGCTTCAGATGACTTGGAAACAATTTTGAATTTCAAAAGTCTCTTTTTTATAGCTATTTTTAATCAAGAGACATACTTTTTTCCTGTCTGTCCGTCATTATGTGAGTCAGTGTTGCAACGTGTAATAGTCCTTTTTGTCGTTTTATACTCACAAGAATGAAGACATCTGTAGATCATGGGGATTAAAGTTTTAATTTATCGTGTGTTGCTAGCTTAACGTTCAATGGCAAATATATCATGCATATCCCATCAAAGAGTTATCGCAAGTGCTATTTAACATCAGAGATCGTAACATTCATCCTGAATGCACGAGGTACTGAATTAAATTGCATTTTAACATGTCTTTTAACGGATAAGTAAGTGTAGCAATATCTGACTGAAATGACAACCTTTGTTCGTCCACACCATCAGCCGAGGTAGCATTACTGTCAAGATCTCAGTTGTACAAGGATCGAAGATATTTGAAATAATAGAAAAAGGGCATACAATTATTTTCGCCTCTTTTTTTCAAAATTGCTGGTACAATTTGTTACTTTTGACAAAAATGGTAATATCAGTAGAATTCCCGTGTAATTAAAAAAAAATATATTTTTAGAAATTTTTAAATCGTAATATATATTCTTAAAATAAATATAATAGAACGTTTATTTCTTACAACTCATTCCTAATCCAGTGTTACTTGTACTGTATATGGATAAACAATTATCCGACAAAATTTTTCCTTGCCAACTTTTAAATGGCATTTCTTTTACAATTGACTCTAAAACCAAACGTTTATTGTATTGAGAAGTGAGTTGACGGTGAAATTTTCTACGGTTATAATTGTAGTTTTAAAATTGAAAATATAATATGGTATCTAGGATCTGCTATTCATTAACACTTCGATGGTTAAACATTATTTTCAACTATGTGCTAATTAAATTATAGGGTGTTTTGTATTAATTATCTCTACCCAGAATGCATCACAAAACAATTGACCATTGATTTTTGTTACTATTAATATCAATTTCGCTCAAATCCCGTATAATCACAGTTGGAAGTACGGGGACAACGTGATCGCTTTACTGTATAGCGGGTTGAACACTTCGTCTAGTAATGGACTTCTGGTGTTATACATGTTGTTACCATTTTGGCAATTTATAAGTTTGCTTTAACAACTTTGCCAACGATTAAATCTAAATAAAACAAGTGTACAACAATTAATTCTAAATCATAATATTGGTGAAATATCGGTGATAAACGTGATTAAACTGTAACATCAATACGATTTTATTTTGACTATTCAAACACTTGAAAAGTTTCCGATTGCGAAATAGATAACGACTTGTTATTTTTCTCCCCATTTGTGAAACTTCAAAGAGTGAAGATGCGATAGACGGATGCTAACAATCAACATCTAAATTATATGTACGAGTGATAAAAAGGTTTTACATGTATGAAGGTATTCTGGAAACTGTAATCAATTAGTGAGATTCAGATCAAGGATTTGTTGGTTTTTTTTGCGGTCTTCGAGGCGCAACAAAACAAAATGCACAAATAATGAGTTGATGTTATTAATGAAAAAGTTCATTAAGCTTATTTTATAACTACATGTTTGTATCTCTACTTCCAATCAAATGGTCACTTACTCGCATTTTACATAAACACAAATAGTTTTAAAATAATTTTTAAGAATATATTTTTTTCATATTTGGTCTTAATTCTACTGTCCAAGAGAATTCCAATATTTTCATAAGTTGATTTTCGTATTTTTAGATATACTTTCAAAGCAGTTTTATTTCTTTTTCATATTTTTGAGAATGACTCCCTCCTCTTGTTTCAAGTTATTTTTATTTCAAATGCAATAACGAAATATTGTTATGAATAAAACTATTCATAAACAAATAATCAATAGTATATTATACCACTGAACTTGAGTAAATTAATTCGTTTCATTTGGAAACTCGAAAACTAGCATAATAAGCAAAAAAAACCAAATCAGGTGATATAGTATGTTTCTGAATGGAACATGTATGTTTACACAGAATAAATTGATCGTTTAGTTCACACGCGACTTTGATCGGCAAAAAAACGATTTGACGTCAATAAACGAAATGAGTAGAGATTAACTGATTTAAATCGTTTGTTCTCGATTCATTTCATTTTCGTGTTCCGTGTTCTTTCCGAGGGAACGATGAGTGGTTTAGTAGCTGTACTTCCTATGAAATGTTATACTACACCGTAATGGACTTTATTGAGACAATTACGACATGAATTTCCACGAAACAGCTTTTAATATTATCTTTCAAACATGTTCAGAGTAGTTTCTAAGCTGACCCGAGTTAATGTGGGTATGGTTTTGTGTTTATGGAATGCATATATAGTTAAGGCCGTAAGTTTGATTTGTTTCAAATTTTCGTGTCAGGCTTTTTAAAGCTGACAATATGGTGTGGCTTGGTTGATAGTTGTCTCATAAGAAATCATACCAACAAAAAAAGTAAAATCACAAGAATACTGAACTCCGTGGAAAATTCAAAACGGAAAGTCCCTAATCAAATGGCAACATCAAAAGCTCAAACACATCAAACGAATGAATAACAGCTGTCATATTCCTGACTTAAAAAATTAAAGACAAGAATACACAAATTTACCATTGTACAATAACCAAATGTCCTTAATTTTAATATTATTCCACTAACAATTTTATTGTTTAACCTTTTTCATGTCGTGTCCTTTTAAATAATTAAAACTATGCTCAAGCTGTGTTGTCTACATGATTTGTAGGATTAATGTCGGACAGAGATGTAAAATTATTTTTCTTAGATTTATCTTTTTTGTTTCCGAACAATTCGTTCCTATAAGTAATTGACAAGAAAACTTTTTCTATCCAAGCTTCGTAACAGTTCTTTAAGGTTTTGCTAAAATTTTCTGCTATTTTACGAGTAACTAGCTTTATAAATTTTGATGATTCATATCGTTGCTTTTTGAAAAAATCCTATACCACTGAACTTGAGAGTGTATATTTGTGAACGGCGGGAAAGATTTCATGACGTTGTCGCGATTAAAACAAATTTCAACGTAGTTTAGCGCTTTATTGGCAAATGTCTACTGTGCCATCAAGAATCAAGGTGTATTGTTTTTATTGAAATAACAAGCATATGGACCCCCAGTTATTTTATTTTGCAACCAATCAAGTAATGTTTAAAGAACGCTCTGCCAAAATTTTATGAAAAAAATCAACGAGCAAAGTTTTCCTGCATTTCATAATAGACGCAAAAATATTGTCTTTTCTTTATTTGACTAATTGTAATATAAATTCAGGAAATAATAATTTGGTTTGACCTTTTTAAACTTGTTTCAGCATGTTAATGTCATGAATCAAGGGAACATTTTACAAAAAAACCCGGATAAATTAGGACTGTTCGTTCACAAAAAAATCAACGAGGGATCTCTACTGTATCGTATGCCCTTAATATATTAATTTTTTCATCACTTCTTAGAATTTCATAAAGCGCAGGAGTGTGGTTTTTTTTTCGAAAAAAGTACATTTTCAATATATTGCATTGTTCTGGTATATATAAACGATGACTGAATTAATAAAATCATGTATAAATTATTTCAGGAGGTTTTCAAAAGAAAGGGTGATGAAACTATTGATGGTGAATTAAATGGGGAAAATGAAACTTCGTTTGACAATTCTCATCTGAAATGTAAGACAGAAACACCCGTAAACAAGACAAAAAAACCTGCTAGTAAATCAATTGTATTAGTGAATAAGGCAACCCAAACTGCATATAAATCGGACGAACCAGTAAACAAGACACAAGAAACTATTCATCGATCAGAAGTATTAGTAAACAAGACAAAAGAAATTGTTCATACAGAAGAAGGATTTGTGACCAAGACACAAGAATATTTAAGTACAGTAGAAACGCAAGTGAAGACTCTAAGGAAATCAGAAGTACGATTAGATCAAAATCAAAAACCTAACAGTAAAATTGAAAGACCAGTGGACAAGACACAAGAACATGCCATTGAATCAAAAGAACCTGAAAAGCCAGTAAATATTCAACAAAAGCAATCTAATGAAGCAACAGATAAAGTAGCAAAGGTAACGTGGTACAAAATTCACTTGTAACATATTACTAACAGTACTGATAAGTCTATGCATAGCCTAGGTCAATTTATATAGAAGGGCCATTATGTTTCCAAGCTATGTGTCTTTTTGGTTTGTCCCATATACTAGTAATGTGTGTGTTAAAGGTAGTTTTCTGCATGGTAACATCAAGTTTTAATATTAGTTCACACGTTCGTTATGGTGTAAATTAAGAATATATGCCAATTAAGGGTTTTGACAGGGTGTACAGTACACTGAACTTGACATGCCAGCTCCAGACCTCAATTAAACTGATTGAAAGATTATGTCTTCATCATATGAAAATCAAGTACAATCCTTCCCGTTAGGGGTTTAGTATCATACCATCATAAAATATACGAGAAGAACATAACCCGTATCATGCCAACAACTGGTTTTAGAATAAATGTGTTTATATCCGATGCAAAGACCATATGAGTGAATCAATATTAATACCAAAAAATGCAATCCTTAATGACTTGACAACAGTATCGTAACTATATCCTTTCCGAATAAGTCTGTTTAAAGGTTTGGTTAGCTTTTGAGGTGAATGCCGATATTTTTGTGCTTTGTAAAGAATATTACCATAAAATATTGGATGTAAAATACCTGAACGTATAAGATGTCTGCATGTTGATTTATATTTACGAATAATTTCCTTGTACCGATGATAAAATTTAGTAAATGTTTTGACTAGTTTGTGATATCGAAAACCCTGGTGTAATAGTTTTTTAGTATTGTATGATTACTAATGAAACAACCTATATATATTCACCAGAGACCAAATGCGGTAGACATCATAATATGAACCCTCGTAAAATCCGTGTGCACATACATGCATTTTCACTTGTTTAATCAAGCTTCCGTTTACTATAATTACATGTACGCTGTCAGAATGGAAATTTGTAATGACCACCGATGTAAATGAACAGTACCTTTGTGTCCATTTAGTTTGTAATTAACGTGCGTTTACTAAAGATTTCGCACCTTTACATTTACGCACACTTGTAAATAAACCCACATTTACTCTTCGCGAAAACTATTTGTGAAAATTTAAAAAAAAATACATTTCCTGGTTACTTGCATATAAAACTATAATATTTTAAAGGTATTTTCTATAATCATACTTAATCAAAGATAAAAGGCCTTTAATTCTGTACGTTAGATTCACGTTTTGTATACAGAATTCTCATACGTTTCTCCTAAAAAAGTTACTTAATTACAACAATAAGCTTCTATAACAGATGACTATCTCATTTTCTTTATTCCATATTACTTTATCATATTAAACAAATGATAGATAGTGGAAGTATTGCTTAATAAAAGAAAAATAAAAGAAAAAAAACATTATAGACTGTGAACTTGTATACACGTTAATGTCAATTTGAAAAATAATGACCTTTTCATCATAAGATACCAAAAGAACATAACTTTAATGCTGATGCATGATTTTAACGAGTAAAATAATGAATATTTGCAATTTTAACCATTGCTGACTTGAATGTAGGTATCAATCAAGTTGAACATATTAAGACAAGATGAATGACAATCAATGTTAAAAAATCTATTCTGTATACAAAAATGAGGATGTGACATGATTGTTAAGGAGACAAATCTCCACAAGAAACCAAATGACTTAGAAGATAGCAATTTCAGGTCAATTTGTTGAACAAGATAATGTATTATTGAAAACAAATCTGTTGCTATTTATGAACAACATACTACAAATAAATAAAAACATGTTATGTAGAAAGATGTGCACGTTATCAAACATAGTTGTTGGTAACAGTAAAGTAACAGAGTTGTTTTCCCATGATTGTCAAAGTAAACAAATTGAATAATAATCAAAATAATTTTATATTAAAAAAAACAGTCGTGATAATAAGATAAAACACATAATTCGTTCCATTTAAAAGAAAAGTATTACAGATTAATCAAATTCCTTTTTCGACATTTTCATATTGAATTGAAGGTATAGTTTGCACCTGTCTGGAATCTGATGTTTGTCGTTTGTTGATGTGGTTCATAAGTGTTTTTCGTTTCTCGTTTCTCGTTTTTTTTTTATATATATTAGACCGTTGGTTTTCCCGTTTGAAGGGTTTTACACTAGTAATTTGTTTAGACCTTTATTGCTTGCTGTTCGCTGTGAGACAAGGCTCCGTTCTGAAGACTGTACCTTGGCCTATATTTGTTTACTTTTATAAACTGTGACTTGAATGGAGAGTTGTCTCATTGGCACTCATACCACATCTTCCTATATCTATGTATAGACCGACTTCGATCTACTATTTTACAATCCTAGATGGCGAAAGACCTTCAATCTAACTTTATTTGTTTATATAATTTACTCTAGTTCTCCAATAACATTATGTTAACCTACAGTTGGTAAAAAGTTCTTTATTAATGTAACCGTCTTGGTCATAACCATACCCGGTATTTGAATGAACTTCTAAAACTCGAATTTCTGATGATTCTCTGTAATACATAACCAAACTTGCTATATTGACTTCAGCATTACTTTATTTCATTTTATGATCTATTTCAAGCAATACAAATCATATAAAGCTTTAGTCCAATTACTTCTTTACTAATTTTAAGCTCAAACTGGAAAGGTAGTCCCATATGGGTTATTCCAAGAAAAATGCATATGGATATTACAAATGGTCATAATACTTTTTTCATTCTAAATATCATTGTTCTATTTATTAATTTCTATTAGGAATGCAATGTGCTTACCAATAGTCATATTTTTACTATAGGTTCATTTAATAAAAATATATCATTCCAAACCTAAGATATAATTGAGAATATTATCCCTTTTTCTGCAAATTGGAAAAGGGACATTTTTGACATAAACCATACTTCTGTGGTACAACATAGATTAAAAACAGCAATTTATATATCCCTAAGCTGAATATAACTTGCTGAACTGGTTCAAAATGGCATGTACAGTGAAATTTTGGAATTATTATAAGAGTATAAAATTATACCAATTGCCTAGATTGTAAAAGGCTACCATGAGAAAACTTAAAAAATCATAAAATTCCAAAATACCTTATTATGTCAATTTAAGAGCTGAAATGTCCCATAAACAGAATTAATCATCCAAAAAAGATGATTAAACATGATTACTGAATTAATTAACAACATTATCATTTGGATATTGATTTTTTTTATTTGAAAAGCATTACTGTAAAAGTGTTTTATTGTTGTCAAAACATCAATGAATACCTTGATTAAATAACGGAAAATTGACCATTGTCATAAAATACTAATTACTTTGTTTTTACAATCAATCTTTTCATCATTTTCCACATGTGACGACCGTCGTGTGGCTCGTGTAATTCCTAACTCGGCGACAAGCCTTATTCGGGAGGTGACATTCAAGACAGAGATGACGGTATTTTGGTTATGTCAATTGGAACTTATCAGTCGTCATCTGGCGAATCAGATATTTCATAACTGTTAACCAACTTGAAGGGCGTCCATAAAATTTTCGAAGGGATTATTTCAACTTTGCATTTGCACACTGGTTTAAAACCATGTTAAAACAACCATTTTTCTTCAAATGTCCTATACCAAGTCAGGCATATTGCAGTTGTTATCGAATAGTCTGTTTCTATGCATGTTGGCGTTTGCTTTTGTTTTGGTTTGTGTCCCGGATTTGTTTCAGTCAAATCGATTTATGACTATTGAATAGCGGTATACTATAGTGCCTTTATCTAATAGCTTCATTGTGAGCAGTTACCTACTATCAAGGAAATCGTGAAAGTAAATGCAAGCTCTGGAATATTGTATCAACTTGGAGATATATACTCCACAACAAGATGCCGCGAAATCGCGTTACAACTGAGCAAGTGTTGAAACAAAGTTTTTTTTTTTAATTTCGCGGGCAGTACGTCGACTGAGCATGCAAAGACAAATTTCGGAAATACAAAACACTACATTTATACGTCATATCATAAATATTTCCGACTTTGTATGGCTTCAGAGGTGTTGCGGCTCAATGAAATCGGTCTCTTCCTTTAGTAGTATTGATATGCAGGCGTTGCTGTAATATTGTTGCTACATAGAAATGCAAAGGTTACGATTGGGTAGCTGAAATTATCTCTTTTGTCGTAAAATTTGTTCTCAACCGACCCTCATCGTCGATTTCAATATATGTGATAGAGTTAATTGTATTTGCTAAGTCTTTTATTTTCAATTTCAAAGGAAAATACGCGTCCAACATCGTTACAAACTTTGCATTATTCAGTGAGAGGACATCATCTATATAGTGGAAAGTGATGTTTCAAGATAATGGCAGCTTTTTTCAGTCGTCAGAAGCGCTTGCATGAAGTCAGCCTCGTATGAAAACGAAACAAGTCATTCAAGCTATCCAGGAAGCCTAGTTGTAACTAGAATCGTTGCGTATAAATGGAATTGTTCTTCAAAATTATTCTTTTTTGATGAATTTATGCTATTAAATAATGTACAATGCAATTTAAGCAATCAAGAAGACAAGTTTTATAATGTGTTTACTGGTTTTTGAATTCTTTGAAATTTCATTTTTCATATATTTATTTTAAAAAAATTTTTGTCTAAGTTTTCAAGTTCTTTTTTATGGTTCACATTAAATAAATAAAAAGTCTTTTCACTACATCAATGTTTATAATGAAACTACAAATCAAACAATTAGAAAAGTCGAAAAATGTTGTTTATTTCAGTCTGGTAGTTACAATGCAGATTGCCATCTCGCAGGTTCGCCCCTTTATTTCAAGCAATAGTATAATGCTCGCTCATATTTTTTTACTTTAAATTTTTCAAATTCTTAAGATTTTATTTATTAAATCTTATATTGACCACATACAATGTTTAAAAAGGAAGAAGTGCTTAAAAGCTGTGTTCCCGCAGATGGCGGTATTTTGGGCAACTGTGTGAGTTGTTATGATTTGCTGTTTGATTAGAAGTAAGCATAATTATAGGAAATTGATATGGTCAAAAACTTCTTTGATAGTTATTATAGGGTTTTAAGTGATTAACAGTTGCATCAGAAAGAAACATTTAGGTTTTCACTCATTTTGTTAACTTTTACTCGAATTTCAGGAAACATGTGCTGTCTATCAAAAACACTCTTTAGATATTTAAAAATGCGTTTGATTAATGACTGCTAACCACTCTGGTAAAAGTTTAAATTGTTTGCATACGTGAATTTATTATATAGAAGTCATATTATTCAATCAAACTGACATCTTGGAAAATATGCACTTATTCGTCCTTGACCTTTGATCTTGATTTGTCGGAAATTGCACCGTACGATTTTTTTACGACCAGGCAAAACAGATAGTACAAATGTGTAGCTTTTGAATGTTATATAATTTAGCTGTGTTAGGTGTGTGCATTAAATATTTAATTTTATGGTTAAAGTCACTCCACTAATAATTTTATTAAAAGATTTACCTAATTTAGGTTTAATTTCATGTAATTTATTATCATCTTTTTTACTCCATTAATTTTTCAATAAATTAAAAACATATTTTCTAATATTAGATCTAAAATCGGTATATGGTATATCACAATTAGATAAAGGGTCATTCAGGGCATTTTTTGCTTCCTGGTCTACAACCGTTTCCATGCAATCCATGGATTCCAACATGACTCGATACTCATAGAAAAATTATCTCTTTATGAAGAATTTGCAAATTCCTCATTACATATAAAATCTTTAGAATTATCGGGTTTTTGAGTTTAGTATGTTGTATAACTTGTAAGCATGAACGTGAATCAGAACACATTATAAATTTGGATTTGTCAGAAGTTGCAATAAATTCCAAAGCCAAAATTATTGCCTGTGCTTCAGCAGTAAATATGGATGCAGCAGATGACACACGGAGAGTTGCAGCTCTGTCTCTAAGAACAGCTTCAGATGCAACTCGGTTATCATCCTTCGATCCATCTGTATAAACAGTTGAAAAATCTGAATAATTTGCCTTAATTTCAGCAAAATGTTGTTGAATTAAAAGAGGGTTTGTTTCCGTTTTTTTGTATTTACGGATATCAAATATCATTTTCGGTTTAGGAAGTTCCCATGGAGGGCATTTCAAGTTTCGACATGTGCAACAGATTTTAAATCAAAGTGGTTAAATGTAGTTTTAAACGAATTCCTAATGTAGGAATTTTATTTTCATGTTTGCAAATATATCTTCATAAATACGATTAAAAACACAGTCGTAGGCAAGATTTTCAGGATATGTTTTTAGCTTGACAGCGTATTGAAGTCCAAGCTTCAAACGTCTGTTGGAGAGTGAGTGCTCATCAGCCTCTACATACAGACTCTCAATTGGTGAGGTTTTAAAGGCGCATAGACAAAGACGCAAACCCGGGTGATGAACAGCATCGAGAATCTGTATGTATGACTTCCTTGCAGAGCAATACACTATTGAGCCATAATCTAGTTTAGATCTAACTAGAGATCTATATAAATTAAGTAAAATGTTGCGATCAGCACCCCGGTCAGTAATGCCGACAACTTTTAGAATATCAAATGCTTTTAAACATCTCGATTTTAACATTTTGATATGGGTTAGAAAAGTTAACTTTTTGTCAAAAATTTGCCCCAAAAATTTGGTTTCATCAACCATTTTAATTTGGTTTCCGTACAAGGTGAGTTCTGGGTCAAGATGCAATTTCCTTTTGTTACAAAAATTCATCCCGACCGTTTTTGAAGTAGAAAATTTAAAACCATTTTCCGAGGCCCATTTTTCAATTCTTCCAAGACATTATTGTAAATGTCTTTTTTTGTTATTCATATGTTTGCCTCTGTAACATATTAACGTGCAATGAACCTTCAATATTACTTTTCAAAACTTCAACAAGGCTGTTAATTTTAAGACTAAATAATGAAACAGATAAAATACTCCCCTGAGGGACACCCATCATTCCAGGAACCAAACAAGGCGATCATTAACCATCCGTTCTAGTGTTCTACAGACACAACTGTTAAGAGCAATTGGTCGATAGTTAATAAGATATGTGTGATCTTTACTTGGTTTTGGAATAGGGTCGACGGTTGCAAGCTTCCAAATTGATGGTAAATTACCAGATTCCTATATGTTATTCATGAGCTACAAAAGAGCTTCCAGTGAGGAATTTGGCAAGTGTTTAAAGAGTTGGTAGTGAACATTATCAGGCCCACAAGCTGTATCATGGACTTTTGACAGAGATGTTTTAAGTTCTTCCAGAGAAAAGAGTTTTTTCGATTTAAAGTTCAACTTTATTTCTTATTTTTGTTTTTTAACTTTTTAAAACTCTTCCCTGTAGTTGTTAGAAGAAGAAGATTTCGCAAAAGTTCACAAGCTTGTTGACAATATTTTTTGCAGATGTTAATAAATTATTGCCATCTTTTAAATGCTTTACCGTGGCTTTGGAATTGTTAACTTTAATTTTTTGTATCATGTTCCATACTTTTGTCATCGGAGTGAGAGATGTTATCCCCAAGACAATTTTTTTCCAAGACGTTCGTCGTGCTTGCCTGCACGTCCGCCGTGCCTTAGCGCGAAAAATACGGAAATTACTCAAGTTTTCCGTCGTAGGTTGATGATTGAACCGTCTTCCAGATTTTTTACGGTCACTTATGGCTTGATCACAAGTGTCCTCAAACCATTGTTTGCTTGGATGTTTCGGATTTGACGAGGTCTTAGGAATTGTTTTGTCAGCAACTGACGTTAAAACTGTATTAAAAGTTAAAATTGGATCTTGTACAGTTGAACAGTTGAAATTAAAACCACATTCTGCAAGATTATAAAATCACTTCAAATGTGTCAATTTTTTCCCATAGGGTGTAATTTTTTTCAAACGGGCGGGGAAATTCACCAGATTAAATTGATTGATTGATTGATTTGTTGGTGTTTAACGCCACTTTCAACACTATTGTTCTATTTTGTGGCGGTCATTTTTTATTGATGGAGGAAGCCGGATTGCCCGAAGAAAACCACGAACCTTCGATAGGAAAACTGACAATCATGGGCCTAGTCAATTAAGATTGTAGTCGAGCGCACCTAGCACGAGCGGAATTCGAATTCATAATCCCAGCGTTGACTGGCTAGTGATACAGTAGTTGGACTACCTGGAGCACTCGGCCACCGAGACCCCAACATATTAAAACATACGAGTTAATTTATAGCTATACATAAATAAGGGGATCAGGTATGATTGTCAATGAGAGAACTATTCCTCAAAGATCATTTAAAGTAGTTTTTAACAATTAACGGCATCCTTACGGCCTTCAACGTGAGAAAAACCATACTGTATAGTCGCCTATTAAAGGCCCCGATATACATGATTACAGTTAAACAAGAGTTTTTGAGGAAATTATCCCATTTCGTATACTGTATCATCTCTATCTATAATGTTTGTTGTTGAATTTATCAGTGTTAATGTTTCCCCAGCCAATGATTCCTTTCAATTGTGTTATCTGCTGCTGAAAATGTTTCACCACAGTGACTGTTTTCTATTCTTAAAGTATCTGTTAGACGACACATTTCTCGCTGTTGTATACAACGGAATGTGCAATCATTGTGCAATGCATGAGTATTTTCTTAAAGCCTGTGAACTTATTTTGGTTATCATCTCTTTGGGAATAATTCCCCAGTCTATAGATAACTTTTTGGTTATAATCTTTGTGAAGAAATTTCCCCAGTCTAAATATTATTTTTTGGTTATCAACTGGTTGGGAAATTTCCCCATTCTATTGATTTCGGTATCGTTGCCATCTTTTTGGGGGAAATATCCCGAGTCTATCGATTTATTTTTGGTTATCAAATTTTAGTGATTTCGTTTTCGTTATCATCTTTCTGGGGAAATTTCCCCAGTATTTTGATTTCTTTTTGGTTATCATCTTTTTGGGAAAATCTCCCCATTCTATTGATGTCTTGTTGGTTATCATCTTTTTGGGGAGATTTCCCCATTCTATTGACTTCTTGTTGGTTATCGTCTTTTTTAGGGAAATTTTCCCATTCTATTGATTTCTTTTTAGTTTTCATCATTTTGAGGATATTTCATCATCTATTGATTTCTTTTTCGTTTACATCTTTTTAGGGAAATTTCCCCATTCTTTTGATTTCTTGTTGGTCATAATTGTTTGGGGGAAATTTCCAAAATTATTGATATCTGATTTGTTATCAACTTTATGGGGAAATTTCCCCAATACTTGTTAACAAATAATTTCTACGTTTCTTGTACATGTAAAGTAAAACGTGTTCAATTCTTGAGATTGATCTCCAATTTTTGTTGTGTAGTGTTATTTGATACCATCATCAAATATATTTGTTACAATCATTCCAGTTAAATGTTTGTTGGAATATTTTGTTCACACAAATAGAAAACATTGAAAAAAGAGAATAAAATAGAAATTCTCTTTTTCAAATAAATTGCGTTTCTAGTTTTCATATATTTCCCACAACTGCACATGGTTCTCCTATTCAAAGTGCTACTAAAACCTGAATTAGATCTTCATATGAGTAAAAAAACAGCGTTTATTTCAAGTCGTTTTGACAACAAAGTGTAGTCGTCCATTTTCGAACCGGTCAATTTATTTCATTTAGTCAAAACTCTTTATATATCACTATTTTTGTCATAGGCGTTAAAATACCATCAGGTATGCTATTTTACTGAATTTGGCAAAATAGCATTACGTAGACTATTTGTTTTGCCATAGCCGGTAAAATAGCACTGTGCTGGAGCTGGCAAAATAACCACTGCATTTTTAATCACTTATTTTAACACTCCTTTCACAATTGATCATACTTTGTAGAAAATATTTCTGTTATCAAGGGGAAGCATCCACAGCCAATTATTTGCGATATTGGTACCAATATTAATTAACAGTTTAAGTTTAAGTTTAATTTTCTATCGACAATGTTGTCAAACTGTTTTGAATTTCATACAACATGAACATGAGCTTACTGTCTTTCCTTTTTTATTTAAAGTACATTTTCGATAATATTATGCTGTATTATCTAGACTATGAATGAATTTATCAAAATCACGTGAAAATTATTTCAGGATGTTTTCAAAGGTACGATTGGTGGAACAGTTGATAGTCAAACAAATTTTGAAATTAAAAGTACATTAGATAATCTTATACTGAAAAGTGGGACAGAATATGCAGAGAACAAAGCAAGAAAACCTGTCAGTGAATCAGATGTAGAAATGAAAAAGATACACAAAAATCAGCAAAATTTGAATTTATATATTGCTTGTCAGAATAAACAGATAGAGATAGAAAAAAAGCCACTGGACAACAAGGCAGACATAAATAAGTGTGTAAATAATGGTACATCGCCTATGCATGTTGCTTTTTACAATAATTATATGGAGGCTGTAAAAGTATTACTTGACAACAAGGCAGATATTAATGCGTGTGATGATAATGGAGCATCTCTTTTATATATCGCTTGCCAGAACAACTATATAGAGATAGTAAAGGTATTACTTGAAAACAAGGTAGACATCAATCAGTGTGCGAATAATGGTGCATCTCCTATGAATGTTGCTTGTTACAATAATCATATAGAGATAGTAAAGGTGTTACTGGACAACAAGGCTAACATTAATGCGTGTTATTTTAACGGGGGATCTCCATTATATATTGCTTGTCAGAACAATTATGTAGAGTTAGTTAAGTTACTACTGGACAACAAGGCAGACATCAATCAATGCAGAGATAATGGAACATCTACATTGAATGTTGCTAGTCAGAATAATCATATAGAGACAGTACAAATATTACTTAATAACAAGGCAGACATTAATAAGTGTAATGATGATGGAGCATCTGCCTTGTATATGGCTTGTCAGAATAATCACAAAGAGGTAGTCAAACTATTATTGGACAGCAAGGCAGACATTAATGCGTGTGATGATAATGGGGGTCCATTATATATTGCTTGTCAGAACAATCATATAGAGTTAGTTAAGTTACTACTGGACAACAAGGCAGACACCAATCAATGCAGAGATAATGGAGCATCTCCATTGAATGTTGCTAGTCAGAATAATCATATAGAGACAGTACAAATATTACTTAATAACAATGCAGACATTAATAAGTGTGATGATGATGGAACATCTGCTTTGTATATGGCTTGTCAGAACAATCATATAGAGTTAGTTAAGTTACTACTGGACAACAAGGCAGACATCAATAAGTCCAGGGATAACGGTGTATCTCCTATGCATGTTGCTTGTTACAATAATCATGTAGAGATAGTAAAGGTGTTACTGGACAACAAGGCGGACATTAATAAGTGTGATGATAATGGATCATCTCCTATGCATGTTGCATGTTACAATAATCATATACAGATAGTAAAGGTGTTACTGGACAACAAGGCTGACATTAATGCGTGTGATTTTAACGGGGGATCTCGATTATATAGTGCTTGTCAGAACAATCATGTAGAGTTAGTTAAGTTACTACTGGACAACAAGGCAGACATCAATCAATGCAGAGATAATGGAACATCTCCATTGAATGTTGCTAGTCAAAATAATCATATAGAGACAGTACAAATATTACTTAATAACAAGGCAGACATTAATAAGTGTAATGATGATGGAGCATCTGCTTTGTATATGGCTTGTCAGAATAATCACAAAGAGGTAGTCAAACTATTATTGGACAGCAAGGCGGACATTAATGCGTGTGATGATAATGGGGGTCTATTATATATTGCTTGTCAGAACAATCATATAGAGTTAGTTAAGTTACTACTGGACAACAAGGCAGACATTAATCAATGCAGAGATAATGGAGCATCTCCATTGAATGTTGCTAGTCAGAATAATCATATAGAGACAGTACAAATATTACTTAATAACAATGCAGACATTAATAAGTGTGATGATGATGGAACATCTGCTTTGTATATGGCTTGTCAGAACAATCATATAGAGTTAGTTAAGTTACTACTGGACAACAAGGCAGTCATCAATAAGTCCAGGGATAACGGTGTATCTCCTATGCATGTTGCTTGTTACAATAATCATGTAGAGATAGTAAAGGTGTTACTGGACAACAAGGCAGACATTAATAAGTGGGATGATGATAGAGCATCTGCTTTGTATATGGCTTGTCAGAACAATCATATAGAGTTAGTTAAGTTACTACTGGACAACAAGGCAGACATCAATAAGTCCAGGGATAACGGTGTATCTCCTATGCATGTTGCTTGTTACAATAATCATGTAGAGATAGTAAAGGTGTTACTGGACAACAAGGCGGACATTAATAAGTGTGATGATAATGGATCATCTCCTATGCATGTTGCATGTTACAATAATCATGTAGAGATAGTAAAGGTTTTACTGGACAACAAGGCGGACATTAATAAGTGTGATGATAATGGATCATCTCCTATGCATGTTGCATGTTACAATAATCATATAGAGATAGTAAAGGTGTTACTGGACAACAAGGCAGACATTAATAAGTGTGATGATAATGGAGCATCTCCTATGAATGTTGCTTGTTACAATAATCATAAAGAGATAGTAAAGGTGTTACTGGACAACAAGGCTAACATTAATGCATGTGATGTTAACGGGGGATCTCCATTATATATTGCTTGTCAGAACAATTATGTAGAGTTAGTCAAGTTACTACTGGACAACAAGGCAGACATCAATCAATGCAGAGATAATGGAGCATCTCCATTGATTGTTGCTAGTCAGAATTATCATATAGAGACAGTACAAATTATACTTAATAACAAGGCAGACATTAATAAGTGTAATGATGATGGAGCATCTGCCTTGTATATGGCTTGTCAGAATAATCACAAAGAGGTAGTCAAACTATTATTGGACAGCAAGGCAGACATTAATGCGTGTGATGATAATGGGGGTCCATTATATATTGCTTGTCAGAACAATCATATAGAGTTAGTTAAGTTACTACTGGACAACAAGGCAGACATCAATCAATGCAGAGATAATGGAGCATCTCCATTGATTGTTGCTAGTCAGAATAATCATATAGAGACAGTACAAATATTACTTGATAACAAGGCAGACATTAATAAGTGTGATGATGATGGATCATCTGCTTTGTATATGGCTTGTCAGAATAATCACAGAGAGGTAGTCAAACTATTATTGGACAGCAAAGCAGACATTAATGCGTATGATGATAATGGGGGTTTATTATATATTGCTTGTCAGAACAATCATATAGAGTTAGTTAAGTTACTGCTGGACAACAAGGCAGACATCAATCAATGCAGAGATAATGGAGCATCTCCATTGATTGTTGCTAGTCAGAATAATCATATAGAGACAGTACAAATATTACTTGATAACAAGGCAGACATTAATAAGTGTGATGATGATGGAGCATCTGCTTTGTATATGGCTTGTCAGAACAATCATATAGAGTTAGTTAAGTTACTACTGGACAACAAGGCAGACATCAATAAGTCCAGGGATAACGGTGTATCTCCTATGCATGTTGCTTGTTACAATAATAATGTAGAGATAGTAAAGGTGTTACTGGACAACAAAGCGAACATTAATAAGTGTGATGATAATGGATCATCTCCTATGCATGTTGCATGTTACAATAATCATGTAGAGATAGTAAAGGTGTTACTGGACAACAAGGCGGACATTAATAAGTGTGATGATAATGGAGCATCTCCTTTATATATCGCTTGCCAGAACAACTATATAGAGATAGTAAAGGTATTACTTGAAAACAAGGTAGACATCAATCAGTGTGCGAATAATGGTGCATCTCCTATGAATGTTGCTTGTTACAATAATCATATAGAGATAGTAAAGGTGTTACTGGACAACAAGGCAGACATTAATAAGTGTGATGATAATGGAGCATCTCCTATGCATGTTGCTTGTTACAATAATCATATAGAGATAGTAAAGGTGTTACTGGACAACAAGGCTGACATTAATGCGTGTGATGTTAACGGGGGATCTCGATTATACATTGCTTGTCTCAACAATCATGTAGAGTTAGTTAAGTTACTACTGGACAACAAGGCAGACATCAATCAATGCAGAGATAATGGAACATCTCCATTGAATGTTGCTAGTCAAAATAATCATATAGAGACAGTACAAATATTACTTAATTACAAGGCAGACATTAATAAGTGTGAAGATGATGGAGCATCTGCTTTGTATATGGCTTGTCAGAATAATCACAAAGAGGTAGTCAAACTATTATTGGACAGCAAGGCAGACATTAATGCGTGTGATGATAATGGGGGTCTATTATATATTGCTTGTCAGAACAATCATATAGAGTTAGTTAAGTTACTACTGGACAACAAGGCAGACATCAATCAATGCAGAGATGATGGAGCATCTCCATTGAATGTTGCTAGTCAGAATAATCATATAGAGACAGTACAAATATTACTTAATTACAAGGCAGACATTAATAAGTGTAATGATGATGGAGCATCTGCTTTGTATATGGCTTGTCAGAATAATCACAAAGAGGTAGTCAAACTATTATTGGACAGCAAGGCAGACATTAATGCGTGTGATGATAATGGGGGTCTATTATATATTGCTTGTCAGAACAATCATATAGAGTTAGTTAAGTTACTACTGGACAACAAGGCAGACATCAATCAATGCAGAGATGATGGAGCATCTCCATTGAATGTTGCTAGTCAGAATAATCATATAGAGACAGTACAAATATTACTTAATTACAAGGCAGACATTAATAAGTGTGAAGATGATGGAGCATCTGCTTTGTATATGGCTTGTCAGAACAATCATATAGAGTTAGTTAAGTTACTACTGGACAACAAGGCAGACATCAATAAGTCCAGGGATAACGGTGTATCTCCTTTGCATGTTGCTTGTTACAATAATCATGTAGAGATAGTAAAGGTGTTACTGGACAACAAGGCGTACATTAATAAGTGTGATGATAATGGATCATCTCCTATGCATGTTGCATGTTACAATAATCATATAGAGATAGTAAAGGTGTTACTGGACAACAATGCTGACATTAATGCGTGTGATGTTAACGGGGGATCTCAATTATATATTGCTTGTCAGAACAATCATGTAGAGTTAGTTAAGTTACTACTGGACAACAAGGCAGACATCAATCAATGCAGAGATAATGGAACATCTCCATTGAATGTTGCTAGTCAGAATAATCATATAGAGACAGTACAAATATTACTTAATAACAAGGCAGACATTAATAAGTGGGATGATGATGGAGCATCTGCTTTGTATATGGTTTGTCAGAACAATCATATAGAGTTAGTTAAGTTACTACTGGACAACAAGGCAGACACCAATAAGTCCAGGGATAACGGTGTATCTCCTATGCATGTTGCTTGTTACAATAATCATGTAGAGATAGTAAAGGTGTTACTGGACAACAAGGCGGACATTAATAAGTGTGATGATAATGGATCATCTCCTATGCATGTTGCATGTTACAATAATCATATAGAGATAGTAAAGGTGTTACTGGACAACAAGGCAGACATTAATAAGTGTGATGATAATGGAGCATCTCCTATGAATGTTGCTTGTTACAATAATCATATAGAGATAGTAAAGGTGTTACTGGACAACAAGGCTAACATTAATGCATGTGATGTTAACGGGGGATCTCCATTATATATTGCTTGTCAGAACAATTATGTAGAGTTAGTCAAGTTACTACTGGACAACAAGGCAGACATCAATCAATGCAGAGATAATGGAGCATCTCCATTGATTGTTGCTAGTCAGAATTATCATATAGAGACAGTACAAATATTACTTAATAACAAGGCAGACATTAATAAGTGTAATGATGATGGAGCATCTGCCTTGTATATGGCTTGTCAGAATAATCACAAAGAGGTAGTCAAACTATTATTGGACAGCAAGGAAGACATTAATGCGTGTGATGATAATGGGGGTCCATTATATATTGCTTGTCAGAACAATCATATAGAGTTAGTTAAGTTACTACTGGACAACAAGGCAGACATCAATCAATGCAGAGATAATGGAGCATCTCCATTGATTGTTGCTAGTCAGAATAATCATATAGAGACGGTACAAATATTACTTGATAACAAGGCAGACATTAATAAGTGTGATGATGATGGAGCATCTGCTTTGTATATGGCTTGTCAGAACAATCATATAGAGTTAGTTAAGTTACTACTGGACAACAAGGCAGACATCAATAAGTCCAGGGATAACGGTGTATCTCCTATGCATGTTGCTTGTTACAATAATAATGTAGAGATAGTAAAGGTGTTACTGGACAACAAAGCGAACATTAATAAATGTGATGATAATGGATCATCTCCTATGCATGTTGCATGTTACAATAATCATGTAGAGATAGTAAAGGTGTTATTGGACAACAAGGCGGACATTAATAAGTGTGATGATAATGGAGCATCTCCTTTATATATCGCTTGCCAGAACAACTATATAGAGATAGTAAAGGTATTACTTGAAAACAAGGTAGACATCAATCAGTGTGCGAATAATGGTGCATCTCCTATGAATGTTGCTTGTTACAATAATCATATAGAGATAGTAAAGGTGTTACTGGACAACAAGGCAGACATCAATAAGTCCAGGGATAACGGTGTATCTCCTTTGCATGTTGCTTGTTACAATAATCATGTAGAGATAGTAAAGGTGTTACTGGACAACAAGGCGTACATTAATAAGTGTGATGATAATGGATCATCTCCTATGCATGTTGCATGTTACAATAATCATATAGAGATAGTAAAGGTGTTACTGGACAACAATGCTGACATTAATGCGTGTGATGTTAACTGGGGATCTCAATTATATATTGCTTGTCAGAACAATCATGTAGAGTTAGTTAAGTTACTACTGGACAACAAGGCAGACATCAATCAATGCAGAGATAATGGAACATCTCCATTGAATGTTGCTAGTCAGAATAATCATATAGAGACAGTACAAATATTACTTAATAACAAGGCAGACATTAATAAGTGGGATGATGATGGAGCATCTGCTTTGTATATGGCTTGTCAGAACAATCATATAGAGTTAGTTAAGTTACTACTGGACAACAAGGCAGACACCAATAAGTCCAGGGATAACGGTGTATCTCCTATGCATGTTGCTTGTTACAATAATCATGTAGAGATAGTAAAGGTGTTACTGAACAACAAGGCGGACATTAATAAGTGTGATGATAATGGAGCATCTCCTTTATATATCGCTTGCCAGAACAACTATATAGAGATAGTAAAGGTATTACTTGAAAACAAGGTAGACATCAATCAGTGTGCGAATAATGGTGCATCTCCTATGAATGTTGTTTGTTACAATAATCATATAGAGATAGTAAAGGTGTTACTGGACAACAAGGCAGACATTAATAAGTGTGATGATAATGGAGTATCTCCTATGCATGTTGCTTGTTACAATAATCATATAGAGATAGTAAAGGTGTTACTGGACAACAAGGCTGACATTAATAAGTGTACAAATAATGGTGCAACACCATTACTAATTGCTTGTAATTTGAAGCATATAGGGATAGTCAAGATATTACTGGAGTATAAGTGATGAAAATACGAAATATTTACTATATTTTTTTTGTCACATTCGTAATTTATTAGGAATATTATTATTTTTGAACAAAAAGGCATTAAGTGTTGTTTGTCAGAATAATTATATAGAGACAGTACTGATATTACTTAATAACAAGGCAGACATAAATAAGTGTGATGATGATGAAGCATCTGCTTTGTATATGGCTTGTCAGAATAATCACAAAGAGGAAGTCAACCTATTATTGGACAGCAAGGCAGACATTAATGCGTGTGATGATAACGTGGATACATTCTATATTGCTTGTCAAACTTTTCATATTGAGTTACTCAAGTTGTTACTGGACAATAGCGCTGTGATCTCAAATGGGAAATATCAATGTTTATTTCACTCTAGGTTACAAGAGCGCAATTATTCGTAATGCATTTTCCATAGGGTACCACTGGTGTTCCGTATTTTTTTTCTCGAAGACTACACAAACTAGGGAAAAACGGACTGCAGTTCCTCTTACTACAAATGCCAGTGTTGCATTACAACCAAAAAAAATATATAGGGTCATGCGGCAAAAATTGACTTAAAATGCAGTTGAAAAAGATCGTCTATTTTTTCGCTTAATGAAAAAGGCATATTTTTAATGGCTCCGACGTGCAGAAATTGAGGATATTTTCTATACTTCGTAAAATGTGAATATGATTTTCTGCAATTTTTAAACCTAATTGGATAAGCTTTCGATTAAATGTAATTCCAATCCTTTATCATCCAATCAGAA
Organism: Mytilus californianus; assembly: GCF_021869535.1. Lineage (NCBI taxonomy): Eukaryota > Metazoa > Mollusca > Bivalvia > Mytilida > Mytilidae > Mytilus > Mytilus californianus. The sequence continues at coordinate 100,827,267 of NW_026262734.1, read as the reverse complement.
GCCGTATAGGATTCTATTCTGAGTACCATCTTGGGGTAAAAAACTTGCCGGTAAAATGTAAACAAATAATTGCGCTCTTGTAACCTATACGGTAATGAAAAAAAAATCCGAAAATTAAGCGCCCGCGCTAAATGAAGCGCTAGCGTCTATCTAGATAAAATCACGTCTTCAAAACAATATCTGATCACTCTCTGAATTTTGATAATTAGTTTTTGCCCGCCGATCGGGCCAAAAATTTGAACTGATTTTTTCACCAAATACGGTACTGTTCAAAAAGACATGAAGATAAAGTTTATTTACTGGCCTTATTTTTCAAAGGTCATCCAGCACTGATCATATTGTCGACAAAACCGTTCTGATATGGAAAAGCTACATCAAGTTTTGAAGAATGGCTTTAAATGAAACCATTTCTTGAAAAAAACACGTTTTTGAAACAGACTAAAGTTTTTCCAAATTTTAAAAATATGATGATATTACTACTTTGGCAAGAGAAACTATTCTTGGACTACAATATTCAATGCCAAGATTAATTTTTCTACTTTGCAATTTAACAAAATCGTTGGTGTTTGCTTAGGGACCCTTTTGGTCAATTTTCACCAAATTAGCTTTTTGCTAGAATAGCAACTGAGTCACGATCATTATGGTTAAAAAGCAAAATGAATCTCCAAGTTCAAGATATACACATGCTTTTCCCCATAAAAACAGTAGATATCACAAAACCGTTCTTTTCTCTTCATACTTTGTCGACATTCGAGCCCACCCTAGATTGAGATATGGAAATCACCACAAATAGGAAACAGACTATAGCTTGAATTCACGTTGATGAAAAGTCTATTTGACCCCATTTCTCGCTGTTTCATATTTTTTCCGAGCAAAATGACTATTTTTAACATTTTTCAAAGCCTTATTAAAAAAAAATGTCTTTTTTCTATACGGTAATGAAAAAAAAATCCGAAAATTAAGCGCCCGCGCTAAATGAAGCGCTAGCGTCTATCTAGATAAAATCACGTCTTCAAAACAATATCTGATCACTCTCTGAATTTTGATAATTAGTTTTTGCCCGCCGATCGGGCCAAAAATTTGAACTGATTTTTTCACCAAATACGGTACTGTTCAAAAAGACATGAAGATAAAGTTTATTTACTGGCCTTATTTTTCAAACGTCATCCAGCACTGATCATATTGTCGACAAAACCGTTCTGATATGGAAAAGCTACATCAAGTTTTGAAGAATGGCTTTAAATGAAACCATTTCTTGAAAAAACACGTTTTTGAAACAGACTAAAGTTTTTCCAAATTTTAAAAATATGATAATATTACTACTTTGGCAAGAGAAACTATTCTTGGACTACAATTGTAATGCCAAGATTAATTTTTCTACTTTGCAATTTAACAAAATCGTTGGTGTTTTCTTAGAGACCCTTTCGGTCAATTTTCACCAAATTAGCTTTTTGCTAGAATAGCAACTGAGTCACGATCATTATGGTTAAAAAGCAAAATGAATCTCCATGTTCAAGATATACACATGCTTTTCCCCATAAAAACAGTAGATATCACAAAACCGTTCTATTCTCTTCATACTTTGTCGACATTCGAGCCCACCCTAGATTGAGATATGGAAATCAACACAAATAGGAAACAGACTATAGCTTGAATTCACGTTGATGAAAAGTCCATTTGACCCCATTTCTCGCTGTTTCACATTTTTTCCGAGCAAAATGACTATTTTAAACATTTTTCAAAGCCTTATTAAAAAAAAATGTCTTTTTTCTATAGGTTACAAGAGCGCAATTATTCGTAATGCATTTTCCATAGGGTACCACTGGTGTTCCGTATTTTTTTTCTCGAAGACTACACAAACTAGGGAAAAACGGATTGCAGTTCCTGTTACTAGAAATGCCAGTGTTGCATTACAACCAAAAAAATATATAGGGTCATGCGGCAGAAATTGACTTAAAATGCAGTTGAAAAAGATCGTCTATTTTTTTCGCTTAATGAAAAAGGCATATTTTTAATGGCTCCGACGTGCAGAAATTGAGGATATTTTCTATACTTCGTAAAATGTGAATATGATTTTCTGCAATTTTTAAACCTAATTGGATAAGCTTTCGATTAAATGTAATTCCAATCCTTTATCATCCAATCAGAAGCCGTATAGGATTCTATTCTGAGTACCATCTTGGGGTAAAAAACTTGCCGGTAAAATGTAAACAAATAATTGCGCTCTTGTAACCTATACGGTAATGAAAAAAAAATCCGAAAATTAAGCGCCCGCTAAATGAAGCGCTAGCGTCTATCTAGATAAAATCACGTCTTCAAAACAATATCTGATCACTCTCTGAATTTTGATAATTAGTTTTTGCCCGCCGATCGGGCCAAAAATTTGAACTGATTTTTTCACCAAATACGGTACTGTTCAAAAAGACATGAAGATAAAGTTTATTTACTGGCCTTATTTTTCAAAGGTCATCCAGCACTGATCATATTGTCGACAAAACCGTTCTGATATGGAAAAGCTACATCAAATTTTGAAGAATGGCTTTAAATGAAACCATTTCTTGAAAAAACACGTTTTTGAAACAGACTAAAGTTTTTCCAAATTTTAAAAATATAATAATATTACTACTTTGGCAAGAGAAACTATTCTTGGACTACAATATTCAATGCCAAGATTAATTTTTCTACTTTGCAATTTAACAAAATCGTTGGTGTTTTCTTAGAGACCCTTTCGGTCAATTTTCACCAAATTAGCTTTTTGCTAGAATAGCAACTGAGTCACGATCATTATGGTTAAAAAGCAAAATGAATCTCCATGTTCAAGATATACACATGCTTTTCCCCATAAAAACAGTAGATATCACAAAACCGTTCTATTCTCTTCATACTTTGTCGACATTCGAGCCCACCCTAGATTGAGATATGGAAATCAACACAAATAGGAAACAGACTATAGCTTGAATTCACGTTGATGAAAAGTCCATTTGACCCCATTTCTCGCTGTTTCACATTTTTTCCGAGCAAAATGACTATTTTAAACATTTTTCAAAGCCTTATTAAAAAAAAATGTCTTTTTTCTATAGGTTACAAGAGCGCAATTATTCGTAATGCATTTTCCATAGGGTACCACTGGTGTTCCGTATTTTTTTTCTCGAAGACTACACAAACTAGGGAAAAACGGATTGCAGTTCCTGTTACTAGAAATGCCAGTGTTGCATTACAACCAAAAAAATATATAGGGTCATGCGGCAGAAATTGACTTAAAATGCAGTTGAAAAAGATCGTCTATTTTTTTCGCTTAATGAAAAAGGCATATTTTTAATGGCTCCGACGTGCAGAAATTGAGGATATTTTCTATACTTCGTAAAATGTGAATATGATTTTCTGCAATTTTTAAACCTAATTGGATAAGCTTTCGATTAAATGTAATTCCAATCCTTTATCATCCAATCAGAAGCCGTATAGGATTCTATTCTGAGTACCATCTTGGGGTAAAAAACTTGCCGGTAAAATGTAAACAAATAATTGCGCTCTTGTAACCTATACGGTAATGAAAAAAAAATCCGAAAATTAAGCGCCCGCTAAATGAAGCGCTAGCGTCTATCTAGATAAAATCACGTCTTCAAAACAATATCTGATCACTCTCTGAATTTTGATAATTAGTTTTTGCCCGCCGATCGGGCCAAAAATTTGAACTGATTTTTTCACTAAATACGGTACTGTTCAAAAAGACATGAAGATAAAGTTTATTTACTGGCCTTATTTTTCAAAGGTCATCCAGCACTGATCATATTGTCGACAAAACCGTTCTGATATGGAAAAGCTACATCAAATTTTGAAGAATGGCTTTAAATGAAACCATTTCTTGAAAAAACACGTTTTTGAAACAGACTAAAGTTTTTCCAAATTTTAAAAATATAATAATATTACTACTTTGGCAAGAGAAACTATTCTTGGACTACAATATTCAATGCCAAGATTAATTTTTCTACTTTGCAATTTAACAAAATCGTTGGTGTTTTCTTAGAGACCCTTTCGGTCAATTTTCACCAAATTAGCTTTTTGCTAGAATAGCAACTGAGTCACGATCATTATGGTTAAAAAGCAAAATGAATCTCCAAGTTCAAGATATACACATGCTTTTCCCCATAAAAACAGTAGATATCACAAAACCGTTCTATTCTCTTCATACTTTGTCGACATTCGAGCCCACCCTAGATTGAGATATGGAAATCACCACAAATAGGAAACAGACTATAGCTTAAATTCACGTTGATGAAAAGTCCATTTGACCCCATTTCTCGCTGTTTCATATTTTTTTCGAGCAAAATGACTATTTTTAACATTTTTCAAAGCCTTATTAAAAAAAAATGTCTTTTTTCTATACTATAATGAAAAAAAAATCCGAAAATTAAGCGCCCGCGCTAAATGAAGCGCTAGCGTCTATCTAGATAAAATCACGTCTTCAAAACAATATCTGATCACTCTCTGAATTTTGATAATTAGTTTTTGCCCGCCGATCGGGCCAAAAATTTGAACTGATTTTTTCACCAAATACGGTACTGTTCAAAAAGACATGAAGATAAAGTTTATTTACTGGCCTTATTTTTCAAACGTCATCCAGCACTGATCATATTGTCGACAAAACCGTTCTGATATGGAAAAGCTACATCAAGTTTTGAAGAATGGCTTTAAATGAAACCATTTCTTGAAAAAACACGTTTTTGAAACAGACTAAAGTTTTTCCAAATTTTAAAAATATGATAATATTACTACTTTGGCAAGAGAAACTATTCTTGGACTACAATTGTAATGCCAAGATTAATTTTTCTACTTTGCAATTTAACAAAATCGTTGGTGTTTTCTTAGAGACCCTTTCGGTCAATTTTCACCAAATTAGCTTTTTGCTAGAATAGCAACTGAGTCACGATCATTATGGTTAAAAAGCAAAATGAATCTCCATGTTCAAGATATACACATGCTTTTCCCCATAAAACAGTAGATATCACAAAACCGTTCTATTCTCTTCATACTTTGTCGACATTCGAGCCCACCCTAGATTGAGATATGGAAATCAACACAAATAGGAAACAGACTATAGCTTGAATTCACGTTGATGAAAAGTCCATTTGACCCCATTTCTCGCTGTTTCACATTTTTTCCGAGCAAAATGACTATTTTAAACATTTTTCAAAGCCTTATTAAAAAAAAATGTCTTTTTTCTATAGGTTACAAGAGCGCAATTATTCGTAATGCATTTTCCATAGGGTACCACTGGTGTTCCGTATTTTTTTTCTCGAAGACTACACAAACTAGGGAAAAACGGATTGCAGTTCCTGTTACTAGAAATGCCAGTGTTGCATTACAACCAAAAAAATATATAGGGTCATGCGGCAGAAATTGACTTAAAATGCAGTTGAAAAAGATCGTCTATTTTTTTCGCTTAATGAAAAAGGCATATTTTTAATGGCTCCGACGTGCAGAAATTGAGGATATTTTCTATACTTCGTAAAATGTGAATATGATTTTCTGCAATTTTTAAACCTAATTGGATAAGCTTTCGATTAAATGTAATTCCAATCCTTTATCATCCAATCAGAAGCCGTATAGGATTCTATTCTGAGTACCATCTTGGGGTAAAAAACTTGCCGGTAAAATGTAAACAAATAATTGCGCTCTTGTAACCTATACGGTAATGAAAAAAAAATCCGAAAATTAAGCGCCCGCTAAATGAAGCGCTAGCGTCTATCTAGATAAAATCACGTCTTCAAAACAATATCTGATCACTCTCTGAATTTTGATAATTAGTTTTTGCCCGCCGATCGGGCCAAAAATTTGAACTGATTTTTTCACCAAATACGGTACTGTTCAAAAAGACATGAAGATAAAGTTTATTTACTGGCCTTATTTTTCAAAGGTCATCCAGCACTGATCATATTGTCGACAAAACCGTTCTGATATGGAAAAGCTACATCAAATTTTGAAGAATGGCTTTAAATGAAACCATTTCTTGAAAAAACACGTTTTTGAAACAGACTAAAGTTTTTCCAAATTTTAAAAATATAATAATATTACTACTTTGGCAAGAGAAACTATTCTTGGACTACAATATTCAATGCCAAGATTAATTTTTCTACTTTGCAATTTAACAAAATCGTTGGTGTTTTCTTAGAGACCCTTTCGGTCAATTTTCACCAAATTAGCTTTTTGCTAGAATAGCAACTGAGTCACGATCATTATGGTTAAAAAGCAAAATGAATCTCCAAGTTCAAGATATACACATGCTTTTCCCCATAAAAACAGTAGATATCACAAAACCGTTCTATTCTCTTCATACTTTGTCGACATTCGAGCCCACCCTAGATTGAGATATGGAAATCACCACAAATAGGAAACAGACTATAGCTTGAATTCACGTTGATGAAAAGTCCATTTGACCCCATTTCTCGCTGTTTCATATTTTTTTCGAGCAAAATGACTATTTTTAACATTTTTCAAAGCCTTATTAAGAAAAAATGTCTTTTTTCTATACTATAATGAAAAAAAAAATCGGAAAATTAAGCGCCCGCGCTAAATGAAGCGCTAGCGTCTATCTAGATAAAATCACGTCTTCAAAACAATATCTGATCACTCTCTGAATTTTGATAATTAGTTTTTGCCCGCCGATCGGGCCAAAAATTTGAACTGATTTTTTCACCAAATACGGTACTGTTCAAGAAGACATGAAGATCAAGTTTATTTACTGGCCTTATTTTTCAAAGGTCATCCAGCACTGATCATATTGTCGACAAAACCGTTCTGATATGGAAAAGCTACATCAAGTTTTGAAGAATGGCTTTAAATGAAACCATTTCTTGAAAAAACACGTTTTTGAAACAGACTAAAGTTTTTCCAAATTTTAAAAATATGATAATATTACTACTTTGGCAAGAGAAACTATTCTTGGACTACAATATTCAATGCCAAGATTAATTTTTCTACTTTGCAATTTAACAAAATCGTTGGTGTTTGCTTAGGGACCCTTTCGGTCAATTTTCACCAAATTAGCTTTTTGCTAGAATAGCAACTGAGTCACGATCATTATGGTTAAAAAGCAAAATGAATCTCCAAGTTCAAGATATCCACATGCTTTTCCCCATAAAAACAGTAGATATCACAAAACCGTTCTATTCTCTTCATACTTTGTCGACATTCGAGCCCACCCTAGATTGAGATATGGAAATCAACACAAATAGGAAACAGACTATAGCTTGAATTCACGTTGATGAAAAGTCCATTTGACCCCATTTCTCGCTGTTTCACATTTTTTCCGAGCAAAATGACTATTTTAAACATTTTTCAAAGCCTTATTAAAAAAAAATGTCTTTTTTCTATACCGTAATGAAAAAAAAATCCGAAAATTAAGCGCCCGCGCTAAATGAAGCGCTAGCGTCTATCTAGATAAAATCACGTCTTCAAAACAATATCTGATCACTCTCTGAATTTTGATAATTAGTTTTTGCCCGCCGATCGGGCAAAAAATTTGAACTGATTTTTTCACCAAATACGGTACTGTTCAAAAAGACATGAAGATAAAGTTTATTTACTGGCCTTATTTTTCAAAGGTCATCCAGCACTGATCATATTGTCGACAAAACCGTTCTGATATGGAAAAGCTACATCAAATTTTGAAGAATGGCTTTAAATGAAACCATTTCTTGAAAAAACACGTTTTTGAAACAGCCTATAGTTTTTCCAAATTTTAAAAATATGATAATATTACTACTTTGGCAAGAGAAACTATTCTTGGACTACAATATTCAATGCCAAGATTAATTTTTCTACTTTGCAATTTAACAAAATCGTTGGTGTTTGCTTAGGGACCCTTTTGGACAATTTTCACCAAATTAGCCTTTTGCTAGAATAGCAACTGGGTCACGATCATTATGGTTAAAAAGCAAAATGAATCTCCAAGTTCAAGATATACACATGCTTTTCCCCATAAAAACAGTAGATATCACAAAACCGTTCTATTCTCTTCATACTTTGTCGACATTCGAGCCCACCCTAGATTGAGATATGGAAATCAACACAAATAGGAAACAGACTATAGCTTGAATTCACGTTGATGAAAAGTCCATTTGACCCCATTTCTCGCTGTTTCACATTTTTTCCGAGCAAAATGACTATTTTAAACATTTTTCAAAGCCTTATTAAAAAAAAATGTCTTTTTTCTATAGGTTACAAGAGCGCAATTATTCGTAATGCATTTTCCATAGGGTACCACTGGTGTTCCGTATTTTTTTTCTCGAAGACTACACAAACTAGGGAAAACCGGATTGCAGTTCCTGTTACTAGAAATGCCAGTGTTGCATTACAACCAAAAAAATATATAGAGTCATGCGGCAGAAATTGACTTAAAATGTAGTTGAAAAAGATCGTCTATTTTTTTCGCTTAATGAAAAAGGCATATTTTTAATGGCTCCGACGTGCAGAAATTGAGGATATTTTCTATACTTCGTAAAATGTGAATATGATTTTCTGCAATTTTTAAACCTAATTGGATAAGCTTTCGATTAAATGTAATTCCAATCCTTTATCATCCAATCAGAAGCCGTATAGGATTCTATTCTGAGTACCATCTTGGGGTAAAAAACTTGCCGGTAAAATGTAAACAAATAATTGCGCTCTTGTAACCTATACGGTAATGAAAAAAAAATCCGAAAATTAAGCGCCCGCGCTAAATGAAGCGCTAGCGTCTATCTAGATAAAATCACGTCTTCAAAACAATATCTGATCACTCTCTGAATTTTGATAATTAGTTTTTGCCCGCCGATCGGGCCAAAAATTTGAACTGATTTTTTCACCAAATACGGTACTGTTCAAAAAGACATGAAGATAAAGTTTATTTACTGGCCTTATTTTTCAAAGGTCATCCAGCACTGATCATATTGTCGACAAAACCGTTCTGATATGGAAAAGCTACATCAAATTTTGAAGAATGGCTTTAAATGAAACCATTTCTTGAAAAAACACGTTTTTGAAACAGACTAAAGTTTTTCCAAATTTTAAAAATATGATAATATTACTACTTTGGCAAGAGAAACTATTCTTGGACTACAATATTCAATGCCAAGATTAATTTTTCTACTTTGCAATTTAACAAAATCGTTGGTGTTTTCTTAGGGACCCTTTCGGTCAATTTTCACCAAATTAGCTTTTTGCTAGAATAGCAACTGAGTCACGATCATTATGGTTAAAAAGCAAAATGAATCTCCAAGTTCAAGATATACACATGCTTTTCCCCATAAAAACAGTAGATATCACAAAACCGTTCTATTCTCTTCATACTTTGTCGACATTCGAGCCCACCCTAGATTGAGATATGGAAATCAACACAAATGGGAAACAGACTATAGCTTGAATTCACGTTGATGAAAAGTCCATTTGACCCCATTTCTCGCTGTTTCACATTTTTTCCGAGCAAAATGACTATTTTAAACATTTTTCAAAGCCTTATTAAAAAAAAATTTCTTTTTTCTATAGGTTACAAGAGCGCAATTATTCGTAATGCATTTTCCATAGGGTACCACTGGTGTTCCGTATTTTTTTTCTCGAAGACTACACAAACTAGGGAAAAACGGATTGCAGTTCCTGTTACTAGAAATGCCAGTGTTGCATTACAACCAAAAAAATATATAGGGTCATGCGGCAGAAATTGACTTAAAATGCAGTTGAAAAAGATCGTCTATTTTTTTCGCTTAATGAAAAAGGCATATTTTTAATGGCTCCGACGTGCAGAAATTGAGGATATTTTCTATACTTCGTAAAATGTGAATATGATTTTCTGCAATTTTTAAACCTAATTGGATAAGCTTTCGATTAAATGTAATTCCAATCCTTTATCATCCAATCAGAAGCCGTATAGGATTCTATTCTGAGTACCATCTTGGGGTAAAAAACTTGCCGGTAAAATGTAAACAAATAATTGCGCTCTTGTAACCTATACGGTAATGAAAAAAAAATCCGAAAATTAAGCGCCCGCGCTAAATGAAGCGCTAGCGTCTATCTAGATAAAATCACGTCTTCAAAACAATATCTGATCACTCTCTGAATTTTGATAATTAGTTTTTGCCCGCCGATCGGGCCAAAAATTTGAACTGATTTTTTCACCAAATACGGTACTGTTCAAAAAGACATGAAGATAAAGTTTATTTACTGGCCTTATTTTTCAAAGGTCATCCAGCACTGATCATATTGTCGACAAAACCGTTCTGATATGGAAAAGCTACATCAAATTTTGAAGAATGGCTTTAAATGAAACCATTTCTTGAAAAAACACGTTTTTGAAACAGACTAAAGTTTTTCCAAATTTTAAAAATATGATAATATTACTACTTTGGCAAGAGAAACTATTCTTGGACTACAATATTCAATGCCAAGATTAATTTTTCTACTTTGCAATTTAACAAAATCGTTGGTGTTTTCTTAGGGACCCTTTCGGTCAATTTTCACCAAATTAGCTTTTTGCTAGAATAGCAACTGAGTCACGATCATTATGGTTAAAAAGCAAAATGAATCTCCAAGTTCAAGATATACACATGCTTTTCCCCATAAAAACAGTAGATATCACAAAACCGTTCTATTCTCTTCATACTTTGTCGACATTCGAGCCCACCCTAGATTGAGATATGGAAATCAACACAAATGGGAAACAGACTATAGCTTGAATTCACGTTGATGAAAAGTCCATTTGACCCAATTTCTCGCTGTTTCACATTTTTTCCGAGCAAAATGACTATTTTAAACATTTTTCAAAGCCTTATTAAAAAAAAAATGTCTTTTTTCTATAGGTTACAAGAGCGCAATTATTCGTAATGCATTTTCCATAGGGTACCACTGGTGTTCCGTATTTTTTTTCTCGAAGACTACACAAACTAGGGAAAAACGGATTGCAGTTCCTGTTACTAGAAATGCCAGTGTTGCATTACAACCAAAAAAATATATAGGGTCATGCGGCAGAAATTGACTTAAAATGCAGTTGAAAAAGATCGTCTATTTTTTTCGCTTAATGAAAAAGGCATATTTTTAATGGCTCCGACGTGCAGAAATTGAGGATATTTTCTATACTTCGTAAAATGTGAATATGATTTTCTGCAATTTTTAAACCTAATTGGATAAGCTTTCGATTAAATGTAAGTCCAATCCTTTATCATCCAATCAGAAGCCGTATAGGATTCTATTCTGAGTACCATCTTGGGGTAAAAAACTTGCCGGTAAAATGTAAACAAATAATTGCGCTCTTGTAACCTATACGGTAATGAAAAAAAAATCCGAAAATTAAGCGCCCGCGCTAAATGAAGCGCTAGCGTCTATCTAGATAAAATCACGTCTTCAAAACAATATCTGATCACTCTCTGAATTTTGATAATTAGTTTTTGCCCGCCGATCGGGCCAAAAATTTGAACTGATTTTTTCACCAAATACGGTACTGTTCAAAAAGACATGAAGATAAAGTTTATTTACTGGCCTTATTTTTCAAAGGTCATCCAGCACTGATCATATTGTCGACAAAACCGTTCTGATATGGAAAAGCTACATCAAATTTTGAAGAATGGCTTTAAATGAAACCATTTCTTGAAAAAACACGTTTTTGAAACAGACTAAAGTTTTTCCAAATTTTAAAAATATGATAATATTACTACTTTGGCAAGAGAAACTATTCTTGGACTACAATATTCAATGCCAAGATTAATTTTTCTACTTTGCAATTTAACAAAATTGTTGGTGTTTTCTTAGGGACCCTTTCGGTCAATTTTCACCAAATTAGCTTTTTGCTAGAATAGCAACTGAGTCACGATCATTATGGTTAAAAAGCAAAATGAATCTCCAAGTTCAAGATATACACATGCTTTTCCCCATAAAAACAGTAGATATCACAAAACCGTTCTATTCTCTTCATACTTTGTCGACATTCGAGCCCACCCTAGATTGAGATATGGAAATCAACACAAATGGGAAACAGACTATAGCTTGAATTCACGTTGATGAAAAGTCCATTTGACCCCATTTCTCGCTGTTTCACATTTTTTCCGAGCAAAATGACTATTTTAAACATTTTTCAAAGCCTTATTAAAAAAAAATTTCTTTTTTCTATAGGTTACAAGAGCGCAATTATTCGTAATGCATTTTCCATAGGGTACCACTGGTGTTCCGTATTTTTTTTCTCGAAGACTACACAAACTAGGGAAAAACGGATTGCAGTTCCTGTTACTAGAAATGCCAGTGTTGCATTACAACCAAAAAAATATATAGGGTCATGCGGCAGAAATTGACTTAAAATGCAGTTGAAAAAGATCGTCTATTTTTTTCGCTTAATGAAAAAGGCATATTTTTAATGGCTCCGACGTGCAGAAATTGAGGATATTTTCTATACTTCGTAAAATGTGAATATGATTTTCTGCAATTTTTAAACCTAATTGGATAAGCTTTCGATTAAATGTAAGTCCAATCCTTTATCATCCAATCAGAAGCCGTATAGGATTCTATTCTGAGTACCATCTTGGGGTAAAAAACTTGCCGGTAAAATGTAAACAAATAATTGCGCTCTTGTAACCTATACGGTAATGAAAAAAAAATCCGAAAATTAAGCGCCCGCGCTAAATGAAGCGCTAGCGTCTATCTAGATAAAATCACGTCTTCAAAACAATATCTGATCACTCTCTGAATTTTGATAATTAGTTTTTGCCCGCCGATCGGGCCAAAAATTTGAACTGATTTTTTCACCAAATACGGTACTGTTCAAAAAGACATGAAGATAAAGTTTATTTACTGGCCTTATTTTTCAAAATTCATCCAGCACTGATCATATTGTCGACAAAACCGTTCTGATATGGAAAAGCTACATCAAATTTTGAAGAATGGCTTTAAATGAAACCATTTCTTGAAAAAACACGTTTTTGAAACAGACTAAAGTTTTTCCAAATTTTAAAAATATGATAATATTACTACTTTGGCAAGAGAAACTATTCTTGGACTACAATATTCAATGCCAAGATTAATTTTTCTACTTTGCAATTTAACAAAATCGTTGGTGTTTTCTTAGGGACCCTTTCGGTCAATTTTCACCAAATTAGCTTTTTGCTAGAATAGCAACTGAGTCACGATCATTATGGTTAAAAAGCAAAATGAATCTCCAAGTTCAAGATATACACATGCTTTTCCCCATAAAAACAGTAGATATCACAAAACCGTTCTATTCTCTTCATACTTTGTCGACATTCGAGCCCACCCTAGATTGAGATATGGAAATCAACACAAATGGGAAACAGACTATAGCTTGAATTCACGTTGATGAAAAGTCCATTTGACCCCATTTCTCGCTGTTTCACATTTTTTCCGAGCAAAATGACTATTTTAAACATTTTTCAAAGCCTTATTAAAAAAAAATGTCTTTTTTCTATAGGTTACAAGAGCGCAATTATTCGTAATGCATTTTCCATAGGGTACCACTGGTGTTCCGTATTTTTTTTCTCGAAGACTACACAAACTAGGGAAAAACGGATTGCAGTTCCTGTTACTAGAAATGCCAGTGTTGCATTACAACCAAAAAAATATATAGGGTCATGCGGCAGAAATTGACTTAAAATGCAGTTGAAAAAGATCGTCTATTTTTTTCGCTTAATGAAAAAGGCATATTTTTAATGGCTCCGACGTGCAGAAATTGAGGATATTTTCTATACTTCGTAAAATGTGAATATGATTTTCTGCAATTTTTAAACCTAATTGGATAAGCTTTCGATTAAATGTAAGTCCAATCCTTTATCATCCAATCAGAAGCCGTATAGGATTCTATTCTGAGTACCATCTTGGGGTAAAAAACTTGCCGGTAAAATGTAAACAAATAATTGCGCTCTTGTAACCTATACGGTAATGAAAAAAAAATCCGAAAATTAAGCGCCCGCGCTAAATGAAGCGCTAGCGTCTATCTAGATAAAATCACGTCTTCAAAACAATATCTGATCACTCTCTGAATTTTGATAATTAGTTTTTGCCCGCCGATCGGGCCAAAAATTTGAACTGATTTTTTCACCAAATACGGTACTGTTCAAAAAGACATGAAGATAAAGTTTATTTACTGGCCTTATTTTTCAAAATTCATCCAGCACTGATCATATTGTCGACAAAACCGTTCTGATATGGAAAAGCTACATCAAATTTTGAAGAATGGCTTTAAATGAAACCATTTCTTGAAAAAACACGTTTTTGAAACAGACTAAAGTTTTTCCAAATTTTAAAAATATGATAATATTACTACTTTGGCAAGAGAAACTATTCTTGGACTACAATATTCAATGCCAAGATTAATTTTTCTACTTTGCAATTTAACAAAATCGTTGGTGTTTTCTTAGGGACCCTTTCGGTCAATTTTCACCAAATTAGCTTTTTGCTAGAATAGCAACTGAGTCACGATCATTATGGTTAAAAAGCAAAATGAATCTCCAAGTTCAAGATATACACATGCTTTTCCCCATAAAAACAGTAGATATCACAAAACCGTTCTATTCTCTTCATACTTTGTCGACATTCGAGCCCACCCTAGATTGAGATATGGAAATCAACACAAATGGGAAACAGACTATAGCTTGAATTCACGTTGATGAAAAGTCCATTTGACCCCATTTCTCGCTGTTTCACATTTTTTCCGAGCAAAATGACTATTTTAAACATTTTTCAAAGCCTTATTAAAAAAAAATGTCTTTTTTCTATAGGTTACAAGAGCGCAATTATTCTTAATGCATTTTCCATAGGGTACCACTGGTGTTCCGTATTTTTTTTCTCGAAGACTACACAAACTAGGGAAAAACGGATTGCAGTTCCTGTTACTAGAAATGCCAGTGTTGCATTACAACCAAAAAAATATATAGGGTCATGCGGCAGAAATTGACTTAAAATGCAGTTGAAAAAGATCGTCTATTTTTTTCGCTTAATGAAAAAGGCATATTTTTAATGGCTCCGACGTGCAGAAATTGAGGATATTTTCTATACTTCGTAAAATGTGAATATGATTTTCTGCAATTTTTAAACCTAATTGGATAAGCTTTCGATTAAATGTAATTCCAATCCCTTATCATCCAATCAGAAGCCGTATAGGATTCTATTCTGAGTACCATCTTGGGGTAAAAAACTTGCCGGTAAAATGTAAACAAATAATTGCGCTCTTGTAACCTCTAGAAATAAGCACAACAATTCTTCCTGATGACATACAGACATAACTTGCTGTGGTTTATTGAGTATTCTTGGATTGAAGACACTAGTTTTTAGTTTTTATTAGTTTTTATTAGTATGATTGTTTTTTAGTTATGCTTTTTAATAGAGTAGAAATCATTTTTATTAATATTGCACTTTTATTTTTGCAAGTTTATTTTTATCTTTAATTTTCAATATAATTGTGTTGAATTAAAGCTACATTTTCGTCTGCTAAGATAAGTTAAAGATAACAGTATTTTCCAAAGCATTTATTACAGTGTAGAAAGTTGATTGTTAATCTTAACGGGATCCCTAAATTTTATGACACCTTCAGTGGGTCAGTCTAGTCATTTAGAGTTCAAATAATAGTCGTCTGCAAATGCAGCTGTGGCGATTTAAATACTTTATTTTGATTATCTCTGGGAATCAGGTTAAATTAGTGTGAAATTTTATGTCTAATGTTCTGACGTTAACAGATCGTCTTTATCATGCGATAAGTTAACATCGAAAACAATGTTGTGAAATTGTTATACGAAATGATTGTAAATATTGTAAATATTGGATTAAAAAGTAGTTATTAGCAAACATTCGAGTTAGTTATATGTTTTGGATATAATAATGCTGTTGGTATAACATTATCGTCGAACTCCCATATCCCAAATTGTCGAACATTATATGAACAATTTATTCCACTGCACAATTCGAATCGTCTCCGCAACATTTTAGTAGCAGAGCGTGGTTCAATGAACTGTAATCGTAATCGTATTGTGAGAAAATGAGAAATTGGGATTTGGAAATAGAAGCAGAGGCAAGCGAGGGAGACAAAATGGACGAACCCGTTATTGCAAAACCTGACGAAAGTATAGAATTAGAAGACTTGAAGAAGAATAAAGCAAAAGCTAAATCGACATTCACAAAAACTAGACATTCATTTCTACAAATTCTTGAAGAATATTTTCCGGATCGTGAAGAAATAAAAGTATTTCAAGAGAAACTGATAAATGCGGAAGAAAAAGCGATGGATATTATGGGGAATATTTATGATGAATATAAGCACAGGAATGATATACTGAATATGAAGAAAACAACAAAAGAGATGGAAAAACTGGAAGAGGAATTTACGGACGCAGAAAATGAGTGTCGTGATTATCTGATCGAGAGCAAGATTGGGTGAAGCGTTGGTTCTAGTGTATCGAGAATATCGAAACGAGCTAATGTGAAGTCCGAAAATAAAGTGGAGAATAAACCTATAAATAAAGAAAAGGAAGTTAAATCAGAATTTGAACAAACTACAAAAGAAGACAATAACGACAAGCAATTAAATGAGATGATGTTAAGTTCAGAATTAGGACAGGATATGTGGAAACAGTTGAAAAGAGTTTCAATACCGGTATTCACAGGAAATAAAAGAAATTATCAGAGCTGGAAAGCTGCATTCTTAGCATGTATTAATCAAGCACCGGCAACACAGAAGTATAAGTTATTACAACTGAGACAATGTGTGGAAGGTGATGATTTGCAAGTTATAGAAAAAGTAGAGTCAGTTAAATGTCTACGGGAGTGGATTTTACAGGAGTCAGAGTTTCAAACTATAGCATCAGAAAGAATCTGATGTTCAGTAGTTGTCGTTTGTTGATGTGGTTCATAAGTGTTTCTCGTTTCTCGTTTTTTATATAGATTAGACCGTTGGTTTTCCCGTTTGGATGGTTTTACACTATTAGTTTTGGGGCCCTTTATAGCTTGCTGATCGGTGTGAGCAAAGGCTCCGTGTTGAAGACCGTACTTTGACCTATAATGGTTTACTTTTATAAATTTTGACTTGGATGGAGAGTTGTCTAATTGGCACTCATACCACATCTTCTTATATCTATGGATTAAGTGCGAACGCTAGCAGCAATTCACAGCGGAATTATAAAGGAAATCAAAGGGATGGATTTAGAACATGTTTCGGAGAATCGCAAAATGAAAACTACACCGGGAACAGGGATTCATTAAAACATTTGTGCAAGTGTTGTAACAGTCATCATGGAGTCTTGAGGTGCGATGAATTTCGGAAATTAACCGTTCACAAGAGATGGGAAACTGCAAAACGACTTCAGTTGTGTTATCGTTGCTTAGGACATGATCACGTTGGCAGACAGTGTCCGAGAAGTAGAGCGTGTAACTTAGGTGGATGCAAAAAAGTGCACAACAGACTCTTACATAGGGAAAAACAATCGTTCAGTGAGCCAAAAGTTCCAGTGAGAACCGAATCGAAAACAAAACAGAACTATGCTACTGAAAAGAAGGAAGATACAGCCGCCGCCACTGAGGGGGGGGGGGGGGGGGGGGGGCGGGGGGGGGGGGGAGAGTAAGGATCGCACAATGATTAGCCGAGACAGAAAATCAAATTTCGTAACGCTTTGAACAGTACCCGTTATATTGAAAAATGAAAACCGTACAGTGAACGTTAATGCATTATTGGATGACGCTAGTACAAAAACGTATATCAACGCTGAAGTTGCCGCCGAATTGGGACTTCAAGGACAAGTTCAGAAAGTGACAGTTAATGTGTTAAATGATAATGTCGAAACATTCGAAACTATGCCAGTCGAGGTTAGACTTCAAAGTCATAATGGTCAGACAGACGCCAATATCGTCGCATTCACTACTAACCGTGTAACCGGAAGTTTACAGCCAGTTGACTGGAAACAACACGCTCGGAAATGGGAGCATCTTGCAGGGATTAAATTTCTGAATCTTGGACAAAGACCTATCGTTGATATGTTGATCGGGCTGGACTATCCGGATCTACATTATTCTTATAGAGATATACGTGGTAAATCTGGAGAACCAATTGCTAGACTAACGCTGTTAGGTTGGACGTGCATCGGGGATCCGAATAGCGGAAAAGATCAGACACTTTTTATCCAAACGAATTTTGCTTGTGGACAAGAGAATCGAAATGATTTAGATAACATTGTAAGGAAGTTTTGGGAAATCGAAAATGTCAAAACACCAAGCGAAAACGTATTTCTAAATAGTGATGAGCAAAAGGCGTTGTCTAAGGTAGAGCAATCTTTGGAATTGAAGGATGGACACTACGAAGTTAGATTGCCGTGGAAAGAGGACACACCCTCGTTACCGAACAATTACATCATGGCATTGAGTAGATTAGAAAACACCGAAAAAAGATTAAACAAAGACCCGAGTATTTCAAAAGTTTATACACAAATCATAGAGAAATATATTGACAAAGGATATATTCGCAAAGTGTCGGCAAAGGAGAAGACTGTTGCAGGAAAATGATATTTGCCGCATTTTCCAGTAATTAGACCGGACAAGGAAACTACGAAAACGAGGATTGTATTTGATGCGTCTGCAAAGTTTAAGGGTATATTGCTAAATGACACTTTTCATCAAGGACTAAAGTTACAACAGGATTTATTTGATGTACTATTACGCTTCAGAAAGTACCCAGTTGCACTTGTTTGTGACATCGCCGAAATGTATTTGAGAATAGAAATTGCACCAGACGACAGGCCGTTTCACAGATTTTTATGGCGCGCAATGAAAACTGAACAGGTACCAGAGGAGTATGAGTTCAATAGTGTTGTGTTTGGAGTAAATTCGTCTCCATTTCGATTCAAGCTCAGTTTGTTTCTCGAAAACATGCCGAAATGACGAAAGACTCCGCGAGCTGCCGAAACAGTTCTTAAATCTACGCACATGGACGACAGTATGGACTCTGTACTCAACGATCAACATAGCATCGAACTTTATAATCAGCTTACACAGTTATGGGCAAAAGCAGGGATGTATGCACGGAAATTGCTTTCAAATTCAAAGGCAGTTTTACAGTGTATTCCAGAAGAAGATCGCGCGTCACAAGTCGATCTCGATGAGGGATATTTACCGTCAGTGAAAACTCTAGGAGTGATATGGCAGGCAGACAATGACATATTCACATTTAAAGCTAACCCACCGGCAGATGATTTTAAATTTACTAAACGAAACATTCTAAGCAAAGTTGCTACGTTATTCGACCCGGTGGGATTTATTGCGCCGTACACAATAAGAGGAAAACTACTACTTCAAGAGATGTAGACAGCAGGACTAGACTGAGACGACCAGTTAGACGAAATACTTGTTGAAAAATCTAGAGAGTGGTTCCGTGAACTTGATGAACTATGTTGTATAAAAATTCCGAGATGTTTGCAGTTAGACGATGAAATTGTTTCCACGAGTCTTCATACATTCAGCGACGCTTCTGAGGAGGCTTATGGATCAGTTATATATGCCAGACACGAGTATAGGAGTGGAACGATATCTACGAGATTAATAGCTGCGAAGTCGAGAGTTGCTCCGTTAGTTTCAGTCAGCATTCAAAGACTTGAGTTGATGGCCGCAGTTTTAGGATTAAGATTAGCACTGTCAGTTAAACACGCATTAGAAGTGCCAGAGGATAACATGACATTCTGGTCAGACAGTATGAACGTTTTGTATTGGATTAGAGGCAGGAATAGAGAGTACAAGCCGTTTGAAGAGAATCGAATCGGAGAAATTCACACTTCATCGCATCCTAAACAATGGCGACATGTGCCAACAAAAGTTAACCCGGTAGATTTAGTATCTAGAGGTAGAAAAATTAAACAGTTACAGTCGGACGTAATTTGGGGGAATGGACCGGAATTTCTACCAGATGAGAAACCGCAATGGCTGGAAACTAATATTCAGATAGAAAAACGTACGTGATACCGAACTTAAGTGTCAAAAGAAAACAAGCGATAACTTAACTAACTGTACTACACTGAAAAGTATTCATCTTAGTGATTCAGATTGGCGTTTAGATCCCGTACGTTATTCAAGTTTTGCAAGACTAGTTCGTGTACAAGCGTATGTGTACAGATTTATTGACAATTGCAGACTAAAGCAAGAACAACGTCGTCAAGGACGATTATCTACCGTGGAATATGCAGATTCCGAACTGGAAATAATTAAAAATGCACAAAGGGAGGCATTTTCAGACGAATATAACGTTCTAATAAAAAGTAAAGATTTACCGAAAACTAGCAAATTGTTAGGATTACAACCGCGAATTAATGAAAATGGATTTATTAGATGTGAAGGACGTTTAGAGTACGACGATTTTGATGCAAGATATCCGATTATATTAACACGAAAAAATTGGGTCACGAAGCTAATTGTGAAACGCTATCACGAACTTGGAAAACATGTTAGTGGGACAAATCAAACATTTTCAGCATTATCGTCACGCTTCTGGATTATTTCAGGGAGAGAATAAATAAGAGAAGATGAACATGAGTGTAATACTTGTCGTAAGAGGAAAGCTAAAGTTGCCAATCAAGTTATGGCTCCGTTACCGGAAATTCGCTTCCAAACACTTTCATGCTTTCGCTCGTACAGCAGTTGATTTTGGAGGACCGTTCATAACAGTACAGGGCAGAGGAAAACGACGTCAGAAAAGATACTTGTGTATATTTGCATGTTTAGCGTCACGAGCAGTGCATTTGGAAGTAGCATTTGGATTAGATACGGACTCATTCCTAAACGCATTTTATCGGATGGTGAACAGGCGAGGTCTTCCTACACATATTATTTCAGATAATTTTGTTGGAGCAAGTAGAGAACTGAAAGAACTAGTTGCGCTTTTAGACAAGGATAAAATACCAATTAATAACCAAGGGATTAAGTGGCATTTTAATCCACCGCTAGCTCCGCATTTTGGTGGTATTCACGAAACAATGATAAAATCCACAAAAAAACGCAATTTATGCAATATTAGGAAATGCAGATATTAATGATGAGGAACTTTTAACAGCATTTACCGGAGCTGTAGCGCCTATAAATTCGAGACCGCTAACGTACCAGTCAGCCGATCCGAAAGATGATACACCTTTTACACCAAATCACTTCTTACACGGACAATTAGGTGATCATTTCGCTCCAGAAACCGTTGATAATATTGATTTTAACCCGAGGAAACGCTGGAGAAGAATACAATAATTAATTAGACATTTTTGGAAACGTTGGATTAGAGAGTTGCCGGGACTAAACAAACGTGACAAGTGGACTAAAACGAAAAGGGACATGAAAACCGATGACATTGTGCTTGTCATGAATCCGAACGTTCCTAGAGGACATTGGCCGCTTGATAGAATAATCGAAGTTTTCCCCGGAAAGGATGGACATGTTCGCGTTGCAAAAGTTTCACTTGGACAAACTGTATTAATAAGACCAATAACAAAACTGTGTCCGTTAGACATCGAAACCTCCGAAAATGACAGTGATAAATAATTAAAATAATGTGGACATATAGTTTTATTTTCATCTAGACAGTTAAATATTTTGAAATAGTTTTAGATTTGATAATTTGAACTTAGATCAGAGACAGTTTTGTATCGTTTAATTATTGTTTTGTTTGATTGACTTAGAGCAATCAAGAGGGGGAGAATGTATTGAAGACAATAGTTTTTAGTTTTTATTATTTTGATTTTTTTTAGTTATGATTTTTAATAGAGTAGAAATCGTTTTTATTAATTGCGCTTTTATTTTTGCAAGTTTATTTTTATCGTTAATTTTCAATATAATTATGTTGAATTAAAGCTACATTTTCGTCTGCTAAGATTAGTAAAAAGATAACAGTATTTTCCAAAGCATTTATTACAGTGTAGAAAGTTAATTGTTAATCTTAACGGGATTCCTAAATTTTATGACACCTTCAGTGGGTCAGTCTAGTCATTTAGAGTTCAAATAATAGTCGTCTGCAAATGCAGCTGTGGCGATTTAATTACTTTGTTTTGATCATCTCTATGAATCAGGTTAAATTAGTATGAAATTTGTTCAGACGTAAACAGATCGTCTTTATCATGCGATAAGTTAACATCGAAAACAATGTTGTGAAATTGTAATACGAAATGATTGTAAATATTGTAAATATTTGATTAAAACGTAGTTATTAGCAAATATTCGAGTTAGTTATATGTTTTGGATATAATAATGCTATTGGTATAACATTATCGTCGAACTTCCAAATCCCAAATCGTCGAACTTTATATAAACAATTTATTCCACTGCACAATTCGAATCGTCTCCGCAACAATTCTCTTAAATCAATGTACAAATGTAATACATGTCTTAACAGAATAACACATAACTATTGAATTCTCATACTGAAACATTTATATTTTTTTACCTAAAATGTTATTAACTTGTTATGACACTCATATGATATACTTAATGGACAGGGTCTTTGAATTTTACCCTCAACATGATGTCATAACATCAGTAAAACAAGCTTTTTCTACGTGCATGCTTGTTTCAGACACATATCAGTTAAATTCATTAAATGATTTGAAATTATTTGTTAATTGTCAATAATGACAATGTCATATATTCAAAATCTCTTTTTTTGAATAAATGTCAATAAATAGTTTACACAAATATTGTTGAAACTAAAATGTACATGTGCACTTTTAACTGTATGCATGGTAAAAAATCATTTGATTTTTTCCCAGCTTTTTGTTTATCATGAAGAGTCCAAAGTAAAGAAATGAATCAGATACCTCATATGTCATGTATATGTAGGCATGCATTCAACGGCGGGTATATATAATATTAATTTTTTGGGGTAATATTCCTGAATGTTCCCTTTTGGAATTTTTGAAACAAGGATATAATATTATTGTTTTGCTTCTTATCATACATGTTTAACCCCATTGTTGTCACGTCTGCAACAGAAAGTCAGCAGTATTCAAGACAAAAGTATTTCAATCCAGCAGCGGTGGGTGTAGGGTAAACTTTTTGTTTACTATATATGCAAATATGTCAGAAGGTAGAACACCAGGATGATTCATACCTTGTATGCAAATACCTTAAGTGACGAAGTTTTTGTCTGTCATATGTCCATTGTCTTTGGACATCATTTTTATGGTTTGATGGCTGCTTGAATAAAATAACGAGTTTTTTGTTTAGTGAAATACTCACTTTTTATGAGTAATATGATAACAATGTTTAGTATATGGGTTCTTTGCAACGACTTCATGTCCGTCACCTGACCTTGACTTTATTCCATGGATCAGTGCACGTGATCAAGGTTAAAGTTATGTGGTCAAGTACGTATCTTAGATAATGTAAGTAATAGGTCA
The DNA here is from genome assembly GCF_021869535.1 of Mytilus californianus. NCBI lineage: Eukaryota > Metazoa > Mollusca > Bivalvia > Mytilida > Mytilidae > Mytilus > Mytilus californianus. The sequence continues at coordinate 100,803,895 of NW_026262734.1, read as the reverse complement.
ACTACATGTATAAACTATATTTTGTGTATGGAATGATTGTAAGAGATACATGTCCGACATGTTTCATCTGTCTTTGATCTCAATTTTACAATTCATTAGACAAGATAAAAAAGAAGATGTAGTTGTTTTTAGTTTTTTATGGTTTGGTCTATGTCTGAGCTACATGTACATGTAGTATTTCCAAAAGGGCCACTATATTTAGTGTATGGAATAATTGTCAGGTGAACTTGTCAGTCTGGCTGGTTTCGTCTGACCTTGAACTCATTTTCCTTGCTTATTTGAAAAAAATTTTGTTTGTGTTTTGGCATATATCGCAGATATTATAGCAAAAAGTAAAATCATATAAATACTGAACTCCGAGAAAAAATTCAAAACGGAAAATCCCTAATCAAATGGCAAAATCAAAAGCTCAAACATATCAAACGAATGGATAACAACTGTCATATTCCTGACTTGGTACAGACATTTTCTTATGTAGAAAATGATGGATTGAACCTGGTTTTATAGCTAGCTAAACCGCCCACTTGTATGACAATCGCATCAAATTCCATTATATTGACAACGATGCGTGAACAAAACAAACAGACATAATAGGTAAAAATGTCAATAATACAGCAGTCAACATTATGCTATAATCCTAATCACTAAAAAAAAAACATACAAATATGTAACAAAGAAGCACAAAATGGCATACAGACCAAGCATATTAGTAAAAATTAAAGACAAGAATACATAAATTTACCATAGTACAATAACACAATGACGGGATGTATAAGTACAGAGCCACGTCATATATGTAACGAAGAAACATAAAAGTCATATAGACAAAGCGCATAGTAAAAATGAAAGACGAGCAACAAACAAGTTTTCGAAGTAACACCAAAAGGCATATAAACAAAGCACATTAGCAAAATGAAAGACAAGAATACGAGAATATCATAAACAATAATGACAGAATGTACAAGTACAAGTATTTTAATACCAATAAAAACAAACAAATATTTAACAAAGAAGCACAAAAAAGGCATATATCTAATGAAACAACCTCATTCATTGCTTTCTTATTTTTGAATTTTATTCATGTATGTTAAATCTTCACATAAACGATTGAAAGTTTTAAGCACGGGGACCGAATGGCCAGATCAACATGGCTCTAACGTTGAATCGCGCGTATGATGTCAGAATGTAAACGTCACACAGGTAAAATTATAAAATAATGTCGTTCATATTATGAAAATAATATAGTCTATAGTTCTTTAGGCATATCCTCTTAAGAATGTAAATTAGAAGTTGAAATTTCCTTCTTGCCGCTTGTCTATAGGTTAATTGTGTATTTCTTCTAAAAAAGAGACACGTCATTGTGTATAAAAGAAACACAACAGGGCATATAGGCAAAGCATTAACAAATATGAAAGACCAGAATACAAAAATTATAATAGAAGAATAACACAATAGCGAGATGTTTAAGTACAGAGCCACGTCATATGTTTCAAAGAAACACAAGAAGTCAAACGGACATAGCAAATATGAAAGATAATGCAAACAACACAATGACGGGATGTTTAAGTACAGAGCAACGTCAAATGGATATCACCAAAAAAGAACAAAGTTAACGGTAAAAGTAAAATAAATAAAAAAACAAATAAAAGAACACTATAACACGTATAAAGATGATGAACAACGTGAGTAAGCAGAATCTCTACTTCAAGACCATCGTGTATTATTTGTAAAGTTGATACGGAATATTTATCAACAAGGTCTTGGTTCCTTCCGATGAACTTTTTTTTAGAAAAAGGACGAGACGTTCTTTGACATACCCATGGTTCATCAACTTTCTGCTCAGACACTGGTGACGTTATACAAAGTCTGAGTAGGAGCTGCAAGCTCATGAATACCGAATAAGTTGTGAAATGTATATGCCATATGCAGGTGAAGTTTGTATATTTCTACTAAGGTGAGGGATATTGATAACTTCAAAATTAAAATCGTCTCGTTTGTCATAGATTCTGGTACTGAGATGACTGTGTATGTCAAAATCGAAGTATAAGTAAAAATATAAGGCGGATGAAACCGTGTTTGTTGTTTCTTTATTTTCTAGTTCTAGGGGATATATTGATGGAACCAAATCAGAAAAGTTCGGATTGTTAATGGAAAGAACATCATCAATATATCTAAAAGTGAAATTCAATAACCGGGCTTCTTTGATCTTCTTTTTTTAACAAGTGTCTCAAGGAACTCCGATTCATACGAAAATAAGAAGACATTGGCAAGGAGAGGCACACAGTTTGTTCCCATAGGGATGCCGACATTTTGTTGAAAAAGTCTACCTCCAAGTTCATCAAATATGTTGTCGATAAGAAACTCCAGCATACTGATCACTTGTTCCTCTGTGTATTATGTTTTGCCCTTTTGTTCACTATCATTATGTTCTTGTCCGCAGGAACAACAACATACTTATCATGAAGAAATGATAGACATGTATTGTAATAAATGAATAAGTCTCTAAACTTTGCGTTTTAGTTACTTTTATAATCAAAATCTATATCATAAACATAAGACGTAAATACGGGAAACATAACGTTAACATTTTCACCGTATTCTCCACAAGACATTTCACAGCTTCTTTGTCTCTGAAAACGGACTTTGGTCGATCATTCACACAGTTTTTCAACTTATGAATGCGACGTTTTATCAGAGACCTGATTTTTTTTACCCATTCTGACAAATTGTCCACTTCAACTTCTTCTCGTTTAGCCCATGCTCTAGCGTAGTCCTTAATGGAATCCATAATTATTTTGAAGTTATGGCGTATAGCGGATTATTTTCCCGGGGTGTAAATTTTCGCGAATAGAACACAACCGCCAAAATAAATTCCACCAATTTAAAAGTGCACATGCAAAGATATTGATAGAAGTTTTGAATCCGCCAAAATATTTCGTATACCTTCTTCAATGAAAATCGCGAAATTTTACACCCACGTAAAAAACACGCTATACGGTACTTTGGTGCAATGGTTTTGGAGTAACTATAGGATACATGTATAATAGGAACATACTGATTTTTAAATAAATAGGAATTTTAGATGTTACCTCCTTGTGAGGTAGAACGTTGCAGATGTTGATTGCATCAATTCCTCTATTGGAAAAGTGAACAGGAAGGAATTTCCTCTTTTCCTCATGTAAGGGTCCGATCTTACTGGTTTGAAAAGACGGAAGAGAGTTACATCACAAATTATAATCATTTTATGTTTCGTGAAGAAATGATAGGTGTTGATTCACTTGTGGCAGGTGTCTTTAAACAGTCGAAAATATTAACGCAACATGGATTTAATTTATGAAAAGTATCTGAATTATTAAAATAGTAATTACCTTCTGGTTGAACATACGTCAAATCAGGGGTATCCCGGAGGATATTCCGTGGAACATGCAAATCAAATGCTACAGCAATAGATCAATTTATATATTTAGTTTATGGAGCAATTGTGAAGTGTAAATGTCTGTCTGGCTGGGTTCATACTGTATAACCTTGACATCAGTTTCATCGTTCATCAATGTTTTTTTGTTTGTTAAATCATCAGTTTAACAATAATAATAATTATTTATTTAAGCAGATATTATTTCCAACAAGTCAACTTTATTTCGTGTATGGAATGGTCAGAAGATGAACATGTCTACCTGGCAGGATTCAAGTGACTTTGACCTCATTTTCAAAATTCATTGGTCAATGTTAAATGTAGGTGATACATGTAGTAAAACCTTCATATTACAGACTTTCAACATGAATTCAGTAATATGTAAAAACGAGGCGAGACATTTCAGTGGGAGCACTCTTGTATGAATTTGATAATCAGGAATTTGAATATGTATAATAAATAGAAGCTATATGAAGATGCACATAAAATAACTGCTGTGAATTATTTTTATATTTCATTTCAAATTGGTTGACATTTTTTTTTAAGATTCAATAAAACTCATTTCTAATATACCTGTTAGAGTTACGAAAAAAAGACATTGTTACTGATAATAAACTGAAGATTAAATGTATAGTTTGGACACAGTTAAGTTTATTATCTTTTGAAAGGTTTGAAAAAACTAAATTAAAATTGATTGAATCATTACATGGTTGTTGTTTAACGCCACTTTTAGCGCTATTGTGATATTTCAATGAGTTCAGTTGTTTTTGATTGAAAATAGGTGCCCAGAATATCAGATGTTAACCAATCAGAATCAACATTGAATATATATTATACAATTGTTTCCCTTGCCCGAGGGAGATATGTAGATTTGTTCACCTGATAGCGTTGATAGCAATGCCCGAGGGAAATATGACTTTTTTAGGGTGAACAAATCTTTATATCTTCCACAGGCAATGAAATGTTTTATTTTTTTACTTTCTGAACATACAGAATTTATTCATATACAGGAACAATGTTTTATGTGCTTGCTTTAATAAAACACCATGACATCAACATGGATCAAAAGTTAATTATTCATTCTAGTATGACAAGTATATCTCTGAATTATTTTTTCGTCTTTCACGTTCTTTGAACACAAATAACTTCAAATCGATATTTATAAAATAGTCAAAACGTTATGTACATTAACCGCTTGTAACGACACAAGATAGTCCTGGTCCTCAAAGGGGAATATGAAGTTTTTTTCAATGTCACATGTGATAGTGACAACCAAACTAATGTTGATTTCGTTATCAATAATTACATACAGACACAGTGGAATGATATATTGTATTAAAATGTGTTTTCAGGCAATGTAATCCAAAAGCCTACTGATTAAAGTGTGCATGTTCCTTCTTTGCAAGACCAAGTAGTTGAACATTCATAATATGATGACAGTGTCACTAGATCGATGAAAAAATCTTTAGTTAAGATTTTTCTGTTTGCTCCACGACTTTTTTTCTAAATGCATTGCATAAGGAATGTATGCCACGAGAGAACTATGAATAACTGTCAACTTCAGCTAGTGAAAAAAAAGAGTTGAAGCAGTCAACCTTTATGTTGATATAATAGAGAAAACAAATAGCAATTGACTCAACTAGAGCACCATTTGTTTTATCAACATATTACCGATGGACTATGGACTTGGAATTGAATGGAGGTAGACAAAATGTGAGATTCACTAACCAAAAAAAAAAGAGAATTCTTATTCCAAATTTAGCAATGGAATATTGTGTAGGTACCAAGAACTGCAAGAAGACCATTAAAGTGAATGAAAGTACTTGATATTTTTTGACAAAGTCTGATAACATAGACTGTTTGATATTGGTGAGTTTTTTAACACTTTAACAAATAACAATCCTGACTGTATTCCTGTTTTTTTTCTGGCATTTTATGATATCAAGACAGAAAATCCCTCCCCACCCCAATAAAAAAAGAATAAAATAATAAAAAAAAAAAAAAACACTTCGATTTAATAGATTTATAGAATAATGTTGCCTTTGTTAAGTATTTCCACTTAAAACTCCAAATGTATCAAAGTTGTTGTATTGTTTCCCATCAGATAGTTTAAGAAATGAAACCAATTTTATCGATATTCATTTCTTTGCCTGATATACTTGTCAGAATCATTGCTGCATCAACGTTCATAGAACTTACTATATTCTTTAAATCAAAACTACAATCTCTTAATCTTACTATGTTGAATTGAAGCCTAGTATAGTATTTGGATCGACAAATGTATGCATTTTTCGACAGAGATCAGTGGTCAATAGCTCAAATAGAAGGTTACCCTTACACTGAAATTGATAATGCAACAGTTAGCAGTAAGCCAAATTCTAAACCAAATTATTCATTAGTCAAATATTTTATGTATACTTATGCTTAAATTTTCATTAATGATTTTATTTTTTGTAAACTTCCATCCAGTCCAATCATCGATAACATAAGTTTTGATAGCATTTGCAATGGCATATATGGTTATGAAAGGAATGGGGACACCTATGTAAAAATAAAAGGGCAGCAATTTGAAACTTTGAAATTCATTCATTCACTATAATGTAACCAGTTTTAAACAACATGCATCCAAAATGTATATTTGAGTTGTCTAATCAGGAAAATTATGGAAAAAGGCAACCGACCAAGATCATTTTTAGGAGAAAATCTCCCATGTTTTGTACTTAAACATGCTATTTTTATTCAATTATCATAGACTTCATGTATGTAAGGTATCAGAATGTGTGTAATTTATTTTCATATTATAGCTTGAACATAATTGATCATTTGATATGAACAAATTGCACGAAGAACATTTATGTCTGAAATGTTTTTTGTAAATCCAAAAATGACTTTTATTAATTAAAATTAAAAGAAAAAACTAAAAATATTCACTCTGAAATTTTTTTGTAAGGAATGCATCAGATGCAATATTATTAAATGGTTTATGCCACAAAATCTGGGGTAAAAAAAATTGGAGCCATAAAAATGGGTAATTTTGAGAATTTTTGTAAATCAGGATTTTTGGAAAAACTTCGAATTTAAAAATTCAAAACTTTTAATTTAGATGGATGAATTTTCCAAACAATCAGATATATTTTGAAACACTAATATATAATAGTTTAATTACATAAGAAAAACTAGGGATATGTGTATCCATTCTGTTACAATAAAAGTGATAAAGCAGGAAAAATGGACCTTCCATCGACCATTTATGACGTTTTTCAAGCAAATTCAAAGTAACCTGTTTCCATGGCAACCACCACTTCAACTTTTGGAATGATTATCATTTTTGATGTTAGTGCACCATGACAAACCAATGATATAAAAATAAAGTAAATCCTGGAGTATGCATTTCTCATTTACTTGGTTGCTAGGCCACGGGTGCAACCAAGTAAATGAGTTTTCCCGTATATTTTGAGGAATTTAGCATCGAAAAAACAACTACTAATCAAAACCAGATTTTATTTAATGATATTTGATAACATTTTTCAGAACAATGATACTTAACAAACAAAACAGTAATGTGTATATAAAAAAAATTGTTTTGCTGAGTATTGTCACAACCGCAGATGCACAGGTCTTTTTTCATAATATTTGAGAAGCCACATTATACACATTTTGCATGAAAAAAATATACATTTTTTGCATCCACCTTCATTCATTCAAGCTGTGGCTATAAATAAAAAAGTATCAATGTTTCCAAAAAATATAATAACTATTGAAAGGCTATGATGTGCAAACTTTTGCCGATTCAGTTATTATAAATTTGACCCAAGGTCAGTGATAAACTTGACTCTTGACCTTGTGTATACTAATTAAATTTTGAAAGGAAAGATAATAGAAAGTAGCATACCATACATGGGGAAAATATTCAGGACGTTCAAATCCTCTATTCTAATAACATATAAACAGTAAAAAGTCAAGGTCATGTCAAAAAGGCTTAGCAAACACCTTCATTTGATAGAAAAAGTACCTAGTAAGCATACATGATTTGATTCAAGACTATATAAACTATTATATAGACAAAGTGGCAAAATGTCTAGCAACCATTTATTTATATTGGAAAAGTGCCTGGCAACCATCTATTCATATTTGAAAAGTGCATAGCAACCATTTATTTTTTATTGGAAACCTGCCTATGAACAATCTATTTTCGGTTTCATTTGGACAAAAATCAGAAACAAAAATAACATTAAACATGCATTTTTTTTAAGAACACGTGTATAATCCAGAATATTAAATTATATGGCAAATTTAATTTCATGAGTCTGATAACACATTCAACATGTTCAAATACAAAAAATAAAAGATTTGGTACGATTGCCAATCAGACAACTCTCCACCAGTCACTAAATATTATTCAAAGACAGGTCATTTGAATCTACCTGAAAAAGGAAAAGGAACAGAACTGTTTAAAGGACGACATGTTTATTTCTTTGGTTGGGGTTGATATTTTGGGTTAAAGGTTTTGCGTAGGCAGAATACTTCTTTCAGGCTGGATTACTTATTACATATTTTTTGTCGAAAAATAATTGTGTATAAACTATTTCCTATTTCAAATCTTATGTGGCTGATGTACATCTGAATGTACAAAAAATTCCTTTTCAGCATGTATTGTGCAATATTATTGATCTTCAGTTCTAAACACCTTCACATTCATTTCAGTAAGCATCCTTTATACCCATCACAAAATATAAAATGGTCCTCCCTAAATAATAGAACTACCCTGAATCCGCTTAATTGCTATGTTTGTATTTTAACATTTTTAGAAACCTTTAACGAATGTTTAATGTTGAAAACCTTCAACGAATGTTTAATGTTGAATACGAAAGTTGAATGTTGAAAACCAATGTTGAAAAAAAGTGAAAAAAAAAGTTTAACAAAAAAAACATTTTTGAATGTTGAATGTTGAAATCGAATGTTGAATGTTGAAAACGAATGTTGAATGTTGAAAGTTGAAAATCGAATGTTGAATGTTGAAAGTTGAAAATCGAATGTTGAATGTTGAAAACAAATGATGAATGTTGAAACTTGAATGTTGAAAACGAATGTTGAATGTTGAAAACGAATGTTGAATGTTGAAAACGAATGTTGAATGTTGAAAACGAATGTTGAATGTTGAAAACGAATGTTGAAAGTTGAAAATCGGATGTTGAAAACAAAAGTTGAATGTTGGAAACGAATGTTGAATGTTAAAAACGAATGTTGAGAGCTGAAATTCGAATGTTGAATAGGAATGTTGAATGTTGAAAACGAATGTTGAATGTTGAAAACGAATGTTGAATGTTGAAAACGAATGTTGAATGTTGAAAACGAATGTTGAATGTTGAAAACGAATGTTGAAAGTTGAGAATCGGATGTTGAAAACAAAAGTTGAATGTTGGAAACGAATGTTGAATGTTAAAAACGAATGTTGAGAGCTGAAATTCGAATGTTGAATAGGAATGTTGAATGTTGTAAACAAATGTTGAATGTTGAAAAGAATGGTGAAAGATGTAAATAGAATGTTGAAAACGAATGTTGAATGTTAAAAACGAATATTGAATGTTGAAAACGAATGTTGAATGTTGAAAACGAATGTTGAAAGTTGAAAATCGAATGTTGAAAACAAATATTGAATATTGAAAACGAATGCTGAATGTTGAAAACGAATGTTGCATGATGAAAATCGAATGTTGAAAACGAATGTTGAATATTGAAAACGATTGTTGAATGTTGAAAACGAATGTTGAATATTGAAAACGATTGTTGAATGTTGAAAACGAATGTTGAAAATAGAAAATCGAATGTTGAAAACAAATGTTGAATGTTGGAAACGAATGTTGAATGTTGAAAACGAATGTTGAGAGTTGAAACTCGAATGTTGAAAAGGAATGTTGAATGTTGAAAACGAATGTTGCATGTTGAAAACGAATGTTGAATGTTGAAAACGATTATTGAATGTTGAAAACGAATGTTGAAAGTTGAAAATCGAATGTTGAAAACAAATATTGAATGTTGAAAACGAATGTTGAATGTTGAAAACGAATGTTGAAAGCTGAAAATCTAATGTTGAAAACGAATGTTGAAAACGAATGTTGAATGTTAAAAACGAATGTTGAAAGTTGAAAAATCGAATATTGAAAACGAATGTTGAATGTCGAAACAAATGTTGAATGTTGAATACGAAAGTTGAATGTTGAAAACGAATGTTGAAAAAAAAGTGAAAAAAAAGTATAACAAAAAACCGAATATTGAAAACGAATGTTGAATGTCGAAACGAATGTTGAATGTTGAATACGAAAGTTGAATGTTGAAATCGAATGTTGAATGTTCAAAATGAATGCTACAAATCTGTGGTTATGATATCATCTGTGAGGGAGCTAGAAGTATCGAGGAAGGTGATTTTAGATTTAGATTTCTCATGAGTAAATTTTATACTAGGATGTATGTTGTTGGCATGAGTGATGAATGTATCTAAATCCTCGTCACTTTTATTTCAATTCATATCCACATCATCTATAAATTTAAACCAGGAAAGCGGTTTTTCGATTGAAGATTCAAGGAGTTTTTTTTTTCTAATTTGCCCATAAATATGTTGGCATATGATGAAGCCATTTTGGTGCCCATAGCAGTTTCATTAACTTACAGATAATGATCTCCATCAAAAGTGAAGTTGATGGTCTTAAGTATCAGCGTGATCATTTTGACCGGGCATTCAGTAGGTGGATATTTCACCGGTCGGGAATTTTAAACTTCTTTGTATGCATCAATGCTGTCTGCATGTCGTATATTCGTGTAGAGGGAGGTGACGTCCATAGAGACAAGTGTCATGTCGGAGGGAAGTGGATTTAAGGCTTGTATTTTTCTAAGATAAACGGTTGTATCTTTGATGTGAGATGGTAAATCTTCTACATGTTGACGAAAATCGAAGTCAACGAATTCCGATATTTTTTCCGTCGGATGACCGTTCGCTGAAATTATAGGTCTTCTTGGGTTATTGGCCTTATGAATTTTAGGTAATAGATAAAATCTGCCCGGTTTTGGATTTTCTGGTTTCAAATATTCAAGAGTCTTTTCATCGATGAAACCATCGTTGTGCATGTCTGCCAAACACAAAACTATCCAAAAAAGTTTTTAGAACTCGGAAACTATTCCAAGGAGGAAACTGTTAGAATACAAAGATAAAAAGAAAAATAAAAGGACACCATGTGTTTTTACTTACCACCCATCCCTCAAAAACAGCTTCGGTGTCATTCGTGAGCATCGGAAAACAGTTGAAAAGAATTCTAAACTATCCAAGATTTCTCCCGAGCCTCCCATGATAGATTTTAGGCAACCCAATAGTCTGCGCAACCAGCTGGTGCGGGCTGAAGTGTCTGAGAATAGAAATACATCTGGAGAATGTCGTTCGTGTGAGGAAAAACGCTGCAAATGCTGCCTACAGATGCATCACTCATCAACTTTTCACAGTAAGGCAATCGCAAATACTATAGGATATTTCGCAACGTTACCTGCAAAAGTATGAATGTTATTTACATTCTAGAATGTTCGGTTTGTGGCCTCCAATATGTTGGTGAGTCAAAGCAGCCTTTCCACATACGCCTCAATGGCCATAGGAGTGATATCTCTTAGAAGGCACTTCTTCCAGTTTCTCAGTATTTCAGACAGTCGAGCCACAAACCTGAAGACTTTAACCGCATGAAAATCCTAGTTATTGAACAGAACATTCACTGGACTGATGCCCAGCGACAGGTTCAAGAAAGCTTTTGGATGAAGGAACTAAATGTACATCATCCAAATGGCATCAATAAGAAATACTAACATTTTTTTTTACTGATCTTGGGATGTAAATTTACACAGTCACGTATATTTGAGTATCAAGTTTTGTTTATATTATGATGTTCAAGATTGAGGATTAAATCAATAGACCAAAACTTACCTGTATAACTGAGCTGTTTCACACATACAATCAGTATTGTAAAAAATATTGACACTAACGTAGGCTATTTGTTAAGCCGAAATACTTGTCAACACAACTTATAACAACATCTTCGTAAAATACCATCTTATATTAGTACCGTTGTGCAAATATTTAGACTTATATATATATATTTTTTCTGTTTGGTATTAAATGTATAGTTAAGATCCATTTATTACACCTTGTGATCCGTTTATTTGGCAATCGCCAATGGCAGTCAGCAGGATAAAAACCGCAATGTTTAAACGTGTGCATGCAAAATAAATTTCTTGGTAGAGGGGTCTAAATACAACACAAACAACATTTTCCAAAAGACCAAATGAGTGAAAAAGTATATTTTAACAAAACGCATTTGACTAGCAGGTCGAGCAACTGATGTTCTTAAACCATGCTGACTGCCATTGGCGATTGCCAAATAAACGGATCACAAGATGTAACAAAATAGATCTTATTATTAATTTATTACCAAACAGAAAACAATAAACTAGCGGAAAAGATGGTATACCGCAAACATGAGGTGCAAACATTTGTACACCATATCCGGATTTCGACAATTAATGTCTCCTCAGTGATGTTAGGAATCGAAACGGTATTTTGAAGGCCATATAATTTACTTCAATTTAGGATAGACTCTTGAATTTTGAAAGAGTCAAAATAGGATGAACTGATCATATAAACCCGAAGGCAAATATAATACAAGCCCAAACGAAAAAATATAAACAAGTCTAAATTGAAAACAACGTTCAAACCTATGATTGCGTTGGATAAAAACCACAATATTTATACGTGTACATGCAAAACAAATGTCTTGGTAGAGGGGTCTAAATACAGCACAAACAACATTTTCCAAAAGACCAAATGAGTGAAATAAGTATATTTTTACAAAACGCATTTGACTAGCAGGTCGAACAACTGATGTTCTTTAACCCTGCTGACTGCCATTGGCGATTGCCAAATAAACGGATTACAAGATGTAACAAAATAGATCTTCTTATTAATTTATTACAAAACAGAAAACAATAAACTAGCGGAAAAGATGGTATACCGCAAACATGAGGTGCAAAAACTTGTACACCATATCCGGATTTCGACAATTAATGTCTCTTCAGTGATGTTAGGAATCGAAACGTTATTTGGAAGGTTATATAATTTACCTCAATTTATGATAGACTCTTGAATTTTTGAAAGAGTTCAAATAGGATGAACGGATCATATAAACCCGAAGGCAAATATAATACAAGCCCAAACGAAAAAATATCAACAAGTCTAAATTAAAAACAACGTTCAAACCTATGATTGCGTTGGATAAAAACTGCAATTTTTATACGTGTGCATGCAAAACAAATTTCTTGGTAGAGGGGTCTAAATACAGCACAAACAACATTTTTCAAAAGACCAAATGAGTGAAAAAGTATATTTTAACAAAACGCATTCGACTAGCAGGTCGAACAACTGATGTTCTTAAACCCTGCTGACTGCCATTGGCGATTGCCAAATAAACGGATCACAAGATGTAACAAAATAGATCTTATTATTAATTTATTACCAAACAGAAAACAATAAACTAGCGGAAAAGATGGTATACCGCAAACATAAGGTGCAAACATTTGTACAACATATCCGGATTTCGACAATCAATGTCTCTTGAGTGATGTTAGGAATCGAAACGGTATTTGGAAGGCCATATTATTTACCTCAATTTAGGATAGACTATTGAATTTTGAAAGAGTCAAAATAGAATGAACGGATCATATAAACCCGAAGCAAATATAATACAAGCCCAAACGAAAAAATATAAACAAGTCTAAATTGAAAACCACGTTCAAACCTATGATTGCGTTGGATAAAAACCGCCATTTTTATACGTGTGAATGCAAAACAAATGTCTTGGTAGAGGGGTCATATATATACACACACACAATTGAAAACATCATTCAAACCTATGATTGCGTTTCATAAAAACCGCAATTTTTATACGTGTGCATGTAAAACAAATGTCTTGGTAGAGGGGTCTAAATACAGCACAAACAACATTTTCCAAAAGACCAAAAAAGTGAAAAGAATATTTTAACAAAACGCATTTGACTAACAGGTGGAAGAACTGATGTTCTTAACCCTGCTGACTGCCATTGACGATTGCCAAATAAATTGATCACGAGATGAAACAAGGATCTTAATTATTAATCTCATACCAAACAGAAAACAATAAACTTGCGGAGAAGATGGTTTACCGCAAACATGAGATGCAAACATTGTACACCATCTCCGGATTTCGAAATTAATGTCTCTTCAGTGATGTAAGGGATCGAAACGGTATTGGAAAGGCCATATAATTTACCTCAATTTAGGGTAGACTCTTGAATTTTTAAGAGTCGAAATAGGATGAACGGATCATTTATATATCTGTATATCTGTCGTCTACAAGATGTAATTATGTACAGGTTATAACATATACAAAAATAGTGTGCATGTTATAATTTTTACAATGCAAATATACAAGTTATAACATGAACAAAAGTACCTCGTACATGTTATAATATGTACAAAATAATGTTTAAAAATGGGTTTAACCGGTACAAAATTTTAAAATGAATAAACATGTACGTTTGAAATTTTTTAAATAATAAAGAACAATAATCAAAAGCAAAAAAAAGGTGCATTATTAACAGTATGGGCCCTATCAATGGACAGAATAGGAATGATAACATTGTCACCTTGGAAGAGAACATTAAATCTAGTTTTTGTGTTTTTGTATAGGCATCAGCTTGTACTTATTGACCTGAAAGGGCCCTCTTTCGTGCACGCTTGGTGTGATTATTTGAAATTTCAGTCAAGCCCTGACTAGTATTGACATGAGGAATATCACTACCCAAAAGCATTCTCTGACGATTGATTGTTGGTGTTTTAACGCCACTTTTAAGTCCCACTTTTAGCCTATTTAGTGGCGGCCAGTTTTTGTTGGTGGAGAAAGTCAAAATTCCCGGAAAAAAATGACCTTCGATAGTGAAACTGACAACCCTAGTCAACTTAGATTGGAGCCGAGTGGAGTCGAGTACACCCACACGAGCGGTGTTCGAACTCACAACCTCAGTGTTGACTGTCTAGTGATTACAGTAATAACTTCTTAGACCACTCGGCAAAGTAGGTGTCATGCGGATATTTGCTTCATCAATCATGTTAGAATCACTTAATTCAATTACCATTGTTTCTGTTTCTAATTCAATGGTTTGTTCATTGTTGGCTGCTGAATCATGACCATTTAATTCAATATCAGTTTCAGCGTTTGTGTCAGTAACAATATCCGACTCTGACATTGTTTTGTCAGTTGAATTTCAGTGTCAGTATTACGTTCTGTCTTGGAGAAAGGGTCTTCACTAACAGTATTGTCAGTGGACTCGCTTCAAATATTGTTTCTAAGTCAGTTTCTGTTTGAATACCTGGAAAAAGATTTTTAGGTACTGAAAATGAGCTCAATCCTACTTTTGACTCAGAACCAAACAATGTTTTATGAGGAGATTGTTCTATCACACCATCATAATTATGATCAATCTTTCAGAAATTGGATAAACCTGTACCTGTAAAGCATGTACAGCAAGGTCACTGTGAAATTGGTTTAAATGCAAACATTAAATATTATTCTGCAATTTGGACAGATATTTATGCTTTCATAAGACAATGGAGTTTTTCCTAAGATACTTTTGATAGACTGTATCAACATTGCACTCATCATCCTATGTTTTTCTTTTGATTAATGTTTCTAGTATTCCAGCTGTTAATATCTCATACTGCTTCGAAAGGGTTCTTTCTTTGCGAGTAGGTCTAGATGCATCTTTACCTGCTTTTAAATATTATTTTCTGTTCAGATATTTGCTATGTATTTCAACCAAATTAAATCATCATAAGATTTATTATCCGTGTTCATATCAAACGAAAACAAAGGCAACTGAAGACAAAACTTTGACCTATTCAAAAAATATTCTTTAGACAATTTTACATCTGTTAAAGCCTTGTTTATAAATATCTAACCATAAACGCCTTCAAAATATTTTTTTGAACTTTTTTATAAATATGATAAAGGAGTAGGTCTGGTAAGGGCCGATTTTGGCCTCAAAATTCAGGTTCATCTGATGAAAGATTTTGGACACTTTTTAAACTTTTGAAGTTCTACTTCAGTCGATTCCATTAGTTTATGTGAAAGATTTGAACTGATTTAGTCATTAAAGACGCTCAAATGCAAGCTTAAATATGAAAAATCTATCAAATATGCCATAATATGTCACTTTTCAGATGGTTTTTGTCAAAAATGAAAGTGGCCGCATCCGTGTTCATTCTCAACCTTTATATATGTTATGTGTTATCATCAAATACAACTTACATTTAAATATTAAGAATGAACACAAATGCGGCCACTTCCATTTCAGACGGAAACCGTCTAAAAATTAACCAAATTGCAAAAATTTCGAAGATTTCAGTAATTTAGCATGACTTTATGATGCTAGTACCCGATACATGTGCATTGTATTGTCAAAAACAGCCCATATTTATGTAACAGAAGTATTCTTCTTTCCAATAATTAGCTAAAATATTACATTTTAACAATTTTGTAAAACTGCTATATTTTGGGGCCAAAAAGGGGACTTACTGGGCCTACTTCTTTGAAATATATAGCAAAAAAAATGCAGGTGATGAATACTTTTGGCCATGGACTAAAAACAGCTGATAAAAATGTGAAAATAATAAATCAAATACATTTACCTGCTCCTACAGGAATAAGAATTCCAAACTGTCCAAGAATATCACTTGACTGCTGAACTGTAACAGTTGCTTTCTCTATTTTTCTCTTTCCATTTCAAGTCTGAAGTGGGGTTTCAGCATACACAGCTTTGATGCCTTCCATTTTTTCCCCAAGTAATAGCGGTGGTTTTGACCAATTCTGAATTGGTCAGTCTCTTGTTCAAAAAGTCCAGCACGAAATTTAATAAGTTCTTGTTCATTACAAAGTGAAGATGGGTTGATTCTGTTTTGTGAAAGATGTGCGTTAATGTCGGAGCGTCTTTTTACCAAAGAATTCCACAGAATACCACAGAATACCACAGAATACTCAAAATATACCACAGAACTATACAAATTACAATAAAACTACTGAGATATACAACAGAACATTTACACTACTTTATAAAATGCAAATATAATGATACAGAATTATATTATTTCTTGAATTCAGGTTACACTAATGACATGACGATTGACTGGATGAGATAATTATTACCCTAAATTTTTTGTTCTTTGGCATATTATTTTTAATTTGGAGACCTTTGACACACTAAACTAATGCATTGTTATAATAAGAATCTAAAAAAAAAAAACATTTAAAAAAGTTTTTTGAGCAAAAAAAAAATTTACCGCACGGTATTCACAGTCACTGATCAATATACGCTTTGAATATTGAATATATGTTAAACATTACTGTTTTATAACAACTTCAGATATCCTTTTGAAAGTATTTGGTTATTTATTGTAACAACTCTTAAGGTAGATGGGGGGGGGGGGGGGGGGGGGTCTTAATTAAAATCCATAGAATTTTTTAATGATTTGTCAAAAAGGAGTTTATGTCAGGCTTTTTTCAAAAATATAATAAAAAGTATGGGTCACCGGGCTTTTTTTCGAGCTACAGGTTGTGCAAAATTGTCATATTTTGTAAAGATTATGCATGGAAAACCCAATTTTTTGTGATAAAAAGAAAACTAAACCATAGAATTTTAAGATAAAATATGAGAAGATAGCTCTAATAATACGCTTTCAGATAAGAAAAAAAAAAGTGGGGTCACCGAACTCGTTTTCTTGCTACATCATAGAATAGGTAAATTCATAACTCATTCTATTATAAAAGTTACTTTATCTGAGTTATCTCCCCTTATGTGGCACAGTTGAAAAAAAAAAGGAATAAAAAAAAATATTCTACTGTTTGTAAAATACAGCCGTAAAATATGATAAAACACATAATTTTCTATATAAACACGAAAAGTCTTACACATGAATTACATACTACTCTCGAAATTTGCACATTTCATTAAAGATCTAGACCGATTGTTATCTGCTTCTCAAAATCCAAGATGGAGGCAGACACCCCAGCCACCTTTACAAAGAATTTAGAAAAAAAGGAAAGAAAAAAACTGACAAACAAACTAAATTTAACAAATAATTACGTAATGCATCTAAAATTTTCAAAAAGAAATTGAAAATCACAAAACAGATTGAAATGTATTTAAACATAAATCTCATAAATATAAATAATCTTTGTATATATATTATGTTCCCAATTATTAGTCATTCAGTTGGGAGCGTAACGAGAGTGAGTTGACCCTAAATAAAAGAATTAAATCTATTTGAATAATAACTGTCAAATTATAAAAAGAATGAACAATAAGACGATAATAATGTCTGAAGTATTACTATTTTGAAGTTCTGTGGGTGTTCTTTGGTATTTTTTGGTGTTCTATGGTAATCTATGGTGATCTTTTGTAAAAAGACCCTTCCCGTCAATGTTGTTAAGACAAGAATGGAAAGAACATATCTGAGATGATGGTTTGACGTTAAAGTTAGTATTACAAGTAATCCTGGAATACTGGGAAAAAGAACACTCCATCTATGACATCATGAAAACATTAAAACCACATTAAAGAAGATGCTGCATATCATTGATTCGTTGACATGTAGCTCTATCTTTTGTGCACTTACTATCAAAGAGCTCATTTAAGGGAGATAATTCTAAGCCACAATTTAAAATAAAAATTGAGAAAGTTCTTGCAGGGAATCACTGTTACCGTGGCCTCTGTTTAAAAGCTTCTCAATGTTTCTTTTGATTTATATTGTTTATGTGTGGTACTTTCTGGATATATTCTATTTGATCAATTATGTTGTTGCAGATTTAAGATGAATAGCATTGAAATTGGGGAAAATGGAGATATCAAATTCCTTATTAAAGCCTTTGATAAATGATTATCAATAAAAAAAAATATGGAAAAATGGGGAAAATAATTGAATTGAGGTAAACAGTTGTATATATCTACTGAATTTTTCAAACTTTTCATTATGCAACATCTTAAATTTGAGAAAAGTCTCACATTTCACCAAATATCAAACTCTCATTCTTTTCTATTGGTTATCATGGAAACGGAGCGCAATATTGCAAAAAAAAATGGTCTGATATATTAGTATTGTTTCATTTGACCCACAACTGGAGTAAACATGGGTTTTTCATAAAATATAGTTGCAATAGATTTTAGGAAGGAAGCTTGATGGTTCGTGGCATTTCTTCTGAACACTCCTTATCAAAATGTATATCCTCTCCTTTGTAAACAGGGAATTGTTTGTAAAGGGATTTGTCCCCGACATATCAAGGATTTTATTGTTAAATCTTTCATGGCTATTCATCTGTTCACTTGCATCTTCAGGCTCAACGAGTTTAATTTCCCTATAGCCTTTTGATTTGACACTTACAAGTTTGACACATCAGAACTATTCATTAGGTCATTAACTGTAAAAAGGTAAAAACACACTAACATGAATGGACAATAAAAAGTTATGAAAATATTGTTGAGGTTAGTGGCATGTGTTGTAATAAAAGAAACATATATTTATTTTCAAATTTTGTAGAGGTCTAAACCATTTTTAAGCAATATTTTGTACATGTTATAACATGTACGAGGTACTTTTGCACATGTTATAACTTGTATTTTTGTATTGTACAAATTACAACATGTACAGTATTTGTGTACATGTAATAACCTGTATAAAATTGCAATTGTACACGACATATATATCCCTTATAAAAAACCAGCATGAGTATTTCAAGTCATTACAGGATACAATAGACGAGTGACACTCATCATTAAAATTCATTTCCAATGCACCCAACTAACATACGGCTAAATCATATACATTTCGAAAGCAAATCATCTGTGCTAACTTTATTGCCCGGTCGTTAAATATTCATATGGTGCAGTTTCCGTCAAATCACGATAAAATGTCATCGACAGACAATTTCTAGTTTTATAAAATGTCAGCATTTGTGCATATTCTGCCTTCGAAATATCAATATTGTGTTTGGAAATATGAAACAGCTAGAACAGATGTTAATAGTTATTTATTAAAAGCACTTTGAAATATATGTGGCAGATTTGTAAATAGCGCCGTTTTCCAGAAATTCCAGTGAAAGTGATAAAAATGAGTGAAAACCAATAATGTTTACTGTGATTCAATTGTAATTCACCATAAAACCAAATAACATATTTTCTTTAGTGCTGAGGATGTTGTTGACATCAAAAATTTCCCGCAATTACGGTTTTTGTTAATTTAACAGCCAATTATAACAACCCATGCAATTGCTCAAAATACTGCCATCTGCAAAAAAAAAAAGACTTTTAAGCTGTTTTATGTTAAAAAAATGTGTATGTATTCAATATGAGATTGAAAAAACAGAAATGTTAAAAGTGGAAATAGGTTAAATAATATCACACGCAGAATATTCATACTTTCAGGGAAAAGTTTGGAAACGAAACTTTGATATTTCAATATTCATATATTTTCTTGGTTGCTTATACTGGATGTCGTTTTGACTAAGGAAGTGCAAGCTGTTATAAGCTAGCTACTGAAAATGTTCTTCATGCCCGGCCGAAGTATTGAAACCTATCAAACTACAAAATTTCTTGTAAATAAATTGAAACATGTTGCACTTATATTTGATTACATTAGTTTTTGAATTGGAAATTCTAGCAATTTGCAATAAAAATACTTACACTTCCTGAATAGTTAACATATAAGTACATTGTAATATAAAGATTATTGATTGATTATTAGTGTTGAACGAAATTTTCAAAACTATTTGCCTCAAGTATTTAGCGGCAATCATTTTTTATTGGTTGAGTCCCGCAGAGTGTTAAAGAAACCTCTGAATTCGGCAATCATCCCCGTCAGCAATATATTAGTTATATTTATTAGTTATATTTATTAGTATCAAGAACGAAATTACTGTGTCGGTTTTCACAACAACAAAATTTACCAATCACCATCAATAGTCTTTTGCAAAAGTAGGCAATCTCTTATTAAACAAATCAATTTTGATATTAATATTTACTTCAGCTACATGTTACAAATAAATTTTCTAAACAGAAACTGAAATATAAATGCTTTTAGCCACTTTGTTTCAAATTTAATTGGCCATGGTGTTGCATTAAATTTCGATTTAGAGGTGCCTTATAATAGTTTCAGTTAAGTCATGCTGAAAAACAGATCAGTTTTAGTAGATCATCTGTCACGCAATGTTTGAACATTTGCATATTAAAGATGTACATGTACCTTAAGAATATGGTTGAAATGAGGTTATTTTATTCTAAAATATTTAAACAATTATGAGAAATGAAAATTGTGGTTCAATTTTTCCAGCCCTTTAATTGGTTTTATGTCATCAAAACCCAAATTATTTGTGGATATTTTTTTTGCACTAAGTCCTCTGATGTTGATCCGACTGCGACTTTTGGTGATTTAATCATTTTAATTTCATATTTTTTTCGTTTGGGTTTCTAATGGTGCTAAGATCACACAACAATGATGAGTGATATTAGTTTACTAAAATCTACCAAGCAATGTTGGAGGATACTTGCTCATTTCACAGTTGTTTTAGACTAACCGATGGGTATATATTACTTGAATTTCGAGATTTTTTATGTTTTTTATATCTTAAAATTGAGAATGGTCAAGAACAACCACTCGACCAAAGAGCTGAAAACAGCCGTAGGCCAGGAATGGATCTTCAGCACAGCGAGAAAATCCTACACCCGGATGCGGGCTTCAGTTGGCCTCTTAACAAAACACAATGTGTACTTGTTTAGTTAAAATGTACGTCATATTAAACTTCAAAACACATTATTGAATTAATATCTAAAATCATACAAAATTAACAAAGGCCTGACGCTCCCTGCGTAGAACCGGTGGAAAACTGCGGCAGGATTGACCACGTTTTGTGAGATATCAACTTCCCTATATCTCTAGCCAATGTAGAAAAAATAAACACACAGAATACAGTAAAACTTATCTAAACCGAAGTCCGAATCCGATGTCAGAATATGTAATAAAAGAAACTACGCAAAATGACAGTGATACAAAAAATAACAAAGAACTACTAGCATTCACTGACATGCGAGCTCCTGATCTCAATTAAACTGATTGAAAGATGAGGTATTCTTCATGAAAATATCAAGCATAATCCCTCCCGTTAGGGGTTTTGTATCATTCTATCGACATCTGAGTTTTAAGTTCTGTTGTCTTTTATTCGCTAACCTTTGCACCACCTGGTTTTCTTTTCTTTGGTGGAAAGTAGGACAAAAACAACAAGGAGGCAGAATGAAATAATACTAAAAAAAAAAAAAAACAGATGACAGCATGACCTAGGCGAAAAAGTAGGACAGGCAAACAACTCGCCTTTAACAACTTCACCGAAATATGCGACCACTACCTTAACCCGGTGGTGATCGCAGTTACACAGGAAAGGTATGCAATCCTCCACAATGTTAATTTTCGGTCACATTTGATAAAACAACTAGCTGAAGGACGCCTCCGGGTGCGGGAGTTTCTCGCTGCATTGAAGACCCATTGGTAGTCTTCGGCTGTTGTCTGCTCTATGGTCGGGTTGTTGTCTCTTTGACACATTCCCCATTTCCATTCTCAATTTTATAATAGAATATATAATAATGGGCTAACATTGCAAGGAATACGCCGGATTCGTTATTGAAAAACGCATTGTATAAATAGTATTCCTTAGAATATTGAACGAAAATAAACTTAGTAACGTGTTAAAAAGACATCGTAAAACTAATTTTAACTAAATATACCTTGTTTGTTATTAATAAATATATAATACTTAAAGTTCTTCAGTTACCCTTTTTCCAAATATAATTGATCATTTTTTTTCCGATATTGACAATATTATTTAGCCAATAAAAGCAAAACGATCCTTATTTGCGGATGGTGCTTTTTAAGGCAACTGCAAAAGCTTCATTAGAAGGATTCTCCTCACTTATATTATATTAATTGCAGGTTAAAATGATGGAAAATTTCGTTGGCCTTTAAACGATAAATGTATTCTATTTTTGACATATAAATAGTCAAACCTCAGGTAACGTTTAGCTGTTATTGCAATTTTAATATTTTTAGAAGGTTTTTTTCAAGAAATGCAATTTTCTGTAAATATTGCACTATCAACATTTTAGTTTGTATTTAATTTGGAATTACGGGATGTTGTTTTTTAAAGTTCAGATAATTCATAGAAAAAAAAATATCACTGAAGAAAAATCTGTCAATATTGCACAATCAACATTTTAGTTTGTATTTAATTTGCAATTATGATATGTTGTTTTTTAAAGTTTAGATAATTTATAGAAAAAAAAATTCACCAAAGAAAAGTAGATAAACACATAAAAAGTGTGCCAAATGTGTTGTTTTAATTGTCTAAGTCTAACAGTCCGCAACTTGGTTGGTGGTTACAAAGAATTGTTATTGATAAGTGTGCAATTAGTAAAGAATCTCCTTTATATATATTACTTGTAAGAATAATCACGTAGAAATAGTAAAGGAATCAATAGACAACAAGGCAGACACAAATAAGTGTGCAAATAATGGTGCATCTCCTATGCATGTTGCTTGTAGAGATGGTAAAGGTATTGCTGGACAATAAGGCAGACATTAATGCGTGTGGTGATAACGGGTCAACTCCTTTATATATTGCTTGTAAAACATTCAAATATAGTTAGTTAAGTTATTACTGTACAACAAGGCGGACAGCAATCCGTGTAGAGTTGGAGCATCTCCTTTGAATGTTGTTTGTCAGGTTAATCCTATAGAGACAGTTAAGATATTACTAGATATCAAAGCAGACATTTATAAGTGTGCAGTTAATGGCGCATCGCCTTAACATATTACTTTTAGACTTTTAGAAGCAAGATTTAAGTCTGAAACGGTAATTTTCGTCTAATCAAGTCTCATCGATTGAATTTGCCGCGGAAGAAAAACGGCAAGACTTTTTCAGACTTTCAGACGTCGTTCCGATCGATACTTCCATTAGGTATTTAATTCCGTTTAGGCATGTCCAGATAATCAAGACAGGGTGTTCTAGCGAGTGATTATGACCTGGTAAAACGGTTTCAGACGAAATCAGACCATGGATACAAATTACGTTAAGATGTTGTCAGACCGTCTTCTGTCGGGTTCAGATTTTAATAAATTGATTACAAAACGGGTGAAACTTGCCTTATGTGTATCAGGGGTTGCTCCCCTTTAAAAATTAAATCGAAAACTAAAGATGACGTTCGTTTATCTCTAACTCTGTCTGCTATAGTAACGTCGTAATTTTACGATCTGCCGTCATACATTGTTTCGTTTTCTATTGCCATTTGTTATCACATTTACAAATAGAATTACTGGGTTGAGTGAGAAATAAATTTGATGAAAAAATAAATGAATATTTAAAGAATTTTTATACGGTATTATATTTATTGATATAGAATAAATAATATTTGCGTTCTGTCAAACAAAACGGTATTTTTTTGGACGACGTTACACTTTTCGTTTATTTAACGGAACAGACTTTATTTTATTAAGCTGGCGCGCCATCTATTAACAACGAAGTGCTCTCCTTTTTGATAATATAAACTCTTATTTGTTTGTCCTTATATTACTAATAGATGAATTGCTACCTATTTAATTGCTAAACAAATATTTATACATGTGCACTTAAAGAGAACACAAAAACAACTAAATTCAAAATAATGACCAAATAAACAAATATACTACTACAGACAATTCTGTGACTTACAACACATATATGACATGTTAAAATCCAAATCTTAATGCTATCATTTTATTCTATTATATCAAATAAACAGGAAAAATATGTAGATGCCAGACTAATAGTTATTGCATAAGACATATCTTAACTGTTTTGGATTATATTTTGCTTGGACAAAATTTGATTTTGTGAAATACCTTAAATTTAAAATTATTCAGTAATGCTTAAGCTTAAAAATCTGGTATGGTAAATTTGAAGTGATATTCTTCCAAACAAAAAAACAAAAAACCAAAATTGACTTGTTCTACATCCAACACTTATTAAATAAACACTACATTATACATTGCAAAGATATGTTATCATAAGCAGTTACATTTACAGCTAAGAGCCGTACAAAAAACATTCGTCATTTAATATATAATGATACAGTAATGATTTATCAATTAGCCAGTAGATAGTGGTAGTATGTTAATTAGACATGAATAGCAATCCAACAAATATTAAGCACTTAGCAAGTGAAAAAATACTTGACAAAGGCCAAGTTTTAATATGTTCTGACAAGAAAATGTGGGCTTTTGGGTTTTTAAATTTTTACGCCATATGCTATAAATCTTGAGATAACAATATTATAATTTCTATTTAGATTTGATACCAGATGCTGTTTGACAAAACACACAAGAATTTAGAAAATATGATGTTGCTATATGATTTTTCAATTATTTGTAAGTATGCTGTTTATATATATTTTTGTCAATACATATATCAAATATTTACTATATCAAAAGCAAGTCCCAAAGTGCAAAAAACACAACATTTAAAGGTGTACAAATTTTAATTATTCCATCACATGTGTGAATTATGTCAATGGTTAATTGGTGTTTAACGCCACTTTCAGCATTATGTGCTATTTCGTGTCAGTCAGTTTTTATTGGTTGAGAAAACAGAATGCTTGTAAAGAACCACGACCTTTGATAAGAAAACTGACAAGCTAAGTCAATTAAGATTGTATTCAAACGCATAGGCTAAGTGTGTGATTTGAAATTCACAACCTTAGTGTTGACAGGATAGTGATATAGAAGTTACACTACTTAGACCATTCAGCCACTGGGACCAATTTCCATGAAACAGTAACACAACAATGTGGTATAAAAAACTTCAACATACAGTGATTATCTATAGCACGGGTAACATAAAAATTGCTGTATTTTTCGTTTCCGTTTTCTTACTTTAGTTTGCCGTAACCAAATATATAAAACGTATAGGTACACAATGCTTATTACCACAAAACACAGATCATGTTCGAAATTGGGTGGCGTCACTTTTACAATTCATGACTTATGTTCCTTTATAAATGAAACAATTATTAAATATCTGTTGTGTTCATTCTCTACCTCTAGGTTGCTTAAACCTAATGTTATGAAATTTATACACTGCTTATAATTACAAAATGGCCTTAAGGACATGAATCCTGCATCTGTATGCGGAAGTTGACTGGTGCATATTTACAAGCGGGGCATCTGTGGCCAAAAAACATATTCTCCATTTATTTTAACCATGGTCGTTTACAAGAATAGCCTGGTATAGAAAAGCCTTGTGTCTGAAATCATCTTCAATATTTCTTCAAATCAAGAGAAATTAACAAAATTACAGAAAACATGTTCACTGTATGGTTTTTGCTTAAGGGAACGTACATTTAACTTCCAGAGGGGTTATGTGCCAAACATATTTTTGACTAAGAAAAAAAGCCAATATCTTTTTAAATTGAAATATTAAAGGAGGAATTTTTAGATTTGTGTTGTTTAGTTGCTTCATTATTGATGTATCATATTATGTAACCCATCATTGATTACTTTTTTATTTTTGTATTTGGTTATTGCCTGTCCTTTTTGTGACATGTATATGAAAACACACACTCATGCACATAAAAAAACCTCATATACAACTTTGAAAGTCATTTGATACATATGAATTATTTCAATTGAATATTTTGTTTATTTTTTAAGAAGTATGGAGAATTATCCTAGCCTAGTTGGACTAGGCTCTATTGATATGAAAGATATGCTCATGGCTAACTTGGAGATCTTGATTAGGTTGGAACATGTATCAGGTAGGTGATTATTAATACATTTCATGAAACAAATATGTTATAGAGAAAGAATTGAAATTAGTCATATGTTGTTGAGACAGCAACCAAACAACATGACCATATCATCAAAATTAAAAACAATTTAACAGTAATATTTAAATAGATATATAAAATAACTTTAAAATGGCCTTAACGATTACTCAGTAGATTTATTTATTTATGTTGTTGAATGATGCTGAAAGTATTTACTAGTGCAATATTATAATAGTTCATTTGACTGGAAAAAAATAAATATTTCAGATTTTACAAAAAGTCGTAAGAGTAAAAAATACTCGTTAGTCATTCACATTTCAGTATACCGTCATCAATACTTATATTATTATTTTAATCGTAAGAATTTTTTGTGAATAAAGTCCCATGTTTACAGAGAAAATCATAGATAAGAAGACGATTTTTAACATACCACCATATGAATTAAATCTACTAAACAAATTCCAGGATAGCAATTATGGAAGAGACACAGTTGCAAACACAGAAAATCTATGAAAACAGCTAACAGCTAATCATAACACTTTTTTTTTAATCCATTTGATTTTTGTTGTATTGATTTTAAAATGCCAGTAAGCTTTAGACATTTAAATATAGAAACACAATAACAGCACACATTAATTTGAACAATTTTATTTTTTGTATTTTGTGGGGTTTTTTTTCAGATGTAGAAGTAGAAGTAACAACAGTGCAAAAAGAATGAGAGTCAACTTATTAATAAACATTTAACTTAAAATTGAAATAAATCCAACTTTTCTGTATTATGTATTTCAAATATGAACATTGGGAGAAACTTTAATGAGACAGCAAGCCAGCAGCACAATCACAATAGCTATTTGGAGGTCTGCTTAAAATTCATGCGAAAATAATTTGTGGTTTTTCAATGTAATTTGAATACATGTGACATAGTTCGATTGAAAGTTAGCAACTCTTAAGGCGTTAGTGCAACTTACACAGTTTTAGATTTATAGCTTTAGAACTTGTTTATGAATGATTTATTTATTCCACGTTTAAGATAGTATTTCAGTATAGATAGAAGGAGATATGGTATAATTGCCAATGTGACAACTGATTTTATACATGTATGTTTTGAAATATCTTCTACTCTTGTCTGGTTATGTCTTTCATATCCACTTCATATTTACTTCCCTCTGTGTAATTATGATTAGTTTCGATGGTGACTAAGTAATATTAAGTCTTCTTTTTTTTTTTAATTTCTTGTATGTTTTTCTTGAATAGTATTCTATCAAAAATGTCAAATACTAGTAGTTAAGTCGTTACAAATATAAAAGATGGGTATTTCAAAAGAGACAGCATATGTTCTTCTCGATATTTTTATCAATAAAGGATACAGTGCTGGTACGAAAACGTGCAACGAGCGGTACGTTATCAGTATAAGCAATTTTATGAACTCATAACTATTAAAATAAATCATGATAATTATATTTTACAATGAACCAGGCATATGGGATATATTCGTTATGAAGAATCGCTCACTTACCTGCACATTATCAGTGGGTGTCAAGTTATTTAATGTTTGCATTTTTGAAGAATTTTTAAGCGAGTTTCTGTGAACATGTTTATGTAGAAATACTTGTGTTTACCATTCAATAAGTACAGTTCGAGTTAAAATTGGAATTCTTTAATTGATAGAATTGACCTTATATGCATACAACTTGTACATGTTGTATAATATATATTTTTTGTATAAAAAATGTGTTCAAAATTCAGAATAGTTTCTCTCAGCTTGTTCTTATCGCTTATAATATACAGCGTCCACAATGAACTGTTCGGTACTTAAGTATGTACGATAAGTTTGGATTTTTAAATTGTAAATATCATCAATATATAATTCATCAAATGAATAGTGTCAGTGTTTGCATGTCCAATTATTTCATAAAACCACAATAAAAATCAATCGCACATAAAGTACCACATCAGAAATGATTGAACTTACATGCATTATGCATCGCACCAAGTGTTAAAACTTATCTCTTTCAATAACATTTTTTCTAGACTATGTTGCTTTAATAATATATTTTTGGTCTTTAATCATGTTACTGTTATATCATGTTAAGTTATATTCTAATGAAATTGTGTTAAAATTTACATTGTTAGCGAGTATTCTATATTTTCAAAACGTAAACTAACACAGTTTTCTCATCATCCTTTATTTTACAATACGACAGTGAAAATGAACTATCTGGATAAGCACTTTATATACACTAATAATTTATTCGGTGATATTTTACGCGATTGCTGGTGTAATAGCTTCTGAGGGGTTTTGATTAACGTTGAGGCACGCCATTTTTTGTCGCTGAAGCCGACGTCTAATTTATTTGCTTTGGTAATAGGACAAACCCGTAAGTACGATAACTACTTATTTTGTAGTCAATGTTGTTTTATTGTTGCCGGTCCTTTTATATTAGTTAAATTAAATTACTATACCTTAGTAGCATAAGGGTTTTGGTTGAAGAAACGCTTGAGGTTCATGTCGACCCTTTGGTTATAATGGCTGTGTTTTTGCCTCAATTTTTGATTACAGACTTATCTATGTACCTTGAAAAGATATAGCATGCGGTAGATAGATTAAATAAGTAAATATTTTAAAACCCTTCTTTAGAATTTTACTGTGCACTTTTTTTCGATCCGGCAGAAGATGATACAGTTAACAAACAGTTTTGTTTCACTTGATGAGGTCTACTTAGGTTCACAGTTTAAATCACCAGTTATCGTCATGAATATATTGTCCCTCTATTGTCCATGTCAATCAATACAATTCACTACAATAATTAGCTGTGTGTTAGTTCTCAAACCTCTTTCAAAGCTTTGTTTATTTTGGCACATTCTTCAGGAATAAAAAAAGTGTATTTGAATTTTATTACATATTACATATGTTTACCTGTACTCAGAGTGAAACTGATGAGAAAATGCACCTTAAATATTCTCAATTGTGACAATGTGGCAATCATATCACGTTCATTACCTTATTTTAGTGACTCTTTTTAACAGAAAGCTGACATTTTAACAATCATTTAAAAGCCCAGTGTAAGTTTAGGAATTTAAAGAAAAAGGATATGTTAGGTGGATGTACGGTCAGTGCGTGTAAGTATCGATGCAGGGGTGGATTAAGACATTTTTTTTAAAAGTATTTGTCGTCAAACAAGAGTCTTTCAAAAGTCTGAATCGCTCACCTGTAATGTTTTGCTTAAATCTTTCATCAAAGTTTATTTTTGCTTTCTGATATATCATATTTTAAAATGAGTTGCTTTAAAATGTCATTTAAATGTTCTTTGTGCCTGTCATATTTTTTTCAAAAGCAAAACAATGCATTTTAGCCCTATGTTCCATTTTTATCATAGTGGCTATGTTTCTTGACGTACAAAAAAAAATACAAAATTTGAACAATATACTCTGAAACTCATTCAGCCCATGTTTGGCTGAATTGATTCAGAAGTTTCAAGGGAGAAGATTTTTTTTAAGTTAGCACTTTAAAGAGCAGTAACTCCTTTAGGGGCCAATTGACAATTTTAGTCCGATAAAGTTACTCATAGATCTGACTTTGCTGAGCAGTTTTGCTGTTTACAGTTTATCTTTATCTTCAATAATATTCAAGATAATAACCAAAAAATGAAAAAAATCTTTAACATTACCAATTTATAGACATCAACGCAACAATGGGTTGTTCGGTTAGTCTGAAAATTTCAGAGCTAATAGAAATTGACTACTAAACAATTTTAATCTTGACAGATTTGCTTTAAATGCTTTAGTTTTTTAGATATAAGCCCAAAACTGTATTTGACCCTTATGTTCTAGTTTTTATTTCTCATTTTTGTCAAAATTAGTTGCATTCCGAAGTAAATATCAATCTTACAAATGAGACAATTATCCAACTGAGTTCGAATGACATGGATTTAATCAATTAAACGTCAACGTGTGGTCTTCAACAATAACCAAAACCCATACGGCATACGTGTAGTTAGCTATAAATGGCCCGACAAGACATAATATAAAATAATTCAAAGTAGAAAACCAACGTCTTCATTTATCACAAAATAAAAAAGAAAAGCAAATATAACAGACAACAACCATCTACAACTACTGAATTTCAGGCTCCTGCATTTTTTAGACCAGTGTCTGCAACATTAAAATAGCAATCAATACAAATCAAACGGGACGAGTGTTAATACGTGTATGTACATTTGTATAAGTAGTATCGACATTAGGGGTATCAATTTCACTGCACCAGATACGCATTTCGACAATATAAGTATCTTCAGTGATGCTCGAGGCCAAGATATCAGAAAATCCAAATCATAATGTCCTTTGACAAAAACAAAATGTTTGTACTCAGTTCGATAATTGTCTAATTGGCAATAATACAACATCTCCTTATTTTATATGGCCTATTAGATAAGGTGAAATATAGTCAGAAGTAGCTTTTTACAGCTGCTAAAAGTCTCAAATCAGTACGTTATGGTCTTTTATTCAGCGCCTACTATAGACGAGTAGTATCATGTTTTCTTGTCTGTGCTTTGTCAAAAATTATCTCGGTTTGTTTGTTTATCCAATATCAGGTCAAAGTATTTGATTACAGTTGTTTTCAAAGCAGCTGGGGGTGTATCAACTTGCAATTTACATATATAATGAGTATATGTGGTCATTATGATGCAAACATGCCAATGTGATGGTGTGTTCTTGTCTCCTTTTTAACCCCCACCCCCGCAATGAAATTGCTAGTTTCATCCATCCTTCCCACTGATAGTAAATTGACTGTCCGGCTGACTTTTTCCTACAATTGACAAGATTAATACGTCAAGTTTGCATATTATCAAGAATTGTTTATGTTTATATTTACTACAATTCACAAGGTTCTTCAACTTTGTAATTATTGTTTATTTCGTAATATTAGACATGTGTTGTTTATGGTTTGAAGGTCAACTTCTCTTACTGTGTTCAAGAAAAAAACTTTTAATCACGTAGGGTGTTAATACAAATACATAACTTATATGTTTGTGTATTGCCGTGTTCGGTCTTTCGGTTTATTTCCAGACTTATGCACGGCTGTAAATTCAGTTCTTTCAGACAATTCGCTTGCTGTCAATTAAAGACCATACAACGTTCTAGATATCCCGACTTGGTTGTGACATGAAAGCGCTACGACGTTGATTCCAGCTTTTTAAAAGTGGCAGATTAGAACGTCTCATTACGCGTATTCCAATATGATGTACGAAATACAATTTTCCAAGAATACTGGGATTGAGTGCCGCAAAAAGCTTGGGACAATTTAACAAAAAGGGACACAAAACATACTACACTACCTGTAACCTCGACATTAAACGTTCAACTACATATGTTGTAATTCTATTACTTGGGTACATGGGTAAAATTTGATTGACTAACGTTTAGAATTTGAATTTGATTTTTGTGATGTTCACAATTAAATTTGCAAGAGTTTAGGCCAAAAAAAATAGTTCTAGGAGTTTTGATCTACTAGTACCAATTTTGACTGCTACCAATTTTCTCAGTGGATGACCATGGAGTACTTGAATTGATTCGCGTAAAATATTGTCCGAAGTTCAATTTTATTTAAACTGCTAAATTGACAAAAAACTTAAATTAAAATGTGTATCTTATTTTGTCATTTGTTTCATTTTAGATTGTCTTTAGGGAAAATGGTAAAGATTTCCCTTTCTCTCTCTAAACTCTCTAAAGCTTAATTATCTCTCTAAACTCTCGAAAGCTTAATTATCTCTCTAAACTCTCTAAAGCTTACGGCAATTTTTTAAGAAATCAATACTTGAATGTGAACAAAAAATAACTTAAGGTTCGTAAAATTAAACTGTTGTTATAATTAACATTTTAGAAAAGTAACTGCTCCTGGATAAATATCCAACATTCAATTTCTCACTTTCAAGAAGATTCAATGACCAGAAGATAGAAAACAAATTTTGATTTTTAGTGCCAGCTATCGTATACTGTATATTCATTTTTTTTAAAGAACAATTTAGATTCACATTATATATAAGATATTAATCTTTTACATTTATACTGCTTTTTTTCAGTACTTTATATAGTTTTCAATGGAAAGTAATTAATTACAGTACTAATGGAAATTGTTCAAATATTCGGCTTTGAGTGTTCCTGATGAAGGTAAATCCGGATAACGCGCTTCGGACGCATGAAACTTATAAAGTGTTTCAACGGATCGATACCTCTGCTTGTGGACTATCAGTCTCCGAGGGTATCATCAGCTCAGTATTCAGTACTTCGGTACTGACATGATTAATAACAATCCTTCTAAAATTGTCCGTTTTTAAATTTGGAAATAATAAAGAAACTTAGGTTTCAACCCCCTCAGGCAAAATTGACCTTAGATGGATTTGGCTACATATATATATATAGTTTGTTTGGTTTTTTTTTTCTTTTTGGTCATATAGCTCGTCAAATGTTTCGGTTCTTATACACCCTTGGCTTCCAAATATTCGGCTTTGAGCGTTCCTGATGAAGGTAAATGCAGAAAAGCGCTTATGAAACATGAAATTTATAACGTGTTGTTTTCATTTTTTTCAATTTTAAACTAGACTACTTTTCCTGCTGATTTGTATTTTGTATTTTCTGTCTGATTTATTCAAGACACGTGAAAGATTTATAACCGAGATAGTATTTTATAATAGGCCAATCACATTAACATTTGCTCTAGTAAATGATTTTTAATCATTTTGATCTTCTGGAAAGTCTGTACAATAAATGATTAAGTCATGTTGATTCGTTCAGTCAATCTTCAGACCTATCCACTGCGGTAAATTTGGGTACTGTTCAGACCTTGTTCTTGTAAGGAGAAAATGACCAAAACCATATACTTCAAACACAATGACAATTACTGGATATACGCACACTACTCGCGGTCATTGACGAGTGTTAACGTTTTTGGAACTTTTCGGATCTGTCAGACACACATTTTGGATTATGAAATATGTAGAAGACGAATGTTTTCCCAAAAACTAGTGTTAAGTTTTCT
Organism: Mytilus californianus; assembly: GCF_021869535.1. NCBI lineage: Eukaryota > Metazoa > Mollusca > Bivalvia > Mytilida > Mytilidae > Mytilus > Mytilus californianus. Next base: position 100,770,488 of record NW_026262734.1, on the reverse strand, counting down.
ATGTTGTGTTTTATGTACTTGTTGTTTGTCTTTGATAGTTTTTTGTTTTTTGTTGTTTTTTTTGCCATTGTCTGTTTGTTTTTGACATGTGAGTTTGAATATCACTTTGGTCTCTTTTGCGTTTCTTTTTTTTTTTAAGGTAACAAGTTGTTGTTATGTTATAACGTGTAATCCCTTTTCTGATCTGAAAACTTCTATTTTTTTCTATATTTTTACTTCCAATACAATATTATACAATTCGTTATTTACAAAACTATACAAAACTATAATACAATGCAACAATATAATAAATAAAAACTGTGAAGTTCTACAGTACAATAAGATAAAACATTACAATAAAATACAATAAAATACAATACAATACTATGCAGTATAATTCAAACACAATACAGTACAATTCAGATACAATATGATACAATGCAAAACAATGAAGTGCAAATGCATATACAATTATGTTTCAGTATAAAAAAAAACCACAAAAAACATAATGTACAATACAGAATTTATTGCATATATAATAATAAAGCAACACATCATGTAATTTTTTACGTGCGTATATGGGTAAAATTTGATTGACTAATGCTTAGAATTTGAACTTGTGTGGTGTTCGCAATAGAGTTTTTAAGAGTGTATGCCAATAAAAGCTTTTAAGAGTGTATGCCAATAAAAGAATAGTTCTATTTGTTTTGATCTACTGGCACCAATTTTGACTTTTAACTATTTTCAGTGTATGGCCATGGAATAGATTCGCATAAAATATTGTCCGATTTTGTAATGAAGTTCAATTTTATTTAAACTGCTTAATTGAAAAATCTTAAACTTAAAAAAAAAAGAAATTAATTATAAAAACGGTTTGCCATATGCAAGCTTTAAGTTTTACAAAATTGAGAATTTCGGCACACATTTTGTTCGAAAGTCTATTTCAAGGGGTTATAAAAAATATAACAAAAATACCGAACTTTAAGGCAAATTCCATAAAGGGCCAGTCCATAAAAAACTAACAAAACCAAACGCTATCAATCAGCAGAACAAATGAAATCCAGCTGCCGCATTTCTTGGTACAGGCATTTTCCGAAGAAAATGATGGGTTAAACCTGATTGTTTAGTATATAAATATAGTCTTTGGTGGGGTCCACACTTGTTTTTATTAGCCCAATAAAAATATATATATATACCGATAACACAGTCAGAGGTCAATATACCTTCATTGCTCGATAAAAGCATGTATTGACTCATATGAAAAGAATGTTTTAAATAGAAAACGTCACTTGAATTGACAAATTACAGATTTTACCAAATAAGAGTAAAACTAAGTTTAGATTAGACTTATGTATAGATATATGTTATACTATGCCTAAAATATGCTTTAGGGTTTTTATTGTGCCCTTTGGTATCGATAAAGTCAGGATGCTAGTTAGATTAACAATTTGATGCATGTTTTGCAAATTTTTCAATTTGTGAGCTGGGTAAAAGTAAAACATATACTCGTCTTTTTATTACAAAAAAAAACATTTGATCGTCGTTTTACAAATTGGGGGAAGATGATGACTTCATGAAATTGACAACCTTACATTACTGATTGTATTTTATTTTTGTTGCTTCTCAAAACTATACTTCTTCCTGAAACTTGAGTGAAATTATGCGAAGAAAACTTTCATTAAGTTAAACAAAACAGACATTTCGATTAATTTTTACCTGAATAAAAGTCCATCAAATTTGCGAGTCAGCGGTCCACTTGACACATCAATAACCTCTTGAAAAAAAATGTTTAATCCTTCCAAATCTCACCAAAACATTTTATTTTTTCCAATTTGAAAATTCTTGGAATCAAGACTTATTTAATATGTATCACACCTGAATATAACACGTGAAATCGTCATAGTGTTCACGAAGGTTACAAAAGTAGTTTCGGCAACATACCGAAGTGTAAACGCAGGATCAAATTAAAAGGACAAATCACATTCAAGTATTTGTTGATTTGTGAATAGGCATATTTGTCCGATTTTTTACGAAATAAGACGGAAAAGGCAACTCTAGCTGAAGCACACAGTTTCGATTCCTTCAACTTATTTTCTCACGACATATATACAGACCGATTGGATTACTTTATAACCATAGAGCAGTTATGAAAACTTAACAAGTAATTTAAATATTCCTGAGGCACAATTTTTTTTAACTCTGGTTGACAAAAGGCTTCAATTAAAAAGATCAAATATATAGGATGTGACCTTGAGATTACTTTTCTACAAAACGAGTACAATAAACTTATTTCGGTTTAAACCTAACTTCATGTTCACAAGCTATCACCAATTAAGGTTATAAAGATTTCTTTCTTTTCTGTTTTAAAATTTTATTAAATGATTTATATACAAAGACCGAAAATGTACTAAATACTTGTATTTGATAATTAACATTTTGTTGATCAAATATTAAATCCTTTAAAATTTGTCCAACTTAATCTCCTATCGGTTTCACTGTTTCACAGATATTCATGGTAATATTGCTTGTGACGTTGTCAGGGATTATGTCCCTTATGTTTCCTGTTTTTAATCTATTCATTATTGGTTACATGGTGTGCTAGTGACGTAATAAAATACATACGGGGTCAGTAAATTCCAAAGGGGGCGATAGCGAAGCTTGATCTCCCTATGGAATAAACTAACCCTAAATATACCATTTGAGTTTGCTAGCAATCTGTGTAACTAATAATGAATCTATTATAAGGGGGAACATAAGGGACATAACCCGAAGACAAAACACATGTGTGACTGTAACTAATAATAAAAAGATTAAAAATGAAAAACATACGGCACGTAACTGAAATATACTGCATATGTCTGACAGATTTCATAAAAAGCAAAATTTCTGACCAAACTAATCTATAATGATAATCTACCCGTTGAAGCATCTTGGTGGTAAGAAAGTTCACTTGTTTAGTTCAAGTATGTATTATTCTTGCTTTACAGATCTTATAAACAAGCAGAGTTTCCGAATGTTTAAATGAATCTTCATGTATTTACATATTGTTGTCGTCAAGCATTAGACGTGTTATTGCTACGTGCACAAGGCTGCAAGCTTATATACAATTTTCCTAAAATGTAAAGTAAACAACACAATAAATAAATGATTAATGAATATATATTGAAGGCAATGACAGCAATATCGTTAAGAACCATCTGCTTGTTCTATCAAATATTAGATTCTATAATATTTTATATTTTAAAAAAAAGTAGAAAAATGGTCATCAAAAGCACATAATACAGAACTCCTGATATCTAATTGAAGTAATTTATACACGGCTTGTGTATATTTAAATCAAAGCTTCGTATAAAGGGCATGCAACGCTCGTTGTTCGGATACGAACATTTGCAACAACTCACTGAGGTGTCAGTATGTTGCCAGTTGCTAGGCTAAAGTTCGGTTCCTATTCAACATCCATTTGTTTTCCAGTGGCAATCTAAAATTCACTTCCTTGCTGAACCTACCCGATAATTAGTTCTCGTCTTGAACATGCATCAAATATTAATATTCTAATCATATTTGGCGTGCAGCAACCAACAATCAATCAATCAATTATGTATGTTAGAGGTAAAATTCACGACTATATTTTTGTGCAGGAGGAGAGACAACTTGTATTCCCTTACGTGTACCAAATATTATCCTTACTTCTTACTTGTAATGTAGAGTATCATGTAGCTTTTGTTCTAACTTTTTAATGCAGTACTAGTACTATGTTTTTGTTTCAATTATGATATATCTATATATGTAGCGACACATCTTTTTTTATAAGAACCCATTTGGTAACATAATATATGTTGTACCACAGAAGAATAAAAAAAAACATATGATTTCTGTTTTGTATATGCGATCAGTAACTGGCCAACAATTGGAGTCAGTAAAGAATTCCTATTCATATCTGTTTATTTTTGTTTTTTACATTCGCATTTATTAGTCATGGTATATAGTTATTCAACAAAAAAGCTTTTTTGCTGTGTTATAGCGTAAAGCGTAAAATGTAAAGCGTGCTCTTCAATTTCTAAAGGGAAACTCCATACTAAAATCTACGACAAAAGAGACGATTTTTCATTCCCTATTGTTAATCTTCCTTTTTTAGACGGCGATGTTCTTTTGGCTCCATTTTACGGTGTTTATATATCTCAACTCGTTCGTTATACCCGTGTGTGTAGTGAGGTCATAGATTTTAACGAATGTAATCAATGCATCACTGGTAAATTATTAAGTCAGGGATTTCGTTACCATAAATTACTTAACACTTTATCTAAATTCTTTCATAGATACAAAGATTTGATTAGTAAATTGGTTGTACTGTGTCAGTCCCTTTGCTCGTCCGCTTGTTCAACAAATATTTCTGTCACACTTTTCTTTGCTATTGAATATGATATATTTTTTTTTTATAGCATATTGACAGTGATGTAACACGTAAACACTATTCGATTGGAGAGAAATCTACTTCCTATTTGTCGGTACAATGAATGATGAATGAACTAAACAAATGTGTTCACACAATTAAACAGTACTACAAAAGATTAAGTCATCTTTTAACTTGAACGTTCTATTGGGATTTGTAAGAATCAAACTTCTTTCCCAATACTATTGAAATTACAACTGAGGGTAATCCTTGCACGACTACGCTTGCATTCTTGTTACCGATTGTACCAATGAAAACAGGTGTCACATATGAGCATCACATATCTGATTCTTTTTGAACCGAGGGTAATGGATGATCAAAGGTTGATTATTAATGGACGTTTTGAGAATGTGCAAAGAGACTTTTACACTTAAAACACGCGTAAATACATTAAGGAGTACATCTTTGAACTTGCGTATGTCTTGACTTATTTTTCTACGAAACACAAGTATTTTATATATACTGTTTTAATACTTTTCTTTTAAATATGTAAAAATCTACCTACCTTTTTTACGACATTTTCCTACACATATAGTTACTAAAGCTGCAATTGCAAATGATGCAACAATTGCTCCAATAACAGAACTGCTTACTATTACAAACTTAGCTTCAATAGTGAAAAAATGTTAACTATCCGAATTGCAAGGCAAGTATCAATTTCGAAGAATGCTAGTAAAAACATATCTATTATTGAATGTCGATGCTCTGGAAATCACAACAAGATAAAATAAACAATAATAAAATGTCAGTCACGGTTTTATTTTGCGATATTTATTAGTTATTAAAATGAATAATAACAGATGTTAATTTGCACAGCAAAAACAAACTTAATCCCTTAAAGTGTCGGCGTTTCAAAATCAATAGTCACTGGGTTAATTCTTTGAAATTTGTTTTGAAATGTCAGATAAACAACTCTAGGCGTTTTACGATTATGTTGGTAACAAACTCGGTATACATACTTAAGTTATTCATGTTATTATTCGAAGCCGTCGTAGTTTGGATGTAACTCAACGTCGTACCGACTTCATTTTCTTGCACCTCATTTGTTGTAGGTAAAATGAAATCTGTGAGAAATAAAGAAAGATATTGATGAACACATGAATAAGTGTACAATTTTCATCGTGGTCATTTATTGGAATTGTTCCGTTTTATATCAATGTATCATTTTAAATTGGTAACCCTGTATCCAGAAGGATATACAGTAACTGATCCACAGTAGGATTTTCACGTGTTTAAAGAAAATTGGAATGCAATAGAATCAAAACGATATGATATTCTAAGTCATTACATCAATCCCAACACTTACTTTATAAGTCCGATATCAAATGGGCAACGTTTTTAATGCTGTTTACCTTCTCATATTCAATTTTAGAAATATTTTTTAGCAGGGAAGAAAGGAAGGTATAGTGGCATATAATCATGAGCATCTGTTACAGCTACAAGAACTACATGTAGGATCTTGGATATTGTCAATCAAAGACTTTTCAGACAAATCAGTATTCGAAAAGATGAAATAAAAATTATCATGTCTAAACTTTTTTTGCTATCAGATGTATTGATGCCGCCATGTTGGACAAAATCCTTCGTAATGGGCTAGTTGAATTTTAAATTCATCCGTATTTTAAACATCAGAATCTCCTACTCATATCACAAGTATTGCGACCAGAGTTTTCGATTACTAATATATAAATGTTTTCCAAATCCTAAAATTGATGACGTCATGTCTAGACCACCTTATTGCAGATGTGCATGTTTGCTGGATTCATATATCGGTTAGCTTGTTGTGTGGTAACTTTTTGGACTTATCATTGTAAACAACATGCGAGTGGATTAAGGCTGTGGGTAAGTTATAACAGGTCTTGACATAAAAAAAAAACTTGATTGGTCTATGACCACTTGTGTTACATCTATCTTTATAGACCAACATAGTTGCTGAGTACATTTCCTACTGCCATGACAAAAATATATTGTTTTTACTGCAAACAAAGCCTCAACAATATCTTTTTGTACATCACATTAAATGAATTCTCGATAAAGATTGTATGTATTGACAACTCGTTTGTAAACCCGATATATTCCTCAACAACACTTGCATAAATTATGAACAGTCATGGGTCGTTTTATTGTTCCTTTTAAATTTCAATTTATATAAAGAACAGAATAATTCTTCACTCTACTGGATACCAAAATAACATAGTAAACTAAAGATTGAACAATACGAAACCCACCAAAAACGAGGTTGATTTTAGTTGGACGTTACGACGATTCGAACATATCCATCGCCTTCTGTAAAAACAGATATTACATAAATGTCAACCAACTCGTGATGGCGTGTGTAAACTTTGTGAAGAGATGACTTAAATTCACCGCTTATAGCTGATGGTTTAATAGCTTCCCTGTAAGCAGCAATCCTCTATCAAGGATCTCCTTATAGGAAATGCAAGCTCTGGAATATAATATCAACTGGGAAGATATATAATCATAATGTAGGCGCTGCTGGAATGTTACTACATAGAAATGGAAAGTTTCAATTGGGACGCTGAAATCATCTCATGTCTAAAAATTTTGTTATTTACCAACCCTCATTGTCGATTTCTAGATAAAAGTCGAGATATGAGGCATTCTTAACCGTTTTTATTGTATCTTTTATTTCAAATTCATTGTGATGGATAGATGCGACCGACATAGTACCAAACTTTGAATTATTCACAAAGGACATCATGTATATAGCGGACATGAAATTAAAGAATAAGGCTAGCTTTTGTTATTTTTTTTTTGAAGCTCCTGAATGAAGTTAGCCTTATATGAAGATAGAAACAAGTCGGCAGAAGAATGTGAGCACAGGTGGATTCCAAGGAAATGCCAATTATCTGTTGAAAACCACGTCCTCCACACGTTAACAATGTTTTTTATCAAGAAATCAAGCAACCTGATAATATATAAATGAGAAGATGTGGTGTAATTGCAAATGAGACGACTCTCAAGTTTCAGAGATATTTTTGTTTGAATCAGATTGTTTTTTTTTTCACAAAGTATGATTTTTCCCTCCCTTAAACAATATAATTATATCTTCTGTGTCCATATTTTTTATGAATCGTTTTTCTACAAACAATCGGTACTTTTTTTGGTCATCAACTTTTTCCTCCTCTTTCAGACTTCTCATTTTATTCTTACATGTCTTATGAAAAAGATTACATACAGAAGCCAGAAAAGAAGCTCGCAACTATTTTGACTGCATCTATCTATATAAACATTAAATGATTGATGTATTGATTGTTTGTTTTTAAAGACACTACCATCACTCATTGCAATCTCATTACAATTAATACGTTCAGGGACGTTAAACACCCTCCTAGTAGCAATTACGGACAATTTAAGATGGCGGTGTGCATGGTGACAACCACCGAATTTCGTCATGAAAACAGGAAATCCTAGTCATGTAAAACCCTTGGCCGTGGTGCCAACATACAACTTTAGTATTTACAGGCAAGTGATCACTGTAGATGAACTACTACGACATTTCGAGCACACAAGTTACTCAATGAACTTAACCGATACAGTTGAATCTGCTATATGGATTCACTTTCATCTAGAAATTGACGATGAAGTTCGGCTGAGAACAAAACTTTCTAACAAAATTTCGATTTTAATATTGTAACCTTTCCTTTTCTTCTTATATTAGCAATAGTCCAGCATCGCCTGCATACAAAGTATATATGTCTTGGTTGATACGATAAATCAGTACTTGCTTTTCCTATTATTAATACATTGATTGGTTGTTGCTTTTAACAGGTGAGTTATTACATAAATGGAAACGTTGAAGTCATCCCTTCGTTATTTAAACGGATGCTATCAAAATGTAGTTAACCTTTTCTGGAATATCGTTGTCATGTTTGATTCAACTTATCGTTACGAGAATTTATTTTTAACTAAATTGTCACATTACCGAATGAGACTTTTCACCAGATTTATACTTTAAATGTCAACACGATGGTTGGCACATGTAATACAAGAACTGCGTACTAACTGGAACATGAGAGATAATTGTGCAGGTTTAAGTTTATACAATATTGTTTGGTCCCTTTTGGTCACATAGCTCTTCAGGTTTTTCGGTATTAATGCATGTCTGGCTTTCAAATATTAAGCATTGAGCGTTTTTGATGAAAGAAGATCCAGAGAAGCAATTCAAACGCAAACAATATGTAAAGTGTTATTTTCATTTGTGATTGAATGTATTGAACAGGTGCAGTTGAGCTGATACATGTAGATGATACGTATTAATCCGTATAGATTCAATTTTGTAAAGCAACATAAAAAATATGTTTTAACGTTTTAAGCACAGCATTATTTCCTCCAATAGTCATATGATACAATTTAAAATGCAAAAGTTCCGACAAAATCTAAATTAAAAACTATCAGTAAAGGGAAAAAGGCCAATTAACTTTCACTTACTAAAGTGGCAATGAGGTTTATGAAAGCAAATACATACTTACAAAGGACAAATATAATTACTGACCTGTTCCATTGTATTCTACCGTCAGATAAATTTTAGAATTTATTTTCGAATCATGGACTCTCATTCTGCAACCAAAAATATCGTTCTTTTTAACTGATGTTGTAGTAAAATTCCAAAAGAAAGATTTACAGTCTTCATTACAGGAACACGCAACAAGATCACACTGACTATGTGTACTATAACAGCCTTCTTTACTGTATCTTAATATCTCCACCGTTGTTTTATTATGCAAAAATTCCATAGTGCACTCTTCTGGAATACGTGAGCTGGTACAAGTAAGCATAAAACTACTTTCATTCTGCGACTGAATGACTTTCCCATCAAAAATAAGGATTTGTGATGTATTGACTGCTTAAAAAATAACAACTTAAAAATAAGTATATAGTTTCAATCTTGGAATCAAGACTTCACCTAATATCCTTTATTACATTGTTAAAAATTCCTTTTACTGTGAGTTGCTTCAAATGTGGAACAAAAGTAATATTTAACGACATTTATCCTACGCCTATCATTTTACTGTATGAAGTTTTCTTGGATTATTGTCTTAATTGATCCATTTTGCCATTTTTGTCAATTGTGGTTACTTGCATGAACAGACCTTTCTCGTTAAAAATTATAGCATCAGGAATTTTCAAAGTCAAAATCCGTCCCATAATAAATCTGGAACCCATAATTCCTATTTGAACATATCAGTTGAGCCTCACGTGTAATTTTTTAAAATTCAAATTGATTTTACACCAACATATATTATCTTAAGATATATAACCGTGTAATCTTTGGCTGTGTTCATGCCATACACATGTATTTGATAAACATTTATTTCGTAAATATATATTCCCATCCATGCTTATTATTTTACGCAAACTGTGCCTCTTTGTTATTTGATATAAATTGCAATTAAATTATTGAGTTAAACATGAAGGTATGATCAGAACTATTATACTGAGAATACTGGTATTGGAAAGAAAGTTAAGTTCTTCAATTCTTTCAAAATTGTTTTATACTTTACACACTTTATTGGCGGAAAAAACACCTGTCTGCACAAAGTGTTGGCTCATAAATAAATATTTATGAAAAAATGTGTCAAAGTGATTGGTAGTCAATTTTTAAGTTTTGTATGAGAACCACGTTTGCAGCCTACAGCAGATACCTAAGATACAATTAAAAACAAATCTAGTATCTGTAAGACTAATTTCTTAAGTTATTTGGTAAATTTATGGTACCTTAAAGTTTCGAATTCACGGTTCAAAAGCAGGCCTCATCGTAACTTCTTCCGAATGTTATAGCAAAGACTGATCCGAAAGGCTATTCATGATTTTAGGTTTGCTGATTCCTTGGCTTTCAGTCTTTATATAAGATCGTTCCTGCTAAAGGTTTATCCGAAAAAGTCATCCGATTGCAACACATTTACAAAGTGTTATTTTCTTTTTCTGATTATTGAAATAACGTTACGTGCCAATGAAATAACGTTACGTACCAATGAAATAACGTTACGTACCAATGAAATAACGTTACGTACCAATGAAATAACGTTAAGTACCAATGAAATAACGTTACGTACCAATGAAATAACGTTACGTAACGAAGATTTTAAAGGGCTTATAGTTGTAAATATATCGTAAAGTTGATGAGTTTAAAGAACGACAAGTATCACCAACAAACAAACAAACAAAAAAGAGTCGATTAGAATAAGCCACAGTCAACCAAAACTATATCGAAAAATAAATATTTTTGAGAAACATAACCTCCACCAAATTTACATTTTTCTCCCCTTAATATATGATAATTATTTGTAATTATATTAGATCTTTTGTCTTTTCCCGACAAATCTTCGTTTCTATTCTTATGCATCTTACCATTTGTTAAAATCAAGCCTATCCATCCTAAGAACACTATTAGTCTGTCTTCAATAAACAAATCCATGGATTGCACTAGATTATAAGGAATGGAGACTTCCGCTTTTCTTGAAAATAAATTTTAATATCATAAGTCTTATTATATTTACATTTGGGATCCATTACTTTCTGATTGTATTATGTTTAAATTTTTATTAATTTATTGTTATAGATCTTATGTCTACCGTTTGTATGCAAAACTATCATCACATTAGAAATAAGATGTGGTATGATTACAACTATACAGAAACACAATTTGACAAGATAGGGTGTATATGATAACTATAGATCATCTTACAACATACAAATTTCCATAATACATACCATATAGTTCGCTACTGGATAAATGATTGATTATTTTTGCTGAGTCGGTCATGCTGTAATTACTAGATTTTTGTTCCCATCCCTTATTCAAATTCTCCTTAAATATCAATGTTACGCGAGGAGATAAGATCGCGAAATTAGCGGAAATATATCCCTCTTGAAAATTACCCTTTTAACAGTATAATCCTGTAACGCCAACTGATAACCAAATGGTAATCATCAATAAAGAAACTGATTCTCGAAATGCGCTTATAGATCAACTACTAGTAAATAGGAACCGTAAACGGTATCAAGCAATCCGAAAAAGATATTATTTAAGGTAGCACTCCACAGTTAGGTGTATAGTTTCGCATTTTGGCCCCTGTGGATTTTTCAAATATGAGAGATAGTGTGCAATAAATTCATTTCTGGATAGCTGGAGATTAATATAGCCTTCATAGTGGGTTTATAGGAACATCTAGATTGTGTAATGTATGTATTATGGGCTGTTTTCTGTATGACAGTCCGTATTTTCATATCCATACCAGACATTGGTCTGGCAATTATTGCATATTATTGCATTGTTTATTCTAACTTTTTGTCGCACGAACTTTGTGATTAAATTTTACGAAAAAATGAGGCGAAAGACACCCATTTTTTATTTGATCATTTGTTAGATTAATGTCAACAGTTTCAGAAAAAGGTATCACTCATAGGCATTGAAATTCTAGTTTAAATCAAATTTTTAGGGAATATGTGACATTTGTATGCCCCTTTTTGCAATATTTTATGATAAATAAATGCAGAATATTGCCATGGATACAGAAAAAAGGAAATATTTTTGACCATTTTAACTTTTGAAAATTAATTCTATGGAAGATACTGATTACATACATATGCACATGTATGACACAAGCAGTTGGCTTAATGTATTAGAAAGCCAGGAATAGAAGATGATTAAACATTTTGTAGTTCAATTTTAATTTTATTTTCTTACTGTGGAGTGCTACCTTATGGCATATCTGAAAGTACAGAAATACAATTTTTAAGATAAATTTTACCACAAATCTATTGATTGTTAGATTTTTATTTTAGTTCTGAAGAAAAAAATTCTGCTAGGATGGCAATACATGTTAATTTTATTGTTTACTGTCCTTAGCAACCAAATATAAACATTTTGACACTAAGATATGGTTTGGTCTTAAATTTATACTCCATTAGCTTCACCCTTATAACCAAAGATTGCTCTTTATATAATAGCCTCAGAATATATTGCTTTATATTTTTGCATGCGAAGAAGTTAAACAAACATTTTTAGCAGGATTTCATGTTATAATTTGGCATGAATTAAATCTAAAGTTTCCACTGCTGTTAGAAATTTATATCCTATTTGAGCGTTTCTAAACTAAGGTTTGGTATGCTATTTACATCAAAATTGACCTATAAGTGCTTTCAAATACCTAAATATTGTACAATGTTTCTTCTTAAGAGGTAATTTTATGATTTCATACAGAAAAAGGCGGAAAATTTTAGAAATTTAACCAAAAAATGAGACAGATTTGAGATTTTTCACTTTGATCAAGCATTTTTTTTTTAAATCACTTTTTATCGCATTTCAATGTCAACTGCTAACCTTCATAAAATCTTTATTACTGAACCAATTTCAAAACATAAGGTACCATTTTAATCGTTACAGCTAGCAGAAACCAGAAAAATGTATTAAAAGTTGAAGCAGGGGAAAAAAAAATCATATTAAGGTAGCACTCCATAGTTTGGTGTATAGTTTCGCATTTTGGCCCCTGTGGATTTTTCAAATATGAGAAATAGTGTGCAATAAAATTCATTTCTGGATAGCTGGAGATTAATATAGCCTTCATAGTGGGTTTATAGGAACATCTAAATTGTGTAATGTATGTATTATGGGCTGTTTTCTGTATGACAGTCCGTACTTTCATATCCATACCAGACATTGGTCTGGCAATTATTGCATAGTATTGCATTGTTTTTTTCTAACTTTTTGTCGCACGAACTTTGTGATTAAATTTTACGAAAAAATGAGGCGAAAGACACCCATTTTTTTATTTGATCATTTGGTAGATTAATGTCAACAGATTCAGAAAAAGGTATCACTCATGATCATAGGCATTGCAATTTTAGTTTAAATCAAATTTTGAGAGATTATGTGACATTTTCATGCCCCTTTTTGCAATATTTTATGATAAATAAATGCAGAATATTGCCATGGATACAGAAAAAAGGAATTATTTTTCGCCACTTTAACTTTTGAAAATTAATTCTATGGAAGATACTGATTACATACATATGCACATGTATGACACAAACAGTTGGCTTAATGTATTAGAAAGCCAGGAATAGAAGATGATTAAACATTTTGTGGTTCAATTTTAATTTTATTTTCTAACTGTGGAGTGCTACCTAAGTCAATAACATTAAAAGGAAAGAACTTATGGCAAACGGTCTCAAGCTACAACCACTCGATGATAACCTTCTAAATTTGAAAAGGCAAATACAGAATGTGGGGGATTAGAACACATATGATACATGTAGCTCTCATCGGTGTTTCAACAAAAAGTGGGATGAACTGCATGAATCATTTATTCAACGTAAACATGGTAAAATAAGTAACATAATGGAAAAAATAAAAAAAATACAGAAATACAAAAATATTACCGCAGTTACTGAAACGAATCGAAAGTCATATCTAGAAAAAAATAATAAATATGTTTCCCGACTAAATCATCAATTCTGATCAAAATTCAACAACTATGAGACCTATAGTTGCTGGCGTCTTCGTTATTTGGTCTCTGGTGTATAGTTTTATCATTGGTTTGTTGTGCATAGTTGTCGCATTATCGCAGTGGTTTCAACATCTCAGTAATCAGTGCTTCGGTACTGATGTGATTTATAAAATAATATAAAATTAAGAAGATATATATGATTGCCAATAGGAGACAAATTGCTGATATATGCAAAAGCCTTTTGTTGACTGTTTACCATCAGACAAGTTATTTTCGCTTTACGAAAAGCCTGATGGGTAAGCACAACAAATGCTTTTTATAAAAAATAAATAGGGAGATGTGATATGATTGCCAATGAGACAACTATCCACCAAAGTTTAACGGAAGTGGATATAAGCAATATAAGTCGTATTTTGGCCCTTTTATCATTTAGATCTTTACGTGATGAGGTACTTATACATCATTCACTTTCAAATGTTTGGCTTTGGACGTTCCTGATAAAGGTAAACCATGGAAGACGCATGGGGCACACAAAAAATCTAAAAGTGTTATTTTCACACGTTGGCAATCATACCACATCGTCTTATTTGTATAATTAAACCTTTTAGGTGTGTTACTTGTACCTTTTTAAAAAAAACTATTAAGTTAGATTGTACTAAAAAAGTGAATAAATGATTTTTAGACGGTGGAATAACAAACTAACAAATTACAGAAAAATGTGCGAAAGGCCAGTTGTGTTGCAGAATATCTGACATTTTTCATTGGACATTTCGTTTCTCTGATTTATAGGTCACAATTATCACTTCTATGTATCAACTATTTAATATAAATATTGATTGCTGCTTTATAATAAATCAATATTTTGATCACATACGTGTTTTAGATAATAACCCAAAAGGTCAATTTTTGTTCGCATTTCAGAAATAATATTGTAACCAAATGAAAAAATAAATCAAATCATTTTAGCTCACCTGGCCAACTTAATTTAAGCGGTGTCCTTATTATGGCCCTTTTTTTACGTTCAAATTTAGTTTGTATTCTTAAAACCAGTGAAAAGAGTGACAGTCCTAAAGAATCGGAAAAGTCGATCAGATCCTTTTTGAAAAGTTTGAATCCCCTTCTTAGTTTTCTTGACGACAAACGTTTTATATGTGTTTCTTATGTCGACAGGTAAGTCATCCGCATAGCTTAGGGTGACCGCCAGACAACTTCCCATTCTCGGCCACGTCTGTGTCATTTTTATTCTTCTCTGGGTGAGATGATAGGAACATATATTCGTTCAGTTATTATATAGTCCTCGATCGTGAGCAAAGACTCATATGTATTCTGAACAGGTCTTGTTGTCATTCCGATTGTCCTCTTCATCGCCATCCGACGAATAAGTTCCGAATTTTGTGTTTGTACGCCATTCTGCATGTAATTAACCGTGTCATCATCGTCCATCTGATATTCCAAATGTATCTCTCATTTCGCTAGGTCGCGACTGGTATCGCTCACTGAAAACGCTTAGAGAATATTGACATCTCAGACTTCGGTTTTTCAGGTCAACCAACAGGAATCCTTACGGTTTCTTCGTTGCCTCTTCTATTCTACGAAACATATATGCTCTTGTAACGGGTACAAAAGAGGGACGAAAGATACCAGAGGGACAGTCAAACTCATAGATCGAAAACAAACTGACAACGCCATGGCCAAAAATAAAAAGACAAACAGACAAATAATGGTACAGATGACACAACATAGAAAACTAAAGACTAAACCCCACCAAAACTGGGGGTGATCTCAGATGCTCCGGAAGGGTAAGCAGATCCTGCTCCACATGTGGCACCCGTCGTGTTGCCTATGTTATTACAAATCCGGTAAATAGTCTAATTCGGTAAGTCACATTCGTGAAAAGGGAAGGGTATTGTAGTTACGACATAAGGAACATATCCGATATCATCTGTGAAACGGTTATTCCATAACGGTCAACCAACTCGTGATGGCGTCCGTAAAATTTACGAAGGGATGATTTCAACTTTACCATTTGGAACTCTTGGCTTAATAGCTTCCTTGTGAGCAGCAATCCTCTATCAAGGAAATCATGATAGGAAACACAAGCCCGGTTATATCGTATCAATTGGGAGATATATACTCCGTATGCAGGCGCTGCTGGAATGTTGCTACATAGAAATGGAAAGTTCACAATTGGGAAGCTGAAATCATCTCTTTTGTCGTAAAGTTTTGTTTTCAACCGAACCACATTGTCAATTTCTACAACTGTTGTAAGAGCGTTATGATCGTCTGTCAGTCTATCGGACTATTGAAAAGCCCCAGGTAATGATAGTTTTTCTTCTACATTGTATACCTACTAAGGATAAAGGTTCTGATTCTGAAATTTTATTTTTTTTTTTTGGTTTCTGTAAAGCCTTCGTTAGCAGGTCGTTGATTTTTAAGTGTTTAGTCAATGTTGACATCAGATCTTCTTAGACGATCATATTTCTACTACGGGGCGTCTACCTATAGATCTGATGGAAACCCGCAAAAGATTTTCACTAATTTTTCGAGGTCCATAGAATGACCTTCGAAGAGGTTTATCATCCCATGTAAATCCAGCAAATTGTCTGTGGAGTTGTTTTGCAGGCAATGTTGCCAGACGAAAGGCGAGACCTATTTCAATCCTGTGCAAATGTCTGGTATTAAACAGAAAAAAAGTTAACGTAAACGTATCATTAAACCTTTCAGATAAGATAAGCCGATGGTCAGTACGCCTGGAATCAGTAATCATTATTTAGAAAATAACACGTTCATTGTGACAAGTAATTGGAAAGCGTACATACATATTTTTTAATATGATGTATTGTTTGTTTTAAAGATATTTCAAATACATAATTTTGGTGATGATTGCATTCCTGTTAGTTTGTAAGATTTAATAATCAAATTGATCTTGTTTAACTTCTGTGTTACACTATTTTTAACTTGTGAGAATAATGGTGTCCATGCACACTGACCTGATTGTAAGTGTTCATATGAGAACGGTTATTTCAGCTCAACGATAATTCATCAGGTCTACATACATATGAGGTTGTGTGTATATTTGTATTTGAAGCAAAACAGTTATGAACGTGTTTTTCTATTTTCTTTTTTTTTTTTTTTTTCTTTATTTTTAATTCATATGATGTTTGGTAGTGACAATGTATAACAAAAATACCAAACTTCTAGACAACACACAAGTGATTCACAATCCCTTTCCGGGTTTTCGGATGATCAAATCAGAACACATCTAGTCTCAAGAAAGGAACGATCGACGTATAATGACAGAGTGACATTTTTGTGGTTGTTTTTGTATCTATTTTTTCGTTACTTTATTGTTACGTGTTGTTTTTTTTCATTTACGAGTTTCTTATATGATTGTTTTATATAAGTTAATTATATAAGTTAATCAACTGCTTGAAACTATTAAAAGGAATATCTTAAACAAAAGCCGTCAACATTTCTCGGGTGTCATATATCTTAATGTTTTTCGTTACTTACATAATTGAACTTTAATGGCAGATTCCAAACTAGCATTTGATCTGTAAGTTTTAATCACTGCTTGTATAGGCTCAGAACAATTTAGTATTGTATAGACACTTGGCAATTGGAGAATATTGTGTTTCTCGTTTTGTACAGAATAAGATAGATAAGTTGTTGATGATTGCTCAACATCGCGTCACAGCAAAATTGTTATACTTTGGTGATAGAATATGTTGATTAATTAACGCTACTTTCAGTATTCTTGGATATATTATGGCGTCCAGTTTTAATTGTTGGGGGAGTCAGAGTGACCGGAGAGAACCTTTCACCTTCGTCAGTAAAAGTGGCAATCCTTGTCAAATAATGTCGGAGTCATATTCCTATGCCACAGGCGGATTCGAACTAACAACCACACTGTTGACAGTCTAGTAATACTGTAGTTGAACTAATTAGACTAATTGACCATCGATACTACGATATAGAATAAGTTCAAAAATTATCAAACTTACCAATAAAAAGAATATCCGACGGATTGGTTTCCGAAGGGTTTATAATTATTCTTCTTTACAATTTAAGTATTACACTATTATTGATTTTAAACATGTTGAAATGGTAAATCCTATAGATAAAATCCTAAGAGATAATGGTATGCAACCCCTTGTCAGTAAAATAAAGGAAGTATAACGACGAAAATGTTAAGATTCTAAGTAAATATTTAAATCAATACTTTGATCAATAAATTAACACATTGCACAATACTTACTGAATTTTATCAAGGTATGTGAATAAGACAATTTATCCAATGCATAAGTATAATACTATTTTTTTTTATTATTCGCAAATTGATTATTTTTGTGATGCCTATATTTAAGTCACTGAATTGAAAAACTATCATAGCTATGAAAAAAGTTGTTCATCAGAATTCAACAAATGTTCTAATATTATTTGAAAATTATTTTATTCTCATGTAATGAAAAAAGTCAGGGTATAACGAAAATACTAGCGGTCAAAAATACAAGACACAGTGTCTTGCAAAAGTGTTGACGGTTGGTACTTTTAAGTATAAAAAAAAATTATGACGACATAAGACGTCTTCAGTATGAATTTTCCCTAAGCGATACCTTTTCATTCTCCAATCTCAAGGGCTTTATTTTTAAAATGGTATTGTATTCCACTGAAACCATGAAACCTCTGGGTTCAGGTTGGATGGCAAATTTTAACATACTTAGTATCGATGATTGAAACATGCCGAAAAAGCAAAATTTGAACTATGTGCGAACTTTATGTTGGTGAAACTCGAAAAACTTTGCGTAAAAGGATGAATAAACAACGGTCTGATAATAAAGATCGGCAATTCAGGGTTCTTTATAACCATTTTAATCAACCGGACAATGATCCTTCTTTATTTATGAAAGTACGCATCATCGAGAAAATGTATCACCATACAAATAGCCCTGTTCTAAGTACTCCTTTCCGAAAAGATAGAGAAAATTTCTAGATAAAGGAATTAGGTACTGCAATGCCATATGGTTGCAATGATAATGTCAAAGGAGTAGGAAATTTGTCAAGTCCAGCCTGCATTGATGTGAATGTAATGACTTTTTTTAATGCTTCCTTACGACAACAACGTAGTCATGGGCAAAAACATTACCATCGGCCTAATGTAAAAAAGTCTTCCAAATCTAGATCGCCCTCTGGAAGCTTTGATGACCTTCTTTCACATCTTCATCATCCGCAAGGGTTACGTTACATAAGAACTATTCTTTTTTCACTGCCTGTTAATTTTCTTAAATGTTTGAGAGATTATGCTCTTGACAAAGGATGCATCAATACATTTTCTCCACTATAAAGACTTGTCAGTATAATTTGTGATGTAACTCTTTTCCGTCTTTTCAAACCAGTAAGATCGGAACCTTTACATGAGGAAAAGAGGAAATTCCTTCCTGTTCACTTTACCAATAGAGGAATTGATGCAATCAACATCTGCAACGTTCTACACCACAAGGAGGTAACATCTAAATTTCCTATTTATTTTCAAAATCAGTCTGTTCCTATTGTATCCTACAGTTACACCAAAACCATTGCACCCAAAGTATTTAACTATAAACAAGCATTGCAGGACCTTGATTTAGAACAATACATAAAAAAAACCTCTGACATGAGACTGTTCCCACTCGCCTTATAATTACAACCCCTCTGACCATGTTATTACTGTGGATCTAAACATAATTCAACATGAAAATCTCCGAAAGGTGATTTCTCATGGTCCTAAGTATAGAGAACCCCAACACATCAATTGGAACCATAACTTCAAAATAATTATGGATTCCATTGAGGACTACGCCAGAGCATGGGTTAAATGAGAAGAAGTTGAACTGGACACTTTGTCAGAATGGGTCAAAACAATCAGGTCTCTGATAAAACGTCGCATTCATAAGTTGAAAAACTGTGTGAATGATCGACCAAAGTCCATTTTCAGAGACAAAGAGGCTGTGAAATGTCTATTATCTCTTCATGATGAGTATGTTGTTGTTCCTGCGGACAAAGTTTCAAATAATATTGTCTTTGTATGTAAATCGTATTAATACGAATGTCTTGTAAAAGAATTAGGAATAAATGAGCACTCAGGTAATTCCACATATAAAGACATATCATTTGACAAGGATGAGATTTTGGCGAATCATAAGTCTTTCATGACTTCAATGAACATTACATTGAACAACAAATCAGAGGACTTACCTTGTTTGTATTGGATACCTACGCTTCACAAAATTCCGTACAAACAACGGTACATTGCCGGCTCATCTGTATGTTCCAACAAAGAATTGTCCATTAGATTGACTAAAATACTATCCGCAGTGAAAGAGGGTCTTCAGAAATACTGTGAAACTGTTTACTCGCGTAGTGGTATTAATCATATGTGGATTCTTAAAAATTCTAAAGAACTTCTGAATAATTTTAAATCTCGGTCTTTTTCTGAAATTAGTTCTATCAAAACTTTTGATTTTTCAACCCTGTATACCACCATTCCCCATGTAAAATTGAAAAATCGCCTAAAAGAAATAATCCACAATGCCTTTCGACATAAAAATGGTAGGATACTCTATAAATTTCTTATTTTGGGATACAATAAGGCATGTTTTGTTAATAGCGAACAAAAGGGTAAAACATGCTACACAGAGAAACAAGTGATCAGTATGCTGGAGTTTCTTATCGACAACATTTTTGTTGAATTTGGAGGTAGACTTTTTAAACAAATTGTCGGCATTCCTATGGGAACGAACTGTGCGCCTCTCCTTGCCGACCTCTTCTTATTTTCATATGAATCGGAGTTCCTTCAGACACTTGTCAAAAACAAGAAGATCAAAGAAGCCAGATTATTTAATTTCACTTTCAGATATATTGATGATGTTCTTTCCATTAACAATCCGATTGGGTTCCATTAATATATCCCACAGAACTAGAAATTAAAGCAACAAACAACAGACACGGCTTCCTCCGCCTCATTTTTAGACTTATACATCGAATTTGACATACACAGTCATCTCAGTACCAGAATCTATGACAAACGAGACGATTTTGATTTTAAAATTATCAATTTCCCCCACCTTAGTAGCAATATACCAACTTCACCTGCATATGGGATATACATTTCCCAACTTATTCGGTATGCAAGAGCTTGCAGCTCCTACTCAGACTTTGTAAAACGTCACCAGTGTCTGAGCAAAAAGTTGATGCACCAGGGGTATGTCAAAGAACTTTTCGCCCTTTTTCTAAAAAAAGTTCATCGGAAGGTACCAAGACCTTGTTGATAAATATTCCGTATCAACTTCACAAATAATACATGATATGTCTTGAAGTATAGATCCTGCGTACTGACGCTGTTTATCATCTTAATAACATGTTCTTTTATTTGTCTTTATCAATATAACTTTTACTGTTTGGTCTGTTTTGGGTTATATACATTTGACGTGGCTCTGTACTTATGCATCCCGACATTGTGTTGTTTGTATTATTTTTCATTTTTACTTGTGTGCTTTGTAAATGAAACTTTTTATGTTTCTTTGATACATATGACGTGTCTCTGTTCTTTAAACATCCCGCCATTGTGTTATTGTTCTATTATAATTTTTGCATACTTTGAACGACAAAATTATTTTATATCTCTACCTGTGTGACGTTTATATTCTGACGTCAAACACGCGATTCTACGCCAGAGTTAATGTTAAAATTATGATTCGGTCCCAGTGCTTAAAATCCCTCGATCCTTTATGGGTTGATTTGGCATACATAAATAAAATACAAAAATGAGTAAGCAATAAACGAGGTTGTTAAATGTGATATATGCTTTTTTGTGCTTCTTTGTTAAATATTTGTTTGTTTTTGTTGTGATTAATATTGTGACACGGTGTTGACTGCTGTACCCCTATTTTGACAGTTTTACCTATTATGTCTGTTGGTTTTATTCACGCATCGTTGTCAATATAATGGAATTTGATGCGACTGTCATAATAGTGAGAGGTTTAGCGCTATAAAACCAGGTTCAATCCACCATTTTCTACATAAGAAAATGCTTGTACCAAGTCAGGAATATGACAGTTGTTGTCCATTCGTTTGACGTGTTTGTGCCTTTGATTTTGCCATTTGATTAGGGACTTTCCGTTTTGAATTTTCCTCGGCGTTCAGTATTTTTGTGATTTAACTTTATACAGTATGTACAAGGAAACGTGGGGTCCTTTTAAGGGTGCTACATCCATCTAAAGACGTACAACTTTAACATAACTGAGTATTAGTAAAAAAGAGGAATTGAAATAATGGAATTATCTGATTATGAATCTAAACAAATTAAGTTTAATCAACATTACGACATCTAAACGTATATGAAGGTTATGAAAATGAAATCCCTGATATGGGTCGTTTGTATTGCAGCATAGATATAGTTTATTAGTATACTGGAGACGATTGCATTTATATCTTTCCGGTGTACAGAATCTTATAATCAACGTGTGCAGGATAGCTAAAATCGATCATTCTTTGTAATTACATTTTTAAACAAGTATGAGTACCCCAAATATGCCTACTGTCATATATGAAATCATACTTTGATTAAAAAGGAATGAGTTTAAGTATTTCAGGTGGGTTAAAAAAGAAGGCAAGTTTTCCGTTAGCATTTGCTTACTTCAAATGCAATGCACAGTCAGGAGAATTGACCACAATCTTGCATGTCGATGAGGAGAAATGGAGATGATATGACAGGAAAAGGAAGAATCTACAGTCTAATTTTTTTGGATTAGAGGAGTGGCAATGCAGGTTAAACAAGCAGTTTATCAAGATATTTAGTTAGAATATGAGTAATATATATCTATGTATATATATTTTATAAAAAATATTGACACTGATGAAGGGCGAATTATTTGTCGATTCGATTTTATCCCATCTTGTTCGTCTATTGCTGTCTTATATCTATATCATCGCACAAATATTAGTGTCAAATAATACCTCAAATATATCAAAATAGTTGAGTATGTTTATATACTTTAATGGCTTAGTTTTACTATACAACACCCATGCATAAATTTTCTTTTAAAAGAAAATCCTTAACTGTATCTTAATCTTTAATAATGTACTGCTATTGAATTATTGTTGTCCCGTAATCTAATTCGCTGACATATTTTCCGTTTGCGGTGACCTTAAACTTGACACCCCTGGTTAGAAATTCGGTAAACTAACAGCGCTAGTGCGAAGGGAAAATTTTTAATAAAATACAGTCCAACTTGCTTAAGAGACCACCTGTATTAAGCAAAAACCTGCTTAATAAGACTATGAATTTTAGATGCCTCTGTAGTGCATTTCATATAGGTTTGACCTGTATTAAAAGACAACCTGTCTTATGAGAACACTTTTTAGCTCTCCCTCAAGTGTTCTCTTAAAACAGGTTGCACTGAATAAGGTAAACAACCGTGGAAAGAACAATAATACAAACTATTCTTAAATAAAAAAATTATTAAAGCACCAAATCATTTAACAACTGTTATGAAAAAGTTTAATTATCGTTTTGGAACGCATGGACACCATTATAAAAGTGTTCGCTCAACAATCAATGAATAAAGTGTTTTTCTTCTATTATAGGTAACGGATTGGTAATAATTAAACGTAATATAAAACGTACACAGAGAATTTAGCTTAGTGTATATGCATGCACTGGATCAATAATTTCCTTTGTTTATAATCCCAAGAAACACCTTCAAATATATTTTTTAAATTTTATCATTCTTCCATTCTTGTGTAGTATTGCCTAGTCTAGACGAGCTAATACCTATTTCATGTGAAGGTTGGTAGTTTTTATAGACCTATATCATGTAATAAAATTATTAAAAGATAATAAAAGATAATAGCGCTTTCCATTCATCACATTTACTAGTGCTTTTATTAATTTTCTTATATAATACCAGCATACAGATTCAATTGAACTTTTCTTTATATAAAATATGCATATATAAGAGTCTATGGAAAAGAATCAACCAGCACATTTAACACATATCGGACATTCAAATGACTTTATAGCACAAACAAACAATCAAGCGTATACAAGTCTAAAGATTTGTGCAACGATACTAATAAAAGATAAAAATATACGAACAAGATGAAATGAAATCGTTTTGACAGATATTTCGGCACAACAAAAGGCCTTCCACAGTGTCAGTCTCTTTTCAAAATGTGATAAAACAATGAGTTCTTTTTGAGGTAAAAAAAGATCGCTCATTCATATGTGTAATATTGTACTTTATTTATTTAAAACCAATCATTCAATACCTAGCTGCTGACGTGGATGCGTATGTTTACATCTCCATACTATCGCCATAATAAGAAGCCGTGAACAGGTATCTTTAACAAAAGTTGTCACTAGTTTTGTTAGTTTATTACCTGTAAATTCTACCCAATACACCCTCCCAATCCACCTCCTAATGCGCCATGTCAAAACATATTCATACAGTTCAAAGGGAAGGGGAATGTGGTAAACAGCAAACAAAACTTGGTTTGGGTCATGAAGTATAAGGCAAAGTAATGATCCGGTCCATTCGAACAGGGTAAAAAATGAGAACGTCTACATTTATAGGATAACTCTCTCACAAATGTAAAACGGTCTATGTTGTAAGCAAAACGCCAACAATGAGATTATGTAAATACAAGTTGTCGAACTCAAACGAATTTATTGTCAAATTGATGTTGTTATCCATACAAACTAACATATTCGTTCTTCGTGAATGGGGGAAGCGGAAAAAAACAAGAAATGAAACACTCAGTTGGCTTTAATGATTCAAAATCTTACATGTCGTCTAAAAGGTACAATATGGAAAGGACAACTATGTACTCGAAGGGCGATAGTTTGGGGAAATAAGCCAACTGTTTTATATGTTTATAAGCATAATTTGTGTGCGAAATAAAGTTAAAAGAATTTATAGTATTTTTTCGATGTTCAACTCTATTTGAGAGAGAGAAAAATGATGTTGTCCATGCAATATCCTTCGTGTGAAACCAGACTCGTTTATAAATAAGCCATTACAGGTACAATGGGGACACAATCGGATAATTATAAATCAGGCGATTGTGTATCGTTTTTGAGATTATAATATATTTTCTATCGATAGTTACATTAGGATAAAGAATGTTCTTACATGGTCCACATTTTTTAAAGATACATGATTTGTAAAACATTCAATATTTCTAGTGGCAAATCTATGATTCATAACCAGCAAGGATGACTTATATTGAATATAAATCTTAATATGCGATGAAACTGTTACAATTATAATTATGAATTAAGCTTACATCCAAGACATAAGGTTTATCATTAGATATGACATCAATTTCCTATAACTTTTACATAAAATCTAATGAGTTACACATTTATCTATTGTTTACCTTCTTTTGTTATGTAGTAAGTTATATATTTTGTTTT
This sequence comes from Mytilus californianus, assembly GCF_021869535.1. NCBI lineage: Eukaryota > Metazoa > Mollusca > Bivalvia > Mytilida > Mytilidae > Mytilus > Mytilus californianus. Next base: position 100,745,131 of record NW_026262734.1, on the reverse strand, counting down.
TAGAGATTTTGGTTTGAGCATTCCTGATAAGCTAACCCCAGTTAACACCATCGGTCGCAGCAGACTTATAAAATGTTACGGAAAGATTTCAATATAATGGACTTTATCATTTATTTAACAGTGGAAATGAATAAAATTGATAGGTTCAAAGTTCTTTTAAAATTTCCAATGATTTAAGGTGTGTGAACGGAATTCAATTTCATATTATTTATTGTGCTTTTGTAGGTTTTGTAGTGTCAAATCTTGAAATGAATGTAATATTATTATTAGTACTTTCTGCCTGTATAAACGGTATGTTATCATCATAGTTCACACATTATTAAAATGTTTTATAATCATGAATTATCAATATTAATGCTTTTCTAATGAATCATTGAAGCTTTATAGAACTAGCATCTTTTGATATAATTAGTCAATCGCGATGAAACATGATATTTGAATACAACGGAATAAGCTAAGATATTATTATGGTTTTTAAAAATAGGCTAGCCTTCTCAGTAAGCTAGAATATTTAGTTGATGTAATATGAATAATGGAAATGTAAAGTTTACGGCAATTAGGCAGCAACACTACGACAAAAATAACCAAGTGACATGTAGAGAGCAAAATGCAGTCTTCGAAAACAAACAGGTTACCATTGTTACATTATAGTTCGTTTCTCTGTGTGTTACATTTTAATGTTGTGTTTTTGTTGTGTCGTTGTTCTCTTATATTTGATGCGTTTCCCTCAGTTTAAGTTTGTAACCCGGATTTTTTTTTATCTCTATCGATTTATGAGTTTCGAACAGCGGTATACTACTGTTGCCTTTATTTACCAAACAATATGCCAAGCTTTTGATCGCTGAATCATTTCGAGTATATAATATCCGGAAGTAATTTGATTTTGGATGTAACACATCTTCTGATTGGCTGAAAGTTTTTAGCCTATCAGTCATAGACATAATTTTATCATGTGACCGTGACGTCATCAACGTTTTTTTCACGATTTACTGGAAATTAGAATTCAATCATAAGGAATGAGTCAGAAACAATCAAATGCATGCCATTAACACCGAATCTCAAAATACTGTTAAATATTAATACATGTAATATATGACATATCGTGATACATGTACTATTGTTGGAATGGACACAACAAAATGTAGCGGTATAAACTAGGTTGTTATCTTAAGACATCATCATTTCCATTTACACACCGACCAGTAGAGTTATAAAAACATCCAACAAGGGAGATAAAAAAACGAACATCCAAAAACAAAAAGTACATGAAATGCAATTAGCTTTAAGACGATCAGAAAGATAACGAAAAGCAGGAATTTAACGTACCTGTTGTTCATGGACACGTACTATTTGGAGCAGTTTGAGTGTCATAATTTCATTTCATACTTATATCGAAATATATCTGCAAGAGGTAATCTCTTTATTTTTGCTCTTACTTCCCAAAGACATATTATGTATATTGGCGTTATGGAGAAAGAATTTGTAAATATTTGACATTTTTTGTGTTGTTGTTTTTTTAATATATAGATATAAGAAGATGTGGTATGAGTGCCAATGAGACAACTCTCCATTCAAGTCCAAATTTATAAAAGTAAACCATTATAGGTCAAAGTATGGTCTTCAACACGGAGCCTTGGCTCACACCGAACAGCAAGCTATTAAGGACCCCAAAAATTACAAGTGTAAAACCATTCAAACTAACATTCTAATCTATATAAAAAACGAGAAACGAGAAACACATCAACAAACGACAACTTCTGAACATCAGATTCCTGACTTAGGATAGGTGCAAACAATTGCAGCGGGCTTACACGTTTTAATGGTACCAAACCTTCACCCTTATCTGAAACAATAGTGTAAGATCACAACATAGAAAAACACACTATAAAGTATCAATTGAAATGGCTTAACTCAATCAAAAGACATATTAACACCAGTGAACATACACTAGCTGATTTATCTGCGGTTTGGAGGAAAGTGCGAACTTTAATCTTTGTCTTTTATTCAATAATGCTACTATCAAAGGACACATTTTGTTAAAGATAAAATAAATAAATGTACCAATGTGTATTAATCAAACTGGAAAATCAGTAGAAATTAAAAAGAAAAGAAAGTCATCTTATTTGTCTAAAAAAACATTGTCTTCCAAAACTAACTTTAAAAATGGTAATACTGCCTGGACAATACTATGACAATAATTAAAGATATAATAGAATGTTTAGCCTTAACTTTCTGTTAGGCGGATATTAAAGTTGCAAATTGGTTGTAGATTTTTTAATATCATACAACTTAACTTTATATTTTCGAAATCTTGTTATAGGTGTAGATTTATGTAATATCAAGATTTGTCTCACATGGACAGTCCACAAAGACCATCTCGATTTGACATGTAAAGTCAACGTACTGGTTTATGATGTGGAATTTTACAATAATAAAAACACTGAACAAGGATACTGTTTACATCCTTTGCCATCTCCAAAATGTAAACCAATGTATAACAATACAATTATGAGGCAAAATGCTACAACAAACGTAACATACTTAAAAGTAGTAAACCAGATAGATAGTACTTTCAACGGGCTATGGGAATGCAGACATGGAACTAATAGAGACCACGCATTTGTCAACGTCACGGTTTTAAAATCAGGTATTACATTGAATAAATGATAGAAATATATAATTTGCTAGCAAATATGAACATGGAATGAATAAACTAAATGTAGGTTAAAATTTGAAATCAATTGAGTGTCAGATGCAAATTAAGATATAAATTGAACACCTGTTTGATTAAACCTCCGATAGACAATGGAGAAATACTCCTGAGTATGTGTTTTATTAATACAATGACACTCATGAATATTACAAGAAAGAAACGAGATGCCAAGAAGAAGTAAATTCGAAAAACAAATGTGTAAAAATAAGTTGTTATAACAATAATGGAATAAAGAAGAAAACTAATAGAGCGCGTTTAACCAATAAGTGATAGATCGCAAACCCTGACTCCAAACATACTGGTTAACGGGTCATGGACATCTCATCTATTGCGATCAATTGTCTCCAAGATGTAGCCTAAATAGTTGAGCAATGTCTCATCAAATTTAATAAATATGAACCAAATAAGAGACATGAATTTCCATTCAGACGCATTTTGGCAAAACAACAGCCTTCAAAACTATATGTCATAGAATGCAAACGCTACGACAGAAATGACAAAAAGGTCTATCTGTCAAACAACAGTCCACAAACACAAAACGAAAGTGTTTTTTTTTTTTTTGCGCAGGAGAAAGAAAGTGTTAACTCAAAACACGAGTTTGGGCCGCATTTGAACAGAGGGGATACTCAACTGAACTGTGTCCTTTTCAATTTGAACGTGATAAGCAATATCAATATTTTGCAGTGTAATCATTTCATATATGTTTCAGATACAACAGAGGCAAGACTAAATGGTAAGCGTATCTAAACTTTATAAATGTTATATATACAATACCTTGTTTGTAAAATGTTCAATGTATGTAACACATGAATATCGTACACAAGTGGTTAGAACAATTCCGAAGTTTTGTATTCTCTAAATATCATGCAAAGTTATTTCAACTGTTAACCAAGTTCAGCAATTAAATGATAGCTGTCTTCTTTGAGAGTCATTAGCTATGAATTAGATAAGAAAGTAAGCAGTCAGTTTAGTTCAAATTCGTCAAAATAAGCTAAAAACATAGCTGATTTATTTTAGGCTTGCGAGTTAATAATTTTATCTCATTTATGTGTGTATTTATGCAACCTTTAATTTGACGTTTATTGGAGATGGTCTGCATGTTTTCATGTGGTTCATTCATAAAAAAAAGAAAAGAATGTCAACATTGAAAGTTGAACAAGGAGCCACTAGGAACAACCATTTTGTTGACAGATCCGGCGCACAAAATCATTCTTTGTAGGTAAACCGACGATTTACATATATTTGTATAACATATAAAATTAAAAGAAACAGACGGACAAAAATCCGATTCGATTGCACGTGCTAGATATCTTTTCATATTAATACTGTATTCATATCGGGTTATATGACCGTCAGCAGTCTTCCAAAGTAATATTGATGAATAATTATGTCGTCCGGTCTAAAATACGTACGAAATGCTGATACATTATTGAGAGCTTTTGCATTGTTTATTGTTTCGTCTAATTTTTTTTTTTGGTAATTTCGATTTTTGGTAAGTTATTATTGAGATATGAGAATTCAGTGAACATTGATTTGACAGCTTATGACTATTTAACACATTTTAGAGGAACGAATCTATTTGAATCATCCATCAGCCAGATGATATTTATACTCAGTAAATCATTATCACAATTATTGAAACAATAATGACAATAAATAACTAACCACTATTTTAGTTACCCAAGCCAAAAAGTAAGTTTTGTGAAAATAAAAAAAGAAGACTACCTTTATTTCTTTTATTATATTCTGTTTGTTTTAAAATTCTGGATTTTAATTAGATTCTAGGTTTGACATTAAGTTAAAAAAAAAACATGATCTAATTAATCCATAATGTCAAATTTAGAATAAAATTCTTCTAATTATTTACACTTATTGCAATAAATGATTATCTAGTGGTCGACTAATTGAGTCTAACTGTCAGATTTATTGACAGGCATTGCGTATGGGGAATCAAATCTTTAAGAGAATCATAAATAACATTTCCATAAAATTTTGAAATTTGAAATGACACTAGTACAGCATTTTGCGAATATCCTGAAAGTCTATACAACAGCAAGAACTTTTGTTTACAGAAAATTTTCATTTTTGACGACCCAACTTTAATTAGCTTGACTATTTTTCATTAATATTTTCATTCAAAATGGCATTAATTTTTATGGTAAAGGATGCCAATGACATCAGTTCATACTACACTTTTCCTGAGAATAACTTTCCTGAGGTACGTCAGAGCCATAAATTTGAGGAAAGTGAATTAATGAGAACAGAAAAAACAGTAAGAGGTCAAAACAAAGCGTTATTTCAGTGAAACATCAAAATTAAAGCGTTTCGATCATGTTGATATGGAAAACAAAACCTTAAGAATTCTTCCAACATACTAGTAGCAGGTGTTAGTTTAAATTTCTGTAATTTGATTGGTTAACATAATATATACAAGCAGACATCTTTATCATTTGATTTTCAGGTGGCCAATGTTGGAAATCATACTTGTCGTATACAATGGTTGGCTTTGGTATCACTATTTTTATTGTTGCACTTATACATATCTTTTGTTTATGTTGTTGTCACTGTATTCCAAATAGAGGTAATATGATTACCAAAACGTAAGTCATTTTTAATATCTTAAAGTGAATGAAAAATATGTTTTGTTTTATGCACTAAATTACAATTGGCAGATAAAATATAGAGATGATCAGGGTACATTAAAAACTCATAAGATGAAGAAAACAAAAAACGCCATGGCAAAAAAAAAAAACGAAAGACAACGAAAAGAATTAGGAATAAAAGAATTTATTTCTGAACATTTACATTCAGCTGTTTCGGTTCTTCTACATACTTAGCTTAAATATATGGCTTTGAGCGTTCATGGGAAAGGTTAATCCAGAAAAACGCCTTTGGACGCATCAGCTTTATAAAGTGATATATTTTTTTACAATGCATCTTATAAAATATTGCACTTGTCGGCTTGTTTTTCAATTTTCTGCCAACTGCTTGAATAATGTTTAAACTTAGAAATTAAAATACAATTTTTTTTTTTAATTACGAAAACTTGTAAAATTGCATTTGCATTAAACATTATTATTTATAGTTGATTGGTTATATATCTAAAACTTTTAGATAACTGGTGTAAAATGGACAATTCATACTTGAAACGTATCAGTGTCGCATTTTATAAAGACGACATACATACAATGGAAGGTATTTAATGCGATGTTTTGTCACACTTAATGATAGATTTTTATTAGACCTCAAACAAATCATCAAACAAAACCAACCATCAAACGCCCTCCAAAAAAATAAAAAAATAGATAACAAATAATCTAACAAAACTGTAAAACAGTACAAGGGAAGGATGACGTAAAATCAGTCAATAGTGGACCATACAAGGGTAGAGAAAAATTATAGATTTATTTGTGTATGAAATTAATGAAATATTCAATGTGGTGTTCAAAGACCACAATGCGAGAACATTACTTGAAAGCTGATAATCATCCAAACAGTACTAGTTATTTTTGTAATCGTCTGGCTTCTTTTGTGAACTAAACTATGTAATTATAAGTAAAAACAAAATATGCGGAAGAAACCTAAAGGACATTCAAAATTCTTATCGAAGAGAAACTCACAACAAAATGGTAAAAACGAAAAAGCCACGAAAGACAAAACAAAACAGTCTAAAAACCACTTCAGAGAAAACTAAAAACTAAGCTTAAGAAAGAGGGGTCGTGGCAGGTGCTCAAAAAGTGTAAGCAGATCCTGCGCCCATCGTGTTCCTCGAGGTATGTACGTTTTCAATGGTAAATAATTACATTAGATGTATGTTTCATTATAATACGTTATTCTGATTGGCTAACTGCAATCTCGCGTTATTTCTTAATCAACTTCATTACACAATGAAATTTATGATGACACGAGGTCCCACAATAAAGTGCACAGGAAAATTAAATAAAAACTTGATAAAAATCGTGTTTTCATGATCCTAGCAAACAAATGTAATTATAAGTATTAAATGCTTCTTTTTGTAACTTCATAGGTTTGTAAAAGCGTTGACCGTGCGCACATTTTTAGAATGAAGCGCTTCCGCGCTTCATACAAAATGTACTTCGGTCAACGCTTTTACACCCCAATGAAGTTACAAAAAGAAGCATTAAATTCTTAAATGAATCTCACGAATCAGATTTGTCTCTAAAAAGGAGAATGAAAAACAAATTTGAAGAAAAACAGCCAACACTACAATTAAGTAAAAGAAGAAAAAACGACGAAAAGACAAACAGTAGGTAACAAAAGTATTTTATACAAGCAAATAATGATTTTGTAACGGAAACCGAACCCATTCTGCGGCAGTATTTACGTGTCTTGTAACGGGTAGCAGTTCCTGCTCGTCTATTGACACCTTATTACAACTCATTTAAAAAACGTTAATGTATCTTAAAAAAGAATAGAAAAGCAATGTTTTGCTTTGTACTGTGATAAAAGGGTTTCACTTGTGCAAATTCCTTGCGATAAAGCATTTTTGCACCCACCTGTTAAAAATGTAAAAGCCATTATCTATCCAAAAATTCTTTAAATAAGTATTCGTATTCTTAATTTCCTTATTTTTTTTCAGTTTTTAAGTGTGGGACAATAGGAGTGCTTCTGATTTTGTTATTTATTCTGTTTATGATCCCAGTTGGAATAGGTTTCCAAAATGACAATATCTGTAGAGGTAAAGCATAATATCAATTAATATATTAGCTGCGTCAGATAGCAATCGACCTTATGCAAGTGCACGTATACATGTAAATGTATAAATAAAGGCAAAAAGGCAATAGTAGTATACCGCTATAGTAATAAATCGGTTTAACTGAAACAAAAGCGGGTCACAAACCAAAACTGAGGAAAACACATCAACTTTAAGAGGAAACAAAACGGAACAACAGAAACACTTTGACTTTTATTGATTTTTGGAACTTTCAAATACGAAATAAAGATGAACGTAGGTCTGTTTTGTAGGGTTCTTTATGTCAACTAATTTTTTTCTACCCGAAATAATTTAGCAAATAGTAGATATTTATTTTGCATATGGTCGATTTCTATCAAACGCAGCACATATGTAGAATGAAATGCAATGAATAATCAACTTATTGGAGTACAATGAAAAATCATTCTTTGCTAAATATTTTAATTCAAGCATGCAACTTTGGTTATGAATTAAACTTGAAACATTTAATTTAGGTATTGCAATGTTATGATATTTTCATTATTCACATTTCAGTTTTAGTTAATAGATCCAAGAATTGTCGACTAATCTGTAAATCTGTAAATTTGAAAATTGTGCCATTCTAGATTGTGATATTTTGACTAAGTGTGAATTCGAAAGGCGTGTTATGCCTGCAACACTCGGTCTCGATCCTTTTTGGAGCTTCCCTCAAAATTTGTTTACCTTGATTTTACTCTTCGAAATTGTAAATTGACTTCTTAAGTTAATGAACTACTTTTTCAAAACATTTTATTTTTAAAGAATTTATACTACACTGCGAAATACGATTACAGATAGCAAGACACTTTGAATGAAACATTTAATCAGCTAGACGAAATTTACAGATAAGTCTAAACGGTCAAATCATCATTGAGCTGCTTTAAGAAATTATTGCACCTGAAGTTGATTTTTTTTCAATTTAAGCGTTTTGGACAGACACTATATTCGAAGAGAAACTGTAACAAAAAACGATTGACAAAATATAATCGAAAGATAAGAAGAAGTCACCAAAATCTTCATTCGACCAATTAAAGGATTTTATTAACCCTAAATGATGATTGATTTGTTGATCAATTTAATATTTTTTATCTTATATATTGAAAACTATAAAAGATAGACAACAAATTTACACATTTGTATTGAAATGACAAGCAATACAGGCTCTACAGAGGCCTCACTGTTACTTTAAGATCAAGAACAGCAATACAAACCCTGTTCCTTTGTGTTTTTGCTGTGCATGTATTCATTTTGTGTCATGGATGGATACCCCATATCCTTTCTCTTCTATCCTACAAATCTGAGAAAAAGTGGCAATCGACTCATTACAGCAGTTGTTTCGACTAAAATCAGAATCTTCACAAAGCTATTTTTCATCTCGTTTTAAAAACCGTTATGAACATACAAAATAGTGGTCGCACACAAGTGATTTTTGCCGAAACAATTTCCATTGATCATGACTATTCTTTTTGCATTGTACCTACTTTACAAAAGATACCAGGTTAGAGGTATCAGATCCTCAGAGCCAATATTACATTTTAAAAACTGATAAGAAATTATGGAATTAGTTAGAGTGTTAAAAAGTCATGGTTGGAAGGAATAATCGAAATCTAAACACATCATTCTGGTTCTATGTTGATTATGTCTTGCTTCGATAGATCTTTGAGTAACATTATTATTCGAAATGCTAAAATGCCGTTTAACCAGTTATACAAAAACAATACAATGTTTTGTTAATGTGTAAATTTTTATATTTAACAATTAATGATTACAAACATGAAGAATAGTTATTTCAATAATATATTATGTAATTATGTATAATTCGTAAACAATTTTTTTTTTAAATCATTTGAAATTAAAATCGGCAATATCTTTTGGAATTTAGGGTCTTCTATGTTCTTCAACATCTTATTTTATTTGCCCTTTTAACTTTTTAGATATGAGCGTCGCTTATGAGTCTTTTAAAGACGAAACTCGCGTCTGGTGCACACAATTCTGAAGCTGGTATCTCTGATAAAAAAATTTAAACAAATCTAAATATTTAAATTATCAGTCCAATAAATAAATAACAGCAAAATATTTCAGACTGTTATTCATCTTAAAGAGCGTGATAGAATCAAACAGTTACAAAAACGGATCTTGGTAACCATGGAATATCACAATTTTGTAAAACCGTTCATAGTTTTTCATGGGTAATGGCAAAAAAGATCGGTAATTGATTTGAAGCATTGTTTTACAGGTGACGAATTCTATTTGATCTTAGGCAGCCTTTCAGGTGTAATGTGTGGAATACTAACTACAAGATTGAAAGGAGGTATTGTTATTCTTTTATTTATTTCATACGTGACTATATGCATGCAGACAAAAATGAACAAGCCATTCGTTAAAAGGATTACATGCAAACAATGGCAAAATGGCTTCTCTCGTAAGTAATTTCAGCACAAGGAATCACGAGATATGAACATGGAATAAACGATGTATAGAAACCCATACGGACAACAATTTGGTAAACAAAAACATATTTTCTTATAACTTTTTTGTTTCGAGTGCAAATAATGAATTTGATTGCTGATGAAACGCATGTAATGCGTATCAAATGAGCCTGGTATTTTTTAGTTGTTTTTCGACCACACTTATTAAACAATATTTTTTTGTTATATTATTCCGTCTTACAAAAGCAATCGATATTTTCGAACTAAAAAGATCTACGTGTAGAGTTTTGATTAAAAATGGATATCACATCCTAATATTTATGGTAATATTGATTAGAATGTAGAACAGATCCATGTATACTAATTGATCCTTTTAATAATCTTAATATTCATAAAAGATATCAATTTTACAACATAGTAAGATCTTTGCATATTGCCTTTATCGGTAGTCACATTGATTTTGTTTTTGATAAATTGTAATATAGCAGCATGTGCTGTTATACATTTATGAAAAAATAGTATAACATAGTACCGAACTGAAACTAACAAAATCTGCCGCTATCAATCAACAGAACAAGTGAAAAATAACTGCCATATTCCTGACTTCGTACAGGCATTTTCCGAAGAAAATGTTTGTTTAACCCTGGTTTTATAGCTAGTCAATTATTCGACTTCCATGACAGTTGTTTATAGTTCCATTATATTGACAAAATCGGGTGAGCAACCCAAACAGGCATGATAGATTAATGTGAAAATAATTGGTATCCAGCAGCCAAAACTGTGTAAACTTACATCACAGACACACAACATAACTGACCTCAAAATTCAAACAAACATCCAAACAACATGTGTGGTCCTATATCCTGTTGATATAAAATACTTATATTTTGGAAGGTTGTGCTTTTCTCGGATTTTTTATGTTGTCTTTTCAATAACTCCGTTGGATGTATTCTGTTCGATTCGATATTCTAGGTGACCATGATTTATTTATTAGTTGGTATTGGTAATGAACCAGCTTTTAGCAACTTAAATCGAACTTCGTGTATTTTGTCTTGTTGTTTTTGTGCTACCTCCTTTGATTAGTCAATCCTTTTCCACATTTTATTTATAGTTTGATCTATGTTCATGATGTTATCGGTTACACAATTGTCTTAGGTTAGGGGAACGCTTTCGCGGTCACAAATTTGTTCAACCCCGCCACATTATATAGATGTGTCTATCCCAAAGCAGGATCCTGCATTTCAGTGTTGGTCGTTGGTTACTGTCATTTTTGTTATTCATTTATTGTTTATTTTTAGTCAGGACGTTTTCTTTTTCCATATGAATTGTTTTATATATTGTCATGTCGAGGTCTTCACGATATGGGTTTTGTTCATTGTTGAAGGCCGTACGGTAAACTATACTTGCATTAACCCGCTTCATTTTGATGTTGAATAGTTTCCAATAGTACCTAGTCTTCTTATTTTAGTGTAATTTTATTGTTTGTGAAATTTTATACTCAAGTAGTATATTTCATATTCCTTCAGAGTGTAAATGAATAGTTACTCAACTGTATTTGTCTTACTGTCAATATGTTGGTAATTATGATATAACAGTTTTAAATTAAACCCTGAGATGTTCTTCAATGAACTTGATTTTTAAAAAAGGTGAAACATAAAATATACTGAAGGCATATTGCCAACATAATGTCCAAATACTAAGAAATAGCAAAGCGACCAAGAATTATTTTAAAATCTATAAATATCACAATAACAAAATCTAGGCCGAACAAAGAGACAAAGACTATAATTAATTCCAAATAAAAAAACTATACACTCGGCAACACGTACTTCAACTCGTTGTGTTGCTCATTTTAAAAGCAGACGATGAATTCAAAATCAGTGATGAGGCAACATATGAAGCAACGTAAAATATATACTGTCTCACCAAAAAATATTACCTAATCAATCAACATGTGATTAGCATTAACCATGAGGCATGACTAAAGCAAAACAACTCAGTAAAAGAATAAACTGTCAATGGGCTACAATACCGTATGAGTTTTTCTCATTTTCTCATTCTTATAAAGAAGGGTAAATAGGTCTAACACCACCAGTTCTATCCATCTATATATACGAGAAAACGCGGACAGGATGATTGCAAATACAAACATACATGTGAAACATGTTTGTGGTCAATAAAACATAAGAAGATGTGGTATGATTGCCAATGAGACAACTTTCTACCAGAAACCAAATTTCAGAGAAGTTAACAACTATGGATCACCATACGGCCTTCAACAATGAGCAATATTCATACCGAATAGTAAGCTACAAAAGGCCTCAAAATTTCAAATGTAAAACAATTAAAAAATAACTGCAATATTTATGTATAAAACAATAAACTAAAAACTAAAAACAAATATGATATACAACAACAAACGAAAACAATTGAATTACTGCAACCTGACTTTGGACAGGCACATACAGAATGTGGTGGAGTTAAACACGTTTGTTGTTGCCAAACCCTACCCTTAACATGGGACAGTAGTTTAACAGTACGACATAAAAACAAACTATGCAAAACGACATAAAAACAAACTATGCAAATCAGTTGAAAAGGTATTAGCTCATCAGATTGATACAAAGCACATAAAAACCCTCACCAAAACACAACAAAACACACAGTACAACTGTTAGAGTACTCACATGACCTTGTGCAATGTCAAATTATAGGTATCGACAAATTGTAGAACCATGAACGTTTATATGTGTATAACAAAAATATTTAGTTTGGTTTTTATATACTGATAACTTTTTCAATATTTATACCGATAAAAGACAATATTCAGAGATTTAATTACAGTGTTGAATTGGTATCCTTTTCAAATAAGTCTATTTAAAGGATGATAAGTTTACCCCCGTCGTATCTAAATTCACTGGCCTTGTAAGAATTAGGATGTGCTATCCTGTTTGTAACAAGTTTTCTACAGGTAAAGCATACACTTTATATGAAAATATATAAATACAAATTTTTAATTTTAATTGCATCAGATGTGCATTACAACACATAATATATCTTAGTAATGTTTGAAGGCAAATTAATTGAGTGTAAAATACCTATAGCTAACGTGCAGCATATATGTTGATTACGTCATGCTTGCGTCTGTTTAGACATTCTAAGAGATGCAATTAAATGTATCGTTAGGAACCTTTTGTTGCGTACCTTCCATGTAAGAAGAAGAAGGAATAATGATAAGAAATGTATACAAAGAAAAGTTGAATCTTCTAGGAATATTGCATAGCCAATACGATTGAAGGCGCATATATGAAAGGAACTATTTGCTTTAAAAGAGTGGTAAACTTGAAGTGGTTGTGTACGGGTTATGATGATCTACTACATGTCATTGCATTATTTATATTGGTTCAAATAAACAGTTTCCATTTTTATCTTAGGGTAAAATTATTTTAGTAATGCACGAATATACCTTATAATTGTTAGGTCTAACATAAAAGCAACGATAACACAGTACTAATTATATTTAAAAAAAAACCAGGTATAGTCAATTAACGGCAGTATGATTTTCAGCATTATACAAGAAAGGGTGTTCAAAAACCCTTTAAAATACGGTAAACATCAAATCTATTTTGTTCTATGTTTTCAATTGTATTTCTTCATATTACATATTATTTTGTTTTTATCGGATTTATTTCTTTATTATTGATAGTAAAGAAATCAGAGGAAGATGATAATGAAACAGGGCTCTCAAGCATGAACGAAGACGAAAACCACGGTTTGTATGCATTTCAAAACTGGTTACACATTTATAAATTAATTTCATATTGAAGTACGAAACATACTGACTTACATTTAGATAAAAAAAACCGAGAAATATGTAATCTCTAATTAGTTTTCAGAGCACATTCAGTTTATTAACAATCTTTCTTGACACAAAACTTATACAATTACTTCTCAATTCTTTGGCAATTCAACCTTTTCTAGATCCATTGTTTAAAAACTTAAATCTAAGTGTGGTAGCTGATGATCTCAGACGATGATTGGTTAAGTTACAAAGTCATTACTTTCATCAGTTCTAAGGAGGAATCAAATGTGCTAATACCTGTTAGGTAATTGTCAACTTTATTAAAACTTTTACAACGGGGAAATAGTTCCCTCTTCAGAAATTGTTGTTCAAGTTGTTTACTATTACATGTAAATATATATTTCATTAAATGCAATGTTCTTGATTCAAAATGTTATTTTATTAATGTTTGATTACACATTTGATCAAGTGATGCCTGAAGATAAATGAAGTGTTTGCGCCTCAATTTCGTACGTGTATTACGGAAAAGGAATGTGGAGGCACTCGAATGGGGTTTTGGGTTATCAATAATGAGAAATTATTTGATAATCATTAGATAAACAGATTCTTACATAGTTACTCGTGGAATATCGGATTAATCCAATCTCTACTAGATAACTCTGATAATCCACTAGTACCAAAGTAAGAATCTATATATATTTGTTGGAAAAATTCAAATCGAAATTGTAATATGTAATAAAAACTGAAAATTAGAAATTAGAAAAAGAAGATCATTTACTACACAAGAATAATTACGAAGTTAACGAACGACCTCACGAGTTAAAAAAAGGTGGAGGATACGAAGGGATCATACAAACTCAAATATGATTTAGGACCCAAAACTCCGAAAGGTTTTGCCAAATACAGAAACTTGATATATTTGTTAGGTCTAAGTTAAAGGCAATAATAAAACAAAAACTAATTCTATCTCAAAAACAGATGTAGTCAAAGAGAAAGGAGCGAAAGTTAAAAACAGTATATTTGTCAGAATTATACAAGAAGAAAAAACTTTAAAATACGGTGAACATCAATTCTACTTCGTACTGTGTTTTCAATTGTATTTCTTCACATTACATATTATTTTATTTTTATCAGTTTTATTTTTTATTATTGATATTAAAAATATTAGAGGAAGATGGTAATGAAACAGCGCACACAAGCATGAACGAAGACGAAAACCACGGTTTGTATGCATTTCAAAACTGGTAACACATTTATAAACCAATTTCATTTTGAAATACAAAAAATACCGACTAAAATTTTGATAAAAACCGAGGAATATAAAAACTTGAAAATAGTTTTTAGAGCAGTCATTTAATCAGTCATTTTCTTTGACACAAAACTTATAAAATTACTTCTCTAATTCTTTGGCAATTCGACCTTTTCTAGATCCATTGTTTAAAAAAAATAAATCAACATGTGGTAGCCGATGATCTCAGACGATGATTGGTTAAATTAAAGGTCGTTACTTTCATGTGCTAATACCTGTTAGATAATTGTCAACTTTATTAAAACTTTTACAACGGGAAAATAGTTCCCTCTTCAGAAATTGTTGTTCAAGTTGTTTACTATTACATATAAATATAAAATTCATTAAATGCAATGTTCTTGATTCAAAATGTTATTTTACTAATGTTTGATTTCCCATTTGATCAAGTGATGCCTGTAGATGAATGAAGTGTTTGCGCCTCAATTTCGTACGTGTGTGACGTAGATGGAATATGAAGGCACTCGAAGGGGGTTTTGGGTTATTAACAATGATATTTGATAATCAATAGATAAACAGATTCTTACATTGTTACACGTGGATTATCGGATTTATCTAATCTCGATAGTTAAATTATCGAATTTTAAAGTCCTCATCGAGGCTCAAACTTTACATTTCGATAATTTAACTATCTAGATTAGATAAATCGGATGATTTCCTGCTTCCAATGTAAGAATCTATATATATTTGTTAACAGATGAAATGATACCAAGTGGCATATACACTCATAAGTCGAAGAGAAATACAAAACGCCGTGGAAAAAAACAAAAATCGACGAAACGACAAACAAATCCACGTAACATTATATAGCGAACTATAGCATGAGCAACACGAATCCCATCAAAAGCCGCAACACTTCCTTTATTTAATTTTACTTTTATTTAACCTTTACACAATCGTTAACCATCGGTGTTGTAAACGCTATAGTTGGAGAAACTTTTTGAGATGTGTTACTTTTTGATAAAATTTCTATTTGTAGAAACCATTCCTCTTGGCCCTAATCAAGCTGAAGCCGGAAAACAAACACCCGACAATTAACGGAAATTTATTGGGAATAGTTTAAGAAGTGGAATGTTGAGAACAACTTATAATGTGATTTGTGAAACGAGACGTTGAATAACAAAAAATGAATGAAAAACATTTCATAGCAACGAAGCAAAAGAAATAAATTTTTAAACATAATTCATGTAATTTTCCTTCGTAACTTATGTCTTCTTTATGTGCCAATCAACATGAAACATTTCTGACTGTTGTTATAGGTAGGATGCCATAGGGGCACATCCATGTGTTAAGATTGTTCAAGACTTTTTTAAGTTTTAATGCGAATTTGGTCATGCAGATAGTTTTATAAAACAGAACATCTCTACACTACATAAGTTATTGTCTAAGAAAATTAGAAATAATGAATTCTTATTTGTATATGTTCAATTTCTAATAGAAAAAAACCCGTAAATTTCTTTCACATCTAACAATATATTTAATTATTTATATTCTTTATAAAGTTTCTGTTATGATTTACTTCCATCTTAAATATGTAAATTAACTTATCCTCATCTATGCAGACTTATGCTACACAAAATAATATTTACACAGTAGATCATCTTCAAAGAAGATATTTTGTTCAAAGAATGGAGAAACCTGGAAAATTTTATTTCTAAATCCTGTATATTTAAATATAGACCTATTAAAGGCAAAGAAAGTTTTTATAAAGTCAAACCTACTATAGATATCAAAATAAGAAGATGTGGTATGATTGCCAATGAGACAACTCTTCACAAGAGACCAAATGACATAGAACATAGCAACTGTAGGTCACCGTACGCCTTCAACAATGAGGAAAGCCCATACCGCATAGTCAGCTATAAAAACCCCGAAATGATAAATGTTAAACAATTCAAACGAGAAAGTTAACGGTCTAATTTATGTATAAAATAATGAACGAAACACAAAGATGTTACACAGCAACAAACGACAACCACTGAATAACAGGCTCCTGACTTGGGACAGGCACAAACAGAATGTGGCGGAGTTAAACTCGTTTGAAGGCGCCAACCCTCCCCATAACCTGGGACATTGGTGTAACCGTACAACATAAGAACAAACTATAAAAATCAGTTGAAAAAGGCTTAACTCATCAGATGGATACAAATAGAAATACATCTAACAAAAAAAAACAGAGTGGACGTAGACGGGTACTTATACATCTCCACACAAAAAAAGACACTAAGTACAGGTCTGAGAGTACTCGCAGTTACTGACAGCTAGTTCAAAGCCAATAACAACTAATGAAAAAAATCATGCATCTAAGACTTAAATATCAATCAGTACACATCCAACATCCTATGAATTTAGTGTAAAGACGTCATAGTCAGAGAAAAACATGACCTTGTGCAATGCCAAGATACAGATATCGACAGATTGTAGAGCCATGAATGTGCATATGCATATAAAAATAATATTTAGTTTGATTTTGATTTACTGATAATAAAATCAATAGTAATACCAATAAAGAAAAATATTCAAAGATCTAATTACAGTGTTGAATTGGTAACCTTTATTATTTAAAAGATCGAAAAGTTTACCCGGATCGTTTCCAAATTTCCGGTCTCGGTAAACAACATCTCCGTAAAAATGAGGATGTGCTATCCCGTTTGAAATAAGTTTTCTATAGGTACAACCAAACTTCAAAACCAAATCTTTATATCTATGGAAGATTTTAGTAAAGGTTTAAAGTAATTTGTGGTAACGAAATCCTTGATTTAATAATTTACCAGTAATACATAGATTACGTTCATTAAAATCCAAAACGTCACAACAGACACGGGCATAGCGAACGAGTTGTGAAATATAAACACTGTAAGATGGTGCCAAAGGAACATCACGGTCCAAAAAAGGAAAATTAACAATAGGGAATGAAAAATCGTCCTGTTACGAATTAGCCGCAATAAAGAGACACTAACTTATGTTGTTAACGTAACGCATTGTAACGTCATATGATTATTACGCTTTGTATGCATAACGTCTCTAGTCAGTATAGTAAATAGGGGAGCGTCTTTTTACCACAGAACACCACAGAATACCACAGAACACCACAACATACTACAGAACACCAAAAATATACCACAGAACTTCGAAATATAAATACTTCAGACATTATATTATTGTTATTGTTAATTCTTTTTATAATTTGACATTTATTATTCAAATAAATTTAATTTTTCTATTTAGGGTCGACTCACTATCGCTACGCCCCCAACTGAATTGGCCTATTATTGGGTCTATACCAAAAACACCTACCGGTATTAAAACCATAATATACAAAAATATTTAAAGTCACAACAATTGTAATTCTGGGGTATATTTATGACATTTTACTTTTTTTTAAATACATTTTAATTTTTTCTTGTATTTTTTTTCTTCCATTTTTTAGAATGTTTACTGAGATGCATAACGTAATTATATCTTAAATCTATTTTGTATATACCAGAATTTATCGTTGTAGTTGTCATTTTTGTTTAATTTTATGTTAAGAGTTGTTACAATATGAATAAGTACATGTATATTATTAAATATTGAATAATATATAAAGCAGTTCTTTAAGGGCTACAAAATACTTTCAAAAAGATATTTGTAGTTGTTGTTGTACAGTTATTTGAGTTGACTAATAAAATATTATAAGTGTGTCTTAATAATAGTCAAAAATTTCAAATTTGATGATTTGGGACTTTTCTTTTGATGTGTGTGTATCTTCTCCAATTTATGCTTAATAAGACTATGGTGTCGTATGAACAATATGGGTTCTAATCGGTTAAACAGAAAAGTTTTCATATGGGCAAACATTATGAGTAAAAAACACATGTGTATAAAAAATTGGAATTTTCATGTAACGAAAACAAGCTTATATGTAGTATAACGAAATCAGAGATCTATATTTTAATTAGATTGGTAAAGGTGGTAACAAACTTCGAGCATATAATTTATTTAAGAACAGTTTTGAAACGGAAACTTATTGTACAATTCCAATGTCATTTTCACAAAGGAGTTGTTTTGTCAAATTTCGATGTGGTGTAGCACCACTAAGAATCGAAACAGGGAGATTTGAAAAATTACTTTTAGAGGAGTGAGTCTGTGATAGTTGTAAGGCTATTTTAGAAGATGAAGCCCATGTTATTTTATCGTGTCCTTTATATGAGGATTTTAGAAAAAAAATATTTGACGAAGCAACACATTTTAATAGTGATTTTATGTCTTTTGATGATAAACAGAAATTAGTGTTTTTATTTACAGATGTTAATATTATTCGTAGCTGTGCCAAAGCCTTTAAATTTGTTAGAACTTTTTTTATATTTTCTACTATTAATATTTTCAAACTGTACATTGATGAAAATTAACTCGTTAGGTTTTATGGATATTTACCTGAAGTTAATTAGCATTATGTTTTGACAATCTAATCTGATGAATCCCTTGTTTATTCAACTACATGTATTCCTTCTATTCCTACATGGATTTCTTACAAATGACATACAAGATTTTAGGAGGAATAAACCATTTAATTGAATTATACCTTGCATAATCAGATGGCATTCAGAATTGGGAGAACAAAGTTAATCCTGGGAACAGTATATATATATAGTCAATATATATGTTCCTGCTTAATCTTAATAGTGTAATTGGCGCCGGTAAAATTCATCATTTCAAGTCAACTTTTTTTTACAGAAAAAAATTTTTTTTTATAGAAAAAGCATTTTTTTTTTATAGAAAAACATTTTTTTTATAGAAAAACATTTATTTATAGAACATCATTTTTTTTTTGTAGAAAAATATTTATTTATAGAAAATCATTTTTTTTTTTGTTATAAATTGTTTTTAAAAGATTTTTTATAAAATATAATTTAGTATTTCAAAGGTCTCCAAATATAAAAAAAAAATCTACCAAATAACAAAAAAAGTTATAATCATTAAAGAAATGTAAATCTCAACCGGTCAATCGTCCTGTCATGAGTGTAGCCCGAATTATAAAAATAATATAATTCTGAATTATTAGTTTTTCATTTTGTAAAGTAATTCAATGTTCTGTGGTATATTTTAGTAGTTTTATTGTGTTTTGTGTAGTTCTGTGGTATATTTTGGGTGTTCTGTGGTGTTCTGTGGTGTTCTGTGGTAAAAAGACGCTCCGTAGTAAACAGAGTTTGAAATATTTACACGTCTCTCTATAATTCACAAAAGCGAAGTACTACCACCAAACCCAAACATGTCCCTTTTGTTGTAAATTTTAGTGTAGAGTTTCCCGTGTAAAACTGAAATATCTAAATCTAGGAAAGGACAGTTGTTACTGTTTATATTTGATTTAATTAAAGTATGTTATTTTGGGTAAATTTCGGCAGTATATTTAGAAACTTCTAGATTATTTAACGAAAAAATGTAAAGGTCACTTCTATTGAGAGAAAGCCTTCTTGTTAAGATACCCTGTTTTTGTCCCGCTTTAGTAGTACCCATGCTGATAGTATCTGAGTTAAAAGGTATGACTACACGATATTTAAATT